>NW_028233356.1:0-1200000 GCF_057557595.1 Rhyacophila brunnea
TTAATTTCAAGCCACATAGAAAATACGTACATTATGAGCACCTTTTCGTTTTCAGGCATGCAGTGTGGTAAACATTGACTTATTACTTTACCTAGCTCTGATTCTTTTCTCATTTCCTTTGGATCACCTCCTCGAATCATTGTTTTTATCACCTCTATTGGAAACATTCCTTCGAGGACATTATTTATGTAGCCTTTAAAGATCATACATAGGTTTCGCATTTCGATGTTACTGAAATCGAAATCTTCTGCTGTGTGCATATCTTTTGGAACCTTATGAAAAAAATCGGGCTGACCGTTTATTCTGAAAGTTCCGTGCTGGTCTGTTCCTTCTTTCTTGATGTAAGCGCCAATTTTGTATAAGTTTTCATTTATCTCCTTTACTTTAAAATATTTGGAGTCGTCTTCTTTCACGAATATTTCTTTGATTGATCGCCAGCATTTTTTAAAGAACCCGGATCCATCGTGTTTCTTCATGTATTTACTAGAAAATATGGCTAGCTGCATTTTTTGGTAAGGTTTCAATTCTGAATATTTTGTTGCATCGAAGTCGTCGTCGTAAGTTTTACCTTCCTTTGAGCTTTCATCCATCTTGTGATTCAATAAGACAAATCGCCTATAATCAGGATGTGAATTCATTTTTATATCGTCGTATCTATCACCATCATATTTTATAAAAGGATTCACAACTTTCATACTAACAGCTGTTTCCGTCGCTTTCGTAATTAGATATTCAATGCTTGGTGTGATACCGGATGCAGAAGCATGCAAATCTTTTGTTCTACTTGATTCTGTAGGAGTCGCTGTTTTACTAGAATCCAATCTATAGTCTATATAAGAGTTTGTATTTGAAATTTCATGTTCACTGATGATATCTTTTATGGCATCGCTTTCTAAATTTATTTTTTTTGTATTATATTTTAACTCTGTGTCTGATATCTTCAAAAGAATGTCATCATTTACAATCATCATCTTTTTTACGTCTACCATAAAAGATTTATCGAGATCATCATTTTTAGATTTTTGTTTTGTGATTAAATTTTCTATTTGATTATCTGTATATTTTTCAAGCGCTTCATCGTTTGATCTTGAATCATTTTCAAATATCGTATTTTTGCAAATATCGTCTTCATTCGCCTTATAAGCCTCATCACATTCTTTAACTTGTGCTTCATCTTGTCCTATTTGGGTCTTCAATTCATCTATAGATTCAATATTACATTCATCCTGCTTTGTTATTTTAGGCTCAGATAACAAAGACTCGGATTCTTCAGCCGTATAAACTTTGCTTGTTTTATCTGATATATCTTCATTATAATTATTTTGAACAATTAAATTTTCTTTGTTGTGTCGAGTTTCTATATCTTTATCGATTTTATTAATATTTGAGGTTTCAATTTCGTTTTCTTGGATCTTATGAACTTGACTATCTTCGGATTTATCAACATCAAAGTGGTTAATTTTCGTGCTTATCTTTTCTTCAATTATCTTTATCTCATTCGCTAGAGTTGGTATATTTCTCGAAATTATATCCTTTTCAGTATTGTAGTCAGAATATTTTTCATCTGCATTATTACATTCTTTGATCTTTGATTCATCCTGCTTCTTTGTAATTTCCGAGAACTTAGTTACCAATCCTTCAACATTATTTTCCCCTTTTCTATCAATAGTTAAATCATCTGCGGTGTATGGATTATTCACTTGCGTTAAATTGTCTTCTCTTCTTGTAAAAGATTTTATTACTGGAGAGTGAATTTTTTCTTTGGTCTTAATATTTTTATCAGAAGCCACACCGTTGTTTTTTATTTCTGAAAAATGGATTTTTTCTTCGCTTCTATAATCCATTGTGGAACCGAATTCACTATCTTTTTTGTGACTATTTTGGCTTATAATCATTGCAAACATGTTTTGTAATCCATCATTCTTTAATTTTTCTTCGTTTGTAATGTCGTTTACGATTTTACTGAGAGTATTTATAAACTTTGCTTCAGTAAACAAGTTATTTTTGCTTATACCATATATAAAGGCGTGGTAATTTAAGTTACAAACAGAAAAATCCTGTTTCTTTATAGAATCCTTCTTTTTTGTATTTTTGAGAACGTCATTGAAGTAAGAAATAAGAAAATTTTTCGAAAACGTTTGAAAATATTTGTTTTTGTATATGTCCTGTTTTTCCTTTCTACCCCCATATATACATTCTAGTGCGTTATCATGTATAATCGTTTTTTTATCACTACTTTTGCGTACAACAATGCTGAATTCACCCCCTAGGCAATAAGAACCGTCCTCCTTTCTTTCAACTGTCATCGTTTTGCTTGATTTTATTTCTTTTGGATATACGAGATTGAATTTCCCGAAACATACACGTGTGATATATGTACTTTGGCTAGAATTCACGTTGTTTTCCCATTTCTCCACGCTAAAACTATCATTAATCACAATTACATTAATGTCTCCTTGTATATCATAAAGTATTTTACTTGCTATTCCTTGTTTCTTGAGAACTCTTTCAAATTCATTTTTATAGGGACTGATATTGATTTTTTCAGCGGAATTTGTACTTGTTTCTTTGTTCGTCTGATTGCTTTCTGGCTTTGTCTCCTCTAAAATTACAGTTGTACCATGAGAGACATCATTTTTTCTTGCTGAACGTGTATTAGATAAAGTATTATCCGTTAGTCTTATTCTTTCTTTTTCCAAGGTATCAGTTTCATCCTTTATTTCCCTAAATTTAGAATTGTCTTTATTCATAATGAATGGTTCATCCATGATAGTTTTGTTTCTCTTTCTTCTTTCTCGGCTTTTAAAATCCTTTTCAGACGAATTATATTTAGGAACCTCGATTCTTGATGGATCATTTTTAGACAACATACTTTTATATTTCTCATTTTTAGTACTTTCCGTTATTTCTCCATCGATATTTTTATTATCAACGATATTTAATTTAATATCCGACTCTTCTAAATTTTTTAAATCTTTTTTTTCTTCCCTCGATTCCAAATCTTTAAGTTTAATATGATTGGACGACTCTTTTTTATTTGCCTCAATAATTTTTTCTTCCCTTGATTTTGTATCTTCGATATTATTTATTGTTGATGAAAAAGCCTTATCCATTATAGTCTTGTTTCTATTTCTTCTTTCCGCTACAGACCGTCTAGATTTCTTATTCTCTTCATTATTTATTTTATCTGTCATCTTAATGGTTGTGTTTTCGTTTGTTTTCTTTCTTTCTTGTTCTTTAAAATTTAAAGGGTATGATTTTGGGTCGGCCCTATAGTCTAAAATGTCACATTCTTCGATAATGTAGTTTAATTCTGAGCCAACTTTAATACCATCAGAATTCAATTTTTTTAAATTTGAGCAAGTATTTATAGCGCTAGTCTTTTCTTTTTTGTCCATATTTTCTTTCTTATTTAAATTTAAATAATTCAAATTGCTGACCTCAGGGCCTATAAAGCTTAATACTTCATTCTCAATCAAATTATAATTTAAATTATCCCTGGTTGCCAAATTTGGCCCACTTGTTCTATCCAATTTATATTCGTTTATTCTTTCTGATTTATTTTCATTTGTTATTTCTGATTTATTTTTACTTTGCATCTCCAATCCATTTTCACTTCTTCTTTCTACTTTATTTTCATTTATTCTTTCTACTTTATCCATTTTTCTTTCTATTTTATTTTCATTTGTCCTCTCTAATTTATTTTCACTCTGCATCTCCAATTTATTTTCATTTATTCTTTCTAATTTATTTTCATTCTGCATCTCCATTTTATTTTCATTTGTTCTTTCTACTTTATCCATTTTTCTTTGCATCTCCAATTTATTATCACTTCTTATTTCTGATTTATTTTCACTTCTTCTCTCTAATTTATTTTCATTCTGCATCTCCATTTTATTTTCATTTATTCTTTCTAATTTATTTTTACTTTGCATCTCCAATTTATTATCACTTCTTATTTCTGATTTATTTTCATTTATTCTTTCTACTTTATTTTCATTCTGCATCTCCATTTTATTTTCATTTGTTCTTTCTACTTTATCCATTTTTCTTTCCGGTTTATTTTCACTCTGCATCTCCGATCCATTTTCACTTCTTCTTTCTGATTTATTTTGACTCACTCTCAAATTCTCTTCCGCTTCATTCAATCCGATCAATCTGGCAACGTTCTTCCTTGCACCATTTCCATTTGAATTATTACTGCCAGGAAAATTATCCCTGTTCTCGCGCATACGCCTCATGAATGCAAATACGGGCTTGTCATCCACCCGTCCTTCCCAAATATCTTCTATTTCATTTCTGTCTTCTTTAAGAAATTTCATCTGATACGAAATTCAATGTATTTATTTATATTTTGAGCTTTTTATTTGATGCTGGGATTCTGATTTTTGAAGGGTCTTTTCACAATTTTATCATTACTTGATTTCGTATCTCGATAAAGTTTTAGTGCATTCGCATAAAGTTTCATTAAATAAAGGAATTTTGTATTCATTTAATATTTTACATAGTTTATTTTTCGATAAATATATTTTTAGATATTATCGAAGCTGAATCAATGGATGCATTTATATATTTTCACTCGAGGTGATATAATGCGGTAGATCATGATCATTTTGGAATGTAATGATATCAGAAAAAATTAAATAATTGGAATATAAATTATTGTGTAGTATTTTGATAAAGTATATGGATAGTGTTCGGCTCAAAGATATAGATATATGATATAAGGTTTGAATAAAATAAAATATATGGCTAGGCAATATAACAGATGATCCAAAAGAAATATAAATTGCAAAACTGTAAAAAAATATTGTAATATTATATATTTTCAAAATTTTATTTTAATAAAATTGAAGGGTGCTCATATATTATTTTTTTTATCAATTTTTAATAAATATATTAGTTTGTACTGTCTTTTCTTGATATGTAGACTTTGAATTACACATTTTCACGCATAATTAATAATATTCGTAAAGGTTTTTATTTGTTAAATTACTTCCGAAATTATAAAAAAATTTAAATCTTATTGCAGGATGAAATTGATAACCTTATTTTTTTAGTTTGTATTTTAGATGATGCTTTCTTTTAAGGTTATATTTTTTTATGTGGGTTCTTTTTAGAAGCCATTTTTATATCATAGCTGATTCGCACGGAAAACTCAAAAAAATTCTTCATCTATAAATTAAACTATAAATATTTATTTTCATATGATTTTTTAAAGATCCATCAACTAATTGATATAAACTCTTTTTAGTATAAGAAAATGCTGCATATTATGATGTATATAAGCATAATTTAAAAGAAGACAGAGTGGAAATACTCGACTTATAGTATGCATATAATTATAAATATGAATGTAGACCGTTAACCGTAAATTTTTGAACAGATTCGATCGCATTTTATTATAAAATAGGTCTTATGATTTTTTTAGATTTTAATGGAACACTTAAAATGTATAAAATTACTAAATAATTCATTCTATCGGAAAAAATACAATATTATACATAATTCCACACATAATAAGGTGAATGTGCATAAAATTACTATATAATTTGGTATTAGGAGCAAAGATATAAAATTATACATAATTTCACACATAATAAATGTTAAGAGCATAAAATTTCTAAATAATTTATTATAAGGGTCAAAGATACATGATTATTCATAATTTCACACATAATAAGTGTGAAGAGCATAGAATTTTTAAAAACTATATTATTAGGGTCAAAGATATAAAATTATACATAATTTCACACATAATAAATGTTAAGAACATAAAATTTCTAAATAATTTATTATAAGGGTCAAAGATACATGATTATTCATAATTTCACACATAATAAGTGTGAAGAGCATAAAATTTTTAAAAACTATATTATTAGGAGCAAATATAAAATTATACATAATTTCACGCATATTAAATTTTAAGAGCAGAATATAAATAATAACTTTATTTTTAGGGGTAAAGATATAAAATTATACATAATTATACGCATAATAAATGTTAAGAGCATTAAATTTTAAATGACTTTATTTTTAGGGGTAAAGATATAAACTTATACATAATTATACGCATAATAAATGCTGAGAGCATAATATTTTCAAATAACCATATTTAAACCAAAATTTAAAAGATTCATCATAAATCACCCAAATAGGTGAAAGAGTAAAAACTTAGTAAATTTTTTATTTTTACGGGCAGAGATACAAGATTACTCATAATTTTACGATAAATAAAAAGAAGAAGTCATTGTATAGAATCATAAAAGGTCAATAAATATGTTTAAATACTACAAAAATGAATATAATCATAAATGACACAAAAAACCTATTGCGTAATTCCACGCAATTTCTAGATCATTTGCATATTAACTTTAAGAATAAAAATAGATACACCGTGGCATTCAATAGTAACAAAATGTAAATTATAATGTTCTTGTGAAATATACATAATATAAAAAACGCATAAAATTACAAAAAATTTATATTTAATAATGTTATCTGAAACAATATTCGAATAAAATAATCTTCAACCTTAAAAGAAATACAATTTTTATATAAAAAAAGCAAATACAATGTTTCGCTGTTTTTATTTAGATTTTTTTTTGTTCTTTGCGCATCTATCAGATATATCTTACTGCAACGGTAACAAAGTATAAAAATATATGATCTTTGATTCAAATCACACAACCTGCTTCCGCAAAATCAGAAATTTTGTGTTTGTTTATGAATTGAATTTTGGATATATCGACATCCGTGAAAAAGGTAGATATTGGGGTATTATGCAATGATTATAAAAAAATTTTATCCGTGAATCCATGTTTAACTATATTTTAAACCATAAATACAGAAATGATTCATTAAATAAGTTTGTTTTCTAATTAATATTATTTTACAAATTTTGACTTGTTTAAATGCTTGACATAGAATAATATATCAGTGATCAAGTATTTATACTTCACACAAAAGCATTATTGGCACACATAAAATGTAACGATGGCGTCTGAATGTGAATATGCTTATAATTCTCTTATGTATACAGAAAAAAAACTTGCTTTAAGTACACATTTTATGTGACTTTACTCGATTCTATACGCATTTTCGAACAATAAAAATCCAAATAAATGGATACAATGAACCTAATACGCATAAAACCATTATAAGTTAAATATCGTTGATAAAGACAGTTTTTACTCGCTTTTTGGTTCAAGAATAAGCCGAAAATCTTTAAAAAAAGACGTATAATTTAATGATGTTTGGAGTATTTATGTTTGTTTACGGGATATCACGATGCGGTGTCAAAAAAAAGAAATTTCATGATTGAAAGAAATAATTCCAGTTACCTCATCATCTTTTTCAAACATGATACGCCCTCGAACAAAGATAACGGAAATTTAATTAATAATTTATATATATGTAAGGTGTTAATGTTCTTCAAAGGTGCTTTAGTTCAAAAAATAAGATTTTAAGAAAATGCCATACTCTGCATATTCTGGATATATACATACGTTTTGAAAAAAAGTATTAAACTCTTACTGTTATTAATCTTCAAAACTGTAAATCATATTACATTAAATTTAAAAAAAATCATAGGCAACGATCACACAGAGAGGCACAATGTATTGTGAAATTCCTCCACTCTATGGTAGCAATAAAATACTGTTTTAAAAAAACAAAGAACTTCCGCAGATCATCTGTACACGAAATACTACAAAAAAATATGCTGATATAAAAGTAGATTCAATAATTAAGAGAACAGTAAACTTTTAGTGACTGATCTGATATATTAATATATGACAAAAAGAAATAATGTATTATCTTGATATGAAATAGTCTTAACCCGTATAGATAATATAAACATGGTCAAAACTAATAAAATATGATTTATATGCAATAGGATTCGTTCATACTCTACAAGTGTAAGACAAATATTATACCATATGTTGTAGCATGGGAGGTTTGGTAACACAAATTTATAAAAGTTACTTGAAAGAACTTGAAGTCACAAATGAAATTCGGCATATATCCAAAGTACTGGATTGAAGATTATTTTGAACTAATAGGTCTTGAAAAGGGGGGAGGTATGAAAATAGATGTAGGAGAAAGTGATATGGCCAAGAGTATAGATATGATTTGCCCATGGTAAATCAATCACGCTATGTTTATAGTGAAAACTCAAATTAGAATACCAAAATTAACCCATAAATAAAAAGATACAAAAGTGTGAAATTAATTTTTAATCAAACAAAAATTAAAAATTAACTATAAATCGTAATCGAAATTACTTGATTTAACAATAAAGAATTAAAATATGTAAATTTGTTATAAACTGTCGCATATTAAATTATTTTTTATTTATGGGCTAAATTTATAGTCGTATTTTTGTTTTTATTCTCGAGCGCAACTTTCTTGATTCACTGCGCGCACATTTTATTTATACTTTGGATTATCTTCTTCTCTACAAAGTCTTATTCAATGCTCTTCTCCTTTCGAGACCTATTAATCCAAGGGGTTTTCTCAATATCAAGGTTTGTATATATGCCTCGATCTGATTTGTGACATCTAGTTCCTTCTGGTACCTTTTATCATATCGTGCCACCACACTGTACCATGTTATAACATATGGAATAATTTTTGTTTTGTTCGCATATTAAATAGACTAATAATGTAAATAGATTTAAAAATATATCGAAAAAAATTGATTGAATGTGAAGTATTTTTAAAATCAAGGTGAAATAATGTAAGATACTTCAATAATAAGGGAAATAATTAAATTTGAAAAAAAATGAAATGAATCAAGAAGTATTTATTTTACTAAAAATAAAATAATAAATAAATACTTCTTTAATGAGGTAATAATGGTAATAGTGAAATTAACAAAAAAAATAAAGTGAATTAAGATATACCTGTCATTATTTAAAATGAAATAAGTTAAAAATATGGGAATAATGGAATATATGAAAACAAGAAAAGAATTAAGAACTACCTGTTTTTATTAAAAATGAGATAAGTTAAAAACATGGGAATATATGAAAAAAAGAAAATAATTAAGAACTACCTGTTTTTATTAAAAATGTGATAAGTTAAAAACATGGGAATATATGAAAAAAAGAAAATAATTAAGAACAACCTGTTTTTATTAAAAATAAAGTAAGTTGAGATTAAGAGAATATGGAATATATGAAAAAACGATGAGACTTAAGAATTACCTGTTTTATTAATCGAAAAATATGAAATAATAGCTTTAATAAAAGAAAAGTTATATTCATGTTATATAAATAAAAATGTATGAAATAATAAATAGGTATGGAAATAATCTTACTGGTAAGAAAAAAAATCGGTAAATAAAGAAAATAAAACAAAGATTATATATGTTATGAAAATTTAGGTGGCCATATTTTGAGGCAAAAATAATCTATAGAATAAATAGGGCACATAAAATATACAAATTAAATAAACAGCAACAATAAAATGCTTTATATTTTTCAGCAAAAAAAATTATAAAACCTTTCGTAAAAGAGCAATCATTTTATTTTCGCATAAAGAAGAAGTAAATAAAAATGAACAAGAACACAAAAACCAACAAATAAATAGAATACTCCTTCAACTTTTCTTGGTAATACATATTTCGCGATTTAGAACTCAAATTCCTGCTCGCTGACTTAAGTTTATCTGCCATATCGGCCAACTTATCAATCATTTCTCCTCTTTGAATAATCTTATTAAGACTTTCCACGCAGACATTTCTTGTCTTGGTTAATTCAATGTCAGCTTCAAGATAATCATGTTGATTGTTGAATGCATCACTTTCTTTTTTTAGAATCGGTTCTAGGTCAGTCATTCGATTCAAATCACTTATATCAATTTCGTTAAGCTCTTTTTCTACATTTGATATGTAATGACTGGCCACATCTGCTGACGTTGTTGAATCTGTAATTACACTGATTGCTATGTCGTGGATCAGTTTTATATAGAAGATATGATCTCTGTCAATCGAGGTATAATCATATATTTTTATAGTTGATGAATCGGGAATATTATTGACAACATTTCGTAGCTCTATTAAAAGTTTACTGTTATTTTGAATTGTTTCGCCGTGCATCGAAAATGAACAGAGAAGTATTTTACACTCCGGTATTTTTAAAATCTGGGTGTAGAGAATTGTCATTTCTTTTCCTAGGGCTAGAATAAAAATCAAATATTTATATTATCTCGAATCTTTTATTTTCATCAAATTTCTGGTCATTGAATTTTCTTCTTTTACTCAAAATAATCATTGAGTATTTACATTTTTCTTCTAAACCTTTATATTCATTTAATTCCTCATTCATTAAATTCTACTATATTTTAAATAAGAATTATTATATATGTATATTTTTAAACAAATCCTTTATGTTCATTCAATTCCTCTATCATATAATTTCAATATTTTAAATAAAAATAATCATTATTCTGTATATTTTTAAACAAATCCTTTATGTTCATTCAATTCCTCTATCATATAATCTAAATATTTTAAAAAAGAATTATTATATATGCATATTTTTAAACAAATCCTTTATGCTCTATTCTTAGCCTTTATCTTCATTCAATTCCTTTATCATATAAATATAAATATTTTAATTAAAAAGAATCATTATATATGCATATTTTTAAACAAATCCTTTATGCTCATTCAATTCCTTTATCATATAAATCTAAATATTTTAAATTACAAGGATTATTGCATGTTTAAATCACCCTTTTTATTATAACTAGATTTTTATAATAGTAAACCATGAAATCACAGCTAAAATTTTAATATTTTAAAAAATCATTTTAATTTCTACTTAGCGAATGATTTTTCAATAAAATATGCTTTATATTGACAATCCATTTATATCTCTAGCTTAAAACTATTATTTCTCAACATATAAATTGATAACTCATATATTTATTTCTTTAAAAAATATCCGCGGATTTTTTAAAATTATAACTTAAATTAGATGTAAAATATATCTTTATTATTCATTTAATTAAATTTCTGGTGTTTTTAATATGTAATGTTTACTTTCAATTATAATATACACGATATACGTCAAAAATGCAGTTGAAAAATAAATCCGGTTACCTTATTATTAGTAAAATTCAATAAAATGTGAACTAAACTCTTTATTTTTAAATTATATTTGACTCAACATTTTTTTCATTTTAAATCATTAAAATATAATTTCGTTATTTTAACTTATAATTTTATCATAAGAATCATTAGAATCCGTGATAATTTATGATTTGAACTAAGATTATAACAAATTCGAACCTTCTCTATCATTCAAAATTATAAATTATCTCAAACTTACAAAAATTAATTAATGCCAATTGATAAATTAAATTAAAAAAGGCTTAAGTTGATTCGAAATTATGAATTGTATAATCAAAAAAATCATAAACCAAGTTATTTATGATACATTGAAGTTCATAATAGATTAATTTTTCATTATTAAAATAATATATGCATTGTGTTTTTTTTCCTCTGATTGACCAATGAATATAAAAAAGACATAAACTTATTTTGAAGTTGTGTAAACATTTATATGGTATTTTATTGCACCCAATTATAAGTTTCATACAAGTATTGTAGAAAATTAATTTTCTAGAAAGTAAAAGCAATGAATATTTTTTTGCACAGGAATGAATGTATTCATAATACAAATTTTCGGCTTATATAAGCATATGTAATTAATTTTATGTGTGTAAATACTTCAAATCAATATATTTTGATTGATAAATGGATGCATTCATCGACGATCCTTTTTAAATAAACATGGATAATAAAATAAGCCCAAAAAGAAAAAGCTATGAATTTACATACAACCAGTAAAATATTAATTTAAAAGAATTTATTTTATAGAATTATATAAGATTTTTTGGAGTATGTAAAGTTATTTAATTCATTTATTATTTCGAAGCATCTTGTTTTTATGCTTTTTTTTTACATTACAAAACTTGTGATTGAATAGTAAAATAACAAAACTCTGGGCATATTTATCAAGATGTATCGAACATAAATCTCTGAAGGATCTTTTTATATAAATTTAATTTCTCTTTTTGGCATATCGAGCATATAAAATAAGAATATGCAAAAGCTGTGAAAAAAGCTTTTAATAAATAAAACTTTGAAGAAATAACATCTTATCCTTTTCATTTAAAAAATGTTGAAATTTAAAATTTAAAAAGTTCATAGACCATCGGCTATATGCAAAAAAATTGATTTTATACTATATGCTTCGACTCATTTACCAATGCTATCTGGGATTAACTTATAACAAATTTTTTTTAGTTATTTCCTGTGAGCCTTGAAACATATTAGATGGTATCTGGGATATACTAGTATAAAATAAATCTATTTTATAAACATTCAATCAATTTAAAGAGATTTAATGGGTGATATCAATAAAAATAATAGAGATTTTTTTCATATATTGATATTGGAAGTCTTAAAATTTAAGATATATTCTATAATAAATATAAAAAGACATTTAGACCCGGAAATCGCATTTATATATCAACAAAATTTACCATATAAACAATTTATAATTTCTAAATAAAGTCGAAACCACCATAAAACTAATATGTATCAATATAAATACACACAAGACTCCTAATCTAAGCAATAAGAAAACCAACTTTTAGAATTCTATATAGTTTGTATACAAAAACACTGGCTAAAGTGCTCAGATAGATATTATATATATAAAATTTGCACAAAAAAAGATGAAAAGGGTAATAAATCTTTATAATTGTATACATTGAAGGTTAGCTTATTATATATTTTATAATTTTTTAAGTATATTATTTATATTTTAAAATATCAATAAATTTCAAATTTTACCATGCATTAATAATAGCTTATGCTATATCGAGTAGAAGGTGTAAGTATTTAAATGTTTATTGATACAAATATATCAATAGAGCTCTATAAGCTCATTTAAATGACATCTTTATAATGATTTATAGTATTTTTTTTGCAAGTACATTTTGCGATTGCTAATTCTACTGAAAAAAAAAATATTTTTTTTTGAGAATTAAATGGGTTATTTTATTTTAGAACATATAAAATTCATATGTATCATAAAATAAGAAATATTGTGGTTATTGTCGAGCATAGTTTTATGTGCTGTATGCTTCTTATGTACTAAAATTCTTTTTTTAAATGGAAAATATGAATATTTCCCCCCATATTAAAATAAGGCTCATAAATTTTTAGATATTTGAAACGCATTAAAAATTGTGTTTTGTTTACCTATAACAAAAAGAAAAACAGAATGATATATCAAAAAAAACTACAACTATATAAATAATCAAAATTTTATGGATTAAGTGTGTTTTATCGTAATATTAAAAAGTTATATTCATGTTTTCAAAAAAAAAATATTGAGGTAAAATATGTATAAGGGCAATACACTCTAAAAGTAAAACCCAAAAATTTGTATAATTTTCTTCTTAATGGTAAAAAAGTAATTCTATAAGCAATCCAGGTTCAAATACAATCCAAATTCTTTAGATTATTGATATTAAACATCATTTCTTTTTTTTCTTTTCCTGACTATGATTATTTTACATAAGATTCCCATGTGATAGCAGCTTACATATAGGCAATTTAAGTATTAATATGAATTATAATGCTATCAGAAGTTAATTTCCAATAATCTATATATTTTGCAACGTTATTTATCACTACGCTTAAAATAATATAAAAATATTTATAGTGTGTTTTAGCCCTAGTTTCGTGGCACCAGGCGCTATATTATATTTTAATCTACAAAATAAAGACTAAAATTCCATCAAAACTGAATGAATCTGGTTCTTATCCATACATGTTCCTAATTTTATATCGTATAAAGATAAAAATTAAACAATCTTAGCTCATTTATATATATATCATTATTAAAATATACCTTAAAAGTATTTTAGTATTAATTGATGCAACGGATCTGTTATGAAGATCATTTTCTATAGCATATGGGAAAATATACAGATGCCTTTTGTTTGTAATCCTATATATCACGTAATACCACAAATATTGAAAATACAAAATTAAACAAATATTAATTCCATAAAGCATCGAATTTTGATTAACTATATACGTTCTAACACGTTGAAGAGAATGTTAAAACCTTTAAAACAATTTTAAATCATATTTTTTAATGATAACAAAAATAAAATACCAAAAGATTTGTTTTATGTCTTCTACTATACCATGAGAATAGATTTAAAAAACTTAAAAATTGGGTATGCAAATTATATCAAATTATTGGTATCTTGTTTTCTCTTTTTACGTTGCTTCTGATGATTTTTCGAAATTGAATGCAATACTTTTGATAAATCAATTTTATAAATTTAATTGGATTTTCTAAAATTTAAACGATTTTATGACAAGTAAAATACACTGTAAAAATTTAAATTCATATTTAAGGGTAAAAAAAATATTCTTGAATCTGAAAATCCAATAATATGTCTATAAATTTACGTTTTTTAATCGGAAATATGATTTGTCATTCATAATATTCGGGTTCTTTTTAATTCACTTTTTAAAGATTTTTTTTGAATTTACATTAAGAGTTAATTATGGTTTTTAAAGATCTAGATAATGTATATCGTTTAGGTCTTTATTTCATTTGGTTTTTGATTATTTATAACAGAAGAATTAAATTTTTTCGTTCTGTTGATATTCATTTATCTAACTATGATCCATAATATTTGCACATATATTTTTTTATATAATTTTGCTAACTTTGTATATATATCATAAATCAAACTCTTTTTCGGAGATTCTAATAGCTTAAATTTGAGTCAGACAGCATAATCAATATCATTAATTTTTATTTCACATAGACTTTAATGTAAAATGTTTTATAGGGATACACATATGCTGATCTTCAAGCCATATATATTTGGAATTTAGAATTTCAACTATTTGCAAAAGATCACTATAAATACATAATGACCACAATGTTTTTTTTACCACCTGATATTGTACTGCCATTTAAAAAAACTATATTACCATTAGTATCATTATTACCGAAAAGCCCAACTCTGATCTATAGTGAAATCACAATTTTAGTCATACAGCAAGAGCGATAATGCTTTTTAAAAATATTTATAGTTTGAAATATATGTTACGATCAATAATGAATGACAAATATGTCTTTAAAATATAAAAAACAATAATTTCACTTTTTAATCGGAAAATCTGAAATATTGATATCACTATATATCTTTTATAGAGGCAAAGTAATTTTATTTAGGGTATGTTCCATATAAAACCCCATACAAATAAGCCCAAATTTATAAAATCTTAGCTTTTTTGCTATAATTCATTTTTTTGATCTTTATATTATTTATATCTAAGTTAAGTACATGGATTTCCCACATAAATTTACTTGTTTTAAACAAATTTTTCGTCTTTATCTAGCTTAAAATTAAATGTACATAGTTATTGATATTTTTTACATTATGAACGAGGCTTCTAATCTTTAAAATTACTTCTATGTATGTCAATACTGTGTAAATTATCAGGCGCTATTCAAATTTTTTTATTTAAATGTGATTTATATCTAATTGATATAAGTTGAACTATATTTTGTAATTATATAGAAAAAATAAAATTTTATGAAATCAAACGCAATTATAAAGTTAAAGTAAGCCATCTGCAGCTAATTTTTGTTGGTTTTACAATGCATTTACTATTTAAAACTTTGGATTAATACCAAAAAACGGGGAAAATCCACTTTAACTGTCTATTGTATGTTTGGCTGTTCTTTATTGCAAAAATGCGGCAAAAAACAATTGGAGAATTAATTGCACATAGGGATATTTAGCTCCTTTTTTAGATATTTAATCTTGAAAAAAAGAAACAAATAAAATTTATTACAAGAAAAAAGGTATTCATAGGTATGTTTATATTTTTTTCATCATTTTCTTGCGTGCGAAACGCGGGTTTATCATAAGTTATAACGTTAAAAATTCAAACCATATCTTAATATCTTTTTAATGTTAAATTTGCAAGATAAATTGTTAATTGTAAAAACATGATTATAGCAGTAAATATAATAGAAATATTAATTCATATTACATGAAGTTAATCGAATTATATACTAAATAGCCGGAAATAATTTTCCATCAATTAGCAAATTACCTGGGTCGATATATGAAATTTAAATACCTAAAATTAAGACTAAAAACATATAGAAAAATATATAATTTATGGTTAAATATTGGAATATAGCATAAAAATTGTTAAAATATGGATTTAAATATATAAAACTTTATTATTTAATTTTAAATAAGTCAGTAGATGCTCAATAACGTTGCCTTTATTTTGATATAAAATTCTAGATGTATCAATATTTGTCTCTATATTCTTTCCTTACATCTTTCTTCTTTTTAATACTTTTCTTTGGCTTTTTTTTGAACAGCTCAAAATTATGAATGTGAACTAAAAAATCGTAATAAAAAAATTACATATGTATGTTCTTATGGTGTTCACATTCATTAAATAAGTATATTTATAGCCTTAAAATTCATTTGTATCTATTACTAAACCCTCTCTGACCACTCTTTCAATGTCATTCATATATTTTGCTACAGTAATATTTAGAAAAACTATAGTAAATTCTTTGCTAGGTAATTCTCTTGTGTCTACAACAGTCATGACTAATACATATCTACTTACCTAGACCCCAATAGACTTAAACTTGTAGTTAGAATGGTTTCATCGGCTTTTATAATGTGACCAGGCCCACCCATTCAAAAAATATTGTTGCAATAATGTAACATTGTTAGTTTTGTTAGCCTCAATATATTATCTGCTAGCGGATATTTTTATTTTTGCCAATAATTTCGCACAAAGCTCTTTGTGAGTGGCTTTTTAAGTATAAAAATATGTATTTTTAACCATTTCCTGATATTAATTTTAAATTTACACATCCATGTATCTTTTATAATAGATATAGTAGTATTTTTTGCACAAGTACATCATACTTCTATAGTTATAAACATCATATCTAATTTTTGTATATTTTAAAACCATCGGTAAACTTGGTTTGCCATAAAAACCTCCGGAAACATATACTTATGAAGCAATTTAAGATTTTCACATCAATAAATTATTCTGATTTTAGCCGTTGCTTCAAATTACTTAAAAAATAAATTATTTTTTAGGGTCTTTAAATTTATTTGAGGGCGTTTTGAAATTTAAGATTTACTTTATCGATCTATAGGAGGCAGAACAATTTGATTTAGGAAGGTTTTTAGATTTACATGATACTATTTTTTAGTGCAACAAAGGTTAAAAATTTTTCAAATGGAATGATATTTTTTTATCCACCCCTTTTTCGTGACATCTAAATTATTCTCATATTTTTATGTATATATTGTGGCCTAGTATAGTCTCAGTTGATTTACTTGGATAACAATGTTTAAAAATAATATAAATGCATATAAGCCGATTTATACTTTTTCCAAGCAGGATATCAACTGTCTGAAAGCCAATTAAATTTTATAAAATTTGTTTAGAGGAAAAATACAGAATTATAATAAAAATTTTCATGAAAATAGCAATTAAAATATAATTCTAAAAAGAACAAAAAAATAACGAATATTAAATTAAAATTACTTTCTTTTGCATAAAATGAAAAAATAAAGTTAATGAAGATAAATAACCAAGGGATAGATTGCTGTATAAAAGTGATAATAACATGAAATTTAGAAAATGCGTTTAATAGAATAAAAAGTACATTTTCCAGTTTATTAAAATTTACTCAACACTTACCGAATAATTTATTTTTATGTAAATTTATGAAATTATATAAAATCAGAATTTAATTACATTTAAAAAAAATACAAAATAGAAAGACTAAAAACACCCAAATCATATATAAAAGATATTTATATCTTCTTTCCCATATATGATAAATGCATTTGATATAAAAAATTAAATATCGATATTATTAAATAAATCATAGAAGGTATCTGAAGGAACTAGATGTCACGAACCAGGTTGAGGCATATATTCAAACATTGGGATTGAGAAAAACCCTTGAATTAATAGGTCTCGAAAGAAGGAGGGGTATTCAAGAAGACTGTGGAGAGGAGAAGATAGCCGAAAGTATAAATACACTGAGTGTACAGAGTATCAAGCAAGCTGTGCCTGAGAACAAAAACCAAAATTACGACTATAAATTTAGCCCATAAATAAAAATTACTAATTATTAAATAAATCTTGATATAAGTCAGTAAATATACTAAAAGATTGTCAAATAGTTGTATATTAAAGCGTAAAATACGGAAAATGTATATTTTTTTGTCTATTTTTATCATATACTTTTATCGACTTCATCATGCAACTATGTTGTGCCATTATAATTATGGCGAATTCAAATTTTTATAAGTTAAAAATATAACTTAATTTTTTACTTCAATTTTGGGTATTTTAAGATATATCAGATAAGACTCGAAGCTTTGATTGATTTATGATATACATTCAAACCATAAGGCACGCAAAATTTGATAGCCTCAATAAAATATAAATAATTTGTGTTTGTGAAATCAACCAAGTGAAGCTTGAAAAAACAAATATAACATTAAATCAATAAAATATTACCATAAACAAACTATATATAAGCCGTGTAAATATAATTTGACCAATAGTGCACGAATATAAAATTTTCTTATAGAAACAGCAAAATAATGTGACGAAACTCGGTTTTTGCGTTAAAAAAAATCTATAATTTTCAAAATGTTTCAATTATTGATTATCTGATATTTATAATAAATTAGCCTCGCTTATATACTTTAACTATTATTAGCTCTTTTCTTAATTACGAAATGATAGATATGTCATCTAAACCAAGTTTTAATTACTTTTAACAAATTTATGTGGCATTTTAAAAAAAACATAATAAGTAATTTATTGCACTTTATTTTATATATTTATCTGTTTTGATAGTAATAAAATTATTTCTTACTATCTTTTACTAGTTTACTTTTAAAAAAAAATTTTCGATGATATTTAATGCGTTTCAAATATTATTTTTGTCTAAGAATTCATTTATAACCTTGAAAAATTTATTTTGTATTGTGGAACATGTATAGATATAATAATTTATATAAATTACGCTCTTTTTTATAAAATCCGTATCCAAGAATTTATTAACTGAAATTTTTCCTCTATTTTTTTGTATCTAGCATTTTTTTAATATTTCTTTTTCAAATTACTTTTGAATTATACACCATAAAAACATGATATAAGCTCATAAAGAAATATTTTTAGTAAAAAAGCATATTTTTTAAGTTTCATTTCTATACTTATATTTTTTATTACTCTCTAAATTAGATTATAACCCTTTTAAAGTACGAAATCTACTTATTTTTTAAAAAAAAACATTTATTTATTTGTAGACTAATTTTAAAATGGTGAATAACTTGGTTTCACTTATGCATTTCATTTTATTCATATATATAAAACTATAGTAAAATTAATAAAAAGAATATATGACTTCAATAGACCACAGCTTAAATTTGCTTTAAAGTGTTTTTGAATGATATAATCTAGGTTTAGACACACCTTTCTTCTTAATAAGATAACTAAATAATAAAATTGTATCAAAAAAATTTAAATATAGAAAAAGGGGAAAAGGTATTTATATTTTTGTGTAAAAACGATAATATATATGTCAAGAACGTCTTATCATCTTTTGAGATTAAAAAAAAATATTCATGCAAAATATAGTATTATTTTTGTTTTAGAGGCGAGTATACATCTGATATGTATTCCTACCCTGGACTGGGTTTATTGGCACTAAAAAGGCAAATTTATTTACAATAAATAGAACATAAACCATTAATAGTTACAAAATCCATTTTAGAATTTTTATGGCATATATAGAAGTCTAAATAATAAGTTTACCCATTCATCTAACCCTTCATTCTTGATCTTCAAAAATTCAAACAATAGCGTTATGATCTAAAAAAATCGATTATTTTTATTATATTCAAATAAAACATAGTAATATTTTTTTTATACCTTCCTCTACAACAGAAAATAAATCATTATATATAAATTTTAGTTAAATATTCTCAATAATCAATATTGGAATAAAAAAATATGGCATAAAGTCGTTTAATCTGGCGACTTTTTTCTTTAAAACTTCAAATTGTATTTATTGTTATGCTTAGATATATTTTTCAGTACTTTCTTTGATTTTTAGCAGTTTGAATTACAGGTTCTAATATTTATTAATAAGTCAATAAAAATTAAAAGTCTTATTATTTTACATACAAAAGCCAATTTGCTGCATTAAATCATAATTATTGAGCGATCTATTGCCAATTTTTTGAGCCCCTCTGAATTAATGCCATAAATCTAAGAAGTTATCATCATACTGCACATAAAAAACCATATTTTAAATTATATATCTTTAATGCATTCAATTTTATTGCAAATATTTTGTCATATGCAATAAGTGTGCTGTAAATTGCAAGCTAATCGTGGTAAAAAATAGTTATCGACTTTTTTTACTTAATAAAATAAATCATTGACCTGAAAAGTTATTTGCAAAAACAAAATACATCTTTTAGTAGATGATAGGACTGTTCAAAATGTTTATAATAGATAAAATTTTGGGGGAATTCGGCTGTTCTAAATTTGCATTTTTTTACGCAAATATTAATGTTAGACCTAAAATTAATACTTATGCTGTGTAAAAAGGCTAGCCTGAATTCCGGCAGCCACAACGTAACAGCCCATAAAAGTTTCATTATTATGTTTTATAGAGGTCAAAGACAAGATAAGTTTATGTATTTTACTCATAATTCCAAATAATTTTTATTGTCGCATAAGAAAACGTATTCTTTCTTAAATCTTAGTTCATAGTGTTTTTACAAAAATATCTTAAACATATCAGCTTTTTTTTTTGCCAAACCTCTGATGATATCTTTATGCACCTTTATATTCTAACCAATCAGCGTCAATTATCTTATATTAGTTTATATTATCGTTGATTATTTCAGTCATATTCATTTCATTCCAATCTTTAATTTTTAAAATACAAGATATTTTAAAGCCCAAAATATATATATATATCAGAAACTAAAATATTTAGTGATGTGTTTTTAAATCTATTAGGTTGAAATTACTGTTTCACTTGCATGAATATACATGAATCTTATTTAAAATTTTTTTATATACACCTGTGATAAAAAACAATGAAAAATACCTTTAAGTGGAGTTATAATGCGTTATTTGTATACGTAATATAAATATGGATAAGGATAGGGCGATTCTAGGAAATGCAAAAGCGGTAATAAAATTCAAATTAGAGGCGTTGTAAAAACATTCTGAAAAATTTCTTTCACGAAAGTATCAAAAATTAACATTCGAGATTAAATCAGTTTTCCTATATATAATGGAGGGAAAACCAGTAAATAAAGAGTCCCACTTCTTTCTATGCAATATAAATTTTATGGTGTTGTCAGAAATATGTTTTTTTGGTGAGAGGATAAAGTGTATAGATTTTTACTAGGCTATGAAAAGAATCGATCATCTGGCAACGAGATACAAGAGAATGTTGGGTATAATTACACGCGAAGACACAATAAAATCGTAAGATATTTTCATTTCCTCCTATCAAGACGAATCAACTTCAAATAAACCCAAAAGATATGAAACACTCAGTAAAATATATCAGCGAAAATGAACATTCGAAAATAAAGGTAGACACGAAAATTAAATTGAATACACTAATAAAAGAAAATATACTTGAAATTTGGTTATACTTTAAAAAAGAAAAAATTTTAAAATTTATTGGAATAGGTATAACTAGACTTGACTGAAGTAGTGAATGAGAAATATAGGAAGTATGGCATCTTGGAGAATATAATTTGTTTAATATACAAATGTACAGCAAAATGTTGCCATATGTTATGATTTGGCATGGGGTTCCCAAAATTTCATAAAAAATATGTTAAGAAGTTAGAAATTCCAGATGAAGTAGAAGCCCACACCCAAGTTCTCGAAATCGTAAGACTCTTAAACGCATATCATTTGACAGAAGAATAACAGTTGACGTTGATAGATCATGGGAAGGTGTCAAAGGAGCCGTAAAATATTCCTAATGGGTTCTATACATCTCAATAGGTGGGTTTTATAAAAAGAAGAAAATCTAGCTGTAAATAGCAAGAATAATGCCCATAAAACTTTATACTGTAACAATATCTATTCCGAGATATTAAATTATGGCTTTTCTCTGCAGAAAAAAGGGGGAAAGTAATATGATAAAACTATTTCTCAAAATAATTAAGATATATTTTTTGAAATATTGCAAATTATATATATTTAAAACATAAATTAGGTGCAAATCCTCCATCGAAATATTTAATTTTGAATCTGGTTAATAATTACGAATGTATATAAATTAATGAAAGTCAAATTTCAATGAACCCATATAAAAGAGAATTAACTGGAATTTATTTATAAAATGTAAATAACGAATGGTTCTTTTTTTAGAGTCTGATACTCCTACTGAATCGGGTGAATAGTCAAAAAAATAGGCAACTGTGAAAAACCTGATATTATAAGTCTTAAAAGGATTGATGCAAAGACTAGGATCGCAAAGATGAAAAGATTGAAAGATCTATTAGTTAAGTCTGCTATATAAAGAAAACCAAAGTTCTTAACGAAAAAAATAAGCAGTTAAAAACCAAATTAACCCATAAATAAAAATTAAAAATTATGCTCATAAATAAAAAGTAAAAATTAGGATCATAAATAATAAAGCAAAAATTAGGATCATAAATAATAAAGCAAAAAGTAAAAATTATGTTCATAAAAAAAATTAAAACTGCGCATAAATAATAAATTATTTCTATAAATAAAAATATAAATTGTGCATAAATAAGAAGTATTAATTAGATTCTTTAATAATAAAGTAAAAATTATGTTTATAAATAAAAATATAAATTGTGCATAAATAAGAAGTATTAATTAGATTCTTTAATAATAAATAAAAAATCATGTTCATAAATAAAAATATAAATTGTGCATAAATAAGAAGTATTAATTAGATTCTTTAATAATAAATAAAAAATTATGTTTATAAATAAAAATATAAATTGTGCATAAATAAGAAGTATTAATTAGATTCTTTAATAATAAATAAAAAATCATGTTCATAAAGTAAAAATATAAATTGTGCATAAATAAGAAGTATTAATTAGATTCTTTAATAATAAATAAAAAATCATGTTCATAAAGTAAAAATATAAATTGTGCATAAATAAGAAGTATTAATTAGATTCTTTAATAATAAATAAAAAATCATGTTCATAAAGTAAAAATTAAAACTGCACATAAATAAAAAAGTAAAAATTATGTTCATAAATAAAAATATAAATTGTGCATAAATAAGAAGTATTAATTAGATTCTTTAATAATAAATAAAAAATTATGTTTATAAATAAAAATATAAATTGTGCATAAATAAGAAGTATTAATTAGATTCTTTAATAATAAAGTAAAAATTATGTTCATAAATAAAAATATAAATTGTGCATAAATAAGAAGTATTAATTAGATTCTTTAATAATAAATAAAAAATCATGTTCATAAAGTAAAAATATAAATTGTGCATAAATAAGAAGTATTAATTAGATTCTTTAATAATAAATAAAAAATCATGTTCATAAAGTAAAAATATAAATTGTGCATAAATAAGAAGTATTAATTAGATTCTTTAATAATAAATAAAAAATCATGTTCATAAAGTAAAAATTAAAACTGCACATAAATAAAAAAGTAAAAATTATCTTCATAAATAGTAAATAAAAATTATGTTCATAAATAAAAATATAAATTGTGCATAAATAAGAAGTATTAATTAGATTCTAAAATAATAAATAAAAAAATCATGTTCATAAAGTAAAAATTAAAACTGCGCATAAATAAAAAAGTAAAAATTATGTTCATAAATAAAAATTAGAACTGCGCATAAATAATAAATTATGTTCATAAATAAAAATATAAATTCCGCATAAATAAGAAGTTTTATTTAGATACTTTAATAAAAAAATAAAAATTATGTTCATAAATAAAAATTTATAATGTGCATAAATAAAAATTAATACTGTGCATAAATAAAAAATTAAAATTATGCACATAATAAATAAAAATTGATATTTTTTTATTAACATTCAGAAGATTCGTTGAGTTCTTCTTCCAAAATATCCCCATACAGTTGATTGAATTGCGAACACAACATTTCGATATTTCCCTTATCGCCGTAAACTTGCGGTTCACTGCCCATTTTAAAATGACCTCCAACCTTAGTTATTTCTCTTTCAACGAATTTGCAGGCGTTAGATACTAAGGTAAGGCTAGTATCTTTTTCTGGGGAAGTTAAACTAATAGTATAAGTCGGTAGTTTACTAAGATGAATCTCGATCTTATCATGAAATTGCTTGACTCTGCTCAAAACAGACTTAATATCTTCAACCCCATCTTTTGATGGACACACAACCTCAATATCGGCACGTATCTTATACTTAGTCACATTAAATTTACGTGCCACACATTCCATAATCGTTTTCATAAACTTTTCCTTATCGACACTTTCAAAGGGTATTTCCACAATGATCCTTTTTTCCTCTCTTTCGGCTTTACTTTTCTTAACAGGTGGTTCGAAAGTAATATTTTTTTCCTGAATCTCGTTCAATAAATTTAAAAAGTATGTGTATAATGAGCCGTGCAATCTCGCTTGTTCAAATCCAAATTTTTCATATATCTCAAAAACATTAATGTGAAGTTTTTTATACGTAGCAACCATAACGTTATGGGCCATTTTAGCTCGACTGTACTTTTTAAGACATTTTTCAGCATCATACGATTGTACCTTTTTTCGGCTTAAATCAATATAGCCTCTGACCTTGTCTACTCTCAAAACACTTGCAGCTTCTATCTTTCCTATTTTAACCACACCATGTGCATTTTTGAATCTCTTCTTGCTGAGTTCACCTACTACGATTAGTCCCTCAGTATTTCCATATTCAAGAAGTTCGACATATACACCTAGATCTGTTATCTTTGTAATCTTTATTATTACTACTTCGCCTACGTTTGGATACTTTTCTTCGTAAAATCTGCAGTTGTAGTGATCAGTTTGAACCATTTTATAGGGTTCCAAATTTTGATTTTATAATTGTAAATTACTTCTTTTAATCCTTTTTGAAAATTACGCTTGAATTAATATGTCCCAAAAGGTGAAGATGCACCAAAGATAGTTATAAAGATGATCTAATTTAAAAAATTTTAACCAGACAAGACCTGTATAGTAATCTAAGTTTTCATTAACAAATTACAAAAATTAAAATATAAATAGCATAATCATACATTTAACTTGTCTTTTATTTCTTCTGTACGTAAAAATAACTTTAAAATATTTGCATTCGAATAAAACGTTTCATTATATTTTAACTCAAATATAATTTGAGTGGGAGATGGTAAAAGTTTGAAAATTGTTAATCGGGAAATTTAGAGTTATAAACAATCATGGCGAAAAATTTAATAATAGTAATTTAGTAGAATAATTCCAAGGTTTAAAATGGCCATTGAACTATGTTATACCATAAAATATATGAAATCTTAATTTTAAATACAAGCAAATTTTTATCAGAACTATATTTTCAATTAAAAAGATCATGAATAATAAAATATGAAAATCTGCAGATTATAATTTTTTAAATCAATCACAGTTTTTAATATATCTGCTTTACCATCACAAAATTTTTTTTATGTTAAAATAAAATCACTATGAAAGATTTGTTGTAAATTAAATTATTATTATAATTTCAGATTGAAATAAATATTCGAAAAGGTAAAATGAATTAAAAATGATGAATATATAGGTATTTTTAAATTAATATGATATGATCATCTCTGTTATAACTCATTTCATGAACTATATTAATTTTTTCAAGATTAAAAGCACGACTGTAGCATTTAATTTAGCAGAATTGAATTCATAGCTGTTTCATACCATTATTACATAATTTTCTCTTTGTTTTTTTAATATTAAAGGCACGACTGTAGCTTTTACTATAGCAGAATTGAATTCAAAGCTGTTTAATACCATTATTACATATTTTCCCCTATCTTTTTTTTAGGATTATAGACACGACTGTAGCTTTTACTTCAGCATAATTGAATTCATAGCTGTTTAATACCATTATTACATAATTTTCTCTTTGTTTTTTTAATATTAAAGGCACGACTGTAGCTTTTACTATAGCAGAATTGAATTCAAAGCTGTTTAATACCATTATTACATATTTTCCCCTATCTTTTTTTTAGGATTATAGACACGACTGTAGCTTTTACTTCAGCATAATTGAATTCATAGCTGTTTAATACCATTATTACATATTTTCCCCTATCTTTTTTCTGGATTATAGGTACGACTGTAGCTTTTACTTCAGCAGAATTGAATTCATAGCTGTTTAATACCATTATTACATATTTTCCCCTATCTTTTTTCTGGATTATAGGCACGACTGTAGCTTTTACTTTAGCAGAATCGAATTCATAGCTGTTTAATAACATTATTGCATATTTTTCTCTTTATTTATTTAACATTAAAGAACAGTATTAGTGTTACTCTGCAAATTCACTAAATGTTTAGTAATTTTATTACCGACTTATGTATTTTTTAATTGAAACTATTTATGATAATACCCACAAAAATAAAATTTTAACTATTTTTTATTTTATTATAAAACGTGTACACTTTAAATTTTTACATGAATATCAGGTTATAGATGAACATCGAGACAGTTGATTGCATTAGATATATCTTTCTCGAAAAATCGCAACCTAATAGTATGGAATATAATTTGATATCAATAGAATATAATTTTTATTTTTAATCATATATTAATCTAAAAATTATTAGAATATTATAAAAAGCGGAATTTATTCACAAAGTTATGGTTCTACACACTTGAATCAAATTTTAAAAATTTACAAACCGCATTTAATTTTTTGTAGTAAATAATGTGAATGAATATCATTTTCGTATTTTGAATGATATAAAGTCATTTTTAACTTAATATTTTTGGATATTTTTATTGAGAAAAAACGAATTCAGCATCGGGGGGGGGGGGTTAAATAGTATTATTAAACATTTAAATTGTAAAAATAAGCTAATAAGTTTATTATGAGTGCAAATTATTATAAGAGAATACATTTTACGTTAATTTTTTGGCACATGTTTACATTATGCAGCATATTAAAAAACAATACTGTTGGTGTTTTTTATAAGCTAGATTTATATAAACAAGAATCTTGAAAATATTTTTTCAGTTAATAAATAAATTTACTGCTTCCTAAAAGATTGATTGTTTTTACCACGCCACTCGGATAAACTAAGGGTAAACATCCCCTTCATACCAATACTGGCTTTTATTACTTGTTTATGCGTTCGAGAATCGAGTTAAGTTATTTAAGCGCCACAATAAAGTACATGTTTAAAACCGAAGCTTTTAGGAAATATAGTCAGCCTAAAAGTATTTATATGCCCCTTGCAGCTAGGTGGCATTTATTACCAGTGTGGTAATTCATTTATGCCTTTGCGGGAGGAGGATTTGTATTCAAACATCTTAGCTGCAGATTCTGGGTGAAATTTTTACATCGATATTTTTTTCTTATTTTTATAGAAAACATAATATTTTGATGATTTTACAACTAGATTTTTATAATGTATATCTATTTCTTCGATAAAAAGAATCACATCTAGATGGTGATTTCAAAAAATATCAATTAAAAATGTCAAATCTATTAATATAAATATTGCTATCTGTCTTTCTTGTTCAGGAATGTCAACTGAAGCATACAAAAATATTAGGATTGAAGAAGGCACCTGGGTCAATTAATCTGTAAAGAAGAACGGGCATTGAGGAAGGCTGTAAAAATAAACAAGTAACTCGAAAATTAGCCAAATATGTTCAAAAGAGTAATTAAAGTTTTACTTGAACAAGATATAAATGCTAAGAATCAGATCAATCTGTAAATAAATAAGAATTATTTTTCTTTCTATGATAAAAGGCTAATGATGAGACACATAGCTTCACATTATGCCAGAGCCTTGTACCTATAATTCTTGAGAAGAGAAAAGCTGATTTTGAGACACATAGCTTCACACTATGCCAGAGCCTTGTACCCATAATTCTTGAGAAGAGAAAATCTGATGTTGAGACGCATAGCTTCACACTTCGCAAGACACTTGTGCCCATATCACTTATAAAAATAAGAACTGATGATGGGTATGGATAGAATGCAAAAAGATATATTAATGAATTTTACAATACTACTAATGTAATAACTGCTTCTTAGCAAGGAGATCAATAAGTAAAACCAACTTAAACAAAGAAATAGACCATCTCGATTTCTTATAATAGATATTATAGTTATATAGTAGCTGAAAAATAGCAAATCATCGAGACAAAATGTAACAGCTTCATTTTTAACTTCATATATTATGTTAAAGGAAATAATCACATATACAGAAGCTTATAAATAAATAGCAATACATCACAAAAAATTATTTTGTATTGTTTGAAGCATAAAAAAAAATTATTACGTGCTTTTAATATTTTAGAGCAAACAAAAATCAAAATTAAAATACATCATGATTTTTGAATACAATTTTTTAATCCACGACACTATAAAAGATATTTATTTATGGGTTAATTTTCTTTTTATCGATTTTATCTAATTAGACGTAGTCAGCGTGTTGGGAATATTGCACAACTCCTTGATGCATCTTTTGACACCTTCCCCTGATCTATCTTCATCAACTGCTATTCTTCTCTCAAATGAGATGAGTTCAAATGTTTTGTGGAGTGTGAGAGCTTGCATGTATGCTTCTGCTCCATCTGGGATTTTTAACCCCTTAACATATTTTTTATAAAATTTTGTGACCACCCCTCCCCATTTCGAGTTATTATAGATAGCGAATTTATATTAACTATTTGATAGCTTAAAATCAAAAAATTTCTTTGTTCTAATTCAGTTCCAAAGACAAGTCTTTAAAACTGTTATTATTCGGTTTTTGCGTTTATGCACATTTTTGATCACATATATATATATGAAGAAGTTTATCATATTTTTTTTTTATATTTTCTTTAAATTATATTATTTGATTTTCTGCTTCTCAAAATGCAATGAAAAATTCTCTTCTGCTAATTACTAGATAATATTGTAATATTTATGTGTTTATTTATTAGAGACTCTAACACCCCTAACTTATATATATATGCAAAGTGTGAGGACCAATGTAGAGTCTATCTGTGAACAGAATTATTTATTTTTGATCGTAACCAATAATATGAAGCGATTTTTTATCTTTTTAAAAGGCATAAATCAAAGGCAACATACTTTAATCATGGAGTCATGAAGGCTTAAAAATATATATTTAAATCATAATTTATAAGAAGGAAAGTTTGTGCAGGGTTAACAATTTATCGAAAAATACAAAAAGCATTCCATTTAGATTATTAAAAATTTGAAAATATTTATTGTGCTTGATTCTATAGAAATATGTCTTTTGTTGCATATATATAATAAATTATGATACAGATATCGTCTTATTAAACGAAGATAGAAACATCAAAGAAAAAAATATAACATAAGTTGGAATATTTTAGGGGAAATGTAGCCAGATAAAAATAAAAAAAAGCTCGGTTCATATCATAATATAATATTTATCCAGTATATTTATCTGAATTATGCGTTTAATATTCAATAAAACCACTGAAAAGTGGGCAACATATGAAAAATTGATTAATATATTTTAAATTCAAATTTTCAGCGCTTTTGGTTTTTAAGTATATTTTCCATGACTATAGGAAAAAAAATTCGATATAAATGAGCTAAGACTTTGAAGGTTATTTACATTAGAAACCAAGTTTTTGTTATATTTTACTAAAGAAATTTGCATAGACAGCATATTCATTGAATTAATCATATTATTTACTGGATAGAAAGATCAGAGCAAAAAAAAATATTTTTTTGATGGCATGTTAAAGCCTGCATATACTTCATTTTCTTAAAACATCTAGTAAATTTGAAATGATTTTTTTGGATTTCTTGAATATTCGAGATTGTTTTAGCAAAAAATAAAGGTTTTTACTTTATATACAGTCCTTTGCAAATTTTTAATATTTCAAAATAAGAATCACGATGTTTAAAATTAGTAAATATTAGAAGTGGCAATAGTTGAATGCTAAGTTTCGACATATAATCTGTAATATATGACATATGGTAATAATTATCCACACGCAAGTGCATTTGTAAACTATAAAATAGGTAATTAAAACCGTCTATCAGCAAAGCATACACCGAAAACTGCTAGGGTGACTCAAAGTAAAAAAAAAGCTTTCGGCTACGTAAAAATACACTTTATTAAGGCCCTATAAAAACCTTACTTTATCTCGAACGCTAGTTATGGTAATCAAAGCCAGTATTGATATGATGGGATATTTCCCATTATCATTGTACCGATTGTCGTGTTCAACACCATTAATTTTATTTATACATCTAAGCTTCAAATTGCAGGAAATTTTAAGATTATTGCAAACATCATTTATTGAATGTGCCTTTTGAAATGAAGAAAGCGAGGTTTTAAATGAAAAAAAAAGAAACCAGATGACTATCGGGAAAGTGATATTTTATAAATGTATTAAATTTAACTATTTCTAAATTTGTTTCAAATATAAGAAGCTTGGTTGTTCGTAATTTTTTCAGAAGGAATATTTTCATTAAACTAAGGTAAAAGCTACGATCAAAATAAATAATTTTAATCAAAATGGCGATTTACCAATTTAACTTTTGCAATAAGACTATATATAGACTTATAGCGTATTTTTATAGACTAAAATCATTTTATATAGATCGATAGGCTTCAGATAAAAAGAAATTTAATTCGAGGCATTGAATTTTTAGACATCATAAAGATTTAATCAAATTATCTATACTTATACTTGGGATAAAGTGGTTACAAAATTCCAAACGAAGTAGAAGCATACATCCAAGCTCTCACACTTGAACTATCTCATTTGAGAGAAGAAGAGAAGTTGATGAAGATAGATCAGGGGAAGGTGTCAAAAGATGTATCAAGGAGTTGTGCAATATTCCCAACACGCTGACTACGTCTAAATAGATAAAAAGAAACTTAACCCATAATAAATAGCAATAAAGTTATCTATGAATATAAATAAAGCAAAAGATAGAAATAGGTACACAAATTTTTATATTTTAAAAACCTTGTTCTATATATATTTTTTATTAAGTAATTCTTCAACATGAAATTTCTCTTCTTCATTTTTTAGTTCCTTAGAAACCACAATTTTTCGATATTCAGGATCCTCCAATAAAATATCAATCCCGCTTACATTCGGCTCCATTTCCATTTTCCCAATCAATAAAGATTTCTCATAAGCTTGATTAAGAATCTCCCTAAATTCTTGATTTTTCGAATTACACTCATTAAAACGACATTTTACTTTTCGAATAAGATTATTTATTTCGCGTATCTTAAATTCAGCCAGCTCAATTTTCTGATCTACTCTAATAATACTTTTTGCTAGATCCACATTCTCATCAATAATTTTAGTGTAGTTTTCTTTAATATATTCGTAAAATGATCCTTCAATCCTTTGATCCGTTATTTTTCTTTCTAATGTAAATTTTGCGCGTGTGGGAAAGCTGAAAATATTTCTTAGTGCTAAATTTTGAAATATTTCGAAGTTGTCTTCTAAGTTCGAGACTGCTTCCTTCTTTATTATTTCTTCATTTTTTTTAGGACCGTATTTTGTGTTCAATGTTTCTTTTATATCTTGTATCAGTTTGTTTTTTAACGATTCTAGTAATGCAATTGGAATAAATTCGAAAAACTCTATTTCATCTTCTTCTGTATCCATTTTTGAAGGGCCTCTGAAAACATGGTGATTTATTTATAATTTTATTTGATTTTTTGCTATTTTTAAATTCATTATGCAAATAAATACATTTATTTTCGTTCGCTAAGATTTATATAAATTTTGATGATTATTTTTTCCCTATTAAAATTTATGCATCTTAATCTAAAGATAGCTCTTAAAACAGATCGATTTGATATTAAAATTATTTGGCGTGCATAGATTTCAAATTTAGATATTTAAATTTATGTATCTTAAGCTAAAGATAGATCTAGAAACAGATCAATTTAATATTAAAATAAGTTAGCCTGTATAGATTTATCATTATGATATTTAAATTTATGTATCCAAAACTTAAAGATAGATCTAGAAACAGATCAATGTAATATTAAAATAAGTTAGCGTGTATAGATTTATCATTATGATATTTAAATGTATTCATCCAAAACTTAAAGATAGATCTAGAAACAGATCAATGTAATATTAAAATAAGTTAGCGTGTATAGATTTATCATTATGATATTTAAATGTATTCATCCAAAACTTAAAGATAGATCTAGAAACAGATCAATGTAATATTAAAATAAGTTAGCGTGTATAGATTTATCATTATGATATTTAAATGTATTCATCCAAAACTTAAAGATAGATCTAGAAACAGATCAATATAATATTAAAATTATTTGGCGTGCATAAATTTCAAATTTAGATATTTAAATTTATGTATCCAAAACATAAAGATAGATCTTAAGAACAGATCAATTTAATATAAAAATAAGTTAGCGTGTATAGATTTATCATTATGATATTTAAATGTATTCATCTAAAACTATAAATTGTCTTAACAACAGATTATTTAATATTTAGATAATTGCTAAATTATTAATTGGATTTTTGCAATTTGTAATTTTCACATCCAAGACTTAAGACAGTTCTTTTAAGATGATTAATATAAATTTTTACAAATTAAATTTGATTTTTATACTTATTTAAATTTGTGGATCTAAAGCTCAAGTTGTTTTTAAGAATAAACTATAGAATACTTTATCAATGTTTTTTCAAACTATAGGATCGAAAAAACCCTTGAACTAATAGGTCTTGAAAAGAGGGATGGTTTCGAAGAAGATATAAAAGAAGAGAATAGAACCAAGAGTATATATATTATATGTCTAAGGGAAATCAATCATGTCATGCTCTAAAAGAAATCGAAAATTACAATACCGAAATAAACCCATAAATATAAAGATTTATGAATGCATTAATTTGACCTTTATCTTTTAAATTTTTTTGTCTCAAATTTAAGAATGCTCTTAAAAACAGATTTAACCGATATTTCTATCAAATAACAGGATCTATAAAATCACCCAGCATGCATTTTCGAGAGTCTTGTATATGCTATATTAATAAAATAAATTTTTTTTTGATAAATAAATTGAGATAAAAATAAAAAAAAATTTAAAGATTTGGATTTAATTTTATTTTTTGTATTTTATCAGAATACGAAAATTTATCATAAATGAACCTCATTTGGTTTTAATGCTACATTGGGGAATTATTTAGAAAAATTACGAATTTATAATGTGTAATGTATATTCTATTACATAAATACAGTATAAAGGGTATTGGAATCTGAAAACATAATGTCTAAATATTTTCGATTGGAAAAATTCACATTTCAGCATAAATTAATACAGCTTACTATTTAGATATTGATTGAAACCAGATTTAAAACTGTATGGTTAGTTAAATTTAATTATATCTTTAGAAGCTATTTTCTCGAATCATATTAATTTACGTATGTATATAGAGTTGATAACTTATTATTTTTATAACGTTTATCTTACGAGAATTTACAAAGGAATTTTATAGTTCATTATGTATATTTTTTTCACTATAAATCTTTTATTTATGCTGAAATTGATATTGTACGCTTTTTTTACTAATGTACAAGACAATATAAAAAAGCACTTAAAGCTTTCACTAAAATATTATAAATCACAATAGCTATCTTTTCCCATAATAAAACCTTTTGAATTTATATTTTAAATAATATTTCATGTTGTTAAATAAAGAACATAACATTTATATGATTAGTGCCTTTATAGATGTATTATAAATAATCAATTACAAATAACAATCAAAGGTCATGTAAATATGTACGATACGCTTAATATCCCTACTTAAACATCTAGAATAATGATAAGCTGATAAAAATTGTATAAAATTTTATAGTTGAGTGGATAATTCTAATTTTTATGTTCTAAACAAAATTTTATCGCGGAAACAATAAAAAATATTTACTTTAATCTATAAACATTATATAAAAAATATATATTTGCGTTAAGATATATTTTCGATATCAATTCATTGTTTCTTATAAATTAAATGGACAGAATACACTCTTAAGATATGAAATTGTAATTTATGTCTCTGCATTACCATATATGTTGCCAAAAAATCTTTTCAATACACATTTTCTGTAAATAATATTATCTTATTTACGAACTCGTTTCTAGAGTATCTAAAAAATTTCGGTAAGTAATAAAAAAATCCAGAAATAATACAAGTATAAGAATATTCTGCAAGCCTATATAACAATGAATTTTAGAATAATATCGTTTTATTTATTAATAGGGATACTTAATTATGTATGCAATCGCATTCTTTATAGAAGCCCCTTTTTTTAAATAGACATATGATATATTTAAATATTTTTTACTACCTATTTAAGAACGATTACAAGATATAGTTAGTATGTGATTAAAAAATTTCAAATACTTTACCCGAGTTTTTTCTGAAAACATCAAAGTCACATAAATAGCTTACGACAATTAATAATGATATTAAACAAGCTAGTGAATAAATCCGCTAAAAAATTTCATTAAATAAATTTCTGGAAATTACCATTGTTCATCTTTTTAGCCATAAAATTTTGTAGATCGATTTTATATTCTATTTTTTCTTTCAAAATTGAAAAAAAACTTTATTTTTGAGATACCAATTTAAACATAAACCTTTTTCCATTTTCAAAGACCTTAATTCCTTTAAAATGCTTTGAATATTCTAAATAGAACACGCAGATAAAAGCATTAAAAGGGCTACTACTGATTCTGAATTATACATTTTGTAGCATTGTATTTTATAAATTTTTGTTTTTTTTCCATAGCAGAAATTTCATTTGCCATATAATTATTTCTATATTTTTATTGTAAATCAATAAAAACGATAAAACAATAATAAATTTAGTTTCTAATTAAAGTTAGATTAATATACCATTTTTTTTGTTTTAAAAACCAAAAAGATTTATTTATGAAAATTCTAAACTAGTTTTTATAAAGTTATAGAGGATTGTTAAACGAGTACAATTAAGTTTTTATTTAAAAGGAAAATTATTTAGGAGGGCTTTTATAAAATTTACAAGATAAAATAAGTTCGTAGTTCATCAATAAAAAATACCTAAGTGCTTCATTAACGTATTTCAAAAAAATAAATTATCTTATATTTTATCATTACGGTGTGTCTCTAGATCCTTATAAACTTTTCATTATTCTATTCTCTAATAAAAAAAATAGCGTGCCTTAGAATCAAAAAGTTAAATAGAAAATTTTCTGCATTTATTGTGGTACTAAAACTCCAAGTCACTCAGATGCATAATAAATTTTTTTATTTAGGAAATTCATGTAATTATCAGATACCAAATAAAATTTATAATATTATGCAAATAAATTCAAAATATTCTTTGATTTTACATTATCTATTTTATTTCAGAATTAATAGTTGTTGTGAATGGAATTTTTTTGAAGACTTAATAAATTTCGATTCTGAAGATTCTTTGATTTCATATTTTCTATTAAATTTCAAAATTAAAAGTTTCTGAGAAACAAATTTTTTTAAAGACTTATAAATTGCAAGGAAGGGTAATATCACATCTATCATCAAAGGTTGTTTTTTAGATGCCCAAGTATTATAAATATCAACAATATTCTCATTCATAATGCAGGAAAATTGATTACAGATGATATAAAATGCTATTAGAGATAAGATGCAACCCATTAAAGTAACAAAAGAAAAAATAAGAAATTGCTATAAAAAAAATTTCTGAAAATTCAACAAGTATAATTCAAAGACATTTAATTTCCGTGTTATTGCACTTCAAATGTTGTGCGTTAAATTTAGATCAGTTTTTAGACATGCTTCAGAAAAACGAAAAATTGTGACGATTTTTCAATATTATTGAGATATAGACAATCATACAGTTTAGTTTGATCTTAAATTGTTTATCGATTGATGCTCAAAAATAAGCGGATGGGTAATTTGAAATTTTAAATGGTAAAATTGCGGAGTTTTTTTTTGTAAAATTTATTATGGCTTGATATTTAAGAATGCCATTATAATTTCCGTGGGAAATGGGCCAATTCTAGGTAAATTTGTTTTAACAGATGTAAATTATATCTTAATAATAATTGTTTTGAAAAAAACCTTTTGTCGGATTTTTTTAATTTTCATGTAATATTATTCATGGTTACATAAAATATGCTTTTATTTGTCAAAAAATGTGTGCTAAATATAGAAAGAAAGTTATTTTGGAAATAGCATCGGATATAATTCATTTAAATTGAATTGAGTGCCTGATACTTTCTATATTATTGTAGATATTCCCATATTAGCTTTCAAGAAATTTAAAAAGTCAAGTTGAGACATAAAATGTATGCCTTTATTTGAAATAAAACAAAATATAACAATAATTTTAAGGTCTATAAATTGATGAAGACCATATTCTAAAGATAGATAGACAATATGTATGATATACTGAGCAATCAGCACATAAAATGTTATCTTTTATTATTTATTTGGATTGTTTTGAGGCCTGAGGAATTTAATTCTTTGAAGAAATTGTTTGGATAAATATTTTTACAAATTTAAACAATAGGAATTTAAATGATATGAAGAATTATTATTCTGAAAGCAAAAAAAAATCTTTCTGGAAATATTAAAAACGTGCAGTAAAGTTTCTTTCACTAACCCGTGCTACATAACTACATTTTATAATGGTCACTAGCCTCTGATGCGACAGTTGTTTATTTCTTTTGGTGCTTCTAAATATCATTATTATCAATTAGTATAAAATGGATGTATGAAACTGCTATTATTCCTATTTATGAAAATTCTCAATTTAATACTTTAGTCATAAAAAAATAGATTTAGGTATTGATGATATAGCGAACAGATTACTGAACAATAAGTTATGGATATTTTTTTAGGCTTAATGCTAAAAATAGGATTAAAAAAAATGTCTGAGATAGTTTTAAAATTTGCATGAGGTTGTGGTTCATTTTTGCAAAATAAAATTTATAAAAACTTGTGGTGATAAAAAAAATTAAGCGCTTGATTTTTTATTCTCAATCAAATATAAAACACACAAGCATCTTCATCTAACCGAAAAATAATAGCTGCTTTACTTCCATCAATGCCTGCATGTATTGATAACAGAAAAGATCCGCAACCTAATGAATGTTTTACAAACTGTATTTTATAGAAAACAATAATTTCATTCAATATGTTTATGCTTTGATAACAGAAAAAAATTATTTACAATGCCTGATTAACAGCCCCTTGCGATATTTATAAGAAATGTAAATTTAATTTTATATTTTTATGATTTTATAATAAAAGTATCCCTTTGTTTAATTCTTGCTTAACAACAGATTTAAATTTCATACGAGATTTATAACCATTCAGTTTGCTTGGGCAACTATAATCAGAAAAAAAGCTTCGCGGAATAATGCTTGATTAGCTACCCGATTTACTTTTTACAAGAAATTATATATCATTCTATGATTTTATAATAGATTAAGCGCTGTGTTTAATGCTTGCTTGACAATACATTTACTTTCATACGAGATTTATAAGCATATAGTTTGCTTGAGCAACTATAATCAGAAATAACAGTCGCGGAATAATGCTTGATTAGCAAGCTCTATTTACTTTTTACAAGAAATTTTAATAACATTCGCTATATTCACGTCTTTATAAGTCAAAAAAAGGTTTTGTTTAATACTTGATCAACAGAATCTTTCTATTTTTAACAAAATATAAATCACATATATAAAAAACATCCTTCTAAAACAGATAAATATGTGGTAAAATACCTTATCAGCATTCCGATTATATTTTTATAAGATATCAATACTATATTCGGAATTTACAATGCAATGATGTAAAAGTTAGAATAAATGGACATAAATAAAAACCTATCAAACCACAAAGTTAGCTACTTGCAAAATTATAGATAAAACCATTGGTCTAATTAAAATTCGATAAAAGATATATAAATCATGTTTTCATTAAAAATATTGTGTCATTTTACTTTCCACGTTTTGATAATTAAGCTATATTGAATGCTCCCTAAAATATGCTATTTTCTCCATAAAGAGTTCCTTAAATTTACATTGAAGTATTCATGTTAAGGCAGAGTTAGTTTCATTTATAAAAAATGATCGAACCTGAATTTTTTCGAGGTAATCGTTGTTATGGAGCAATCGATCTTAATAAAATATTTACTATTTCTTTAAATGGCAGAGACATAACACCAGGAAATGAGGGGAAAATCGATCTTAATAAAATATATACTATTCCTTTAAATGGCAGAGACATAACACCAGGAAATGAGGGGAAAATAAAAATTAACATATATCTCAATATATAATGATGCCGAAATATTATTGCTGATTTATAGATTTGTTTTATTGTATTTTATTAATTCTAATTTTCCAGTTGATTTTGTACGTAAGAAAAAAACATTAGTAAATAATTAGTTTTCGTATGCCATATTTTTTCAGTGATATATAGAATATTGTTAGCGGAATGGATAAAAACTAATAGACTATTCGTATATTAACCTTATCTAAAACGTGTAATTCAATTTATTCAATATCGTAATTATTTTTATCAGTTTTTATATCGGTGATTTCTTCTTCACTCGAACTTTCACATCCATAATCGTCTTTTTTAAATCCATACTTCGTAAGTTCAAAAGATTTAAAAATAATCTTAGGATCGATTTGAAAATCTCTATCTAGTATTTCCATTGCCAATCCCACGCATTCCTTATAACTATCCGTTATTACATCAATATCTTTATTGTTTTTTCTGAAATTCTCAAGCATTTTAAGCTTTCTGTAAGTGTCTTTTTTAATAAATAATGGATCTTTGAATTGATCAGAATATCTTTTTCGTCTTTCGCTATCTTCAGCTTTCCTTTTTATTGAATAATTTTTTATTGGTATGGTAGAAACAGATGTTGATTTTTTGGCCATCATCTTAATAAGATCTTCTGCCTCTGTCTTTATTTTTAAATCTTCTATCCCAAAATTTACTTTTACTGGACTTTCTTTTATTGGCGATATTAAATTTTCTTTTATTATTTTATAGAATATCTTTCCTTTCACATTTATTTCTGTATAATTGAATCCCTCCTGTTTTTCATTGTGATAAACATTTAATGATGCCATTGTGAAGGGCTTGCTTTTATCATTTCATTTCTTACAAAATCTAGAAAATAATCATTTGAAAATTATAACTGTCTTTTCGTTAATTTTAAATGATTAGATTAAAAAAACCCAAAAATTAATTACAAAATTAATATAAATTATAAAATGAATCCTACTAGTATAAATCTGAAAGTTAACTAATAAAAGAGTGGCTAGAGAATAAATATAATAAGAAGAGAAATAAATATTTTAGTTGTGAATATAAATATATATTCAATAATAGAAGCCACTGCATATTATCGCTGCTTAGAAAACGAGTAATATGCTAAGGAAAGTTATATCAGGGCAAGTTTTTCAAATTCTAAATATCCCTTGAGTGTCTATGGGTCTGAAATAGAATTAGAGATTCCTTAAAAGGTTTTTTTTATTTCTAATTAACAGAATCACATAAAGATATGATTATTCCAAAAAATAAAGGAACTTATATAATTATATTTTCAAAATTCTGTATATGATACACGTGCGTTTCTGTAAATTAGAAGGAATATTTGAATTTACTATCGAAGCATAAAGAGATAAATATCTAAAATCATGAGCTATGTTTCGAAAAAGAAAATTTTATATATAAATGAATAACTTCAAAAAAATTATTTTATGCATTCGAAAAATATATACTAGGAATAAACAATTGATGAAATCCGCTGTGCAAACACCAAGAATATATTTTAAAATATAAAAAAATATCGAATCTACTGTATGTGATTTAAAAATTGAAATAAACATTTTTCATACTTATTAGACAAAAACAAAAGTGATAATAAAATTAACAAACCATATTTATAGTTGCAATAATTAAACAAATTTTATTTACATCTGAAATTTCATCATTTCAATTTATGATATTTTAGAGCTACTATGTTTATTATTTAAGCTGACTTTGTGTATCTTACTGTTTAATATTATATAGTTATGAAATTTTTGATCTAAAACGACATCATTGTTTATTAAAAAAATATTGGCATAACTATTTAAAAAAAGAAATAAATGAATCATGAAAAGACCACATTATTTATTAAAAAATAATAATAATATTTAATGACTATTTTATTGAATATCGAATGAACAGAATTTATTTAAAAAGGAATATAGAAAAACTACATTATCAAATATAAAACAAAATAAATAAATTTATTATAAGAATACACAATAACTACATTATTAAATATATAATAAAATAAACTATATTTCTTAAAAAATAAATAATTGAATCTATAGATGACTAAATTATTAAATACAAATATAAAGAATCAATAAAAAATATGGGCATTTACCAATACAAAAATTAAATAAGATCAAAAGCAATATCAGATTTATTTTATTGTCTAGTATATTTAAAAAAATTACATACTATTGCCCACCCTTATAAATATGGGGCTCAATTAGAAACATATTTACTTTATTTATTCTTCAAGAGGCTATCTTAATATGCCAAAACATTAAAAAATTCACTCGTCATAACTTTGAGTGATCCGAAATCTGAAACAGAATTAAAAGTTTTATTTCTATAGCCTATTGACTCCATATAAACTTATAACCCATGTGTTTTTAAAAATAATCACACGACACGATTCATTATTAAAATTTAATATATTTTATACTATTTCTTTTCTGCAAAATTAGTATCTCTTGGTTACTAATCTTTTTAAATATTTTTTTTTTAGTAATATCTTATACAATTTATTCAAAAGATTCCTTCTACAGTGAATTCAAAAAAAACATCTAAAATTAAATTTCTTGTTCTTTTTTGGCTTTTTCACGATTTATTATATGTTATAAATCAAACTTTAAATTTTCTGATAATGTTTTAAAGCCCTAAAAATATAAAAAAGCTTTTTTAAAACTAAAGATTATGCATGCTTTGGTCAATAGTTCAAAATTTTTGGTCTTTTGTGAATCTTTTTTTTAAGCTCGATTTCACGTTTCGTAACATAAATAAAACCTATTGTAACATAAAGTATCGTTATCCCAGGAAAAAATATAACATTGAGGCACTTTAAGACAAAGTGATTGCCCCGATCTATAAGTTAATTTCTCAATTAAGAACCCCTTCTGCCTTCTATTCTTTTTGGTGTTGCCTTTGTAAGTACAATTTGAACAACAAGACAGAAAAAATAATAAATTTAATGAATAGAATATTTTAGACAAAAAAAATATTATAATTCAATGCTTGAAATTATATGGTAAATTAGAGTCAAAATAACAATCTAAAAAAGAAAAATGCATGTCTTTATGAATCATGCATAAAAAATTTTTGACATTAGTTATTTTAAGATCAAAAAAATAGATACATTATAGAAACCACATCTATGAGACTAAAGAAGAAAGGTAGCAACATTTTTTTATATGTACTGTAATATGCAAAAACAGATAAAATGCTTGTTTTTAACTATGAGTATTGTATTATATTTATGAACTGAAATCGAGTTTAAACTCACTATTCTTATAAATATAAGTATAATCAAGTGCGAAATTATGTAAATATACCGAAATAAATTTCTTTAATTAACTGGTAAAAATTAGCTTAAAAAGGTTTTTTTTCTAATTATACTACTCATCATATACTTACTACGGAAAGTACACAAAATTTGGTTTTTTAATCATAAAAAATATAATTCAAAAAAACAAATCCCAAAACTCTTTTATTTTTCGAAATCAAGTATGCCAACAAGAAAAACTAAAATTAGATGTAATATGGGATTTTTATAAAATAATTTTTTCGTTAAATAAGTCGATCATCCATCAAGAATAAAAATGTTTTACAAATTGTAATGCTTATATTATTAGAACATAATTTTTATATGAAAGACATCCTAAAAAAACAGATACAAATTTACATGCAGCATAATTATTTCTTTAAAAGTAAAATAGATAACACCATTCGATTTTTAACTGATTGAAAAACAGACTTGAAAAATCATTTAATACTTTAAAAAAACCATGAAAATTTACTGAAAACAAATATAATATTTTTAAGAATGAATAAACGAAATTTGACTTTTAAAAAATCTACTAATATTTCTAAAAATTCGATAATTGCTTATTTAAATTTTTTTGTCATATAAAAATGTGTGCATAAGATGCAGATAACTATGTATTTAGTATCGATATTCGCAAATAGGAAAGGAAAAATACATCAGCACGATAAATGTTTATAAAAGATTGTTTTATGCGTATCAAAAATGTGATATTATAAATGATGCAAAAAGTCACAATTTAAGGTAAAAAGAATGTTAGATCAAGAATGCATGCTGACGAACTAAATTGAGATAAAAATTTTGGCTTAAGTTTCGCTTTTTTTTTGTTTATCAGTGAGACCCCTTCGAATGGGAAATTAAAATTATTAATATTCTATGTTATGCAAGTAGCACCAAAATCTATTATCATTTTAATAGTTCGGCAATAATTTGGGTCTTTATTATGAGATGGATCTAAATTAAAAAATTTTAAAAAAAGGGTAAAAATCGTAGGATGCATAATGTAGATGGTATGAAAATTTGGTTTGATTGAAAATACGCAACTGGAATCTGTAGAAATAGTGCAATTCTAATAGAAAGTCAGACTTTTATAAATATATGCAGAGATATTTATATTAAGATTTAATTTTTTATTTAGACCATTTGAAAGGTCATGATTTATATGAAAAACTTTTATGGATGACGAGATTGTAAAAAGCGAGTTTTTTTGTTTATATTATAATAGATACTTACATAAATATGATTGAAGGAAGCATGCTCCAAAAAAGTAAGAAGCGCTAGATCAAAAAAAAACAAAGAGCTAAATCGATCTATTTGTGTTAAAATAAATTATATATAAAAATTAATACACTATAATTACGAAAACTGCGATTTTAAGAACTCGATTTTTGTTGTGTTTTATTTTTTTATGTACACATAATTACAAGGGCTGATGCTAATAAATTTTTGTCCTGATTATTGGTATCTCTCTGATATTTATATATTTGCAATTAAATAACTTTGCATAGAGCTTATAAAATCAAGTATATATATTTATTCACTATAAAAATATTTATTTTCACAAGCATGATAAATTATTCGATCTACTTATAAATTTAGAAGCGAAAATATGCCATTGAAAAAAGTAAGGTTGTCGATATAAATGTTTAGAACAAGCTCTAACAATTATCAAGAGCATATAAAAAACACAAAAATTATTTTTATAATATAATAATTTCGGCATATTTTCCAAGATATTTTTTTTTATATTTATGCTAGAAGAACATTTTATAATTTAATTTGTGGTCCCCAACGTCTTCAAAAACTCTTATATTTAATAACGGGATAAAAATTTACAAACATCAACTTATTCTTGCAATATTGATAATATTTCATGTGGCAGGTAAGCCTGGCTTATATTTTTTTTGTGATCAGAAGATGTTTTTGTCGAAAAATTCTAAATGATATTCAATACGCATTTAAAATTTATTATATTCTATTGCATTATATTGTTTCTATTAACATATATTATGCCCATATTATGTTATTTTTAACAACCATATTTATTACCAACCATTTTAAATATCTTATGCTTAATTTTAAATTCGAAACATTTATCACATAGAACAATCGTATATATTGTTTTAGTGGCTTCTGTACCTAAGCGGGTATCTTGATAAAAAAAATTCATTTGTTTTAATATAATAATAGCTTGGTCTGAAATTTCTTCTTTTTGTGTCATCTTCTTAAATTCCTTCTATAGCATCTTTTTTTATCTGAATATAATGAGAACAGAGTTTTTGTTACTTCTAACTACATACACTTGCGTAAAATAAAGATTTAACTATGAGTACTGTCCATTATCACGATGTTTAAGTTATTAAATGGGCGATCGACTTGGTTGACATGCACACATATAATCTAAAAAAACGATTATTTATATTAGATTAACATAGAGCGACTGATTTCTAAGATTAGTGTCTTAAATAAAACGAACATATGAAAAATTAAATTCTTGTGATTCTATCGTTGAATAATATGATTTTTTATAATATTACTTATAGGGGACTAATCTTTGTGGAAAAAATTCAATGAAAATATATTAATAAATCGAGCAACTTTTATAATGCATTTTAAAATGTTTATTTGTTAAACTTTACCATTTTAAATCAGCACTTTATATTACTATTATCGATATCATTCTTAAATCAGAAAATTAATATGGCCTTACAAGATTTTACAAAATATTTTCATTGTGAAGTAATTATTTTTTCTAGTCCCTTCAGCATTAAAAAATTACAACTATTCTTCTGATGAGAATACCATAGTTTATTTTATAAGATTAGAATTTAAGCAATATAAAATAATTTTAGAGAATGAAAACTTTTTTATGATTCTTTTGGGCCTTTAATTTTTTATATATTTCACAAAATAAGCCTGTAAAAAAATCGTTTCAATGTAAAAAAAAAATGCCATACATATTCAAATCAGAACAATTTTTTAAGTTATATAAATGTAATTACTTATTTTAAAAAGTATATAAATTGTGATACTAGATTTATTCACAATAAAGTAAGATAACTTACTAAATATGCATATCACATGATCTAAAAAGTATTTTAAATCCATTATATGAAATCTATATCATGAAAAGAAATTGTAAAATCAATATCATGAAAATATTATACTAGTCATAAAGTCGATAGTTGATTTAGTTGTCTTCGTTCGACAAAAATACACTTTCTAATTTTTCTGGATCTGCTTGAGAAATGATTGCTAAAATTAAAAAAACATAAAGCAAAGTTAGAAGTTATATAGAAGAATGTATTTGTTTTGAGCCATAAATATATAGTATCTAAAAAGTAAATTATGTTTACTTATTCGATAAAACAGCATTCTTTTTAAATTATTCACAATAAATTATAATACTAGGCGAAAATTAAATGTTCATGAAGTCAAAATTATACTTAAGCACTTTTTTACAAACCATAACAGTATATATATTCACATGGTACTAATCCAACCATCATCCACAGGCATCATAATTCATGTTATACATTATATTTGTTAAATAGGCAATTTTATAACTTAAAAATTACATTTAGCTGTAATAATTAAATAAATTGATCGCCAAATACAGCGCTGGCTGGCATAAATTTGAAGCAACGGAACTAACTACAATAATAAAATACACATGAATATTCGAATTATGTGCTTAAGAACGGACATAACTTGAATATAAAAACTAAATAAAAAATATTTGCTTGATATAAATTGCCTGATAATTTTTGACAAAGTTTTTGTAAATCTACAGGAAAATGTATTTTTTTATGCAAGATGATAATAAAACCATTATAAACTAAATATACAAAAAATACCATAAATTTAGTAGTTTAATACTTATTTTTTCACATTGAAATAATTTTAATTTTACGAAGTACAAAATTAAAAAACCAAGTCAAAATAGTTCATTTTATGATTGGTAGTATATCTGAATTGCGTTTTTACCTTATAAAAATATACATGTATCTTAGAAATGTTTTCCTCTTTTTTATTGCGTAAAAAGGTAAAATAAGCTCATTTTATAATAAAAAATCATTCTATTTATATGAAGATAGCCAGTGCTTGATACTATATATCTATATAATTATGATTTAAATTGCATTTTATAGCTTATAAATCACATAGACAATCAAAATTTTGTTATTCATGCAAAACAAAATAGAATAAGGCAAAATTTTCAGGTGAAAACTACGTAAGTTTTTCACACCTTTATAAAAATATTGTATAATGCTTTTAGCTATTTAAAAAGGTTTAAAATTATAAAAATAACAGCAATATGATTTTTTTATATAATAAATTGTTAACATAAATATTATTTAGTCAATAATGTTTTAAAAAAATAGCCTAAAAAAAATGCTATGTAAAAATTCGTAAGAGCCCTTAAATTACAAAAAGTAGTAGATATCTCAGATTATTATTTTTATAATATTCGAAAAAAATAGATTACAAATACATATCATTAAACATACAAATATTATAAAATACTGGGAAAACATCAGTTTAAAAATTATTTTTATGTAACTGTGAAAACAGTCATATAAATATTCTTTTGATTATAAGCATAGAAAAACTCTTTAAAACGATAGAATGTAAGTATCGTGGCTAATCGAATAAAAGCGATTGTATTTATATTATTCTTATCAACTTATTGTTAACATAATGAAAGCAAAAAAAATACAGCTTTTGAAGCTAGATTCACATTAATGTCAATAAACTAATCAAATGTGATAATAAAGGTGTGTTTTTATTTATCTTTTTTTTTATAATTTATATGAGTAAATTATGAATACAATCGTCAATCTATTCTCTTTATCGAAGTCTTATTGAGAAGCATGCGTTTTTAATATTGTTAGTTCGAGTAAAAGCATCAAGAAAGCAGATTTTTTATGAAATAAATAAAGGCTTAGCGATATTGAAAAAAATATAACCACATCATTTATTTATTTTAACGAATATATTCCCTTTATTTTACAAGGTGTATTATCCGAAATAAAAAAATAAATAAAACACCGATTCGAGATTAGTACAAAAAATCCTTATAATTAAGAATCAGATTGTTTTATGTAAAATATATGTTCAAAAAATTATATAAAATCCATGAGCTTAAATTTTATATATACCAGAACACAATCTAAAAATCCAAATAAATAAGAAGACCATATAGTAGATATTATGCTTTAATGTATAGAATTTTATCTCTTTTTTTATTTATTAAATAAACTAAAAATTTATATTTAATTACATAATGTTACCCTCGAGAAAACTTATTTTCATTTTAAAGACGTCGATGGCTAGCTTAATATCCGTACCTGTCAGCAGTTCTAAAGCTAATGCAATTAAAAAGTCAAATTTGATAAATATTTGAACTTTTATAGAATCACAATTTTTTTTTGACCGAGGTTACCTCGAGGAAAAACTGATTTTTAAATTAAATAAGAAGAAAGTCACCCGCGTAAATCGGCGTAAATAGCCATTATCCGATTTTCAATCTAGACCAGTGCTATTCTATATATATGTTGTCTGATTTTTCCCGATTCATACACATCGAATTCAAATAAAAAAGGGTTGCCATCCCAATTTATCATCTATACTAAAAATACTAAAATAATAAGAATATCAAATTGCTTAACTTTTGCGTAGAAATTTCATGAGATAAATACGCGATTTCGTATTTAATGTTTTAGCCGATCGCAAAAATGCATAATACCGCCATGAAACAAATTGATCAATTTTAATGAAACGCTAAACTTAAAATATACTACATAAAAAACAGTATTTTATATTTTAATTTTACAATTCATATATTACCCAAGTCATATTTTGTTTTTTTTATAAATGATACAAGAAGATAAATTTGACCCAATAACAGATAAATACCAAAAAGATGAATTGTGGTTTGATTTCAAAATGCAAAAAAATATAAACTGGCACATTTAAAATTGAGAATTATAGATTTTTAGATGTAAAGCATAAAATTACTTTTTAATTAAAATGAATTGTGATAAAATAATGTTAAATACAGAAATCTGTGAAAAATGCATGCTGAAAACATATGATCGTTGATTATAAATAGAGAAAAGCTGAGAAAGATATAATAATTGCAAAAAACTAGAATTTTGTTTTTATGTGCAATAAAAACGAAGAAAGCGATAAAGTAAAGTAAAACTTATTACAGAGCTTTATACGATAATTTAATAAATTCAAGGAAATATAACTACGACAAAACCGAGATCACAGATATACTAAAATATAGAAAGGATAAAAAAGTTGCACTCTATTTACAGAAATGCTTCGATTAAAGATTTCTTCGATACCGATAATAACAGCAAGATAAGATACACAAGAACAAGTTTAAGAGCTAAAAAGTCTAATAACAAAGATACTAAAATTTTTGATAGAATTGTACTGATTATGTTCAAAAATCCGAACCAAAAATATTTCGGGATTTCAAAATTTATAAACACATTGACGCAAAATCAATGTTTTAAGAAACTATACATCGGTGAGCAAACTAAGAAATATTATTAATAGCAAAAGTGTGATATTAAAAATTTAAATCAAAATAAATATGAAAAACAATTCGAAAATATATGATCTTGATTTATTGAACCACCATTAGCAACAGGAATTATGATTTTGCATTGCTAAAAAAAAAATCGGCGAGAAATAAGTAAAGATTAGATTTTTTTCATCAGAAAGATGTCAATAATTCTGTCTTAGCAATATAAAACTTATTCAATGGTTATAAAACAAAAAGAATAATTTAGTAGACTATTTATGAATAAATTTTCATTTTTTTACTGCTTCTGATAAATTACTGATAAATAATATATTTACTTGTGGATTTTTTGTTGCTATATGTTGAATATATATAGTAAATATAAAATAAAACAATTTTCGGCCTAAAATTTCGGTTTTTATAAGATCTAACACATGAAATAGGAATTTCTATAGAATTTATACTTTTTGTAAAAAAAAATAGCACAGAATATTTGAATATTTATAGATTAAGCCCAAAAAATACTAAAATTTATTTTTTTGTGTACTTTCGAGATAGTACGATTAGTCTGAAATTTAAAGGTTCCACAACAAAAGGGTATTTAAAAAATTGACCTTGGCTTTTTCAAAAAATTTTAAACAGTAGATTGAAACTAAGATGTTTGTAGAACTTTATATAAATATAAAAAACAGTTTCAATAGTTAGATAGCCTTTTTTATTTTACAGAAAAACGTATGGACATTGATTTAAATCTAAACTGAAAAAGCAACACATCTTCAAATATCTTGTATAAATTTGTGCAATATATTGAATTAAATTTTAATTTTTGGATTCGTGTTCTCGTGATGATGAATATCTCAAATTAAGAGAATTAGAATTAAACCTTAGTTCAAAAATATTCGTAAATACAAAGAAAACAAATAAACAGGGCATAAACATAGGAAAGGATGCTTGCATCAAAATACTGATTTTCCTTTAAATTGTTTTTATAGTACAAAATAGTGATATCTTGCTTCGGGCTTCTAATTCTATCTTTATTTACGAATATAGAACCAAATATAAAAAAATATACACTTTATATTATATTTAAGTTATAGACCTTACTACAATTCAATCAAAATATGAAAAATAAATGAATCTCTTAGATTCTTATACATTTTTAACACCCCGTCTACTTGTATTATATGAAGCTCGTATTTTTTGGGTCACAAAAAATCAATCTTATTGGGATTGCATATAATCACGTAGGATATTTTTGAATAAAAATTAAATCATCTTGTTTATTATGCAAATATTATTATCTTTTTTTTCAAGTGAAAAAGATGCGGATAAATAATAAGAAGTAAAACACGTTTATGTTATAATTCAAGTCTACTATACTAATGTCAATAATAAACTTGAATTTTTTGTCAAAGAATGCTAGAATTTTGTAAGATTATGACAAATTGGGTCTTTATTAAAAAAACTATAGTCTGTATAAGGGGGACGGAAAACAATATTATATATCACTCTATAAATAGATAAAAGGTTACCATAGTTTTTAAATATTTAATTTTGTTTTGTAAAGATCTTTATAAAATATTTGTCTTAAATACATCTATAATGCACATTTAAAATAAATATAAAAAAACAAAGTCAACGCCCAAAATATTAAATATGCAGATTATCGCAATTTTCAATATTTTTATAGAAACCAAAACAAATATTTAGTTTAAAAACAAAATAAATCGATGCTTAAATATTTTTTAAAAATTTATAACGACAGTACAAAATTCTAAAGATATACTATATTAGGCGATGGATGTTATTGATTTCGTTCATAAAACAATAGAAATTATTTCTTTAACGTTCTTGATTCATAATTATCTTAAAAACATATTATTTCGCTTATTACATAATAATTTTTGTGCAACGGCCATACTTTCTTAACTTTTATTCCATGTTTGAATTTGTTTGAACTCACTAGGTTATATTTGTTTTTCAAATAAGTTAGAAAATTTTAAATGTAATGAGATGTTTCTATTTTGTCTCTCTGCCAGAATATGATAAAAAGTTCCCATTGCCATTTAATATTTCCCTTGTTGCGTGGTGTATTTTATTTATCCATATTGATGACGCAGTTAAAAACTTATCAGAAACAGCATCCTCTAATAAAACTAAAATAATTTTTAAATTTATTTTTACTCGTATTAATGACACAGCCAGATATTTTCTAGAAACTGCATCTTTTCTTAAAGATCATAATGTTGTCATGAATGGTATTTTTGCTCGTATTAATGGCTCAAAAAAATTCTTATTAAAAATTCATGTATTTTTTTGGCATACAATGTTGTATTGATATCATTTTTTTCTTCCAGAAAATCGCTAAATTGTAGATATTTTTCATTTTGAGTCTATTTGAATTTTATGATGGTTTCAAAAAGAGCCAACAGATTATTATTTTAGCTCCGATAATGGTATACCTTATGAAAAATACAGTACGCTATGCTTGTAAATTTAAGCTTTAATTTTTTTTAAATTCTTAACCGATTATTAGATACTTTTCGGGCTCATTTATAATTCCGATTTCACCCCAAATTTACACCCTTATATTATTTTATGTTCATTCGTAAATACGAAGTGAAATATAAAAAAAATTTGTTGAATTGTGCTTATAAAAAGGTATTCACGTAATAAAGCATATCACAAGTATTTTTTTCTCATTTAAATATAAGTTTAATATTTAATCTGAATTTTTATTTAGTGAAGATCTTTATTTTATAAAAATTAGACTTTTTAAATCAAGTGAGTCATATTTTACGCTTTAATGCATTGATATTAAATTCAAAATTTTCTTCCATTTATTTGATAAACTTTTATAGCTCGCCTTATATGGTAAATTATAGAACCCAATTGGTTTCAGCATCATAAAATTCCACGATATCATCTTTATTATAAGATACTTTTAAAATATTGTGATTCTATATGACAAAGTTGGCGTTTTTATTTTCTCAGTATTATATCAAAATTCCAATATTTTCGCGGTATCAAATGTGCTAGTCTTGCTGAAAAGATGCGGATATAAAATATGATTTAAAACTAGATTTTTTGTATACTGATAAGAATGATCTCTATAGTTAAATTTAAAGATAAAATTATGTGAATTTTGCTATTTATACTAACCGAAATAAAATTTTTGATAATAATGATGCTTTTCATTAAAATGGTTTCTTTTCTCTATACATTAATACACAAAATTGAATGCTTGAATGCTCATATATTCTAACTCCAAGTTTAAAAATATAAATAAATTTTTTTATAAATACACCACCATAATTCTGTATATTCTATTTAAGAGCAAGTTTGTATATAAAATTTATGAAATTATATAACAACCAGAATAACTAGATATGTAATCAATTACGTACTTACATTTTAATAATATTTTAAATGATTTTAGTTATAATTACTTGCCTCAGATCCCCTAAAACCCAATGCGTATTTATTTGTAGTCTTGAAAAAAAGGATATATTTATTTATTTGGAACAAAATACATGATTATGTTTTCTAAACCATTATTTAGGCCTGTTTGAATTGTACATTGAGTAAAAATATCTTTCTTATACGTTAAATCTAGACTAAATATAAGAAAAATGCACATGAATTTTTTTTCCATTTCAAAGAATATATTTTTTGCAATAATTATTTTTAGAAAATTTAAGTCGAAATAAGATAAAGGTAGAGTAAAACGGTATACAGAATGATAAAAAGTTGAATATTTTATAAAAATAAAACAAATTTTATCCATAAAACATATAAAAGAACAAAAAATGGATTATTATTATTATAATAATTAACAGAAAAACATTACAAAACGTTATATTTTACGATATGATTATATATTTATGTTTATATTCGTTTATAAATATATGAAATTATATGATAAAACTCGATAATATAAGATATGAAACCGTACAATAGAATCAAAAATAAAACCAAAAAAATAGATAAGATAAAAAATGAAAGTATATATATGATAAAGGAATTATGTAGAACAAGATTAGACGCAAATCATATGATGAAACCGATTAATGAATATGATATTTTGCCCATCAATTATTAGATAGAAGTATAAAAAAACGTGGACAATTAAAAAAATTAGATGATGATGTAAGAAAGATTTTAGTCGAAAAAAAAACATTTAAAACCAGAAAACAAAGAAAGAACTATCTTAAAAAATATGATTTAGGTAGAGGGTACACTAATATAGATCACAAATCCAAGATGCTATTTCAATAAGCAGACCACTGAAATATGAGATCTAAAAGAAATACAACTATCTTAAAACTTGAAAAAGAAAATGTAAATACATTTATCATATTAGAAAATATACTAAAGGTTAAATGTATTATTTCAGAGGTTAATTTGTAAATAATTACTGCTAAATAAGCAGAGAGTAAACTGTATAAAATAAAAGAAAAATAATTACGTCGCAAACTCTTCAGTATAAGCAAAATTCAATGCTTGAGACTCATGAGTTTTCAAAATGGTCAGAAGTAGAGAAATAAATTGGCAGAAAAGGCCAGATTCTGATATATACAAGACACAAATATATTTTTTGGGTATAGATCAAAATGACCTCACTGTAATATATCTTATAAAGCAGTTTAACACTTATAAACTAGATGCAATTTAGGGCATGATTACAGTAAAAATATAATTAAGTAGAAAGATGTCTTCATTTGCTGATATCAAGAAAACCCATAGACATTCTATGCAAGAAATTATGGAAAATGAATTTGAAATAAACAAAATTGAAACATGATTAGATGAAGATGTTATGCGTAAAAAATGATCGTTCTGATGTATTTATTTATAGCAAGAAAAATCTTTGCAATACACTGATAGAAGTAGGTGTCACTAGCATCGATAAATAACTTTAGTAGAAAATATGAAAAAAGGAAAATTAACCTATTTGCAAATTTAATGTCTTTGATCTATAAATGTAAATCCAAAATAATTGCATGAGATGGGGTGGGATGGTTACAAAATTCCACAAGAAATATTTAAAATAACATGGGATATTCAACAAGGTCATGCTTATATGTAAAGCATAGGGTTGAGAAAGACACTTGATCTGATAATGATTTGGATAGGAGGGGTGTGATTAGGATATAGCAGAGGGAGAGATACATAAAAGTATTTATGAAGCTTGCTACAAGGATTGTATCACACAATCTGTTTGAGAGATATAAAAGTTTAATTAAAAATTAAACCATAAATAAAAAAATGATTAAAGGTTCATTTTATTTTAATATTTATAAGGGTGAAACTCTAGATTGCTCTATATAACAGATTTGGCTGATATTTCTTTCCACGTCATCATTCTTACGATCTTCCTCGATGCATTTTCTTCTCTCAAGATTTATTGATTCAAGTGTCTTCCTTAATCCTATTGTTTGTTTATGCGCATGTTTACGCCTCAATTGGCATTCATAACTCTTTAAAATATGACTCATGATATTTTATAACCATCACATCCAAAATATGTCGTATGGAATAAACAAGATGGAAGAAATTATTTTTTAAAACGTATTATTTTCAGATTAAATTATAATTGTATTAATTTAGTGGATTATATGCATCACAGGTTATATTTTTAACCACATTAATAAATTATTTCAATTGTATTATATTTTTACTTAAAGTTCAAATTCAAAAAGGCAAAAATTATAGAATCATCTATAAAATCATATATTTGAAATACATCGATACCAAAAATTTTGAGTTTACTCAATAAAATACGTTTATTACGGATTTCCTTAGCCAAAACGGCAAAGAAACTAAATAAAGGCCAATTTTATTTAAAAGGATGTTATTTATTGACATTAATATTTCTGTATCATTGAAGTATAAAAATTTTAAGTATGCTATTTGCGTTATTTATCATTAGGACATTTGTTATTTTGGATATGTAAAAATTATACGGTTTTTTGAAGGTTATAAACAGTTGAACATTAACTATATGCAAAAATACTAATTCCTTTGTATTCATATTACCACAAATGCAAAAGAATTATAACTAGAAATTAGAATATTGTACAGTAATTATACATATTAAATTTTATACATGTTGATTAAACCAAAAAATATTTTAATAAATATAGTGTGTATATTATTTAAATAATTTAGAAAAACGCATGTTAAAATATTAGTTAGAAAATATCAATTTTTGACAAATTTATGGTATTTATAAAGTGAGATACTTAATTTACATACAATTTAAAAAATTCACCGAACACATAAAAATAATATTAGCTCAAAATTAAATTAATAGATCTTCTTTTCCGTAAAGATAGCTATCGGCTAGTTTTGTTTCATTATGAAAATATCAATTGTTATTAAGATTTATATTAATTAATAAATTAGCTTAAAAAAACATTTGGATGCTTAAAACATGTTATTTTATTGAAAAAAAAGCATTTACAATTTGTAAATTTTTATAAAATAACTTTTAGATTAGCTTTATTTTCACCTCAAATAATCACAAATATTAAATTTTCATCTAAAATAAAGGCGGCAGGATTTAAGCAACTAATTACGTATGTATTCAGGGAATTTATAATGTCAGTGGGTCATATGGGCTGTAATTAAAAATAATTTTTAGAACTAATATGGAATTGTGAATCTATAAAAGAAAAAGCAACCGATACATCATTTTAAAAACATTTAGATACGAAAATCCTACTCAGATAAAAATAACCAGAATACTTTTTTTTGAGAATCTTGGTCTACCAATAAAAATGAAAAATATATTATTGAAAAGAGCATAAAAACAATATAATCAAGGGGTTTATTTGTGATAAGTTATTATTTTGCGAAAAAACATTGCTCATACGGAGTAATTTCCTCAAAAAAACACACAAAAATGCTATTTATATTTTAAGATATGTGTAATTCGAAAGAATTTTGTATAAAATGGAAAATTAAATATAGTATCTAATTTATCTTATAATTGTGCAGAAAACAGCACATATAAGTGTGAAAAAATAAATAATTTTTTTTATTTGAAAATCGGTATTTTTGCAAAGATTCAAAATATTCACATTGTAGAAACCGAAATATAAGCATGAAAATAGCACCATATTCCATATAATCAAGTAAACCTATTCTTTTTGATTCAAACCAAAACTTAAAATACATCAATATTTATAGTTCAGGCTGAGAGACAATATAATATATCGGATGTAGAAGAAAATGAATTTTTGAAATTTATTGGGATGAGTATATCATTTATAGTCTAAAGAAGAATTATAATAAGCTTCTTACTCTTCTATAGCAGGAAATTCGGGTGAATGGCTAAAATTGTGTGTATTTTTAAATCATAGTTTTGCAACAAAGAACATGTTGAAAAATTCCAGAATTTATAAGAATTGGATAATTATTACAACGATGATTCATGACAAAATGTGCCAATTTTTTTTTATTTTAGCATGCATTACTAAAAAGTATGATGCCGTTGTAGTAACATCAAAAAGATATTTGTGCAATTTAAATATTTTTATATAAAGTTATAAATCATGCTTTATCTTGAAGTTCTTATGATATAATTTTAAACAGAAGATATATTTAAGCTTGTGGATCTACTAAAAATTAAAAGCAAAAAACAAATATTACTGTTAAAAACCACTTAATAACTAGAAAAATAAGATTATAACTAGTAAAAAAATATTCGATTAAGAATCTAAAAAATCATTTCGGTAATTTATAACATGTTTTAAGACATAATAAAATCATTTAAATTTTCAAAATGGGACTTTATTATGGGTAAAGAGTATTTTCTGATTTCAAATTGGGCATATTTTGGAACCATTATTGCTGATAGTGACATATAAAACAATTTTCTATATACCTAAAATTTGTTAAATTCAATATATTAATATTATTTTCCATCACTGGAGGGTTTAACTTGTGCATAATTTTCATTGATTTTGGACTCTCTTAATAAAATAGACGGTAAAAAATATTTTGAGTTTACCTTTTATTTAGAGAACATCAGTTCCTATATTTGATATAATACACTATGTTTGATTTTTTTCCACCATGATCGATATATTTAACATTCGCTACGATAGAAAAAGAAATTACAAGATTTAATTCATAAATTATTCAAAAGTTTATAATAATGATTCTCATTGACTTAATCATCTTTTTATGCATAAAAATAATTACATTTTATAATCTGTATACCCTACGTTAAAATTTCTAAATATATCAATATATAAAGACAATTTGATAAGTGAATTGCATTCAAAGTGCAAATAAATCTATAACATAAGCAGAAAATTATAGATTAAAAGACCTAAACACACGTAAAACTTCAATCATAGATGATGAGCCTAACCTTATAAGCCATTCAACAGAAAAATATCACACAATAAAAATTAAACGTCCGTTATACCAATATTTTTTCTCTCATATAATATATATTAATACAAAATTTTGTTTTTCATACAAAATATTCACATAAATATTATACTATAACCAAGTTTAAAATATTGAGCATAATATGATATTAAATTCAATTTTGAAATTCATAAAACTTAGTATAACACAAAAGGAATTATATAGATGCTAGGGAAATCAAAAAAATTGCTAAAAAGTAACATGTGCGGATCCCATTAATTTTGGTATTAATTATTTGATTAATATGAAAAAATAGAAACAAATGATTTTTAATTGATATATTTGCCATTAATCTAATTCTTTCGGCAATCTATTTTTGAAAAGGTGGTTTCTTTTATTTTTTAGCGATACCTTATGCCTTTAGGATCCATCACTTGGTTTGTTATTGAATTTTTTAAACACTAAGTAACTATACATAATTTAGATCGCATAAATATTGTTTTGAAAACACTGTTATAATAGTATATTCTAGAAATAAATCATTTTTCTCCATTTCATTCACCAAATTCTAATATTTTAAGTCTTCAATGCTCGAAGTAAAGATTTATATTAAATATAAATGTAGCAAACTTTTCGGTGTTTATAATTATATCAACTTTTAAAAATGCACGTTTATATGAATTTGAGCTTTCTTCGAAGATTATATTTTTTAAAAAAACACAAGTTTAGTCATATTATGCCATTGAAATGTGATTCTTCCCCAACATTACATTAATTGTGAAATTCTTGTTTTAAACTGCCGTATTTTTTATTTTGTGAGGGTGACAAAGGTTTATATAATAACACATTTCCATCTATGTTAATTAAGAGTGTTTTATATTTCACCATATAAGTTTTTGATATTAGAGGAATTTTACCTTATTGATATTTTCCATAAAAATTGATTGCGGGTTGGGTTACACGTATACATCACTAAAATTTTATTCCTTTATATAGTTCTAAGAATAGCATTTAATGAAATCTTCATCAAAGATGGCGGAAATATAATCTCGTTGATGGATATTCAGAGCCCTATTTTTCCTAATTTCACTATAATTTTATAAAAATCATATATTCTAAATGATATAAAATTAATCTTAGCTTTAACCATCTATAAATAGAGGGTTGAATATTAAATCGAGCAACGCATCAGATTCATTCCAAGTAGAAAATGACTAAAAATATGCTTCAATATCTATTATACCTTATAGATACAATACATATATGATACCCTTTATTAAGAGAAATGAATAAATTTGTTACAATTTTGATAAAATAATGCTTGCAAAATAACAAATTATTTATTATATTTAAAAAACATTTATAGGCAACATGCTGTTTGATATTTAAGTAGATCTTTTGAGGATATCAATCATTGCTTTTGTAAAATCTTCAGCCTGTGTTAGAAAATTTGAAATATCTTCGTCTAAACTTTCTTTATTAGCATGACGTTTACCCCCCTTTATAAATATAATAAAAACCATACGAATCCTTTTTATTTTTATATATACAGGCACATTACAGAGCTTATGGGATCTGGAAAAATCCTGAAAACGAGACATATGAATGTCTGCTATTTCTTGTGTATTTTTCGTAGAATTATCTGCATGCAATAGGTTTCTACATTCAAGAAAATCTTTAATATTTTGATATAATTCTTCTATTTGTTTGGGGAAGTATATAAAATCGATGAGGCTCTTCAGGTGATCTAAAAATTTCAGGGCCGATAGGCTTCTGTCTTTGAGTTTGAATAAAACGATGTCGCGTGTAATTATATATTTCTGCTCAATTATAAGACGGCAAAGTTCCAGTGTTTCTCGATGATCTTTAAATTTTAGCATGTTTTTTACCCTTCCATGAGCCACATCTTGAAACATCATCAAGCAATTTTTGATTTCAATGCCTACTTTAAGCATTGAACTAACAAAATTCACGTCTGATTTGATAAGATCGTTTATTTTTGTGATTATTAGAAATTCAATATAAATGAAAATATGATCTATGCTATGATTATTAATTAGATTGTGTTTTTCAATGAATTCTTGTAAATCATTAAAATAATCACACAACTCGTTAGAACTAGCGCATGTATTTAAATCTTTTTGTAATTCAGAGACCATGAATTGTGTTTCTTCCTGTAAATAAACTATCGATTTTTCGTCATTTCGGTTCTTTAATTCGAAAAATTCTTTTTCCCAAAAAATAAAACATAGTATCCCTTCGCTAAAATCCTGTCTCGACAATCTATCTTTAAAGTCTCTTAAATACTCCACTGTACTGATTCCATTTTCAACGGGATTTTCATCATCTTGTTTTATGCAGTTGGATTCCGTTTGATTCTTTTCAAAAATATTTTTACCCCGGTGTTGATGGTTTCGAAAGTTATCATTGTTTGTGGTTATTTTACAAGCCTCTTCTTCTTCCTCTTTATTCTCTTTTCTCTTTTCTCTTTTGCTTAACACTTGTATAATCTAATAGATTAGCAGGCAAATATTTTTTTGGAGTAGGCAAAAGATTGTAGGAGGAGCAAAAATACTTTCTGTGTTCTGGTAGCACATTTTGAATAGGTGTGGTGATAATAGAAGTTTTATTTTCGGTATTATTCCTTCTTTTGAATTCTATAAATAAATGATTGGGGTTTGCTTCTATATGGTTATCGATGTGATTTGACTGATTTTCGGGCCATAAAATGCCATCTTTAGATCTAACTACAGTGGATAATTCTGAACATGCATCATTGGATTTTGGCTTAAATTTGGAAGCGACGATAAATGGTCTTTTTACGAGCATATTGTGAATATTTGGTTCTTTATATCTAATTTCAGTGGTTAATTCTGAGCTTGCATGATTGCGGATTCTTATAAAATTGGAAGCGACGGAATCTGGAGGTTTTTGGAGCACTTTGGCAATATTTGTTTCTTTAGATCTAGCTTCTATCGTTGATTTCGAACTTAATTTATCGTTTTCCTCTTCTCCAAAGACGTATACAACGTTTTTAGGACTTTTTCCACGCACATTACCGTTATTTGTTTCTTTAGATCTATTTTTATTGGTTATCTCTAAACAAGCATTTATTTTATTCATTCCAAAATCGAAAGCAACATGTTTTGGACGTTCCCCGTGCACATCACCGTTTTTTGATTTTTTAAATCTATTTTTATTGCATAAATGTGGAAAATCGAAACCACTGTTTATAGTTTCAGAGGTATTCATCTTTTGTCTAGGCTTCTTACAAGAAGATACGAAATTTGACATTTTTTTAATGTTTTTATTGCATCTACTTATTTCACAATAAGTCCTCTTACGAACAAGTTTGGATGTAATTCGTCTCATGAGACACAAAATAATTATGATATTCATTTTCAATTCAGATTTAATTATTCTTTCTTAAATTTTTATGGGTTATAGAATAATCAAAAAAAAAGTTTGTTGATTAAATCAAAATATAATTAAAAAATTTTGGATTTTAATCAGATCAGACTATGGATTTTATTAAAATTCTCATTTGCATTCGAGACGAATTTTGTTATTGTTTTATTTATTTACCTATATATGTCATCTTCTAGGAAGTTCGTTTATGATTAACGTAACTTTTGCTTATTCGATGCAACCGCGCGTGTTACGCATCGTATTTCCTTGTCCAGTTTCATATCCGTACTTTAGGCTTGTTTTACAATGAGTTAGTTGAAAATGAGGTGGGATGAGATTATATAAAAATTCCGTCGCTGGTTACTTATGCTAAAATTCATACTCTATACTTATCGATTGCCTTGTTGAATGGAGTAGGCTTCATGTAATATTCGGGCATGTTGTCTACGCCTGTCTTACGCAGCAAACTTCTAATTTAATAGTTACCTATCGCCTCATTATGGTTATAATTTCTAGTTTCAATCACCCGCCGCTTGCGGAAATTTATATTTGGGAGTAAAAACGTTAATCGGGTGTGTGTTGAAAATCTGTTAAAGAATTTAAAGTGTTATCAAAACCAACTGCTCCTAAATAACTTTGATAATAATGTTAATATTCTCTGTTATTTATGCTAAAATCTTATCTTTTCTAAATGCGAAAATAATCAATATTTTTTGTAAAAATCTGTTCCTCAAAGTATCATAATTGATTTTTTTGATAAAAAAAATATCCTCACAATTTTTGCCATAAATTATATCTTTTAAAAATCTAATCAATTCATCTTTCGGTAGAAAAATTGGCATTCAGATGATAACTTCAAATTATATACTTGATTAATCCATTTTATCACTGATTAAAAGATTCTCCTATTTTATCATTGGCCAGTTTGTTATCTATGTGCATGGCTGTAGAATATAAAAGAAATATTCAATTCTCCATTTTATTCATATGTATTAAAATTATTAGATGATTACTCTATAGTTGCTTAAGATTATATATATTTGAACTATTTTTCTATATAAATCATCTATGTATAGTTTAGATGTATATAAGTTCAATTATAACTTATACCACGTTTCTTGTATTTATTATAATAGTGATGCAGATTTCTTCTAAACACGCAACATGTAATTATTTGTATTGTTTTTAGCCAAAAAAACGAAATTTTAAATCAAGTATATAATACAAAATGGTTCGCCTACAATTCAAATAACCATAGTAGGATAGAATTCAGTCTTACTAAATCATAAAAAAAATACACACAAGAACATTAATTTGTATTATAGTTGCTATAGATTCTTAACAATGTAGGTCGATGCTATTAGGTAAACGATCTATCAAATAAATATCAGATAATAATTATATAATCCTAAAAATTGAGAAAAATCTATAAGATGACGAGGTGGAAAGTATGTAAGACAAATCTAATACAGAAAAAATTCATAATTTTTACATATTCAAGATTTTTTAGCTAAAACACAAATTATCCCATAAATTACTAAATATGAAAGATCTCATGATTATGGTTTTTACGTATGATAAACAAAAATACATGTTTTTCGATGAAATAATTGATTTAAAAGTGAATTGAATAGTTTTAATATTTATAAAAGTTTATAGCGGTATCTAAATTAAATTGGAATATCAGTAATAATTTTGTAGTCTATTTATGGTTTTAAAAATAACCATAGATTATATTATAAATTTATATTCGAAGTTTGCCTGCTAGCATCAGAACTGTCATCAATATACAAATGCAAGACAAAGATTATTCCATATGTTATAACATGGGACGGTGTGGTGACACGATATCATAGAAGGTACCTGAAGGAACTAGATGTCACGAACCAGGTTGAGAAATATATTCAAACCTTGGGATTGATAAAACCCTTCAATTAATAGGTCTCGAAAGAAGGAGGGGTATTGAAGAGGACTTTGGAGAGGAGAAGATAGCCGAAAGTATAAATACGCTGTGTGTACAGAGAATCAAGCAAGCTGTGCCTGAGAACAAAAACTAAAATTACGAGTATAAATATAGCCCTTAAATAAAAAATACTTGGAAGTTTGAGTTGCCTTATAATTCAAATGACTGGAAACTTCATAGAATCAAAAATGCATGAAATAAGGAAGCACTTGATGAAACATACTTATGTATAAAATAATCCAATAGGATAATCATAGTCAATAAGAATCTCATGGGTTCAATTTCTAAAATCTTTAGAATGATTTTAAATTCTGTATAGATTTTTTATCATTCAATATTTTATATCTAGTAAAAAATAGAAATAAGAAAAAATGATATTTTGAAAAAAAATTCAATTAGTTTTTAAAATATAAAAAAGGTATTAGTTTAGGACAAAAAATTATAAATATGCCGTAATAAAAAATAAATAACAATATATTAAAATGCATACCAATTACAGAAAAATATAATAATTTCAATATCGAACAAGGAATCACTCAAATTAAACAAATAAATATACAAAGATTAAATAAAATATTTGAGATATAAATTTTTTTGTAATTGATATATCAGTTAATTATAAAATAAAAAATCTTAGAATTAAAAATAAGAATAAAATATCAAAAAGAGTGTAAATTTATTATTGATTAATAAAATGGCATTAGCTCATGAGTCATATTAAAATCATAGAAAAATTGAATCGGGCTTGTATGAATTATATATATTTAACTTAATATATACTTAATTCGTTAGAATTCATAATATTTATCAAACCACGTGGATTTTGTAATTTTTGATGCCTTTCTTGAAATTAAATACTCAACATTTTAAACTATAAATTTCTTCAAATATGCAGAAGCATGGTATCGTGTAAATTTAAAAAAGTACATGAATCATTTTGACTTTATCAAATAAAATTGAACAAACCTGGTCGATAATGATTTAATCCACCACCAGCTTTAATTTTAATGTGTGTATCTTTTAAATATTTAATTGACTATAGTGTTTTATTATGTTTTATGTTTTCCCAACATATTATGCTTTTATAATTATTTTTTATGAAAAATTCATTTATCGAAGAAAGTTTTCTTGTATGTTTAGTGTTATCTGCAGAACTACCGGCATTTACTGTGATTATTTATGCATGTATATTTTTGATAATGTCCAACATTTTATTGCATTTTAGAAAAGAAAATTTCGGTTGCTGTCAATAACATCAAGGGGTTTTTAATTTCGTTTTAAAATATTTAAAGATATTTGTAGCTTTTGAAGGGCTTTTTTACTATGAAGAAACTATTGCCGATATAAGCAGCATATATTCATTATTGATATAATATTTGTTTAAATGTCATTATTTATTAACTACTTTCAATAGATGTTTCTAATATATTTATAAAAAAATTGGAGATTATCGTTTTAATATTGTAGCTGACTTTCCGAATATGATTATGGAACAATATAAATAAAATTTTTTAAAAATTTAATTATACCCTTTGTTTTACGCGATAGAAAATAACAAAAGTCGAAATTATGTCGAAAAATGGCATAACTAATATCTCAAAAATTTTATTCGGCCACTATAAAATAATTTATGAACATCTTGTTCATCATATAAAATAAAATTTTAGAATTTCTTGGATAAATTAAACAACAAAATTTGGCAATATAGTGCGCACTTGTTATATTATGTGTGCATAAATATATATCACTGTATTTTTACCAGTAAAAAAAGATTAAAAAACACAAAATTCATCTTTAAAACATCTTAGATCAATTCAAAAAGATCCGATATCGAATTATATCATGGAAATTTTAAAATACGAAATTTATGATCTAACCATCATTTTAATAAAATATAAAAAATAGAGGCGAAATACAATGTAAACATTTTTTTTCTTGAAACTAGATAGACAATATTATTTTATATCATTTTTTAATATTTCTGAACCAAATTCCTTTTTTAAATATTTTACGGTACACTGTGGATATATTTGCACTTGTATGGATTTTAATGTTTTAATACGAATTGACATATTTGTGGGTTATCCCAACCCTATTAAAAACGATTCATAATTCTTATGGATGAAATCTAAAAGAACTTTTTTATTAATATTCTTTTTTATAGTGTTTGTAAATATTTTTTCTCTCATTTTATTAAATATCATGATATAAAATTTTTTTAATTCATTCGTTTGATTTTCATAACGCTCTTAAAACTACACACCGTGGACTATGTATATTTTCTCTTTTTGGGATGTTTTTCAAAATTTTATTATCGTTAGGAAATCTAAATAGGCTATTTATATGTACAGGGTTTCAACCCTGCCTACTAAAATTGTTTTATATTTTTTTCGTTTGAAAAATAAACTTTAAAAATGAATTAATATGATTACTCCCTATCCAGTAAAAAATTTCTATAATTTGTAAATTTAGTTTATAAAAAACCCGGTCCTATATTTTTTAAATGCTGATATCTGCTTACAAAATATTTCAGAATTTTTATTTCTCATTCATATTCCTTTGCACTGATAAAATATATTTGATTCATAATAAAACATACCAAATTAATATATATATGTGCTAAAAACACAAAATTTAGCTTGCAAACGTTACTGTAAATAAATCTTAAAGTCAAACGACAAAATTATTATAATATAGTCTAGCTATAATCTCAATGGCTTCGGTTTACCAAAAATTCTATTATGAATTCTCAGACCCTAACCACCTAATTTTCAGCAAAAAAAATTCGAGAACACAATAAAATTACGATTATTTTTAGATCTAATTACCCATAAAATATGTACATAGGTAAGAAGAAATATTTGAAAAATAAGGTCGTCTATATCTTTTTAAATATATTTATATGAAAATTAAATATGTCTTGGACGTGGAAATAAGATATTTGAAAATAAACATATATTTTTGGAACTACATTCTTGATCCACTGAGATTTCCTGTTTTATATATTTTTTTACTGACACCTCTTCCTCAAAATCCCAAAAAATGCATTATATTATCATTATATTAGCGATAAGCATATTGCTAATGGCCCTAATATTTATTCATAATGGAATTTTAAAAATAAATTAACCATACGTTTCCATATTTTCTTTAAATAGCTTCCAAAAGGACATTTTACGTATTTATTATGATCAAAATATTGGATTCCTATATTCGATCTATAATATTTCATATGGTTCTATTCCCAGGATTTGCGTCTTTTTATCATTTCTAAGACATTTCAACATTTTTCTTAAATAAAGCCTAAAAAGCCGAATAAGTCTTTGCTAAAACAGACAATAAATCTGGTTTTTATCATTTTATAATTTAATTTTTTTCTTTCTCTATTCATTGCTATATGCCTTTTTAGCCGTTAGCAATTTGTACAGTCGAAATTGAGCTAAATTTTTTCAAAAGATTCAAAGTTATAAAAAATTCAAATCTGCCTATAAAAAAACCCGAAAATATATAAAAAAAACTTGAAATTATAGATAGCAGAAAGAAATAGAAATATTGTTTCTATATTTTTTTTACAAATATAAATTTTTCCATTAAATTTGATATTTTTTGATTTCATATTTTAAAACACATCAAATTATTTATGATAAGATAAATTTCAATTTTTAAGATATTTTGGGTGGGCGTTGGTTATCTTTATCATGAAACCAACATATTAGAATTTTTGTGTATTGTTAATTTTCATTTTTTGGCTTCATTATTGAAATACCAATCAATTCAACCATATTGTTAATCTGTACATATTTTACTGCAAAATTTAAGGCTAGTTAATATCTTTTATAAATATTTAATTTTAAACTTTTAATTATTTTTAACGAATTGATTAAAACTTTAAATAAATAAAAGAACATATAATTCCATTCTTATTTACCTATAATTCAAAATAAAATATATTATACATAATTGTTTGAGAGTTTTTTTGTACCTTCTACGATCCTAAATGGATTAATTTTTCAAAATTTTTTGGTTATTTTCAATAAACCTATTATATTAATCTTTGAATGCGATATTTTAGGATATGAACAACTGGAAGCTTCTTTTTAAATAATATAGTGATATATTTTGTATATTTTTCGTTAGCTTATTTCTTTAAAAATTATTGCTTAAAAAAGCATTAACAATTATTTCCAAAATTTTATAAAGAATAAAATTTATTTATAAATTTAAGATCGAGTTCTACGTCTCAATCAAAATGCATAGATCACTGTATTCAAAACACCCTGTACAAAAACATATGTGCTCTCTCACGCATAATTGCGGAACAAATATCATGAAACACACATCTTGTTGATCAAAAATACCTTTAACCTCATTATAGCAGTTTTTTAAATCATATACACCTATATACGTAAATTCTTCTGGAACTATGTGCATATAATTATTTATTTGTGCTACAAAATCAATGATTTTTAAACTTAGATTTAGATCTTTTACGATTTTTATCTTTTCTATTGAAGTTACAGATCTCAATTTCTGGTGAATTTTTTCTTTATAATATTCTTTTACGCAGATGATTTTCATAATGGGCCAGGGAATTTATCATAAGACATTTAATTTAATCATGGTTCGCACAATAATTTTCCCAATCATTATGATGGATTAATTTTCTGTGGTCTAAAAACCGCTATGTAAATTTTTATAAATAGTATTTATTACAAATGATATGATTTCAGTTGATAGATCAATTCATATCTAAATAAACATTTTATGATCATATTTTAGCAATCTGCAAATTAATTTAATTTCAAACATGATAAAAATGGTTTATCCTATTAATCAAAGCAATATTATTTCACTGAAGAAAGTTTTTTACCATAAATAAATACCCATAAAATATCACAGACAATTTTTATAATTTTTGTTTAATCTTTCAAAAATCTAATGAGAAAAAAAAAATAGAAAAAGAAGAAAAAATAGACTTGGTTATATTTATATATTACCTAAACATTATAGATTTTTATTCTGATTCTCATGTGTTTTTTGCTTCTTGCATTTTACAGTAAATAAAAACCAGAAGAAATTTTTATTCGTTAAATAATTAATGTGATAGTTAAAATATGCTATTTTACACGACTGCGAAATAACTTCACAACCCAATGTTGTTTTAAAATAAAATGTAAGGTGAAAATCGCTGAATATTTTAATGATAAACACCTACCTTGGATTCCATAATAGTGAAAAATTTTAGATTTAAATTCCAATAAAGTTAAACTCTTCTTCATTTGACGATTTTATTGATAAATTCCCTTAATATCGGCATTATTTTAATACCGTTGCATCCCTACACAATACTAAAATACTATAAACCAATTAAGTGTTGTTATTATACTTAATGATCACTGAATAGTTCACACATATATAAAGGAATTATTTTAACAAAATGGTTATTTATTTTTTGGTGATAAAGGTAGCACAAGAGCCTAAATTGAATTTATTAAAAGTAGCTATTTTATCTGGATTTAATATATTGTGTTTCCGAAGATACACATTTTAAACAATATAAAATATCGCGGGATTGCAATATTAATGATTTTTAAACATGAAAAAAACTCTATAAATAGTAAAATATGCTATATATTCTTTTTCATCAATTTTTCAAATAAATAGTTACAATGTGAAACTAATAGCCTGTTTTCGTTTATATATTATAAAGAGTTATGAATATAGCAAAAAATTAAGCTTGGTTTCTAATAAAGCCATGGAATTCGTCCTAAAATACTATAAAAACTTTCCTTAAGCCTTTTTGAATTATGAATGGTAAATTTTTGGTTTATGAAAAACATAATTGCAGATTTCCATTTTCAGATACATTAATAATAACATATTCTTTACCAATATAAAAGATGCAGATAGATTTAAAAAGATAGTTATTATAAAAGAACATGTATATGTATATACTATCGCATAATATTTCTTTCTAATGCTATCACTTCAATTTATTTCTTCGGAATATGTTCAAAAAAAAACAGTTACAAAAAACACTAACGAAATAAAATATGTGCTAATATTATAAAAGAATCTTGATTACTGAAGGATTTGATCCTTTCCGTTAATATTTGTCTATTAGTTTTGCAATAAAATGTTTTAAATTAAAATACTGCTTTTTCTTAATGTGAAATAACCTAATCTAATACACATGTGATTTTTATTCAAATCTTAAAACGATAAAATACAAAAACATATGTACAAAAATTAAAGGTCAGAAATTTCACGCATAACAGAAAATAAATTGTCATAGGGAGGTGCATTAAACAAGCTTATTTAAATTTTTCTTTGATACAATATTTAAATAAGATTGTATTTTTCACGCATACAATTTTATAACCATGTAAAATCAACATAAAAGCCTGCCATATATTCTTTATATGGTATTATAATAAATAAAATTACTTAATTAACAAAAAATCCGATATGCTGTATAAAGATTTTACGAAAAAATAAAATGAAAAGAAAGAAATCAGAGAAAATAATGTAATAGTTTATAATCAAATAAAATTAATATTACAAGATACAAACTCAAAGCGTTTTTTTTTAAAAATTACGTTTTTCAATTTTATGTTCTAAGCCTGATTATATTTTTTAAACCCCGGCATTGTTTACTGTAATATAAAAGTTATACTTTGCTGTTTTCGTTTAGCAATTCTTGCGGTTTAACTATTTTAATTATTCTAAATATATAGGAATTACCATGTACTATAGTTTCTTTGATGTTATGCATATAGATTACTTCAATTATTTTTTATTATTGTTGTCTATATTTTTATGCATTTTGCATGTTTTTATACAATTTTACATAGTGTATCACAACATGTTTTTCACATTAACACGATTATTTAAAATTCTATGCATTTTTATTTCTAGTCTTTGCTAATTTTTAATTGTTTTTGTTTCATATAAGAGAATATAAATAGAATATTTGTCGTTAATATTATGGTTTAAAAGCTTTTCATGTAAAAAGAGCATCTATTTATAAAGAATAATTAAAATTTATGTTTACAAAAATACTTTTATGGCCGTAAAATAAATAGAATGACATTTTAAGAATTTTTCTATCCTAGCTTTTGATGTCTTCGTTCGGTTGTTTATAAAACCTTCAATTAAGACACAATAATAAATATTTTAAAAATACATACGATGATATAAAATTTTTTTTTTGCAGTATGCCTTACTTTTTCTTATACCAACTCAATGTTCATAAACTGCAAAAAAAAATTAATAAGCATTGATTTTTTTATTCACCCTCAATGAATTTGATTGCGTTTAATAATTTCGCGAAATAATTTCTTTTTACATGGGTAGATTATTATCAGAATTTTTTATAATACATATAAAATTATTATGATTATGATTTTTTCTTGCATATAAAAAGTTTCCTATTCAAGTACAAATATACGTAATTTCGGCTTTTTATGTATTTTATACTTTTTTGGTAATAGAAATAGTGATATTCAAGAATATTTTAATTAGAAATATAAGGCATTGGTTGGATGAAATAAAGACGCATGGTCTTTATTTATTTAAGAAGGCATTACCATCTAATTAGAACCTTTTCTACACCAAAAAAATATGAAAACGGGCAGCTCTTAAGCTAAGAAATTTAATGATTATAATTATTCGCTCTACTCTTCTTAATGAAGTTAACATGATTTTCAATATTATAAATTTTTATAAAATATTATATTCAGACAAAAAAATATTAAAGGAATAGTAAATTTTACATATAAATATCTTATATCACTCAATAAATTTATTATTTTTATATAGTTTTAATAATTAATAATTTTGATTGATATTCCCTGACATAGAAGCAAAATATTATGATCAAGTTTCGAACTAGAAATATATATTCTTTCTGGAATATTTTCCTCAAATTATCTTCCTATCTTTATTTACCCTAAAATTTTATTTAAAAATAAAAAAATTTGTTTATTTAAAGACAACAAAATTCTATTTTTGCAATATCATATTTTTTTTAATTATACTGTAAAAAAATCAGGGACTTTTTGTTATAATTTTAAATTAACTGGCATTTACTCGCATAATTCTGGTATTTAGAATGGGTTTAAACTTACAATTCTGCTTTATTGTACTATGAAAATAAGTAAAAATAAAATATATTACGATTATTTATGATTTTATTGCAAAAGCTAAGTTTTACGTCTCTTTTTTGCATAGAATATCTCATTGTGGAAAGCCTAATTTATAAAAAATTTACAAATGTAGACTATTAAAATTTACTATAGGTAAGATCCCCTTTTTCATTATATCTGAATTTTTAGGGATTTTCGGCCATTGATAATAAAATTGAATTTTAACATGATAGTATATTTAACATAAAGCACTTCAAAATTATAGATATGTAAAAAAAATGAATTTTTTATTTATAGTTCACATTATTTTGTGAATATAGATAAAACAAATTAATCATGATCTTTTAATAAACTTAATTGACGTAAATATTAAAAAACCTTCAAAGTTAAAATTTATATTATTTATCGATCTAAAAATGTAAAAGATAACCATAATTTGAATATATTTCTGTGATTTATAATTTTACAACAGAAGAATAACGTTACACTTTTAAATTTTGAATTTAAGAATGCCATATAATTTTTTGGCACAAATTGTCCATGTGGAATATAAAATCGCCTCAAATAACATATAATACCTTTTTGTGTTGGCTTGTATACAATTCTAAGGTTTTAGATTTTCTTATCTAATAACCATTCATTGAATTTAAACGACATCTATGTTAGTTTTGTAATTATAACTGTTTTGTCAAGTATTTTGAACTAAAGTTGCTATTATTTATTGGTCCCGGTTGCAAGCATATATTTAGATGTGTTATTGGACTTAGCTTCTCTGTTTAAGCTTTTTAGGTTCTATTTTTAATTTTAGTTTTATCTTAACTAAAAATTCAGAACTAACCTTTAAATCTTTTTAAGCATTGATATGTTAATATAACCCTTGTTTATTTTTTTATAAAAAAATTTAATAATATATGCCTTTATTTCAAATGTGCTCTTTCTTCCATTTCATATTTTATGTTTATAGCGTGATATATTGTTAATTTGTAATTAAAGAAAGAAATAGATTTAAAAATCCTATATTAAGCAATAAAAAATGCACTAATTATACAATCAGGGATTAGTTAAAAAACCAAAAACTTTATTCCACAAATTTTTGTAAAATTACCGAATATATTTTTAGATGTCATATAATTTTTCCTTTATAAAGTGTTAAAAAAGGTTTGTTGTTGATTGTATTAAAGAAAAGGATAAAGAAGTCAAATTTCTGTTTTTCTCCTGTATTATTAAAAAAAAAGGACATATTGATATATTTTCAGAATTAGAAGTACTATCTTTAAAAAATTTTGAACATGTCTATTTTTGCGATTGTTTGAAAGGTAAGCCATTTTTTTAAAGAATGCTATTAAACAGTGATTTGCTTTTATTCCTCTAAATTAGAGGGATCAGTGGGCAATAGCTAAGTTGTTTTTATATAATAGTTAAATTATAGAAGCTCCAAACTAAACAGACTGGATCCTGTAATAAGTTTTCAGCATAATAAACAAATCTAAATTATAATTTTTAACTTTCAATCAAATCTATAATTCTTATGAGTTTAGATTAAAGCTATATTAAGATTCATCATGACAATATTCTTAAAATATATTTAATAAAACACTCAAAATTATTGTAAAAAAAGTAAACTGTATCAATTTGACTCGTTCAATCAGGTCACTGCATCAAAAAACCTCATATCTTACCAATAATGGCTTTGATTCCTTGTATTTGAGAATCAATTCAAGTTTTATCAAAGCCCCAATATGATGTACGTTTAAATTTATAAGCTTTTCTTTTATCCAAGGTATGTCGTTAAGTTTTAACATATCCCTTATACTTAGGGAATCAATCATCTGTTATTTAATGTAGCGGTGTCCTTAAATATTAAATAAAAATACTTCCAGTTGTCGAAGCACGTTAGTGTATGATGGGAGACGATTCCAAAAGTAGTTAGATGAAAAGGCTAATGTAGAAATGTGGTTATGAAGGCGTATGAAAGAACAGTGTTTATATACAAGAGTAACAGTTGTGAGAAAACATAGATGGGTATTTCCATCAACATACATTATGGTGGTAATTAATTAGGACTGTCTTAAGCTGGTCAACCATCACAAAAAAAACAAAAAAAAATATACCTTTAGAACACAATTTAACCTATAATAAATAAAAAAATATTTTAAAATGTAGGAGTAGGCCAAGTTAAATATGATTTAAAGAAATAATGTATTTTTGAATAATTACTTTTCGATGGCAGACGATAGCTGCTTAATTTAACGAAGTTAATAAAAGAAGATATACATAAATCTCTCGTTGTATAGAACTTACCCTGCTTAATATAATTGTATTTAAAGAGGACGAATATAAACATAGTTGCTATGTTTTTAAATTAAATACTTTGGGTTATTTATAATATTTTAAAAACTGATTTGGTATTTTTTTTGTTAAAGTAAATACTTAGCAAGATCAAGAAAAAAGTTATAATATTAGGTCTTATACGATGAAAATTATTGAAAAAGAAAGCTGTATTTTATGATTAGTAATTTAAGTATGGTTTTTAGAATATTAATAAATTTTATAATAAATCATATCCCATCGCAACAAAAGGTTACGCAAAAAATAATAGGTTCTTTTAACTCATAGGTTTTAAATATTTTTCTGTGATTCTAAAAATTATGATATACTTTCGCGACTTAAAGATTGTATTTTATGATAACTAGAATAGTTGAATATGGTAAATAACAAAGAAAAAGAAGTAATTTGATAATATATAATCTTTTCAGCTATTATTTTGTTAATTTTACGTTTATGCGAAGAGACAAAACTAATTTGCCTCTATCTATCTTTCTTTTTCTAGAATAAATTACCTCATACCATTAAACATATTTCTGCTCATATTTTTTTTCATCGATATTTTTTCAGTGCGTCTTTATTGTAATAATCTTTTATGTGTTTAATTATTTTTATATGTCGAGATTTTTCATGGCAAATTTATAATAATATTTTTATTATAAATTTTTTTGTTTCTATAACATTATTATAAGATATTTATTTTATTAATTTTTATTTGATATTATGTTTATATTAAATAGTCTGAACAATTACATGTTCACATTGGCAAAAAAAATTCAGAAGGAAGGAATGTACACTATTATAAAACTCTTTTAATATTTAATGCGCTTCATCAATATATAACAAAATTTATAACCCTTCCCTTAAATTTGTGTTTTTAATTAAAATATATCGCTCGTATTACATTTATTCGACTTGAATACGTTTTTAATTTTCTAAGAACTTACTTCTTTTCGAAATTATAGATTTTCAATATTCTTTCATTTATTTTTAGCTATATCTAATTTTATTAATTATTCAAGATCAAAATTAAGTATTATACTATTTATTATGGTCGTAAATATATCATCATAAGAATATTTTTTTTTTGATTCTCTAATAAATATGATGCTCTTATTTTTAGATAGATTGGTTTTTTATTTGTATTGTTGTTGTATTAAATTTAGGTTTATAAGAATAAATTGGCTTGGAAATATATTATATTTGAATGTGAATAATTAAGTTAAAATGGAAACATGGTAATACAAAAAGGTATATATATGGAAAGAGTAAATTATTTAGCCTTCCAAGTTTATAGAATTTAGACATTGAATCTAAAGAACGATCATCGCATAAAAAAAGAGCAAAACCATAATTTTGAATTATAGATGCTAAGGCAAAAAAAATTTACATAATGGCGTTTTAAATTAAAAATTGTTACATGTGGATAATTTATAACTTATCATCATTTTTTCATAACATATGATATCATAAATATACTTTAAGGCTGATGAAAAATCGTCATGGGGTATGGAATTTACGAAAAAAACTCGAAATTAGATAATCTTTTATTGATAATGTAACGTTAAGAGTTTTATAAATCCGTCTAATTTTCATTTTTTTGCTATATTAAGTACACTAGATCTTGTTTTTGATAAAATTTTATTTATGTCTGTTGTTTTTATTATAAATGCCTTTATATAAACCCATTTTTCAAAAATTGTTGTTTTATAATCTTAAATATGGTAACTCTTACAATTTAAAATTTCAAAAATTTTTTTGATTATTTCGGACTAAAATCCAAAATATTCTATTAATAGACTTTCACAATTTTTTTATGAAGCAAGGTTTCGTACAAAAATTAGAAACAGGCAAAGGAATATGTTATCTAATAAAAAAATTTATTTTATAAGAGCTACTTCACCCAAAAAATAAAGAAATAGAACCACATCATTTGGTTGGTCATTTTCCAGCCAATGGATTTTTTTTATAAATATTTTAAGTATATTATTGAACAAAAATAAAAGGCGCATTATGAATGATGGAAAATATGAGACAGTGTTTCAATGTAAATATATAGTTTAATCGTACTGAAAAAATAATAGATGAAAGACAGTATACCTTCATCGAATATTTTAGAAGAAATTATCACAGAATCAAAAGACATTGATGGAAGAACTAGCATTGTTGTTGATATGTCGGGATGTTGTAGTCGATTTCAAGATTACCAAAAAGAGAAATACGATGACATTATTGAGAAAGCCGTCAAGGAATATATTTTTAAAAGAGAAATAAGAAATATTCGTGTATTGTATATAGATCTCCACGACACAAATTGTTCTTTAAATACATCGATATCACCCAAACCGAAAAAATCTATCTTGAGCATAGAGATAATCAAAGATTCGGAATCGCAGAGTGATGATATTAAAATTGATGAATATGAGTCGGGAAGTGTTGGTATAAACCAAGCTGTCGATATAGATAGGCTTGATTCTAGGACGGGATATAAGGCTTTGACGGAATCTGAAAATTTTATTGCGAACTATAATGAACATCCTGGATCAGCAGAAAAACTATCATTATCTGATGAAAAGATGCCGAAAGAAACTCTGAATCCTTCAAATTCATCGAAAGAGTCTGATTCATCGCAAACAGTTGAAGAACTTGAATCGAATTCTGAAAATAAAAAAGATAAATCGAAAAATAATGTGAATACAGCTTTACTAAATGAATCAACACATGTTTCAATCGATGAAATATTGTATACGGATGAGCAAGCTAGTGTTAACTATAAAGATTATGATTATAAGAACAACGGAATCAAATGTGATGATATATGTAGAGAAATGAGCATGATATACATTCAAAAAGACAATGGGGTAATCAATAAAGCCAATGAAAGCTTGCCATGTGTTTTTATGGGCAAAAAAGAATGCGCAACGGGGCTTGATACATATGAAGAAACAGCAGAAAACAATATTGGTTCGAGTTTTCCATCTGAAACCCTATCCGTGAGTTCTATAGGTGATTGTGATACAATTAATACAACCAAAATCGTAAATCCACATCTTCAGAAATGCATGGACTGTATTAAATTCAAAAGAATTCCCATTTCGCTCAAAACACAAGAAAAAGAAAGCACCAATATAAATTTAGGGCATAATGAAATAGACAGAGGACATGTAATAGATCATAGTTGCATGCATGAAACTTTTCTTCCTGTGGAAAATACATCATTTCGTAGAGATTTTGATTATGAATGTGGAGTTTGTGGGGCAAAAAGAGGGGATACATATCAGCTACAAAAAGGTATTGAGGTAGATCTAGACTTTTCATCACTTAAATATGGAAGTAGGTATCGTATAATGTTACAAGAAAGATATCTATCAGTTAAACATAGCGTAAATACTGTTCATTTAATGTTCAATGATCGAGAAAGCGTTGATGAAATGAATTTGAAACATTTTGGATTTGTTTATACGCCAGAGATAATTCATAGTCAAAGGGATAATGGGTATCTTATAAGGGTACAAAGGTCTAAAGATCAAGAAGATGATTCCGAAAAATCAGATTTGTTCGAGAGTGACGTTTAATAATAACGCTTATTCTATTATAATGCACATAACAAATCCTAAACGAATATCATATATTTGTCTTAAAATAATTGCATCCTATTCATCATTAAATTATAAGTAAAAAAAATCATAAAATTATACTTTTAAAAAATAAATAAAATAATTCAAAAACTTCACAATAAAAATTTCCTTTAAATGGATATTCCATATATATCTAAAATTAAAAATATAAATCAAATGATATAAAAGGCCACGAAACATTTTTTTTTCGATATTTCATTTATTTTATAATAAACATTAAATTTTTAATGAAATTGAACTATCTTTAAAAAGCAAAGAAAAATAAATAATATCTTTAAGAAGAATTAATGCGACTGTTTTCTGATTTTCCAATCATGAAAATTTTTTATATGGACCCAATAAACTAAAAATTGTATATTTTGGTTCGAATGAATTTTAAATGGACACAATATATTCTTTAAAAAAAAAATTTACTGGTTTAAAAGGGTTTTTTGTGAACTGACAATCATTTTTGATAATAATGGTTCATATTAGGCACTAAAAACAAGCTTTTTTTTATAAGCTTCAAGCCTTAACATAATATTTCCAAAGGATATTTTTCATGTAAAGCATACACAAGCCTATAAAAATGTACAATCGTTTTTACAAAAATGAAGTCAGTTATACTTAAAAGAATACCGTATAACTATTAAATGCATCTAAAAACATTTTCTTGTATGCTTTTACCATATACTAACTTGTTTTATATACCATGAGCTCTTATCGAATACCATTTAAAATCGGAACCAAACCGATGCATTTTTATGGATATGATTACAAAAAAAATATTGGAATTTTAAGGAATTAAACAGTGCATGTAGTATTAGTAAATTATAGAAATTTATCGAGTATATTTTTATGAGCAGAATCAAATATATTTTAATGTAAAAGAAAAACAATTTTATATATAGTGGATGTAAGATATTAATACTTCACTATGATATAAATACATAAATTAGAATATGAATTACGTATTATATAAATTTTTTAAAAGTTTGATTTTAGATATTTTTATTTTTTCAATTTTAGACTTATTAATGGTACCATAATAAAAAAAAGCGATAAAAATATGTATTTTTTTTTCTTTTACATGAATAATTTATATAGATAGCAACATTACACAATTTAAGGTAGTTTTTTTATTATTTTGGTGGTATATAAAGTTTATGGAACTCGAGTCTTATATTATGGTATTTACTTCTATTAAGCGTGCAATCAAGCGATGTTTTTGCTCTAAAATATAATAAAGGATTGAATGTTATTGCCAATATGATATAAATTACTTTTAAAACCAAGCGATTATGGCAAAAATATAGAAGCATCAGATTCCATGTCAAGAACTTGAAGAAAATAACAATGATCAGAATATTTAAATTGTTGAAAATGTATGTTAAAGATTTTTTATGGTTATTTTTATGTATATAAGATATTTTAATGATATTTTGTTATGCTTCTGATTTACTGTAATAATTTTTTATTTACAAGATTTATTTTTAGATAACTTTCTACGTTAAAAATTTCTTGCTATGATTTTCTTTTCTAAAAAATTACTTGTAGATAACCAGTTATAATTAAATACTTGTACTTAAAATTTTTATTACATTTATTTGTGATCAGCTTTTCTGTTTTTTTGTCTTGGTATAGTCGAAAATATTAGCATAATAACTATAGGCACAGTATATTATTTCGTGATTCATAAATGACGCACATTGAAGAAACCCTAATTATCATATAAATAGCCTCAGAAAAATATGCTAGAGATAAATCCTGTCTTATATTTGTTGTTTCTATTTACAATTAAATCTTTGAATTTACATAAGAAAGATCGAGTCTGCATGTTATAACCCTTTTAATGGACATTAAAGATATTTTACGCACGTTCGAAAATTTTTAGACATTTCAGTGGGTAATATATGGCTACTATTGGTGTGCAAAAAACACCACAACTGTTACCGAAAACAATAGCATATTTTTATTACGAAAGGATAATTTAATTAGCGCTAATGCACAGTTTATAAGATCGTCTCAGTAAAAATATTAGATTTTTTAATTTAATAGAAACTTCTAAATATATTATTGATAGAAAATAAATTATTTTATGTGTACAATAATAAGCATGAATGATGATTAATCATATCTAAAATAAATGGTTTTATATATGTCTCTTTTTTTTAAATAGGATGCAAACAAGATTTTTAATATCAAAAAATATTTTTTTATGAAAAAGAGCCTAAAATGTCGTTCGAGCATGCTTTATTTTGAATCTGAGAAAACATAGATTATAAAAAGGCAATATGTTTTGTGTTGTAGTGAAATTATTTTCGCTTAATATATAATATGATGTCTTAATAAGAAATTATAAAAAATCATTTGTTGTAAATAATCTTGTATTCAATATCTAAATTGCTTTACATTACGCTAAAACAATTTTTTTTAAAATGAATTTTCGTAAAATTCAAATCTTTGTAATTAATTAACTAACGCGTAATTGAATTCCGTGGTTTAAGTCTAGTTATTTTTTATGATATGTTTGGTTTACAGGCATTTTTCTTAGTTATTTGATGTAAATGTCAATAAACAGCTTGATAACTACAATCTGCAATAAAATTATACATTAAATGTTGTAATGCTTTGAGCTCTAGATTTCTCAATTAATTATTAAGTTATTTTCTTATTTACCTAAATTTTTAGGCAACTATTTGTCCAATTAATTAGGAACTGCCATTTTTTTAAAAATCAAATTCTTGCTGTTATTTCGTTTATGTGAGCATAAATTATAAAACCTATCATTTTATAATAATTTTAATGATATATCCGTTAGAGTAAAACAAAACTATAGGATATTATGCACAATTATCGTACCTTAAATATTTTATCAATATATTTATGCATGGTTGCTTTTTTTTCGAAGTTCTTATATCTTATATCTGCTAAATTATAATTATAAGTCTTTAAACATGTAGTTTGTGCAGTATTTCAGCCTAATTTTTGAATTATTTACTTTTAAAAGATTTGGTTTGCAAAAAAAAACTGGTTTATACAAAAATCAATCTCATATAAGTAAAAAGAAATCCTTTCGTAACTGAAGTAATTTAATTTTTAGATGCATAAGTTTTTCTAATTTTTTTCCTGTTTTATTAGCCTATTTTTTTATGAATAATATAATTTACGTACTATGAATTTCTCTTTAGTCTAATAAATATTTTTTCACAATGATAATAGCTAATTTTATAAGTATGTTGTAAAGTTGTTTTGTTTTTGATGATGTATGATTACAGAAAAAATTTCTGTGCTTAATATAATAAAAAGTTGGCTTTAATCCCTATGCTTCTATTTTTAGTCTAAAAAGATACTCACACTTAGTAATATTTATAGAGTCTGTAAAGAGTAATTAAATGCATAATCGATGTGCTGATCCACACATATTCAAAAAAATAGAATCAAAATATACAATAATTTTATTTTTTGATATAGACGTGATAAATTATATTTCAAAATAACTAAAAAAATGGTAGATATAAAATCCACAAATTTATTGATCGAATGTTGGTCTTATTTTTTTGAATAGCTGAAATAAATTTATAAAATGACATAAAAATTGGTAGATATAAGATCCACAAATTTGATGCTAGAATTTCAGTACTATTTTTTTAAATAACAGAAATAAATTATAAATAAAAATAAATAAAATTTTCAGATATTTAATACATAATTTTTTGTTTGCGTGTTGGTCATATTTTTTATAATAGCTGAAATTAGTATATAAAATGAAGCAAAAATTATTAGGTATCAAACATGCCAATTATATATTTTATTCAAGTGAAAAATATAATTACATCATAAAATTTTTATAGTCCAATAATTTGATGAATCTTGATTTAAAAATCACACCTACAATTTTAAATTTCCAATATAAAAAAAAAAGGAACCCTTCAGAAATGCAAATAAATAAAGACACACGATTCCGCGAACTTCCAGACCACATAAAACAAAAGCTAATAGATTTACACAACAAGTCAATGCCATCCATTACAGTCCACAATATTGATACAATAGAAAATTACAGTACATTACTGATGAAAATCAATTCACTTCCGATTCCAAATCTTAAAAGGAACATGGTACAACTTGCTGATCATATAGAAGAGCTTAGAAAGATGCATCATGAAAAGTATATTGATGCAGATCGAATCGAAATGGAAGTGTATTCGAAGTTAAGTGATCTTGAAGTACAAATTAGTTTGTATTCTGATTGTATTAATAATGCAGAGTTTTTGAATGAATTACGGGATGTGTATCAAATTTTGAGTGGAAGGCTTGAAAGTTTAAGAAATAAAAAACTCAAGAACAGTAATTTTGGATTCAATTGATAATTTTGAAATTGTGCTATTTAATAAACCTTCAAATTTTGATATTTGCAATATTTTATTGACTTCAAATTTAAATTGATGTAAAATACTTTTTATATAATAATGATGGAAATTATTTGCATTCTCTGATCAAATATTATTGCTTTTTTAAACTTAATTTTATTTATGTGTATATTTTTGTATTCTAATTTTATATTTATTTCTTCAAGCTTAACTTGATTGACTTCCTGTAAACACATTATATCTACACTCTTCTCTTATATCTTCGTCATTAATAATTCAATAGGTTTTATTCTATAAAATTTATAATTATACTGTACACTAATATCCATAATCTATTTTTACATTAAACCTAATTTTTTTATTTTATACTAGTATTATAATAGTATTATTGCTCTAATATCCATAATCTATTTTTTATTAATTAAACCTAATTATTTTATTTTATGCTAGTATAATAATGGTATTGAGACGCTAATATTCATAATTTATTTCTTATTCATGAAACCTAATGTTTTATTTTATACCTAGGATTATAATAGTATTAAAGCTCTAATATTTATAACCCAATTATTATTAAAGTAAACCATCAAAGCTTCGACTTTTTATCAATATTTTTGGCGTAAAATAGTTTTTAGAATTATTTTTACGCACTAATATTCATAGCCTAGTTTTTGTTAATTAATTACCCCTAGGAACTTAGATTATATCAATATTTCTTGTTACACCTAAAATCCTCACAATTTATATTTGTTCGCTACTTTGTTACTCAGTTAGAATTATTAGGCTTTCTTTATTTATGTACAAACAATACAATAGAAATTAAACCTTTTTTTTGTATTTGGTAAATAATTTCAAAATTTGTATCCTAGTATGGGCAAATTTGCATTATTCTTATTTTTATGATTTGTTAAAACATACAATTCCTTACTTCAAAAACACATATCTGCATTTTTCTGTTAAATAAAAGGCTATTTATAAGTTCTTGACACAAATATAAAGTATTTTAATCATAAAAAAATATTCTTTTGTCTATCAGAATAATTTTAATGCCACATTCTGCATAAAATATAACTATTTTTTTATATTTTGTAAAGTTTGTTTCAGAACTATTTATTAAATAGCGAAAATAAAAATCGTAAGATAGACTTTTGCATTAAAAAAAAAGATTATAATATTTTTTTCTTATTAAAAAAACCTAATATCTGTTTCTAACAACAAACAGAACAGCTTAAATAATTGAAAAAAAATGGTTTAGAAAAAATTGGTGTTTTTGATTTTGGAATATAAAAATAAACATATATGCTGAAAATAAAGAAAATATCTATTGTGGATTTTTTATTCTTAATTTTAAAGTTATACCAATACAAAAAAGCTTTTATATTTATTTTAGATTGTAAAACAATATAGAGTGAATAAATAACAATTATTTTGGGTTAGAGAGCCTGTATATCTATTTCAGTATTTTTTATTTCAAAAAAAGTATCTGACTTTTTATCCACCATTTGAATATATTCAAATTTATAAATGAGGTCTTTATATTTCAATATTTTACTATAAAAAAATACCAGATGATTTTTTTTATTTTATTATGGTCAATATGATGTCTAAGATGATTATTTATACATTCTAAGTTAAACTAAAAGATAAAAACGGGGATTGAGCATAAAGGATTGAATTTGACTAAAAAGGGTGTCGTTAATTTTATATTTAATATACATGTAAATATTGAAAAATATAACGAATTATCTGCTAAATTTATTACACAAAATTTTTTTTAATCAAATCTGTTTATAAAGATAAGATTTTATTTTTATTTATGTTATTCCATATATTGCAAAAATATATAATTTCCCCTTTTAAAAAAAATTAATGCGCGTTAATATCAATATCTTTTCTTGAAAACTAACATTAATTATACGGATATCCAAATCTTTATGATCCTTTTGAAAAAAGTCAACTAAATTTGAATTTTTTATATTTATGCGCAGTTTCAGGAAAAAAGCTATCAAGAACCAATTTATAACAATGTTTTTACAAATAAATGTATGATTTCTATTGTTTAAAATTGAAAAGCAATGAAAAACAGAGGCTTTATTGCATTTAACACACAATTAAATGACAGCTTACCTTAGATATGTGGGCTACTAAATTTTGACCATTTTTTAACCTAAAAAAGAGTTTATCAACCAAATTTTTTCGTAATATGATTTTTTAAATCTAAATTTCAGATATGATATTAGTTTTACACGATATATTTATAATTTTCCAATTTTTTTATTTTTTAATTCAATTAGTTATTGAATATACTTTAAAAGATATAATTATCTCAAATTTTATATCTATAATATACTAAAAAATACATTTTTATATTTAATTCAATGTCTTCTTGAATATACTTTAAACGACAGAATTATCTGCATATTTTATATCTAAAAAAAAGACATTTTTATATTTTAATTCAATGCCATCTTGAATATACTTTAGAACATTAGATTATCTGCATATTTTATATCTAAAAAAAAGACATTTTTATATTTTAATTCAATGCCTTCTTGAATATACTTTAGAACATTAGATTATCTGCATTTTTTATATCTAAAAAAAGGCATTTTTATTTTTTAATTCAATGCCTTCTTGAATATACTTTAGAACATTAGATTATCTGCATTTTTTATATCTAAAAAAAGGCATTTTTATTTTTTGTTATTTATGAGAATCTGCATAAAAAAAGATGGTTTTCATGACTATTATTGCTGCTGTAATTCCATATGGAAAAGAAATTTTGCTTATTTTCCCACTATAGATATATTTCTTGCTCCAAAAGTCTTGATAAACTTTTACTAATATGGGATAATTATGTTCTAAGTTCTATTTTAGTACACAGCGCAGTAGATTATCCAGAATATCATAATTTTATGAATTATTATATGATTTTATGACTTTTATATTTCTAAGATCCAAGAAATATTAAAAAAATAAAATAAGCCATAACATGTTCCGCGTAAAAATTTCTTTCATAAAATACAACAAAAATCTTATAAATACGATAAATTTATTTTTTTCTGCTATAAATATGTACACATAAAAGAAATAAAAATTATACTGTATTATCAAATAATATATTAATTAAAATAATGTTTTTTATTGCGTATTTCTTTTCCGTAAATATATTATAGAAAGCAAAAAAAAAGAAAAATTATGTTTTTTTTTTGGTGATTAATCTTCTAAATATATTTTTAAATTGAATCTTGTAAACTTTTTATTATGAAAATTGAAAACCATTGTGCCTAAATTTGCGAATAACAGTCTATTTCATCCATATATTGTGAGTATACTGACCACAAGATACTATTATAATGAATGATAATAACATATTGTATTTTGTGATTCGGATTATAGGCACCAAAGTTTGTTCTGATTCTTTATATGAGTACACTTTTAGATAATAAAAGAAACGAATCCGCATTGGGTTTAATATGATCTGTACATGGGCTATGTTGAAGCTTTTCATTGATATTTAACCTTAACTTCTAAATTTTTTTATATATTATACCCATTTTTTAGATAAAAATAAACCTTTTTTAAATTGTTTTTTATTAAAATATTGGTCTTTTTTAATATTTTTATAATTGTTCAAGCATAATTTGATGTTAATTCGAAAAGTTTACTTATAAAAAATATTTATCGCCTTCATACAAACACAATAATTATTAAATTAAGTAAATAAATTGTTACCAACATATTATATTATGCTGTGATAATTGATCCTGAGTAGATTCAAATATTTTATGTAATAAAAAAAGGTCCGATATGTATTTTAGCCTTTTTAAAATGGTATCTAACATATCAATTAAAACTTTCGAATCTTTGTGGCTCTTTTTTAGTTATTGTCTCTCAAATAAATATATATTGTACACATATAAATCACTTCTGCTAATTTTTTTAGAAGCTCGAGAAACGGAAATTACCCACTATTTTTATAAGTTACCCCTATTTTATTGGTTTCTTTTGTATTTATTTTATAAAATTCATAGGGTTTTTATGAAATACGGTGACGATATTTAAAACCAAACAATTCTTTTAGTTAATATAATATTATAGGCAATCAATAAGTCTATTCTGTTATAAGCTTATATATATTCAATTGCTTTGAACCGATTATTCATTGTGGCAAAGTTTTAAAAACATGTGTGTAAAAAGATATGCTAATCTATTGACTCATATCGTTTTAAACACACAGATCACTAGAAATATGTTGTTGTGTAAAAATTATTGTATAATGCTTAAATGAGGCTTCTATGATTTCAAGACTAAAAACAAAACATTAAGTTTTAGATATATAAAATAAACAAAGCAGTATATGAAACTTTTATTTATATAATTATAAAGATACAAAAATATTTATTATTTTATGCTAAAAGTTTATCCCCCTATTAAAATATTGTTTCTTAGAATTGTAAAATATAAATTATAGCTTCGAATTTATTTTTTTCTGGCTTAAAGTAAATATTAGCTAGTATATTTCAATATGATTATTAACAGATAATTTTTTTTTGATTTATTATGACTGTAAAAGTACTATAAACCTATCGTAATATGTCCAACTAATGCCTGCATTGTGCTTTATTTCGCTTGATCACAAATCATGAATTTTATTTGATAGAAAAATATTCTTATTTTTATATTTTTTTAATTAGATGTATAAATAAATATATATTTCTTTCTGTACTAAACCTAAAGGTTTCTGTTCTTAGATATTGAAATATATTATATATTAAATTATTATTTTCTTTATTATATTGTTAAGGAGTTAGAAATACCGGACGAAGTAGAAGCATACATGCAAGCTCTCACACTCCGCAAGACACTTGAACTCATCTCATTTGAGAGAAGAAGAGCAGTTGATGAAGATAGATCAGAGGAAGGTGTCAAAAGATGCATCAAGGAGGTGTAACATATTCCCAACACGCTGAACACGTCTAAATAGATAAAATCGATAAAAAGAAAATTAACCCATAAATAAATAAGTTTATTCTTTATTATATTACTCAAAATATAAACTAGCTCTTGTTTGAATCTTTTTTTCTGATAGATTTTATAAATTATTATATTCTTTGATATTGAAATATATTATATAAGTTAAAAAATTACCTTTTTAATAATAGATTATATAATTATTATGTTGTTGGTATTTAAATATATTAACTAAGTTTAAAAAATTACTCTTTTTCAATAGATTTTAGAAATTATTATGTTCTTTGATATTGAAATATATTATATAAGTTAAAAGAATTACATTTTTAATAATAGATTATATAATTTATTATGTTATTGGTATTTAAATAAATTGTACAGTTAAATAATTACATTTTTAATAAAAGATATTATAAACCATTATATTCTTTGATGCTGAAATATATTATACGAGTTATAAAAAGTACTCTTTTTCAATAGATTTTATAAATTATTATATTCTTTGATGCTGAAATATATTATATAAGTTAAAAAAATTACTCTTTTTCAATGGATTTTATAAATTATTATGTTATTGGTATTAAAATAAATTATATAAGTTAAAAGTATTATATTTTAAATGATAGATTATATATATTATTATGTTATTGGTATTAAAATAAATTATACACGCTAAACTCTATATTTTTTCTTATTATATGAATAACATGAGTTACTTAATAATAATTTTAGCTGTATTATGCTAATATAAATATAAAATGGCCTCTAAGAATTTTAACGCAATTAAATAACGTTGTATTCGTTCTATTTATTATTTTCCAATTGGAATGACCAGTCTTAAAACAATTTTATCATATAAACTAAGAAAAAACAAAAACTTTTATATTCGATACAATTGAATTATTTTCCAATTATTATAAACATTACAATTTATTCGTATGAAAAGTTTCAAACATTTCTCATACACATTTCAATTAAAGATTCAGACACTAACAATGTTTCAACATTCGTCCACAAAAATATATCATAAATAAATCAAATATTTTTTGACACCCAAAAAAAAGAAATGAATGGCAAGATAAATAATTTAAGCACATCAAATATCAATGAAAGTGTAGACTCAATAAATTTAGAAGCTGAAGAAAGTTTAACCATAGAAAGATCTCTTATAAATATGTTCTTCAAAAAGCAACGCCAGCATCAATCAAACAAATATTGTTACGACTGTAATAGATCATCACCGATCTGGGTATCATTAACATACAGCATATTTTTATGTTCAGAATGTGCTGGAAAACATCGACAATTTGGAGTTTCTATAAGTCGACTAAAAAGTTCAATTCACGATAAATGGAAACTTGAAGATTTGAGACGCGTTTTTGTAGGAACAAATATCAATGCAATGTTATCAAATTTCAACCGAGATTATCTTGGAAATGCTGTAATTTACAAAAATCGTATTGATAATCTTGTTTCTGAATCTCTTACAAAATTTCCTGGTAATTCATTTTTATTTTATGAGAACAAAAAAGAAGAAGAAACAGAACAAAAAAATGTAAAAGGGGTTTCATGTAAAGTTGAAGAAAAATGTGTTTCTAAGATTGGATCGATTTTTGTAGAACCGAAGAAATCTAAAATATCCAATGAAGTAAAAACCGAAACAGTAAAAGTTAAAGACATAAAAATAGAAACAAAAACAACTAAATATAAAGTTAAAAATAATTCTTTTGCTAGTCTTGATACTTCACAAGAAAAATTTTATAAAGTTGATGGGTCTATTGATTCTGAAAGACTAGGCCTTGTGGAAAAATCATCTAATAATGGCACGGAAAATAAAGATGGAGGCGATGGTGGATCTAGATATAATTTTCAAAATATTAGAAGCTTGCAGACTCGTGATTATTCGGAAAAGGGAAGCTTAGGAAAAACAGCTAAAAATGTTGTTGTGAATATCTCGAAAACAGGACGAAGTGTTGTAAACAATCTTATAAACAAATTCAGAAAATAAATTTTTCTGTGTGGAATTACAAAAAATATTTATCGTACATTTAAGTATAAAAATTATCATTAAAGGCATTCAAAAACCTTTAGTATTTAAAACGTAGCTTTTTAAGAATTAAATATATATTCTCTCCCTTTCTTAAGTTGCCTTTTAATTTCCGTCTTTGAAAACACCCGGTCTTCAATCTAAAAATTATCATTAAAAGCATTTTAAAAACCTTTTAGTATTGGTAAATATAGCTTTGTAAGAATTTAAATTAACAATCTCACCCTTTCTTAAAATGCTTTTTATTTTCTGTCTTTGAAAACACCCAGTCTTCAATATAAAAATTATCATTAAAAGCATTTTAAAAACCTTTTAATATTGAAAACATAGCTTTTTAAGAATTTAAATCAACAAACTCACCCTTTCTTAGAATGCTTTTTATTTTCCGTCTTTGAAAACACCCGGTTTTCAAAATAAAAATTATCATTAAAGGTATTTTAAAAACCTTTTAGTATTGAAAACATAGCTTTTTATTTTCTGTCTTTGAAAACACCCGGTCTGCAATATTCAAATTATATATTTTTTAAGAAAACTAGGTCTTCAATATTCCAATCTTATTTTTCTGAAAGCACTTGGCCTTCAATATAAGAATTATATTTATCATAAGAACTCGATCTTCAATATTCAAATTATATATTTTTTAAGAAAAATAGGTCTTCAATATTCCAATTTTATCTTTTTGAAAGCACTTGGCCTTCAATATTTTTCTGGAAATATCATAGATTGTAGAAATACTCTTATATACATGTGATATGATTATTTTGCTGAAAACACTCGCACTTTTTTAAGTATAATTAAATAAAAATACTTCGTCATAAACTAGTATGAAAGAACCCAACTACCGTTTTAAAATAGAAATAAATGAAAAAAAACATTGTATCAATCTTTATTGAATTTTTAAAATATATTTAGGTAAATACATTCTATTTTTTTTTCCGAATTTGACATAGTTGATTTGTATATACTATAAAATTACATAAATCTTTTAGATAAATAGTTGTAAGCACCAAAAATTTACAAAGAAATACAAGAATCACAAGCGTAATTTTTTTGCTTCAATTTAAAGATGGGTGTTTGATACATCTGCGAGATTACATAGAATTTACTTTGTAAAATTTATTTTTTGGTATTTCGAATATTAAAATTCAGGAAAATAGCCCTCAAACATAATTGATTCAATGATTTGTATGCAATTCATCTGGTCTATACAGAAATTGTAAATTTACATATATTGAATGTAATTTTTTATTAAGCTAAACTTATATGATTGTGAATTGTCGTTAAGTAAACATAAAACATTAAGGTGTCTAAAATCAACATTCTTTACTTTTCAATTCAGCTAACCATATCATAACAATCAAATTATAATAAAAACTTCAAGTTGACACTTATTTGATCGTATAAGATGGTTGTTTTTTTATTGAATATTTCTGTTTTTGATAAATACAACACGTCTTTTTGCTGCCTTTTTATGCTTATAATATTATATTGCTCTTTTTTTTTGCTATTTTATCTTCTTGGATACTGTTTACAAAAAAAATGCTATAGACGTAGAGTTAATAAAATTTAGTCTGTATTTTAATTAATTTATACAGTTAAAATTGTTTAGCAATGTTTTTTTTTTCTTTTAAATACACGTAATTAAATTAACTCTTTAAATTTCTCAACATCTCTGCTTTTTATCCTTTAATTTTCGCCATTTTTTTCCTGACAAAAAAATAAGATTAATTACATTTTTTTTATCTCGCTGTCATTTTATGTCTTTAAAAATACTGTTATAAGCCAATTAAACATTATTTTGTTCGCTTAAGAAAGATCATTTTTCTATAAAATACCTTTTCTGAAACTTTTATACAATAAAATGTCTAAATTTTGTTAAATGAAAATGAATAAGTGTATGCGATTCAGAAATAATTATTTGTTTACTTATTCTGGATACCTAGCTACGTTTCTCGAACCTGCTAATTTTACTAAAATATTAAAAAAAAGGATATTAAAATGTTTTTTTCCTTCTGTGTATATAAAAATTATAAAGATACTAGTTACATAGATCCAAATAATATTTAAATAGCCATAATGATATATTATAAAATTTTATTTAATAAATTCCTGGATATATCAAAAATTTAATTAGTTGACACTGAAAGACGTGTTTATTAATTCGACATATCATTTTGATAATTATTATTCAATATTTTTATTATTATGGAGAAAGGTGTTTGGCTGAAATACGAGACTTTTTTGAATTTTTATAATGATGGGTATCAATGGGTTTCTAGTTAAGCTTAAAAAAATAATTTTCATTTATTTTATTAATATATTCAAATAATATGGATTTGAAATATGTTCTCTAAATGGGTTTCTATAAGCTTTAAAACTGTAATTATTACAATTTTGTATACATATAAATTATATAATTTCCATTTTCTGATTGGTTTCTAGTTAAGCTCGAGACCATATTTCACATGTGTTAATTAATATATTGGAAAACTTTTCGTTTTTGAAAAAGGTTATCTAAATGGGTTTTTAGTTAAGCCAGAAGGAATAATCACACGTTTATTTTTTATCTATTAAAATGAGAATGTGTTGGTGTAAGTTCTTAAAGTGGGTTTTGTATAAAGCTGAAAAACCATTATTTTATTTTATCGGTATTTTTAAAATATTGCTTTTTTAAAATAAAATATTTTTCTTAAGCGCTGATCTATGATGCTTGTTTTTTTACAATATATACTTGTTTTAAACCCATTTCTGGTCTTTATAATCTATAAAAAAATAGTGCATGCTTTTTTATCTAATACATCTACATAAAATTATAAAATAAAATGAATATTTGAAAATTTCTCATACTCACATTTCTAAAAGACAAGACAATTATGATCTAATCTTAGTTTATAAAAAAATTTCGATTTTAAAATACGCTGTGTTTTATATTACAATCACCAAAATAAATAAATCTAGGTTTTGGAATTCAAATGTTCAAAAAAGAAATACTTAATCTATTCACAGCAAATTATGCCTCGAGCTATCAGTCATATTTGAATATATTGATTATAATATCTCTAATTTTACATCATGGTTGATACTTCTGGATATTTTAGATTCTACTAATTTCTTAGATTATTTGAACATATTTATGATACATTATAGGCTATTCAAGGTGCTTAATATAATTATTTTTTGATAACAGTTTTTTTTGACAAGATATCAAGAGGTTAGGCCTGAAAATATATTTTCTATTTTATCTAAATTTATTTATTGTAAATATAACAGTCCAAAATTATGCACAACAAGAATATTCATTCGTTTTTTTTATATTTTGGTAATGGATGTCATAATTGATATTTTTAGTGCCTCTAGAACACTAGAGTGAGTAACTTTTACATTAAAAAATGTATAATACACAAAAAAATATTCTTTTTATTGCTTATAATAGGAATTTATAAACTTGGAATTATACTTTACACCAAGAATCGGGGTATTCACTTTTAAATTCCATTAACAGGAAATTTTCCGATTTTTTTGTAGTAATTTAAACAAAAAAATTATTCGCAAAATAAAAAAATATATTGAAAGAAATTAAAACCACAGATGTATCATTTTTAATGACTCTTACTTTGTAAATTTTTATTTAATACCATTTAATCATAAAGTTCACTCGTTTTTGGGATCTATTTGAAAATTTGCATAAATATAGAAACGTTATTTACAATTACATTAAAAATTGAAGTAATTCTAATAAAAGGTTGTAAGGTATATATGTTGAACTTGATACAATAATTTTTTTGTGCTTAGAGATGGAATAAGGTCGTGTATATATCAAAGTATGTTTACAATAAAAATAAATGTTTTTTTTATTTATGGATCGACTTGAATTTTCACCTTTATCTTTTTACAAGAATATTCTTCGATTGCTCGAAACAGTGGGTTTTTTTGCGTCTTAAATTATTACTAACATTCTTTATCCATCTTTCTTTCAATATTTATTAGTTTAAACGTCTTATCGATAATATAGTAAGATAAATTCTCTTCTGCTTCGAATGACATATTTAACTCCTTAATAAACGATTTATGGCACTTCTCATCTCACTCCATTGTTATTATGCGTCCTACAAAGGTTATTTTTATACATAATTTATTAGGACACAACTAGTGTTTAGATTAAACAATTAATTATTATTTTGCAGCAATTTTTATAATAATTCATAAGATACCACTTGAAAAATCCAAAAAATATACATCAAGGCTTAATTTTATACATTTAATTTAGATATTAGTTCTTTTAACTGTTTTCGGTCACATATATTCTTCCTACTATATGTCCATTATAATATTTTCCAGTAAAAATATAATACTTTTTATTAGTACATTTAAATTGGATCTTTGGAATTTATATATTTTAGTTTTCATTTGTAAATAATATGAAGATAGTCATATTGAATCGATTGAACACAATACAACTCGATGTAATATGTTTTAATCATTTTCCCATGCAAAAACGCGGATTGACTGATCATTGAATCATTTTTTGTGCTATTTTATGTGCCAGAAAAACATTCATAAATTAAATTCCTGTCTATTATTTTAAAATACTCTAAAATTAGTTGATTATAATTCCTTCAAATCCAATGTGTTATATTTATCTGTAACTTTACATACTCTTAATGAATGGTTATTTATTTATGCCAAAGAAATATTTATTGGGTATATATCAATTTTTTTCTGAATTAATATCTCTTTTTCCAATAGGCTTTTAATTTCGTATAAAATTCAAAAATATTAGATTTAAATCACATACCCTTCCTCATGTTTTCAATTTATTTGTCTAGTGTGAGAACAACAAGATCTATCTTTCCAATTTTATAAACAATAAATTATGCTTTATATGTAAATCTGATGTTATTTTTTTTGAATCTAGTGTTTCTATTAAACTAAAAATGATAAATAAATCCTAAATAAAATTCTTCATATTCAGAATATTCAAATAACTATCAAAAGGAATCCTTTTTTAAAAATTAAGCAACTTTTATTATAAAAATAGCGTATGTAATCAACAAAAGTCAACAAAAAAATTCATGCTTTAAGTGGCACATATTAAGATGCCCCTGGCATTCTATCATGTATTATTCCCGAATATAAGTATAAACATATGTATTTATTAGCCAGAAAATTTAAAATGGGGAGGTGCTAAATTTTTCAAGATTGAGCTATATGTTATTTTACGATCATCAAGCATTAGAGCACTAGAATAAAATAGTTGCTTTCCGGCACCAAAATGATAATATCAAAGTGTATTGGATTTAAAAGCCCAATAAAAAAATTATAGTATTTCATTAAGTTGTGATGTCTTAATTGATTTATATTATTTTTTTGAACCGTATGACACAGCTATTACCTTTTCATCCATAAAAAGTAAAATATATTCTAAAGAACTGCACATTATGTTTTTAATGCTTTAAATTAAGTGTAGACCAGAATTATATTACTATATATCATGAAGACTCTTGTTAAGTAATGTTATAAGTATTCTAGCCTATAAATTTATACGATACAAAATTAAGTCGATCAATATTTTTCAGGAATTTTGTAAATGAACAAAAACTTTAAAATTTTGCTGATCTGTTACATTTTATTGGATCCCGGCACAATATTACAACTATATCCAGGATTCAGATAGAATATTTAACTTACTTGCCGAATTTTTATTAGTTGCATCAAAAAGCACCACTTCTTATTTTTTAATATATTATATTTGGTATAAGTATATGAGATGAATGTTTCAGAACTTTCTTATTTATTGGAGATTGTAAAAATGTTTTCTCTACCAGAAAAATTTACTATATTACATTTTTATACAAAGAGAGGTCTTAAACTAGATTTGAAGTACTTCGTAGACTAAATAGTGATTATATAAAAAAAATAAATACAAAATACTTCTATTGAAGCTTTATTTTTTTGGATTTGCTTGATTTTGAAATAATTAATAGCAAAAAATTAATACCAACGATTTAATCAATTTATCCATGTCTGATTTCTTTAATAAAGTATTTGTGTCAAGTTGTGATAAATCTTTATACAGCAAGATTATCAGGCATTGAATATCAGACAGACCAAAAACTGAGACCCTGGAAAAAAATATATTTAAATTTTCCTATCTTTTATCGCGAAATTTTCCAGACAATTTTTATTAAATTTATTGCCTGATGATAGGAGATTTTACAAATATAACGGTTCTAAATGTTTATGGCACCAGATAAAAAAAATAATAGTGGAGCAGTTTTTAGTACAAATAAGAAATGAATGCTCCAGTTTTTATACAATTCATATTAATTTAATATTCACACAAGTGTTTATCATATTTAAATCATTTAAATATAGCGATAAGGGTATTTATTAACTTAATTGCGTAAAAATGGCTTATTTTCAATATTAAATTTTGTGAAACAAGTATTTTTAATGTGTGTAAGTTTTATTTTAGAATAAATATAGACTTTAAACAGCTTCGAACTCGAAAATCGAATGTAATTTCGTAATAATACTTATAGTTTTATCATTTTTTTAACAAATAGTTTTTCTATAAAATATACATGCCCTTGAACTCATAATATTCTTATATTTTAAAATTAAACCAGTAAAAACAAACTTATTTTAAGAATGATTTAAAGAAAAATTAATCATTTTATATAGAAATCCTATATAAATAAAATCTTTACGCATTCCAGGATTCTCAATATATCCTTGTACTAAATAAATTAGATTAAAAGCAATAAAATATTAATGAAAACACGCAAACTTCTCTGATTTTATAAGTCATGTGTGCGCTCTTAAGCAATTACACTATTTTAAATTTAGAATTTTATAAGTTAAAGAATTGATTCAAGCAGAAGATAGAAAAATACATAAGAAATCTAAAATTTATCTTACATTTTATTTGACTCCAGCATTGTAAATTTCCCTTTTTTGGAAATTAATTTCATATTAATTTTTTTTGCATTAGTGTTTCAGGGTGTGCATAATTACTACTCAAACTAGTATATAAAAATTCCTATATTATATATTCGAAATCTCTTCAACTCAAACCATTCAAAATTGTGATTTCTTAAATATCTAAAGTTTATCAAATACTATTGTATTGAAATAAATATCATATCTGTGTGCATCACTTATAATTTCTTGAAAATAAAATATACTATGATTCGATAAAACTTTAAAAGATGTCTATGTAGATAATATGTGAAAGTTTTAGAAGCTTTCTAAGTGTGAATAATATATACCAGGGTTGGTTTTCGCCTCATGAGCTCATATTTTGAAGGCTTATTTTTTTTTTCTCCCCCGTTTTTTCATGACGAGAATATGAATCCAACAACAAACCCATCCACGTTTATACACTGAAAAATTTAAAAATATATGAAGATAATAGTTTTTAGATTTATTTTTCTGAAATTAAAAACCTGCGTCTATATTTAAAAATTATAGTTGTCAACTAAAAGCTTGATGTGTTTCGAGAGTATTTATTTGAAATAAAATCCTTATGACTCAACTATCGTCACATAACTTTGAAGTATAATCTATTATTTTTTTCAGGAATACGTTTAAAATGTAAATTTTTAATTATTTTGCATAGTATGGACATACAAAAATAATAAAAAGCTGGGCTCAAAAACTTGATAAATTATATACCAAGAAATATAACAAGAGTTTTTAAAAAAAATAGAAAATCTACTGTTATTTAAATTGTACTTAATGTATATGAAATAATATATGATGCAAAAGCGTTGTTAAATTGAATTTATATATTTTAAATTACCTATTAAAAATAAAGTCTAGGCGATACCAAGTTATCCAATAAATATGTTCTGTTTGACCGCCTATTTTGCAGTTATTGATGTAAAATATATAAAAACTTGCAATAAATAATTACATACGTCATTTGAATATCGATCTAATCTATGTCATAACTTCACACAGTGTTTAAATTAATACATAGGCTAATGTTTTATTGGTAATTATTAATTGGAGTTTTATATAATTACTCCAACAACGATTGTATAAAAATGATATATCTCAATCTAATATTGAAATCCGATGTGTATAAATATCTCCAAATAAAATAAAGACGAATACTATCTTTTTTTATTTAAAATATCTTTGCATATATATAAACCCATTTTTTTACTGTATTCTAATCTTTATATGCCAAAATATATTTCGCTACATTAAGGTTATTCCATTCACAATAATAATATGATCAAAACTAACTATAGAATACCCGAAGAAGACATCTCGGAATTATTAAAACAAATACAGGTACATTTTTATGCGGTTCTACCATGAATATAAAAATTTTATAATTCATGACATATGTGATATTACAGCTAGTCTATCGTAGCCAAAAAAATTGTTTGAAAAGACAATAAAAATGAGAAAAAATACAAAAATTCACAAATAATGGCATAAAAATATTAAAAGAGTATTTTTAAGAAAAATTACCACAATTATATGGGGCAAATAATTTTATAACAGCGCATAAAATATTAATTTTAAGGTTTTTCTGTATTTACTTATTCTTCATTTGTGTTTGTAAAATTTTAATATATTTTAAAAACCTACTGAAATTTGCAATTAAATACAAATTTAGATTATATTTACAAAAATGGGCAGTGTTGGGTGTTTAAACCATAGTTTTATGGCCTAAAAGGTATTTAAAGATTAAGTAGGTGATATATACAACAAAAGATGAAATAGTTACGAAATAAAAACTATTACATGCAATATAGATTTGCTGGCAAAAGATTTAATTCCTATTTTTCCTCTAAATTAAGCACATCGTGCAGATTAATATCTAGTATTTAAGTACTCCCACATTGACTTCTTGTATTTTTTTTTTAAATTTAGTTCCTATAATATAAAATTTTATTTTCCATATATGTTATAGCCATAAAGCTAGAATAACGCATGAAAATTCGGAAAATAACGATTAATTCGTATAAGATTGTTTGGTTAAATTACAAAAAAAAGCATGGCCATTCTCTATAAATTTGACTCAAAAAAAATAAAGTGATAGTGAGACAATCTGTTTTTTGTTAAATATCATAAAAGGGTATGTATCGACATAGAATATACGATTTGATGCGAAATCAACAAAAATATTTAATAAACATCAGTATTTTTGAAGATAAATGAACACATGCAAATGAATATACAATATTAATAGATCTGCAAAAACGCAACTAAAAATGACTGTAAAATAAATCTACATTGATAAACGTTTTCATTGTTTATTTATGAAATTTCCCACCATTTTACGAAATAAATGCGGAATTCAAAATAAAATAAATTATATGCAAAAAATTTTATAATAGTGCATATTATTGCGTACAGTATGTTGCATTTAGCAAAACCTTAAAATGCTTGTCAGAATTTTTCAATAAAAAGATAGTATGATAATAAAAAAAGTGACTTTTATTAATTAGCATCATTTATACATGCATAAACTCAAAATATCATAAAGTCACACAGAACACGTTGCGGTCTTATTTACTTAGCAGATCATATTAAATTACATGGGAAATTTTCATTATATCAAAATAAAGGGAAAGGTCATTTAGAAATTTAATGAAGTCTATTACATGTTATAAATTGCAGATTAATATTTAAAACTTAAATAACGGTAATATCTATGCATCAAATATTCTAAAGATCGACAAAAAACATGTACTTTACTTTAATTATAGAAATTTTAGCATTCTTATCTGCCTTAACATTTGATTTTTCGATTATTTTATGTAAATTAAAATGTATTTATTCATAATGGATTCTCTTTGTGGCCTTATTTGCGTGATAACTAAAAATACTATTAAAAAAATACTATAAATTGATAAATATTACTATAAAGTCTAAATAACTTATTTAAGTTACATACAGTCTTTTTTTTTATTTGGGAAGATCCTGCATACAAATTTTTAGTATCTAGATTTATCATATTCATGTTTGCAAGGTAAACAAGCTATTTTTCAAGACAATAAACACCTAACGTTTGTGCCACAAAAAATATTTAATATTTTATATTAAGATATTTCAAATCATGAAAATAATGACTTTTTAGAGTATAATTGACACTTATAATATATGACGATTAAGGGATTTAAAAAAAATCTTATAGTTTAAACACTACTATTATTTTATATTTTTTGCGACCGAATAAATGTTTTATGTAGGTTAATAATTTAAGAATATAAGTGTTAATTCTGCTATAAAGTATCATAATTATTTGTAAAAAAATATGGAATAAATATAAAATTTAACCGAAAAAATTTGTAAATTCGAAATACATGGCAATTTTGGGTAAATTTATTTTATATGGAAGCAAAATTTTATCAAAAAAATTATCAATATCTGAAAAACAATTACGCTAGAAATAAAAAAAAATGGGCTAGAATGACATTTCTAAGTTTAAAACGTGAAAAACATAAATTTAAGTTTTAAATTGAGCGTTTTTAGTGAATTACCTAATTTTTTATATATTGGTGTATAATAAACCATAAATAATTTTTAATCTAAATACAAATGAAACAAGTACATTGCCTTATAATGAATATGCGATATGAACTAGATACAAGACTGATATTTGTAAATGTAGATGAAATAAAGTTAACTAAATATTTCATCGAATTATTGTGTTCTTATATAAACATATAATTTCAAACTATTGGTTTTTTGAGTTTTATTGTTTGCAAAATATAAGTAATTTTGGATTGTTTTACCTGAACCACAACCATGAATTTCCTTTTAAATTACATTAAAAGAGGCAAAAAATATTTTTTTGTTTCATTCTCCGTAGAAGCATTGAAATATAAACAAACTGCATGTTTATAAACACTGAGAACTTTGGTATAGTGCATATTTTTATATGAAAAATTCATATGTTGATTTTCATGTTTAAGCGCTTATAATATCGGAATCTAGTTTTCATGCCGCGTAATAACTCATTTAACAGTTTTTATTTATAAATAAAATTAATTTGTAATATTTCTTGGCTAATTTATATTTTTGCATATTTATTCTAGAAAAATTTTAAATATACATCCATATAGCCCCAGATTATATATATGATACGGTTTTTTATGTCTTTTCATATCCTTATTTTGCATTTCTTAAGGCTTTTTTTAGTTGCCAATATATATAATGATTCAAGTTTGACCGAAAAACCCTAAAAGCATTATTTTTGCTGTGTTTTTTTATTAAATTTATATTGGTATCTAAATATTCTTTAAATAAAGGTTTTACGCGAAAATTCTATTTTATAGCAAGTATTTTATCTATGCGCCTGGATTTTTTGCATATTTTGAAAGCTGTTTTATTTATTAACAATTTATGTGATACCACATTGTAAAAATTAAATTTTTAGAAAATAATGGATTGTATAAAAAATAACATCTCTTTTAAAAACTTTGAAATCAAACCCTTATGACTTATATTCTAAAAAATGGTGAATATGGCATTCGTATATTAGATCGTTCTTAAGATCTTAAATACATCAAATTTATTTAAATTATCTGATAGAGAGAAATTTACTTCAAACAAAAAAACTTTTTTATTATTATATTTAGTTTATAATCACTGTTAATATGATTTTATAGGTATAAATATATGTTATAAGTATAATCAACTAAAAATTTTAAGAGTCTTTCATTTTTTCATATATATTATTCTATCTATAAAATAATTATATGACCATGAAAACTTGCTTATAATGCCTCTTTTCATTTATTCCAACTAAAGGGGTTTTTGGTGGGCATAGACTAAAAAAAATGATATTTTTAAAATTGATATATGCAATAAAAAAATGTTTTTTTTTCAATAAAAATGCCCGTTTTATTTTCTCAAAAGAATATTTTTTAAAATCAGAAGAGGGGCCATAATTATTGAAATTCTTTCTCGTATCGAGCAAGAATTGCTTACAAATTTTTCTAAACTATTATATTCCTCAGTTTCGTTATGTTTCTTTTCATTCTGCTCATCAAGAAAAGAAAAATTATTAGATGCATCCTCTTCCGTTGGTTTTTCACTAGAGCTAGGATTTAATATCGTTGCTTGTGTAGATAAAACTATTAGATCAGTAATATAGTCAGAAATTAAAATCGTAGTGGCTTCAGTTTCTTCGCGATTTTCTCGTGGTCTTGGTCTTATAGTGGTATAATCGGATAGAAAAATGCCCGAATCTACAAATTCATGCAAGTTTTTTAGACTTGAAGTTGCTGAGGTTTCGGTCTCTATATCATTGCTTCGATCATTTAAAGCCGTTGTATTTACGATTGAGCTTGTATAAGTTTTATCATGTACGGCTTTATTGGTTGTATGGATGCTAAATAATAAAGGTTTTTCTGTTACACCTGTATTTGAGGTAATTTGTGTTGCCATCGAATTTAAAACTCTGGAATCAATTTGTTTAAATGAGGAACTACGGTACCATTCATATTGAGTTTTCGAAGAATTATTATTAGCATTTTGAAAGAATTCGTTTTCCTGTGAAGTATGTTCCATGTCGATTATTGGGTCTTTTGATGTAATTTCATTGCCACTAGCCTCTGAAAATAAATTAGAATCCACCACAATCGTTGTTAGCTCGGTTATATCCTCGTTTGCTTGTTCGATGTGTATAAATGAATCATATTTTGCATCCAAACTTGCTGTTTTTCTACCTTTATATTCTGATCCATTACTTGTATTTTTCGTTACACCTTTATCCACATAAGTATAGTCACTATAACCACCTCTATTTTCTTCTCCCTCTTTGTCGATAGCCTCTTCATATGTGAAACCATATGATACCGTAGAGTACATATTTTCTTCATCGTTTGTTAGTTTATTACTAGTTGATGAGTTTATCGTTGTTGTTTCAGGGAGCGTATTCTTTTGATTCATTTCTGTAAGCCCATTCTCGAAATCATACTTTATACCAAGACCAAAATATCTAGGGTCATTAAAAGAAATGCCTTCCGGGGTTACACCCCTAACATAATAAGGGGTAATTTCTGAACTCTTTGTTATATTATCAATTTTATTAAATTCCATCTGATCAAAAACATAAGTTGTTGATTCGAAATCTTCGATAAATTTAGCATCATAATCTTCAACACCCACCACATCTTCCGGGATTTTATTTAACTTCGTATCCGTTTTTAACACAGTCTTTCTACATTCATCTAAAAAATCTTCGATCTCATTAAAGACTTCACTATTATCTTTTTTTTTAAGGCATGAAAACCAGTTTTTTTCATCATTAATTTCAAATACACTGTTCTCAGGTTCTAATATATTGACTATATTTTCATGATTTGAATCATTATCAACATAATATTCTGAATATTCTTGATTTAGCTTGTGTTTTATTTTTTGCTTAAGAACTACCCTCATTGGTTCTTCACTATTTCTATCAAACAAGATCACCTTCATTACTTTCTTACTATCATTATCGGTGTATAGATCCTTAATCACTGCAAAAGTACCAATATGCGTGCAATCAAAAATAAAATAATATTTGCTGGAAGCATTATGATTTTGAATAATCGAGTCTCCACTTTGAACTGAAAAAAAATCCACTAAATTTATTAAGTAGTTTTTCATATCATTCACAACTTTTCTTAGTTTATTCTCCATTGATGAAATCATATTTTCATCCTGAATTTCGTGGTAGTAACCGATTTCATTCAGTGTATCTAGTTCTTTACATAATAAAGACTTGATTATGATGTCTTTTTCCACTATATCAACGTGAACTGGCTTAGTTATATTTTCAGAAGATAGTTTTTCAAATAAATCTAGTTTCAGGGTTTTATTTATCATGTTATTAGTTCTTGTTTCTGGATTCTCTTTATTTTTTAATGATTCTTTTCGATTTTGAAAAATTTCATGTAGAGTGTTGTTTTCGAAGTCCCATATTGAGTCAATGACTCCTTTCTCTTCATCGTATTTATGTTCATTTCCTACATTGTAAATTCCCGCCAATTCTATATATTGTGAATTGTTATATGATTCTAGACCAAATAAATAACTGCTGTTATAAACACTTGCATTAATTGTCTGAACAATAAAACTTGTAGCAAAAAGCATTCGCATCACAATAGATCATTATTTTAATTTATTTAAATTGTGTAATTTCCAAATTTATTTTTAATTACAATTATTTCCATTTTTACAAATTATAGCTTAAAATAGTTGTGATAATATGCTTATAGAAATCTTTTAATTAAAATTAAAATGCTGCGAAATAATGTAATAGAATTTTGATAATGGTATTTTTGGAGTCAAATTCTCTAATATATCTGCATAATTTAGTGTATAAACTAAAGATGCATAAAATTAAGATTAGAGTTGAAGCATATTTATAAACCTTTTTTTAGCAAACTAGAAAAAGGTCTTGTTTTATACTTATGTTCTCTATTTTGTTCTAATTAAAATAAAATTACTTTCTTAATAAATATCAACCTAAAATAGCCGTAATTATTTGTTTATAGAAAAAATAAAATTGGATTTAAAATTTATGAAAATAAATTGATATTTTCTGTATGTGCTATTGACTGTGTAGTTTTTTTGTTCTTATTTACTAAATGATTAATATGGATTCTTTCTATTAGAAAATTTAGACAAAAGCTGGTCAAGTTTAAAAACATGGTTTTTTAAATATACATGACTATAGGCCATTCATAAGTAAATAATAACATAGATATTTTGCATAATTTTTTTTTCTAATGTTTGCAAGAATATTCCCAATATTGTTGATTATTTACTTTTAAAATACACGCTGTTCTAAGACTTTATCGTGTATAATTTCGTGACAACTGGATAAATTCACATCAAAATTTTTCCTTGTATTTTTAAATAAGTATATTTTCATCTGTAAAATAAAGATCATCGTTTTTAATACTTATTTTAGTGATGAAATATATGTGATCTTTTATTCATTATCAATAAAACCGTTTATTGATATTAAGTTATAATATGCCACACATATGTTTGTTTATTCCATGAAATAATTTGAAATGCAATGAATGTGTTGATTCAAAATTTTAATGCATGAAACGTAACTATATTATTATTTTATATTTTGTAGACCTATCATGTATAAGACACTATACCATGCTAAACATATAATTTTTATTTATGGGCTATATTTATAGTCGTAATTTTAGTTTTTGTTCTCAGGCACAGCTTGCTTGATACTCTGTACACACAGTGTATTTATACTTTCGGCTATCTTCTCCTCTCCAAAGTCTTCTTCAATACCCCTCCTTCTTTCGAGACCTATTAATTCAAGAGTTTTTCTCAATCCCAATGTTTGAATATATGCCTCAACCTGGTTCGTGACCTCTAGTTCCTTCAGGTACCTTCTATGATATCGTGTAACCACACCGTCCCATGTTATAACGTATACCATGCTAAACAATAAAACATTTTATTTTAAACTACATTAATAAAATTGTCATTTGTTATTATGTTTTTATATCATAATATTTATAGTTGTGATTATTTCAATATTCCTAGGTTCCTTATATTCATTTATTTCACGTTTGGATCATTATTTTTTATTATCGTTGAACTTAGAAAATCCGACTTCTCTAGAATATAAGATGATTATATATTAAATCTTGTATAAAATTAAACAATATCTTGAAGTTCTAACTACAATTTTCACTATGAATTTTTTTAAATTTTTTGTGTTTCGTGTTTTTTAAAAAAAAAGTGAAATATGATTCTAGGCAAATTATGTATTATTTTCAAGCTTATATCGGATCTTTTTCGCATCTTAACGTTTTTATAAAAAAAATCGCTTTTATAGTGGGTTAATTCTATGTATACCATTCCAAAATTAATCAAGGCATTTATATAGTTTTCGAGGCTTTCTTTTGAATTTCACAGTAAATGTGTGAATCGTCTTATATGGAAAACAGAAAATTTATAAAAAGCTTATGGGAAATATCAAACTAGTGTAATATCGAATATTGATGCATGAACCTGCATTTATGTGTACAGCATAGATGATTTTCGGATCTTAATTTATATATAAACTTATAAACTCTTGGCTGAGGCTTGAAAATTTTCATCTATTAAAAAAATGTGATGATAATGCATTAAGTTAACAGGTATTTTTTTTTCTTTTAAGCTAATTTAATTTTTACATTATAAATCAAGCCTTAAGGTACATATTGTTAATCTCTGCTAAAACCCACAATAGTTCTTTTTTTCATCGACTCATAATAATAATAAGTTAATCCGAAAATGAAAGATGATAAAATTAAAAGCTATAAAATTAGCTGATGAAATATTTGTATTTCATAAAACCAAGCTAATCCTAAATAAAATATCTAATAGTGCCATATTTTTTATTGATTAATAAAACTGCTAATAAACACTAAAGAAAATGCATAATAGATTATACAGATAAAAAATAGAAATATTCAGTTGAGAATAAAAAAAATACACAAAAAAACAGAAATATGGTTTATATGTAATTTTAATAATGAAAAAAGCATACATATAATGGATAAACCATAATAAATATCAATAAAGCTTCATTAAAAATCTCTTAATTTATTATTGTGGCATAAGGTATTGTAAGAAGCATCGAGATTTTTGAATATACAATTTAGCCACAAGAGACATAATCAAAATGAAAATAAAATAGAAAAAGAAAATTCAGTAAAATAGAATCAAAACTAGTTCTTTAGCAATCAGGCTTCCCATTTTTGCTTATAATAGATTCATTTGTAATATTAAATTGGGTAATTGCAGATAATAGGGGATATTCCTGTTTGCTTTTTTTAATTATATTAAATTAAATTTTAAAATTCGGCATGCTCAATGAGATACTAATTTTGATTTGTCTTCAATTAAAAAAATGTAGATTAACATTGTATTAAGTGTATCATGCAACGAAAGCTATTTCGGAAAATATAGATCAATTCATAAAGTTAAATAAAGTGACCTATTTAGACTTTTTTGCGTATTTAAATATTTTCTTGTATCTATATAATATAAAATTCTATCTTTTTGCTAAAATATAAATTCAAGAATTTTGTGAGCATTGAGGGTTTTTAATCTTGTATTGATAGATATATAAATAATTTTAAACTAAATCTGAAAATTTTAGATAATGTCTATGTGAGCCTATTGATTGATTATGCTTATAATTTTAGTCATAATTATAGAAATTTATCAACAATCAAACCAAAAATATTTTTATTTTCACTATAATGATAGAAAAATCTTATTTTTTATACTTTTTGATGCATTCTACTATTTTCTCGGTTTTTTTCATTTTTCGAAAGAACCCAATCAAAACATTACCCTAACCTTTTAATTAATAGAAAATTCAAAGAACTCATTTCATTATGCAACAATTAACCGTAAAAATCTAAAAACATCCTTTATGTTTGAATGATTTTTTTCTTCTGCTTTAATATCAAAGCCGAAAAGGTCAATTTAAGTGTGCACCTATGTAGCAGATGTGATAAAGTTTTTAAAGACAAGCGGTAAGGTATTTAGAAACCTTAGTTACCCGGAGTTTTTTATAATATTTTTGGTTTTAAAGAGCAAGTTTTTTCGGCTTAATTACAAAAACAATAATTTTCGGGAGTGATATAAAAAAGTGTACATATTTTGTGTGAAATAAATTGCTAAAAAATATATTATAATATGCAAAATAGTATGTTTTTGATCTAATTCATCTGATAAAATGTATTTTACGATGTTTATTAGCTGCTTTTATAATAAAGTTTAATTTAGACGGGAATTTAAATGTGATTTTTTTGCGCGTATATAGTTAGGAAAGACTTTATATTAAATAATCGGTGATTGATAGCAATTTTGATTTACTATAATAATATCGGACTGTTTTCGTGGCATAATCGCATGCCTGAGCAGAGATCATTTGTATATAACTTCTTGCTTTCTTAGAGCTAAATCGTTTACTAATATGGTTTATTTAGTATTCTGTATAAAGATTTAATGTACCAAGATTTTCTATTTGCTAAATTATGTGCTTATCTACTTTTCAGAGCTAAGGTTTTCGATATAATTGCGTCACTTCAGAATAGCAATATAATAGCTATTTAGATCAAAGAAAAAAGTAGTTATATTGATGGGAAATAAAATAATATTGCAAGATATTTCAACAATTATATCATGTTAAAGAATTTTTAGTAAATTTGGTTAAAAATTATGCAGCACAAAAGTAAACAAATAATTTTGTAATCCATGCGAAAAAAGATACAAATAAATGTACTTAAATAATTTTTAATGTTTAAAATATTAAATAAAACGCCCTTATATTATGAGTAATAGAATTAAAATGTCTAGCTTAGTAATCTAATTTTGATCAAAGGCGAATTTATCGATTATAAATATCCTTATACATTTAAAAACCTAAAGTGGAATATTATAAAACAAATTTAAGTGGACAAAAATATGAAATGAAACAAAAAATACTGGTTTTCATGATTCTAATATGTTAAGAATGTAATTCAATTTATGGCGTGTATAAATACACACAAAAAAGTAATTATCTTTGAGCTTTTATATAAGATACAATATAATATAGTTCAAATTAATAGAAAAATTGCTTACTTATGCGTCGTTAAGTAATTTCCATCTATTAATTGCAATGTTATCCAACGATTTGCTTTAAAGCTATTTTTATTTGATCATAATGATCTTGCAGCGAAGCAGTACAGGCTAAAGGAAATCGATTTCCTCAAGACCGCAAAAAAAACAACTTTATTTATAAAAAAAAGCGGAAAAAATGGTGTTTTTTGGTGATTTTAACGGAATTTTTAAGGCTGATTTTGATTTCTAAATTTAATACAATTTTAAATAATTCCAATTTTAATTTTTTATCTTTCAATTTAGTGTATAAAGTAAATCGCGTGAGTTGTTTAAAAGATTACTAAAATTTATATTATATAATTACCATTTGTGGCTATGAATGAATTTGAAAAATATTCTGTGACTCTTCATTAAAATTCGATATAATCAACTTTTTATCAACTACATTATTATACTCTCTTGTTTGATATAAAGAGATGCAGATTTTATAAAATAAGCTATATTGCATGATAAATATACATAATCTAGATATGGTATACTTACATTCTAGCGATATGAAGTTTAGAGGGTATTCTGTTAGGTAAAATACCTATAAATTTTGCAAAAGCCCGATAATATATCAAGTTATTTTTGTATATATATTTAGAACATGCAAATATTTCTCTAAAAATAAATAAATTTATTACTATATTATTATGAACAAAAGAAACTGATTTATTATTTTACTATAATTCATTGTAAGTGAAGAAGAACTTTTGAAGCAAGAATAGTTAATCATAACAACCAATTTCTGCCCATCATTCATTTATTTTGACTGATTGTGAATTATAATGACTTACTCTGTAAAATTATCGGCTTAAGCTACGATTAAAAGGCGTATATAAATGAGAAAGTTTTGTTCTTTTTCTAATATTTTTCAAGTTTTTAATTTTATTCGCTTTCAATTGTTAAATTATAAATTAGTTATAAAATTAAAAGTTGACCATGATCGAATAATTTTACGCCTTTTAAGGAACAAGAAATTTATAATTTGAAAGCATAGAAAAACCGCGAATTTTATTTCAATCTTACATCTAAAATTTATATAAAAAAAGATTGAAATTAATGGTGTGATATGTACCTATTTAAGAAAACTTATGCCGATTTATAAACATAAAATAATATGAAACAAGACTTACGCTTCGAATATAAATATTTGAGCTACACCATGTCAAAAAAATATATTGATTCATTTTGTGCCACAGTTTTATGTCTATTTGTTTTTTTATAGATTTTATTTGATTTTCTCTATAGGCATTATTAAAGTATTATCATTTTATTTATAATGCTAATGGTGAAATATATCGAAGATATTTGCCTTTTAAATAAGAACGAATATATTTTTTTATAATATGAGATCAAGAAGATTAATATTTAGACGTTTATTTCATAATTAAAAGATCTGCATATTAATGGCTTTTACATACAATTTTTACAATTCGAACTTGTATTTTATAACATACGAAAATTATTCTTTTTATTTTCTTTTGTCAATGCTATTGAAAGTATGATTTGGCGTAGATAGATGTCAAAAACTATATTTTATGTGTTAGTAAAGAAATTTAGGGTATTAAGATGTTTTAAATCGAAAAAATGCTGCATTCATAAATTGTTGCTAAGATTTAAATTAAAAAAAATGTTTTTTTAAATAATATCTCTATAAAATTATTTTTATTTATATAAAAAAAAATCGTTTTGTTGTAGTGTATGAGATAAAAACAATTGTAAGTTTATTGAATATAGAAAGAAAAGGAAAAACAAAAAATTCGTTTTATTTTTTATCATAATAAATATTTGGATTGATCTGCAATTCTATCTACAAATGATTTTTTCTTATTGTTCCCAAATAATTATTTGAAAGACTTCTATTCCAAATAGACATAATATAACATCTAAAAAAAGTACATAATTTTTTGTGTTCTTTCATATACACAATAAATATTTTTGAATCCTAATTTCCTCTTGTAATGCTAAGACAATGCACAATGCCTATTTCTGTGATTTTATGCATTGCTTATTCCATATATTAATAATAAATGTATTCTATCTTTTTTTTTATCAATTATATTTTTGTGCGGCAACTTAGAAACAAATTATATTTTAAATAAATATGCAATATTATTATAAGAACGAAATCGACTATTGGTTAATTAAGAGCCTAGAACATATGCCGCAATACAGTAATTATATATTTTGACAAATTGCATCCAAAAAACTATTCATGAATACATATAATAATATACAGAATTCCGTAGACTACAATCCTATATGGGCGTACGCTGATACATTTAATATAGGGCAAGAAATAATGCCAAATGGAAATAGCAATAGGAGAAAAATAAATAGTTCGAGCATTTCTAGAAGAAATAAAATTAGAGTGCAAGATGATGATTTGGATTTTCCTGGAACCACACCTATGTATAGAAAAAACAATATTGTACCATTTTACATGCAATTCATAGTATTTTGTGCAATACTTTTTATATTTTTTGTGGCACTTACGTTCGTATATGAAGACTTAAGAGCACAGTTGATACATAGATTTAACTTTCTTGAAACTATTTACAAAACCTTTCTGGATTAATAATACAAAAATCTTATGTCTACCCAATAAAAAACATATGAAAGTAAATGAAAAATAAACATGGAATATTCGTTAGTTTTTATATAATGAAATAGAACTTATTTAAAATTTGTGTTCATATATTTGCTACGATTTCGTCCAAGTTTTTGCTTTATTTTTTACACCCAAGATGAAACATTAAATTTTCTTCCATTATTTTTCATAAGTTAAAAAATAAAGAAATTGAGATAGTCACACTCTAATTATTCTATATAAATAATATTTTAAATTATAATAAGAAATTTTTAGGACCTACCTTTATTTTTGACTATACAGTCTCTATATGTCGCATTGAAGGTAGTGCTTCGTTATGTTTGAAGCGTCATAAGTAGAAGTACAAGTCAATAAAGCAATAAATGGGAGATAATAACCATAAATATTACAAATCAATCGTCATATAGCTATAGGTCTAGTGGTCGTTTTAACGATGATGTAAATTTAATTTAAATTATTTGAGTAATGTACGCTTAAAATAGTAAAAAGGGGAAAATTTCCAGTATTCATACCAAAATCTAGATATAAATTCAAATAATTATATTCAAAATTCCTCATTATATATAAAACTTATAATATATAGTACAATTTAAATCGAAAGAACACGTTCGTATAAAACATCTAAATATGGTAAAAATACCACATAACATTAAAAACTTAACTAATAGCATAAAAATAAAAGGCACATTATGATATTTTTTTTGCTCAATAGTAGATTTATATGGATTAACGCAATAAAATTAGATATATCTATCCAAAAAAAATGATTATTTTGCTCCATTGTTAAGGTATATAATAAAATACGTCTTTTTATCACTTTTCCGGTAATTTTTTTTTATTAAATTTGTAATTCTTAATTCTATTAATCTGGGACTATTCGTTTTTAAATTTTTAACAATTCATTTATATGCTAAAAAACAAGCTTAAAAATTTATTTTATTTATATTTATTATTTTAAGTATAATATACAGACCTATCTATGGTAAAATTATATATCTATAAAGTGGAACAAATATATTCTGACACTATATTATTTTATTTCGGATAGTTCAAAAGCATGTAACCGTTTTATATTATTTCTTATTGTAAATTTTTTTCAATATTAATCTTGATCTTGATGCACATGCTTCCATATATCTTTATGATATTTATAGCCATGTAAATGTTTCAGGTATCATCTATGGAATTTATTATACATTTACTTTATTTCGAATGAAATTTTGCCGGTCTTTTATATTTTTTTTATAATAGAACCGAACCGTTCATTGCCTAATATCCGCCTAGTTATTAAATTTTGCTTTTTTCTTACAAGATATGTCGTTTTAATACTATTTCCAAACCTTACAATGTCTTTTCGTGCATTTTGTTTTATATATTCAACTTCTTTTAGTTTAGAAACTCAAAAAATTAAATATTTCAAACTATGAGATATTTCAATGCCCTAATTTGCCATGATTTAATAAATTTTAAAGAAGATAGTATAACTCTTTTTATTTGAATTTTATTGCCATCTTTAACATCATTATTTCAAATATTAAACCGTTGAAAACACAGTAAAAGAGCTGTTTAGAGAAATGTTCAGTCTTTAATTTTTTTGTAATTAAATCAAATTCATAATAAAATCGTTTTTTCCTTAGGCGAAAACATTTGTACATATAAAAGTATTCTTCACACAGGTAATTTTTTGTAATATATTCAGAATGATATAAAATTTCAACGATGTTTGCAATGGTTTACCTTATTTCTTCCAAAAAATTATGATTTTTACTTTATAAAATATCTCACGTATATTTGCATTATAAAAAATGGCACGATTACAAACGAATACTTTCTTATTGTCTTTAATGATTTTTATTGTTTTCAAATTTGGTTTGCAAGTGTATCTTATATCATCAATTGATCAGTTTAAATACGGGTTTATTTTATTGGGAACAAAACAGGGATCTTTGAATATGATAGAAGAAACGTATAAATTATTTTAATGATGTATTTGAATAATCTTGACTCTGAAATTTTCATCAAAATACGAGTTTGAATTCACGCACATTAGACAAGATAATTAACCTGGCCAAATTAAACGATTCAAAATATTGCGTATATTATATTTAGTAATAATTTAACTTTAAATGCCTTACAACGATCTGAATGTGTGATTCCATCCGCTTAACATTGGATATATCGAGATTCCGTGAAAAAATCAATATCAATACATCAAATAATATTGAGACAATTTTCTGATTTTTAATATATTCGCTAGCTTAACCACAAGATGTAAGAAGATAATAAAAATTTATATAAGAAAAACAGATTAATTTTGTATTCAGCATAGATACACTTTATATTATCTTCAATAAAAACGACAGAAATAATGTAATTGTAAACATACCGTGGTTTTGGTGCGGGATTGGTAAAAAAACCGCAACTAAAAACCGATTTGAAACTAAAAGATAGAAATTCTTGTTTTATTTATAAAAAATTTTATTAGAGAAACAATTGGTGTCAAAAAATGAACTAATACAACATAATTGGATTTAATTGGCCAAAATTTACATAGCACAATATCGAAATATACATTTTAGATTCGAAATGTTGTTCTTCTTATGCACAAGAAATCATTTTTTATTTATGGCTTAAGTATCTTTTATTCAATTCCATCTATCGAGCGTATTAGAATCATTAGTAGCATTTCACAGCACCTTGATACATCTTTTGTCACCTTCTTCTGATCTATAATCATCAACTGCCGTTTTTTATAAATGCGATGTGTTCAAGTGTCTTGAAAAGCGTGAGAGCTTGCATGTATGCTTCTACTTCTTCCGGGATTTTTAACTCCTTAAAATATTTTTTATGGAATTTTATAACCACCCCATCTCAAGTCATTACATATGGTATTATTCTTGTTTTAAATTTGTAAATTTAACCAATTTCATTCACCAAAATGACTAAAATCTTATATTCTTCAATCACAACTTCAGTTAAGTTGTACAGGCTAGTTATACCTATTTCAATCAACATGATAAAATTTTCTTTTTTATCGTATAGAAAAATATCTGGTCTATTTTTTTGATAAATATATCTGTTTCATTCTGGTATCAACCTTTATGTCTGCATTTTCGTTTTCGCAGATCTCTTGTACTGAATTATTTCTGATCTTTTTGGTTTTCTTAAAGTTGTATCGTCTTGATAGGAGGAAATGGAGACATCTTACGATTATATCGTAACTTCGCGTGTAATTCAACCCATACATTTTCTTGCCTCTCGTTGCAAGGTGGTAGATTGTTTTCATGACTTCGTTACAATGTGGATCCTCACACCGAAAAACACATTTCTGTCCGAATTAAACAGAATTTCTCTTCAAATCTTGATTTAATGTTCCCATATTATACATCTTGAGGATTTAACAATAACAATCAAATCATTATTCCTGGCTTCGCAAGGTTTTTCGTGTAATGGTTTTTTATTTTATGTTACACAATAGAATTTACATGCTGCTTTTCTTTAGTATCTTGGAATCGGTGATATTGGCATGATATTAATTTTTAAGATATGCTTTAATTAGTGAACGATGTGTCTTGTTATCTTTTTACACTTTTAATATTGCAGCCCTCATCGGTGAACTATTTTCAAGCAAATACTTAGCTGGTAGATCATCTTCTCAGCCTCTAATCTAATATTTCAAAGCCCACGTCTTAGTTCATTTCTCTTTATGTAATCCTTGTTTGTTACTAGGCCAGTGATGGATAGAAAATTCGTTTAAAATATCATTTATATTATTATTTGTTTAGTCTATTCTTCAGGTTCTAATTATAATGCGCCTATATGGTAATTTACGAGTGATGTTGCATGCTCATTAATGGCTGGAAATAAATTCCCAGCATTCAGTTTAGTCTTACATAAATTTATTATTCGATTTAGTATTTGTTCCGCAATTATATCAATATTTTCTAGCTTTATATTCGATTTGCTATTCTCAATTGCTCCAAGATATTTATATGCTGCTAACGCTTTTAATATTATATAACTATATAACACCCATCAAATCGATTTCGCATATGATTCATTATATTTTAATGATTTGGACTTAAAAAATATAATTCTTAAATTAGAATTATTACTCTTTGCCGTAAAATTGTGAAAATAGTTGAATCGTTTGTAATGATATCGGTTATATAACACATATCAGCCATTTATTGTTACAAATTTAGCTGGATATTTATTTATTTCTATGCATTCGATTTTTATTTTGCAAATCTTACGGAACCATGGTAAAACTTTTTTTTCAACGCTTTGTGTATGAATTTTAGCTGAGTAGTCTAAGTTCTTTTATTAACATACATAAAAATTATTTTTTCGTTACTAAATCACTCGATAAGAATTGAAGATCTGCCAAATTAGGATGATTTATGCGCTTTCTGATTTATTTTTCAGAATTCAAAAATATTTAAAATTCAGTAATAACAGAAGTATACGAATTTCATTTCAAGAAAATTTTGTTTTTATTTTTTATACAATTTCTTGATTAAACTATTTTATTTTTTTATATTGGTGCGTCTCAAGGCAATAATTATAGTTTTGTAACAAACCTTAATTAATCAATATATCATGGCGCTGAGGTAAAAATGTTTTATCTTTTTTATCGTGGTTAAAATATCAAAGGATATTATTTATAAAATAAAAGGTGCATTTTTTTAAATTAAATATATTAATTTAGGCTATAAATGAATTGGGTTGCTAATTTTACAGATACTATTATGAAAGATACATAAAATATCTGTAAAAATGCTAATATTTTTATAATAATTTGTTAAAGAGAAAAAAAGGTATTTTTGTGCTTTTAATTTATTTAAAATACACTTTTTAGTCATTCTTTATGATTTTTTACACCCTATCATATCTCTTCTAGATATAAAGTAAAATCTACTTAATATACAATATGATTTTGAATAAATATACGTATGTATGCGATAAAATATAGCATAATTAATGCTAAATATTTAATTCGAAAAAACTACTGGTCACAAAATACACAAATATTAAACTTTTAAACTGCAAAAAAATATATAGAAATTATATCTTTCTATTTTTTTTATAAAAATAAATATTTAAGCAGAATTTATTTCTGTTAAAATAATTAAGGGTATCATAAAATATTACTTTTATTTTAAATTTTGTACAATACATCTATTGTAGCATATTATAATGTCTTTCTATGCCTGATTTATAATTTCGTATTATTTTCTGTTGTAAATTCTCATATAAAATCCCAATATTTTTCTAAAACAATGTTATTCTGGAAATGATCCCCAAAAATTATGTAAATCATTATAATCGATGGTTTCTTCTAATCTTTAAAGGGATTGAATCTCTCAATCTGCTTTTTTCCTATGGAGCAAAAATTTTATACATATTAAAAACTAAACTATAAATTCATATTCACAGGAAAAATTTCATGTCATATTATTTTGCCTTAATCTTTGAAATACACCAGACTAAGTGAAATCTTCATAAATAAATCATATTGATATTATACCTACAATTTAAAAAATAAAGTAAACAAATATTAAATATTTTATATTTATTTTTGTATCCTTATTTATCAAAATTCTTTTTTTATCTAACTATATAAAAGCAACCAAATCATGAATTTAATAATTCAATAAAAAACTGGCTAGATGTAAATGTTTTAAAATCATTTTTTTGGTCACAAAATTATATAAACAAATTATTCGAATAGAAAATTTGACAAATTTCTCCATTTTTTTGTCATATAATCTTTCTTCGTAGTATTTTTCTTTGATTCGAATTGGATGTTATATTTGAAAGTGAAAAAGGGTTAAAATACCGAATGATATTTTACCTATACTTAAAAAATGAATTTGATTTTAATTTTATTTAAATTGCTCAAACGTAAACGTATCATATTATTAATTGTGTTTTAAATATATAATACTAGAGATGGAACTTTTTAATCATTTATCCGCAAAATTTTGTAATTTTTTTGATAAAAGATAAATAAATATAAATATTTTGGTATCTTTTAAGAAAAAAAAATACGAATGCTATTTCATGAATAATGGGGTATTAATATAGGTAGAAATTTTCGGTATTCATAAACATTAAATTTTATTTATATAAATTTGTTCTTACATTTGATAATATCAATGCAACAGATCAATTTCCTAATTTAGTAAAATATCTAAAACCTATAATGCAATGCCTTCTCATAAAGAATCCCACTCTTTCATACACAAATATCAAATATAAGAATGTTATAATTATAAAAAAAAATCAAGATTTTTTAAATTACATTATAAAGGTTTATCATGTCTATTGAATATTATTTTACCGCTTTTGTTATATACTTTAAAATCTCTAGTATTTCCTCGATATATGAGAAACTGGGTGTTGTTAAATTAAAAAAACATTTGTTCTGAATTATACGTATTAAAATTACTTTTCTCTTAAAAAGATTTATTTCATCAATACATTATAAATTGTAAATAATTTCAGTAAATTAAACAAATTTTATCATTGATAAAGCATTTACACAAGAAATTTTCATATTTTTATTATCAAAAAAACCTTTTCATATTTATATCATTATTAGATTAGTATAACTGTTATATAAAAAAACATTACAGGAAAATTATTTTTAGTTTATTAAAAATGGTCGGATTTCTTGCATTGTTTTTCAATCAAATATGTTTCAAAATTGAGAATAAAAATGAATACAAACAAAAATGCATAAAAATTATGAACAACATAAAAGAAAAAAAATTGGTAGAAAAATATCTCCAAAGTGTACAAGATGTAAAGTATGTAAACAACAAGGAAGTGATTAAAATAAATCGAATGTTTCCATTCGATGTTGTAAGACAGACATTCAATGGTCAGATTGAAAAGCAAAAAAATGTAGAATCACATATATGTGGTTACGAGAAGAAACATAAAATAGATTTAGTAGATTCCAGGGTCAATAAATTTAGTAGAATTTTGCAAATGTTTGAAGATGGAAATGGACTGATGGGTAAGTGTCCTAAAGTTAATTATTCCATAGGATGCCTTCAAATGGATCCAATTTTTGCAATGAAATTAAATATCGTTCTAGAACAAAACAAACGCAATCCAAAAAATATCTTCGGTGAGATAATAGATTTGAATAGATATTTTAGTGATTTTAAAACAGCGATTTATAAAAAAAAGCTGGTTACAACAAATAGTAAATAAAAAAAAATATATAAAAATATATTCTAAATCTTATGATTTAACATTTCTGCTCGACTATGTTTATGAATTATAATTGCATCAAAAATTTTGATTATTGAAATAAAAGGAAAAGAGATCGCACATGTAATTATTTCTGTAATAAAACCTCACTATCTTACCTAAAGATCAAATAATTTACTTTCGATCACAAGTTTTCATCTAATTGATGACAATCAAGTTTTGAATAACAGGCATTCCAGATGTTGTGACCATAAAATAGTGAATTTACTATATATGTACTCATATTATTGATCGAATCGATATGAAACTCAAAATAACGCTAAACTTGGATTACGTTCCAGTAGAAATGAATTTTTAACTATCTTTTGTATTTTGAAAGAATCTGTGTGCAAAATATACAAATTCGTACAGATACTAGAATATATATAAAGTTAGCAATATAATAACCAGAGTAGTATTTAACTTGGGTAAGCAATAAAACAATACGTATTCTCATGGGAAACAAAATCGATTATATCATATCAAGATTGAATTTTAATTGTAAAAAAAATATTTACGGCCAATTTCACAAGACACTTGAATCATTTTATTTGAGAGAAGAAGAGCTGTTGATGAAGATAGATCAGGGGAAGGTATCAAAAGATGTATCAATAAGTTGTGAAATGTTCCTAATGAGCTGACCACGTTCGATAATTGAAACTTTTAAGAAACTTAAGTCATAAATAAAAAATAATATTATTCCCTTTATCTATAACCAAAATTTAAAAAGAAGGTGGGATTAATATATCATATCAAATAAGTTGGTAAGACCTAAAAAAGAAATATATTTAAAGTCAAATTGATGTTTGATGAAATATATCAATTAAATTCTATCGATTACAAAATAGGCAATAAAACACGTATTTTGTATTTATTACAGATAAAAGAAATAGAGAGGAACCATTGTATTTGTGAAAGTGCTAAGAAGATATTAATAAATCTTAGTACTGATATTTTCAATTATATATTCAACATAATTATCTGTAGTTATTAACTCTGTATAAAAATGTAATCTCATCTATTATATTAATTTAAAGTTATCAAAGTTGCAATCAGATATTATATTTTACAGATGTATATTCTATCTACGATATTGTATACATGATAAGACTTACTTAGCTATAGAGAGATATTCAGAATAATAACAAAAACATATTATTTCAAATAAAATATTATCTAAAAATTTTACATCTTTTTGTAATTGGCCAAGTTATTTTTTTTGCTGTCTGTGTTGGAGTATTTTCCATTTAGCACCAAGATTGATAAAATATATGTTTTTAATGGAGTAGGCATATTTAGTAACCTTTTGGAGTTTCATCTCTATCGAACTAATATTGCCTTTATTGCATGCTCTTGAGTCCTGTTATCATTGTGAAATGTTATAGATCCATAGTGCAGGTATATGAAAAACTGATAACTTTCGTTTACTGTATGCTAATTCACCACAGTTTTGTGCGTCGCATATATAAGTCGGGACTAAGTATCTTTTCTGGGATGTATTTATAGCCTGAATGTGATAAATTTCTGCCTTCCGTAATTATAATTAAGACAGAGGTCGATTATTTAGACAATCCAGACTTCACAAAAAAATTTCCAATATAGGCCCATTTCCAATCAAACTTATAAAAAAGTGAAGATATAATTTTTATTGAAATAAGGGATTTTTATATTTTTATTAACTGGAAAATCCATAAAAAAGGCTTGAACAAAACAAATAAATTATTGTTGTATAAGTAGAGGTAATACAAGCATATACTTTTTTATTATTATTCAAATTTATTTATATTACATACAGCAATATTTCACCGAAAAATACAAATCCAATAGAATAAAATTTCAATAATCATACAACTTTTTTGGCTACAAAATGAATATTTCTAAATATATAAACACCAGGTGTAATTTATACACACATAATATACTATTGGTCGATTTTTAAGAGAACGAAATGAAATAAACATCTAAAGAAAGTAGATTTGTTTTCTTTTATTTACAATGCGTAGTTATTTGAACATATATGCTAAATTTTATATGTTAAGCACAGAGATTATTTGTTTCTTTTAATAAAAGTCATCCATAACACATTTATTACATAATCAGTCCGCTCATTAACGTTTTTTTTACACAGCCATAATTATGAGAAACTAATTATAGATTATTTTCCCGGTACTTTAATTTTTTTCTTTTCCAATCAAATTATAAATACAATAAGAATCAATTTACAGGAAAACCTTATTTTTGCAAAAATGCAACTACAAAATCCATATTATAGATTAATTCACAATTTTATTTTGAAACTTTCTGTATCTATGTTCTATAACGATATAAATGTGGAAGAATCACAAATTAATTATGCCTGGGTCAGACCTTTATTGAAAGTATGTTTTTTAAATATCTCGCCAAAATGTTTTAGGATTATATGAAATCAATTTTTATATTATTATGCATTGTTACATGGTAAAAATAGTCAAAAAATACCACGAGTCGCACAAAAAGAATCTTGTAATGTTAATTGAGGAATACAAATAACAAATTTATTGAAGTAAATATATGAAATCATAAGGTTTAAAGAAATAAATATATTGCGAAACAGATTTAATGGTATTGTGATAATATGAATCTTTGAAGAAACTTTAAAGTAGAGCAATATTTTCCGAAACCAGTTGAAACAGCTTTAAAATTTTGCGTACAAATACCACAAAAAGAAACTATAACTAACATTAGGAAAATCTAAGTGTATTTAAAAACACAATTCTGCATGAATATAATGTAATATGGTCAAAGAATAATAAATATTTTTTACATGCTTATATACTGTAAAAAAATATTATATCCATTAAAAAAGTAATATTATTTTATCTTTCAAATTTTATGATTTGTCTAATGAATAAATATATAAAATATAGCAGACTTGATGTTCAAAGATGGCTTTATATAAATTCATCTATAATAAAAGTTATTTATGATTTTTCGAGCTCTATCTAATTTTATTGATTCTAACCAATCGTAAGATAAGTAGAAATCATCGCGGATAATTGATCTTCTTTTTTTATAATAATAAGATCAGTGATAAGCATACAAATTTTTTTTACAAAAGTTCTATCTTAAAATACATTAAAAATTTATCGTAAAATAATGGGAAAAAATTATATATATTATATATGATCTAAATATGGCAAGCATAACTTTTATTAATACAATACTTTATCGTATATATTATGATATTTTATATATAATGACTAAAATTTGATATTCGCATAAGATCGTGTTAATTTTCGGGTTATTTCATTTCCTATTTCTATTTAACTGAAAATTGGCTTTTTACATAAATAATTATACAAAAGGTAAACACCTTTCTTAGCCATAATAAATATATATTCGAATTTATATTCGGCTTCATTGATCAGGAAAAGCGTATTTTTGAACAATAAATTATAATTATAGCTAAATATAACGCAGTGATCAAAACTTGGACTTTAAGATCTGAACGAAAAATGTAAACATGAAAAATAATTTATTGAGATGCGGTGAAGGCATATTTAAAACCGTATTAACTCAGGATTATATCAATTAAATTTTCAATCTATGACCCCATTCGGATTTAACGATATAAAATCACACTAAAAAAGAAAAAAAAATTTAAGTTTGTTTTTTTTCATATCTAAAATTTTAATTACTTTCCCAACTTTTTATGGATAAAGGAATCAAATATATTCTTATAGTCGTGTCTACAATATAATATTATGATGATGTCATATTTTAATGCTAAATATGAGCCTCAAGAATATTATACACGAGAACAAATAACTGTGTTGATTTTTTTTCCATAACATCCAAAAATTTCACAAAGTAGAATTATATTTAAATTTACAATTGACTAACTTATATAAACTTTTTTTTAAGTAATAAAATATTATTTTAGGGCTGGGCTAGCATCGAAAACAATCAATACAGTTCTATTATATTTTTATAAGCCCAAAATTTTCTGCTATATAAATATGTGTTTTTTTTTATTAACATAACATCGTAGAAGAAAAAATTATAAATTGGAAGGTTTTTTCGCATTTTGTAATGCATAGAAAAAATAAGAAAATAAAAATGAAGTTATTCTCTAACAAAGATTTTGATACAAATAACATGATCTTTGTCAAAAAATAAAGTTTTTCGTATTTCGTTTTTATATATCTGCATAATCATACAAACATGATTAGATTTTCGATACAATGAATTTTGAAACAAAATCTAAATATTTTCGCATTTCGTTTATATCTCTAACATTTTTATATATGAAGAACACTATTAACTTAAAAAAATTGTATTTATCAATAGTTTTAGCAATTAATATATATTCTCAATCATAAATTATTTTATGTTTTATTTTAAAACCGAGAATCTCTTCCTGATTGCAAACATGAATATTTAAAAATCAATTTTATGCACATATGTGTCCTTTTTTTTAGATGAGACCAATATTATTTTGTACAGTTCTATATAAAATCTTCGACTAAATGCTTTATTTTAAAAATTTTAGAATATTTAAAATGATTTTGGTTAATATATATACCTTTAGTATCATTTTGAAATGCTTATAATTTTTGAACAATTTTACAGCTTCAGATTTAAGAATATATGACCATTTTTATTTTTGGCATCACCCGACTAACTATTCGGACCAATCTAAAATTTTTGAGCTTAGCAAAAAAATACCTTCTTTACATTGAACAGTTGTAAAACAGGTTTAAAATAGCTTATTAATTGAAAGTGATTATTTGCATAAAAACTGGATAAAAATAAGAATACTGTAATTTTCAATATCACGTGGAATAAAAATATTGTAATTATCAGAAGGTAATAGATACAATTAAAACATAAATAAAAATAAAAATGCGTGTTACAATCAACAGTAAGCCTAGATAACGATTCGTCTAAAAATTCATAAAAATAATGTTGCTCACATATTTTAATTAAATGTTAAGACTTGGACTAGTTTTAAAAAAATTATATCTTATATATTAATACTATTAAAAGAAGCACTAGAAAAAAATATCTGTAAAATGTGCATGGTATAATCGATTTTTTTTTAAAAAAAGTACTAAAAATATTTAAGTCGACTGGATATACCCATAATTAAAGTTTTTAAAATCAGAGTATGCAATGTTTAAGATGTACATTAAATCAAATATTTAAAAATTTACACAATTAAGTTGAAAATTGTTTATTAATTTATCCATGTCATAATTTAAATGAATATTTTGTTATATCCAATGCCTAAACAATCCGATGAATAGTATTTTAGTATTTTTTTATTGCACCGGAAAAGCCGTAAACTATTATAACCACTACAGGCATATTAAAGGAAATATTCTACTTTTTTGTGGTAGCTTGATTTCTATAATTAAATTTTAGAGCATCTTTATTTCATATTCTTTATTTACACGATCAATTTTTCTAATTCTGTGTTACAATACGAACAAAACCTTTCTAGGCGCATTGACTAGAAAAATATATGATTAAAGTTTTAAATTAAAGGATAAAAAATATAATTATAGAAACGATAAAGACCTTAATATATCTATAGTGTATTCGAAGGATCAGTACTGAGAAAATATATGCAACATATATTGTATAAATTGAATAAATATAGCGAGAATTATCTAAAGATTTTAAAAGAATCAAAGCGTAACTAAAAGCCTTAATAGTCAAATTTTAATAGTACAATGAGTCAACTATTCATGTACTATAAGAAATCTATAAATAGTACCATTATTTTAGTTTATACACTATTAAATATAAAATTTGAGGATTCTTATCTTTTTTCAACAACTGAAATACTTTAAAAAGTCAAAATGAGTATTATCTACGTATAAAATTTGTACTAATCATATAAATTTCGCTATCTGTTTAAAAATTTTAGTAAAAAATTTGATTTACGAGGGTAATATTTTGTCATATTTGGATCATTATAAAACATTTTTAAAAACAGAATATATTCAAGCTGTCGGACTATTAATTAATAGCAAGCAATTTGAATTTATTTTTTTTTGAACGTGTTAACATATGTAGAATAAAAATGAATATTATAATGCATACATAAAAATTCTCTTCTGTCGTTATTAGCATATAAAATATAGCATTTGTGTTTTATTTGTATCAATTGATCCAATTTTTATGCTTTAAAATTTTTTAAGAACACTTCATTTATGTTTTCAGTCAGTATAAGTTTCATATTTGGTCTCAAATTTAGAATCTGTCAGCTCAAAAGTAAATTTAAAGGTTTAATTTAATACTGGCCATAGTTTTTATAAGTTTGAAAAAAAAGTAAATTTTAAACAAACAATAAGATCTAAAATATATTTACCAATATAAAATTATCCTTAAATAGTAGATATGGATTTTTTTTGATGTGCTTCTTCTTTTTATGAACTCAATCTACTGTGATGTAGAAGCTAATATGAAATATTGCAGCGTTCTTTAATACATCTTTTGACACGTTTTTCTGATCCATCTTTATCAAATTCTCTTCTCTTGTCAAATGATATAAGTTCAAGTGTCTTGCGAAGTATTCGAACTTTCATATGGTTAAATTATTTACCAATCACTATTTTTGAACTTATAAAATTATTTCAAATTTTATATGATTTCGATAAATGATTTTTGTACTATGAATAATTTAGTAATTAATATTTATTTTGATAAAATTAAAATAGTATTTAATCTTTTTTTTTTAATTTTATCTTATATTTAAAATTACCTGGCGAAATATATACATAAATTATTATTTATGATCATATAAAAAATTAAAAGATAATAGAAAAAATCTTTATCTTGAATAAAAGTAAATAGATGAATACCATGAGAAAGAAATTATTGTTTAGAATCAAAGAGTAAATATATAATCACAGCAAGTTAAAGACTTCTAAAATATGCGAAAATCAAAGCCAGAAATTTATATAAAAATCAAATTTTTTCTTTTAAATCTTAATATTCATTGCGTTTTAGATTTTCCTTTTATACTTGCATTAAATTATACTGCTTTATTTATCTCAAAGAATTTAATGATGTTTCTGTAATTTATATTTTATCTTACCACTTAATAAAATACAATATTTTCAGTATACACGTATGTTTTCATTTATATTGATGCGCAGTAATGAATTAGATGAGACCTTGTGATGTAAATTTTATGATAAAATGATTTTAAAGTATGATAACGAGGTTTTTTCACAATTATAATTGCATATACTATCTCTATGCAGGAATTTTTAAACAATAAATTTTTGATGCAATTATAATTCATAAACATGGTTGAGCAGAAATGTAAATCATAAGATTTAGAATATATTTTTATATATTTTTTTTTATTTATTATTTGTTGTGACCATATTTTTTTTGCAAATCGCTGTTTTAAAATCACTAAAATATCTATTCAAATCTATTATCTCACCGAAGATATTTTTTGGATTGCGTTTGTTTTGTTCTAGAACGATATTTAATTTCATTGCAAAAATTGGATCTATTTGAAGGCATCCTATGGAATAATTAACTTTAGGGCACTTTCCCATCAGTCCATTTCCATCTTCAAACATTTGCAAAATTCTACTAAATTTATTGACCCTGAAATCTACTAAATCTATTTTATGTTTCTTCTCGTAACCACATATATGCGATTCTACATTTTTTTGCTTTTCAATCTGACCATTGAATGTCTGTCTTACAACATCGAACGAAAACATTCGATTTATTTTGATCTTTTCCTTGTTGTTTACATACTTTACATCTTGTACACTTTGGAGATATTTTTCTACCAATTTTTTTTCTTTTATGTTGTTCATAATTTTTATGCATTTTTGTTTGTATTCATTTTTATTCTCAATTTTGAAACATATTTGATTGAAAAACAATGCAAGAAATCCGACCATTTTTAATAAACTAAAAATAATTTTCCTGTAATGTTTTTTATATAACAGTTATACTAATCTAATAGTGATATAAATATGAAAAGATTTTTTTTAATAATAAAAATATGAAAATTTCTTGTGTAAATGCTTTATTAATGATAAAATTTGTTTAATTTACTGAAATTATTTATAATTTATAATGTATTTATGAAATAAATCTTTTAAAGAGAAAATTAATTTATATACGTATAATTCAGAACAAATGTTTTTTTAATAATACCAACACCCAGTTTCTCATATATCGAGGAAATACTAGAGATTTTAAAGTATGTACCAAAAGCCGTAAAATAATATTCAACAGGCATGATAAACCTTTATATAGTAATTTAAAAAATATTTGACATTTTTTTATAATTATAAATATTCGTTATTTGCAATTTATGCAATATTATTATACAAGTTAGATATTGTGTTATTACATTCTGTATATTATTATATGAAGTTTTAGTTGAATAAAAAGAAAATATACTGGCACAATAGACAGCAAACATTTTGCTTATTTGAATATCATTATATGCATGAAATTGTATTTATATTAGTTTCATATGATATTGCAAGACATCTGAATCCATTTTTCTTTAAAAATTAAAATATGCACAATAGTTGTAGGTAAATAATAAAAAAAGAACTAATACTAAAAATATTTTTGTCAAATATCAAAAATAAAATTATATTCAAAATAGAATTAGGTTTCAAAAACTAAAAATCATATGATTTTTCCAAACTCAAGGTAAAAAATTCTATGGTATCATAAGGTCTTTTTAACATCAAAAATAGATCATTAAGCTCGATCTAGCAAAAAAACATCTAGAACCATTGCGTTCGAAAAAAAATTGAATTGATAATAGATTTTATAAAAAAAATTTGATGTGTTTCTTTTAAATTAGAAGAATGTAGATATTTTATTTTATATTGCGGCTTTTATTTATTTATAGATGTTAGAATATTTTTAGATTGAATTGAAAAAAAAATTCACTGTAAACAATTTATTTTGATTTTATCTATAAAGGTCTCACTTGGTTGCCATATATTATATATTGAGTAAAAAGAATACTAAAAGTCAATTAAGTTTATTGATTTACTTGAAATGTGAATTAGTTTCACATATTTGTCTTATTTTTTATGCATTTAATATATACCAGAATATTTTCAAAAATCCAACTGATATGCAATGAAATAATATAATCATTTATGAATATATATATGTTTTTATTCGAATATTGGTTTCTAATATAATTATTAAAGCAGAAAAAATAAACTTTTGAGCCATAAAAAAGGCTCTCATTTGAACAATAAAAAAAAATTAAAATATAAATATAAATGGTCTTTATATATTAAAATATACAAGAATAAGATATAAAAACTTTAAGTAAATTTTTCGGTCGTCTTATTATTAAAACAAAATAACTAAATATTCAAAACAATACACTTGATTCAATCATACAAATTCTGTTAAAAAAGGTTTTAAATGTATTGGGTAATATTTTTATACAAGAGTAGCTATATATTTTAAGTATAAATAAAAGATGTTATTAGAATAAATAAAGCAGAATATAACAAAGTATACGAATCGAAATTTGCATTAAAATTCACAAATAAAAAAAAATGATTCATATAAATTCATTCTTTTAAATTTTAGAATTTTATGTGTGATATAAATTTATAGTTGTAGAATCATGGATTTAAAAATAAAAGATACAAATATAATTTTGTGATGAAGTATGGGGAAAAAAATATGCAAAAATATAAATTAAATCTTTTTTGCAATAAAATATACAAATTTAATTTTGAAACTATTTCTTTTGTCTTTTTGAAGCTCTTAAAATATAATATCAATGTGTCTATTCTATGATAAAATACCAAATTTCATAAAATTCTTGTCTAACAGGCAAAAAAATGTATTTTCACGGATTTAAATAAATCTTTTTATGTTCATTGTGAAGAATTTTGACTTTTTTATATTTTCCGTCAAATTTTAGGCAAAAATACTTACCCAATTTTCAAATACCGCTACTAAAAGTTGTGAAAAAATATAAAAAGTAAGATTCAGCCAAACGAAACTTATACTATATTTTGCATTTCAACAAACATAGAAGGGATAAAAATAGCAACAAATTTATGATGATGCAAATCAATTTAGAATAGATTTAAAAAACTAGTGGGAAATCGAATACGCCTGAAAAATATGCATGTATTTATCCCCTATTATGTCTAAAGTAGCTAATAATGCCAATCTTTATGATATTTTTGGATTTTACGAATTAAACTATGTTAAGAGGAATATATATAAATGTCTACTCATTAGCTTATAATTTTAAATTTATAAGTCTGAAAAAATAGTATTACTGATACAAGACAGTAAAAAAGAAAATATTGACATAATAAAGATAATTTACATGCATTAAAAGGTTTGTCTTTTTATGGAAGAATAATAAACAACACATATAAAGAAACGTGATAAAATGATTTACATATTTGGTCAGAAAACTATTATAGAAAAATTTAATATATGTGAACAAAAATCTTCAAAATTCTCAAATTGTAAATTTTACGATTATTTTGAACACAAATTCTAATATCATAAATATTCACGTGGAGACTTGCATTTTGTTTTGAAATTATAGCTTAGAAAATAATCGCTATATCCTAGTAAAAGATTATTTCTGTGAAACTAAAAGCTAAAAATATTTTTTTTTATTTGCATTTTACAAATGAAAAACAGCCCAAAATGTTTTTATAATCATTATCTCAAATATCAAGCCAAAATTAAGTCGTTCATCTTTATAGATAAAAGTTTTAATTTGAAAATATTTTACATGATCAGATACCAACACGAATATTTTATAATGAAATAACATACTTACTGTATCATTTTAAATATACTTGCAATCTTTTTAAAATATTTGACTATATATAGTAAAATGTAGGAATTATGATTGAAAGTGTGATAAGAACATTTAGAATTAAATTAAAAATGAATATAATATAAACTGCACCTGAAGGAACTAGATGTCACGAACCAGGATATGGCATATATTCAAACCTTGAAATTGTGAAAAACACTTGAATTAATAGGTCTCGAAAGAAGGATGGGTATTGAAAAATACTTTGGAGAGGAGAAGATAGCCGAAAGTATAAATACGCAGTGCTTACGGAGAATCAAGCAAGCTGTTTATGAGAACAAACTAAAATTACGACTATAAATTAAGCCCATAAATAAAAAATGCCAATAATATAAACTGCAAAAAAAAAATATTATATATGAGGGTATTTCAGAAACAGATATATATGGGTATGAGATTCAAATTTTATATTATTATTTCAAATATAAATGTATATTCAAACTATGTCTATTAAAGTAACATTCGCCTATTAAGAAATTTATATTTGTAATTTAATCAGGCATTTATTTTATATCGCTATATATACCACTATATACTTCATATTCTGAAAAATGCATTATGACCATATCTCCATGATTAGAATCTGAAGTTTTGTCTTATAATGTATTATGATAATTTTTATAATCCTTTGAAAAAATTTTAAAAAGATGATGCATAGAAAATCTGTAATATAATAAGATGTAGCGGACTATACGGATAAGTATATATAGACGTAAAATCACACAATCAAGCTTATAGACATTAAAAAATTAAAGCTATTTACTAAATAAGATTATCGGCATTTCAGTTTGTCTGATTTACAGCTATTTTATGCACCAAATTATTACACATCATTTTTAAATCCAATTGAATGATATCTACCTTAAATCAAATGTCTAATAATTTATAAAAAATTTCAAAATAGCTGAAATTCATTTATAAATTTATAAAAATGGAAATTTATCAGGCTTCTAATAGATTATCATATTATAAAATGTTATTGATTGGGTCAATTTTCTTTTTATCAATTTTCTCTATTTAGAAATAGCCAGCCCATTGGGGATATTGCACAACTCCTTGATGCATCTTTTAACACCTTCCTCTGATCTATCTTCATCAACTGCTCTTCTTCTCTCAAATGTGATGAGTTAAAGTGTTTTGCGAAGTATGAGAGCTTGCATGTATACTTCTATTTCGCCGGGGATTTTTAACACCTTAACATATTTTTTATGGAATTTTGTAACCACTCCATCCCAAATCACGTAAAAAAAATTCTTTAAATTAATAAAAATATATATATTTATAAATATAAGATGTAATATTAACAGCCATAAATATTTCATATAAATTGACAAATCTTTCTTTCGATCATTATTATGAGAAGAATCAAAGACATGATCATATTTTCCGAATGAAAATCAGATGATAATTAAATTTAAATGAACGAGAATATAATTCTTTCAACAAAAGATATATGGATTATCTTGTATATAATAAATAATGTAGTGCTTGTTGAGAGGAAATTTGAAACATTTATATCAAATAACTGCACCAATACCTGTTCAACATATGATATGCTGCAATAAACAGCTAATTTTTAGTATTTTATTTATTTGGAATAAGAAGTATTTTGCTGTTAAAATCCATAAAATTTGGCTTATAATTTATTGAACCAATATACTACCAGGAATATTATAGGTATTTACCACTATGCATGAAGAAAAGGCAGAAAACTTTCTTTTTTTGCACAAAATAAACACAAATAAGTAGAAATTTCGAAACGCGGTATAAATTTTACTTATATACGTTTAATAACATTTCAGGCGCTATTTTGAAAAATCAATTCGGAAATCTGTATTAAGGTGCTATTAAATGATAATCATATTGTATTTAGCACAAATCGTGTATTTAACGATTCGAAGATTGTATTTGTGTTAAAATGATCTAAAAATTAAATGCATTTCTGAAGGAAGAAATAATTTACTAGAGATTTTATCATTTCATCCAATTATTTTTGATATATATTTTTTTGAATCATGATTTAAGCCTTGTTATGTCTTATATGCCTAAATTACAGCATAAATTTAGTTTTTGTATTTATAATTTAAAGCCTTTATTATGAACACGATATTCGTTTTTTAAATGAATTTTTAAAAAATTCAAATCGAATATAAAATAAATACACTCGGGATTTTTTTATATTGCTTTAATAAATTACATAATATTTTGTTCGATTTTATCGGTCTCCGATTGGTTCTCATCATCGATTTTGTTCATATTAGAATTTTGATTCTCGCTATTTTTATTCATCACTTCATTTTTGTTTTCTTCAACTTTGTATTCTTCAAAAGCATCTACAAAATCGACTTGTTGATCATCCAAAAAGCAATCCTCAATCAATTCGCATGTTTCCTTTTTCTTATCAAGAACGTCAATATTTAGCTCTATTTCCTTTTCAGCTCTCTCTATTGTCATGCTGGACCGATTAAAATCCTTATTTACAGCACCGATCAGCTCAAATATATTTCTGCTGCTTTCATCTTCTATTAAGCTCAATCTATTGATTTCAAGTGTGTTTAATTGACCGTACAATCTATTTATCGTTTCATCTAGTCTTCTTATAAAAGATATTTCAAATTTCGCTTCGTTCGTAAATTTATTCGCAGTTAATTCTTTTAAACGCTCTTTTCTCTCTTTCTTTTCTTCATGAAGACCTTTTATTTGTAGTTTAAGAAAGAATATAGATTTTTTTAAAAGATGAGCTGTGCTTTTGTTTCTTGGTATTTTTCTTCCATAGCAGTTAAAAATCCACATATTTATAAGGCGCCAAGCACTTTCTATATATATTTTTGTGATCAAAAAAAAAATTTAATCATAAGAAAATATCTAGAAATATTTTCAATCATATTTATGCAAAGAATTTAAAATTACGTATCCCCAATTTAAAATTTTAAGATTCAATGGGCAAGAACAATTTAGTTATCGGTCAAGATTTATTTTAAACCAAATATTTGTAAAATACTAAGATTCTTAAAATGAAAATTTTTCGAGATCTTTAACACAATCATATTACGAATTTGGTCTTCTTGCACAAATTTACTTAATTAATTATAAGGCGAAAATATTTTCAAAGTAAACACATGTAATTCTTTCTAAAAACTTATTGCATGAGAAAAGACAAAAAAAAATTGTGTAAAACTTATTTATATTAAATAAAATTGTCATTTTTTGTCATTAATCTTTATTATTTCCTTTAAATTTTATTGTTTATTCAAATCAAAAGAATCTAATATCAAGTAAAGAATCGCATATGAGATTTTATACAAAAAAGCTATAATTTTAACATAAATTATGCCAAAATTTTGTCTAGTATGCATTTTCTTTATTTAATCTAATATTTTCTTAAGAATCAATTTTATCTTCTTACTTTTTACACATTTTTAACCAGACAAAAATTCTGATATATCTATAGAGCAGTTCATATCGTAAATTATTCCATCACCTCTATTCTTATTTACCTTTTATATTTATCGATTCAAAATCTTCCTATGACCCATTATTTCTCTAAACACTCAAGCTTTTCTTGGTTTTGCCATACCTTACATTAATGGTTATAGAGTTGTTATACCTATATTTTTTGTTGTTCGTTTTTGAAACATTTATATGGAAAATTCACATGTTTTATTTCGGATATTGATGGTTTAACAACCAATATTACACATTTTAATTCAAATAAAATGTGTTTGTGTAATATTCGAATAGTCAATAATCTTTCTTGTTTATTTAACCAAACTAAGTGATTGCATCAAATTATTATCTAGTATGGTTTTCTACTATTCTTTATGCCAACTTTATTCGATTCATCACGATATATTCAATTAATATAAAAAAACCGTAATATTAAAACCGAAAAAAATAATTTTAGTTTAATTAATATCGAAAAAATAGGCAGAAAACAAATTCATTTTTTATTCATCGTTCATAAAATTAAGAAAATTTTTAAGGTGTGTCTTATGTGCTTATATTGTTTTTTTAATATGGTGATTATAAATGGGGACTAAATGCAAAATATCTCACTAATTGTGTTAGATTTTTATGAAACTGTAATTTTAGTATTTAAAAATAGAAGAGGATATTAATGCCATTATAATACCCGGGATAAATTTCAAGAAAATCAAAACTTATTTCTTATATGTATGAGAGGAATTTTAGGATTTGGGTGTTAGTGTAATTTATTTCTTTTAAATTTTTTAAGAATCATCTTAATTTGATAAAATTGTATACACTATAGCTAAAGCTATCTGTCAAGGGCAGATGAGTCATATAAATTTAAAAAATCGAATACATATGTGATGTTTAGCTTAGCTTGAGCAATAAAAATCCAACAACAATTAAAAAAAAATATTATAACATCATAAAACCAAAAACAAGAAAAATTAAAAATGTTATTTATTTTTATGATCATAAACGAACTAATATAAAATTAATACAACACTGTTTGAGCGAAATAAAAGAAGTGGTTATTAAATTTAAATCAATAATGGTCATTAAAATGCGTTTATAATAAAGTATGATCATCAAGGCATGCTTTTTATTATTAAAAGTGCATATATTATATATGATTATAAAACACATTATTAACATTATATACTTTTTATGCAATCAACAAAGAAACCCTACAACCAAAATAATTTACACTAAGCATTTCAAAAATATTTTTTAAATGTATTTAAAACGTAAATAATTGTTTCATGCAATATTAATAGGTTTTTTAAAACCTGAAAGCACTTTTCCGCAATTTCATTCATTATATTTATAATTAAAACTATGATAATTTTGTTCGTGTGTATTAATTAGCCTTTATTCTATAGATAATCGGAATTTATACATTAGGATAGAAAAAAAGTTATAAGTATGTAAGTTAAGTACTTCTGATTGATTTACATGAACAATAAAAAAAATAAGAAAAAAGTTTATGCTTATATTTTTTTCTTTTGCCTGTCGTAGAATTAAAAAAAATTATGCATAATTAATAATACTCTAAAATCTAGAATGGTTGGTATGTTTAAAATCGGTTCTAGATTAAATTATGATTTATCTATATTTTAATATTATTAGAAGCTCTAGGCTCTGTTTTTCAATAATTCGTTCTGTTGATTCACCAAAAGATTTATTATAATTCATATAAATGACCTTATATATATATTTTTTTATAATATTATAATAGTATTTTACACGATATATACTGTTGAGCCATTGTATTTTTTTTGAATAATCATTATCTTAAGATCACCGTATATTCTATTAGAAAGACCATTCATATAATTTATTTTTAGAAATATTTAAAACTGCTATAAGAAACGTTTTCAAAATTTAGCTTATATTTAGATTAAATCGAAGTATTGCTTTGAAACATTACAAAGCCCCGAACGATCAAATTGTGGGATTTCATACAAATTTTATTAAAATTTTTGGAATCTAAAGAGCATATATATTATCCAGAAACTCCAATCCTATCAGGAGAAAAATAAATAATGAAATTTCTAATAAAGAAACAGTTATCAATATCCAATATGTGAAATGGTGTAAAAAGGTAGATGCTAAAATTTCGGATATGTGTAAGCGATAACAGTTAATCGCAATAGAATAACAAAGTAAGGATCCTTGGTTTATAAACTGGCATCTAGAATTAGCTATAATAAAGTTATGAAATAAATATCATTCATTTTTTAATTGCGATTAACTGTTATCATAGGAATTTAATTAATGTTTATTAAATATATAAATATTTTTTATGTGTAATTGAATTTATAAAGATTTTTATTGTATACTGTGGATTTTATTTTTAACTAGAAAATAAAAGATTAACGGTTTTTATTTAACCAGATCAATCGGGTCACTACCACGGGAAAGACATCCTTCATTAGATTATAGTTTTTAGTGCATTCACTTACTTTGGATCGATTTAAGTTGTTTGGGCGTTACAACCAAGTGTGTTATAGAGCCTAAAGCTTTTTTTACTGTGGATCAGTCTACCAACATTTGCCGTATATATTGTAGCTCTAGCAGTAAGCAGAAATCAATTACCTGTTCGGTAATATAAACAATCCGTTTCATGCGGTTATTTGAATCTTCAATATTAAAATCAATGATTATAGGCCAAATATTTGCACCATTTAACCATCATAAATTTTATGACATTTTTTTGATATTATACCTTGAAAATTGCTTGAACTCGTTTTTATAAATCTTCAAGATTTTTTCTTATTTTTTTTTAATTTTAAGGGAAAAAATATATAATAAAATAATGTGATTATCTATAAAGTAAAGAAATTCATTTTCTTTCGCAAAAAATCATTGTAATTTTATTTATATATACATAACCAATGTTCAATATTAGTTTTTAAAAAAGCTGTTTTTTTTTGCAAAATGATAGAGAAGGGTGGGTTATTAATTTACAGAAAATGGCAATACTTATAGAATTTGTATTTTTATTTTTAAGAAACAATAGAAAAGAAAATTTAATATATCGAAGAAGCAATTTTCTATGGTATATATGATTAAATTATTAAACTATCTCAAAGGTTTTTCATTGTTATGATAAAAAAAATAACAAAATTAAACTTTACAATTGTAAAATCCGATTTTAGGTGCTTATTGCTTTAAAATTTCATTCTAAAAATTTATTTTTTATAATCATTTAACATGTGGATAATTAAAAGTTGATTTTAATACAAAATTTAACGCTAATTCGCGAGAAATATCGACCCAATAGAATGTTTTAATTTTTTAAAAAATGTTTAATCTATCCTCAACAGCAAAAATATAAATTATGTATCCTACTTTTTATATTTTTTTTCAGTGATCTTGTTATTCTGTGTATATTCAATTATTTTTTGGCCTACTGACATTTTTCTATAATTTTCATGTCCAAATATTGTAAGCAAATTTTAAATCGCTAGACAAATCCTCACTGGCTGGGATATTTTTGTTATTAATTTTAATATGAATTTGATAACCCCTAAAAAATATACAATTTTTTAAAATAATATAGAATCAAAAACGAAAATCTGTCTAATTACATATTCTGAAATTAAAAAACTATTGCATACGAAGATATTTTGTGGTTTTTGTACGCAACTGAGTTTGCTAATGGCTTTAAATCTGCAAAAGATAGTTAAGTGATTATGACTATAGTTTTATGAATTATACCTTTGATAAATATCAAGCTAGCATATATATTAGAAAACATACATGCTTAAGTAAATTTAAATTTTAAATCAAGAAATTCATAGAATTTCTGTTCTTCTACTCCGAATGACTGTATTATGCCTTAATCGTGGAATTACTATTTATAATAAATGTATGATGTTATATAGTGAAAAAAAACAATTCTTTTAATGTTTGAAAGGCCTTAAATATAACCGATATATTTTTAATTCTTTTTACCATAAAGAACACCATAAATTTTTAATGTACTAATTTCTTGTTAAGGTAACGAGGGATTTATTCTTAATTTAATCATATTTTATTTTGAATTTATTCATATTTTATTCTTAATTTAATCATATTTTATTTTGAATTTATTCATATTTTATTCTTAATTTATTCATATTTTATTCTTAATTTATTCATATTTTATTCTTAATTTATTCATATTTTATTTCGAATTTATTCATATTTTATTCTTAATTTATTCATATTTTATTCTTAATTTATTCATATTTTATTCTTAATTTATTCATATTTTATTCTTAATTTATTCATATTTTATTCTTAATTTATTCATATTTTATTCTCAATTTATTCATATTTTATTCTTAATTTATTCATATTTTATTCTTAATTTAATCATATTTTATTCTTAATTTATTCATATTTTATTTCGAATTTATTCATATTTTATTCTTAATTTATTCATATTTTATTCTCAATTTATTCATATTTTATTTTGAATTTATTCATATTTTATTCTTAATTTATTCATATTTTATTCTTAATTTATTCATATTTTATGTTAATTTCTCGATTATTTCTTTGTTAGTATATGTACATTTTATCATATAAGATTCTAACACCTTTAATTTATTTAATGACTTAATATCAGTCTTATAACGCATCGCTAAGTTTCTACGCTTAGTATTACACAAACATAATTCAATATAGCGCATTGTTTTATTTGATTCTTGTGCCATCGAAATTAAAGATGCAGAAGCCTTTTACAGAATCCGTAATTTAATGAAATAAAAATATTTTATTTTGTAATTATTCTATTGCACCAGATAAGATTGAAAAAAAGGCTTTAAAAATGAACGAAATCAGTTGAACTAAAACTATTGTTTAGACTCGATTCTATTTCATAATTATAATTTTAAAAACATAATAATATTATATATCCGATATTACCTGCAATAAAAATATATCATCTGATATGATTTTATTTCATAATTGTTATTAAAAAGCATAGTACTATTATTTTAATATGATTGTTGGATCATATAACATATTATTTTAATATGATCCTTAATGCATGCATTATTAGAAATACATGAGCATATAAAAAGATTAATTATTATAGGTAATAAAAATAATTTTTATTTTATTAATCAATTGATGGAGCATATATTTTTTTGAATCTGGCTTTAAAATAGAAAACCCATATTTCCATTTTTTATGAAATATAACCAATGCCCTTAAACTGATGACGCCAGATACTCCAACACCATGTGATGTAAAAATAATACCAGATTATGTGAAAATAGATTTAGAAGATAAACGCGGCACATTTTCATTAAAATCAGAGACCACGAAAGGACTAGCATTCAAAATAAAAACAACAAGGCCAAGAGAATATGTTGTTGAGCCTTCGATGGGAAAACTTCCACCTTTCAATGAAATCAGTATTAATGTAAAGCTAACAGCAGAATCCAAAATATTAAATGAAACATCAGACAGCGCATTCGTGCCTTCAAAAAACCAAGAAGGTTGTGAATCATACTTTCTAACACCAAGCGACCATAGATTTAAAGTTGAAATATATAAATTTGATTGGAGACAGACTGATGACGAACTTAAAGCTTTCTTTAAGCTTAAAGATGTGCGTAGTTATGAAAAGAAACTTGATGTATGTGTTATAAGAAATAAAAAGGCTTCGTCTAATAAGAGAAATGAAATTTTGGATATTATAAGCTACCTATTTTTGATTGTTCAATTTCTTAGGCTTGCTAAGGTGATGCTGCTGTAATAATTTATTTGTATAATCAGTTGGTTTAGGAATATCTTTTAATTGTTATTGTAAGAGAATTAAATTGAATTTATGGAAAATGATTTTTTTATTTTTTAATTTATTATTAATTTAACTGTATTTCATTATATTCGGGTCCAACATTGGGGTAATTAAATAATTTAATATTTATACTTAAGAGAACAAGACATATATTATAACCTTGGGATTGTGAAAAACCCTTGAATTAATAGGTCTCGAAAGAAGGATGGGTATTGAAGAATACTTTGGAGAGGAGAAGATAGCCGAAAGTATAAATACGCTGTGCTTACAGAGAATCAAGCAAGCGTTCCCTGAGAACAAAAACTAAAATTACGACAATAAATTTAGCCCATAAATAAAAAAAAATATACTAAGACAAGAAGATATATCCAAGAGTATATATATGAAGTACCCATGGGAAATCATCAAGTTATGTTTGACGAGAAAATCTAAAATTACAATGCTAAAATTAACCCAAAATTAAAAAAAAATATTTTGTGTATTTATGCAGAAGTTTAATATAAATTCATAATGAACTGGAAATTTTATGTATCAATAATGTTCATTTAAATTTTGTCAAAATGTTATAATTATGGTAAATCTTATAAATCTATAGGCTAAAATATGTTATTTCATTATTGAGGCTATATTTTTTTTACTGATTAGATATTTATAAAAGAGATTTTAGACTAGCAAGTTTTATTTTGCAAAAAAAAACCTTTATAATCAAAATAATAGGTTTTTTAAATTCCAAACTATTTTATTGCGTCAAGAATGATGTTTGACAAAAAATTATTGTTAAAATATTTAATGTAAAGTCTAGATCTTTGATTAAAATATGATCTCAGATGAGTTTTATCTTTATAGGTTCTAAAGTTTAATTATATCACTCTAATTTTTTTTAAATATCCATAAATTGTGCAGAATATTGTAATTCTTTAACCTACAAAATAAATATAATAAAACTCTTTTACTGCAAATGTTATTTTTCGATTTAATAATAGATAAGAGAGCCGATCTTTTGATTTTTGTATTTATTTTCTCATGCACTACAAAAATCATAATCAATAAATTTTGATTTTATTTATTTTCTCCTGTATTATAAAAATCATAAACAATCTCTTTTTAATTTTTATTTAGTGCCCGTTCAATAATAAACAAAAATAAATATTTTGAATTTACACGTATTTAGTTTATTTTTTATGCAATAAATAATAGCAAAATCGATATTTTATATTTTACGATTACTTTAGAATAAAAATAAAATATAGAACCAACTCTTTTGATTTCACATTATTGTGTGGCATATAATATTAAAAAACTTGCTAAAAACCTTGAAATTATACATTTTTTAATACAATTTATCGTATCCACAATGTTTTTCTATTTATAAACCCCTTTTTACATTTTTTTTCTATAAAATCAGTAATAATATCTCAAACCACTAATTTAATGTAAATTAAAACAAAAATTAAGTAAGTTAATCATGTTTTTTTGTATATCTATAATAGAGTTTAAGACCTAATTTAGATTAAAATGACAATAACAAGCGATTAAATTTAGACTAATTCACTTAATTTGTTTTTTAGTTTATAAACTTAAATTTTATAGTCAATTATTGATCTGTAAAAGCATTATATTTTATGTGTATACTCATCTAAAGATAAAAAAATTAGATCAATTAGGGCTAATTTTGAAACTATGTTTATTTTCGTTGTAACTAAACATATTTTATCATTTTTCAACAAAAGAAACGAAATAGTACTTGATTTACGAAAAAAAGATTCAAACAAAAAAAATATATTATATCAATTTAATGGCAAATGAAATTGATCTAATCCGTAAAAAAGGATGCCTAAATTTCTTATTATAATAATATGCACAACTAAGGGGGGAAATCATCCCAAACAGCATAATAAATCTTATAACTGGGTGCTTAAATTATAGTTTTTACTTTAAAATAAAAAAATTGTTTTTAAATGTGTAAGAAATCAACCTACATATAAGGTTAAGAAGGGGACATATAATTTTTTTAAAAGAAAGTGATTTCATGCACAATATTCTGGTTTTAAAGCAACATTAATCAAATATTATTCCCAGATTCAAAAATTAGACTAAATTATACCACATAATAAACAGTGAAATCGAATTAATGGATGTGAGGTTTCCAAGATCATAAATTTGAAGTGTCTAGGAAACTAGAACATTAACCAAACAAAAGGTTTTATATTTTTAGTAAAGAATACCTTTATTGTAAATAATAACACACATGTTTGATTTAAAGTAAAAATATATATAATTGATATGAAATTAATGAACGAAATAATAATTAATGCCTATCTTAATAATAATAAAAATAACAGCCATCAAATTTAAAAAATGAATTTTTCTGGGATATTTTCGCGTTATTTTTTCGTTTTTGGATTTAACAGCTATCGAATCTCATAAATATTTTTTTCTGTGTATAATTTCGATTAAATCTACGAGAACACAATGATTAGATGCGCTTAATGGATTCAAATAATTCAATTTATTTGTATAAATGGTGGTTATAAAGATTATAGTGATCAATAAGCATAATGCTTTTCAGAAATTACAATTTTTTTTGATATGAACTAAAAATATATCATTACACTATCACCATTATCTCTTAATTTTTCCGATATAATTTTTACTGAATTTGCTACAATTCCATTTAAATCTAATTATTTCGAAATATTCGTTAATTTAATACATAATTGTATCACCTAAATTTTTAGTATACAAAACAAGAAATATCTGACATTGGTGTTTCTGTTTTTAATTTTAAGTTCCCAGCCGTTTTCTATTTAGATTCCCATCAAAAAGTAATATATCCAAACAAAAATAACATAAACATGGAGATCGAAAAAAATATTACGGAAGAAGTTATTAATTTAGAAGAAATACAAACTAAGAAAGTTAAACATAGAAGACCCAAGAACAAAAATTGTATTGTTCAATATAAGAAAACAAACTCAATATGTATCGAAATATTCAATCCAAACAATCTAATGACGAGCAAAGAAATCAACTTGCTTTGCCACCAAATTCTAAGATGTTACTCCACAAAAAAAAAATCGTATTTTCCTGTAAATTTGTATTTAAGCAATTATTTATCAATTGAACCATTTCTTAATATAAATTTTGGAAGTTGGAAAATTAATTTATATAAGAATGAAATAAGATATATTGACAAAGAAATCGTTTTTCTATCATCTGACGCCGAAAACATCCTTGAAGAACCAGACCCAAATGTTATTTATGTGATCGGCGGGCTTTTAGATCGAAACAAACATAAAGGCGCTGTATACAATTACTGCAAAGAGAATGCTATAAAATCAGTTCGGTTGCCCATAAAAGAATATGTTTCTTTAGATGGGTCGCCTGTTCTTACATGTAACCAGGTTTTCGATATTTTACAGGATTATTTTGTTTTTAAAGATTGGAAAATGGTATTAGAAAAAAATTTACCGAAGAGAAAAATTAAAGTAGATGAGTAAGATATTTACATTTTTATTTGTTTTTTGTTTCTTATAGATCTAAGCTAGAAATTATCTTTTTTCTTATATCTTGATTTCTTATTGTTTTATTTTGGCACTATTTGTCTTTTGAATTAATTTTTTTTTTTGAAGTGCCTTTAATTGTATTTTCCTCCTATTCTTACTAATTTTATATATAAATTACTTTTTTTCATGGCCTAAATTTTATTTATGTTGTTTTCTCACTAATTGACTCCGTAAACTCTTATCTTTTTTATGTGGACTTGAATTTAACTATGTTATTTTCTAGAGAACCGATTTTACATATTCTTCCTTTTATATGCCATATATTTTATTTGTGTTTTTTTCTATCTAATAGCCTTAGAAATTATAGATATTTAAGAAAATTTAGATACTTATATTTTGTTGCTGATTGCTTTTATAACATAATTTATTTCACAATATTTAAAATAAAAGAGATCTATTAATCAGTAATCCTAAAAAATTCAATTTTTGAAACAAATTATATATTCTCTTTTAAATATTTACTCCTTTTCTTCATCAAAAATAATATTTCATCGAAACTGCATAATATTGGTGCCTTACTTATCGAAAAACTCAATCCATAACTTTTTACAACTACTGAGATAAGCAAATAAAATACATAGTTCTTCTTTAAAAGATCAGAGAGTAAAAGAATGACATTACACCGTTATTGCTTAACATTCATCCTGAAAAAACCATCCATATTTTTTTTCATGCTTAAAAAGCGTATACAAAATCTTTTACTTTCTCAAAATTAAAGATGCAGCTATTAAATAAATAAACGAAATAATCCTTTAATGTAACTAAATAAAACCAATATGCTAAAATACTATATTGAACTAAATATAAAATTAAATACAAAAAAGACTGTGACAATGTGTTGATTTTAAGACAAATTTAAATAGGATGTGTTAAAATTCGAAGTAACCCAATAAAAAGGTTTTTTTATTTTTTTTGGAAATCTGACCACTTTCCATTTGATAGCCAATTATGTATATAATATAGTTATAATTTGTACTTGTATATTTAAAGATATTTTTTCACATTTTTTTACGAATTTTTCCGCTTTTATAAAAACACAGCGGGTATTTTATTTCTAATTTTTGATGATAACTTTTATAAAAAAAAAGATATTTATTCGACATGGTATAAATCTAAAAAAATATGCTGTAAAGTATCTTTCATGAACATAAGGTGCATATAAAATTTTTAAAATTATATATAATTGCCCGAAAATATGATATATTTTATAAAATGTACTAAAATATAGATCTATTTTATCACAGAAAAGGAAATAGAACGATATTCTCATAGGCTATCTTGTTTCATCTAGAAAACTTTAATTATAATAATGAAGCCGTAAAATAGTGGTAAATATCTACTGAAAAATACGCAGAATTGCATATTCACCAGATACTCAAACCGAGATAGTACAACAAATTTAGTTTGATTGGGCAATTGTGGTTTTAAATTTGTTTAAATGATGTTTTGAATAAAAATCAATCAAAACTAAGAGTTTCGTATCGTTCATGACCCCAATAACGAATAATATAAGATGGTAATTAAAGCCATTTTTTGTTTAAACTTCTAGCATTGCTCATAATTAGACTTATTATATAAAATAAAACTTTTTGAATTTATATCATTTTAATATTTACGCAGATCTTGGGTTATAGAAAATATCTACACAAATTAATTTATTTTTGCATATCTCAACAAAATCAATCGCTTTTGTGGTAAATTTATGCATCCATATCAGGTCTCCGCTTCGTAGGAATATCAAATTAAATAAATAATTGCTATGATTACTTGTACCCGCGTTTAGGAATCGATTTGGGTTGGCTAAATGTTATAATCGAGTGTATGAAAAATCCAATAGTTTGTTTGTATTGTGAGTAGGTAAACAGCTATTTGTATATCAATAGCAGCTACAAGATACTTAATACCTTGTTCTGCAATGTATTTCGGGTGAATATAGCTCGAATCATTTAAATTAGTATGTCTAGGTCATAATTTTTTTCATTCTATCTTGGTCACCTGCACGTTGCATATGTATTTTAAAAATTGGATGTGGACTTTCAGAAATATTTATTTGCATGTAAAATTATTTATTTGGTAAATGAAAGGAGATTAATCTATTTTTTAATAGTGAAGCTGTTATGATTTCGAATAATAAAAACCTTAATTATACAATGTTCTTAGATAAATTATTTTCTTTCTATGTCTAAAATGAAAACCTTTTAATGCAAGATCATAGTAAATACTTCGAACGTCAAAGAATGTGATTACCATACCTACGATTATTCGAAACTGAATTATCAATAGCAGAGATTAAACACAATTCCACATAGCACCCTTTAATTTTTTTTAACTAAAAATTCAACTTATGAGATCATTAAATGAAGTTTTATGATTTTTTAGCTATAATTCAATTTTACACAAATCAACTTCGCTCAAAATCAATAGAAAAATATTTTTATCATAAACAGATACAATAAAAAAATCTTACTAGTATTTAAGAAATAAATCCATATTTAAAAATTACATTTCACTTTTTTTTTCGGTTCGATTTTATTAAAATTTAATCATAATACAAAAACTTGATGCTGACATTTATTTTAACTAAAAAAAGTTATTTATGCAAGAAATGATATATAATTGCTTTAAAAAGTAATTCAAATGCAAAAATGCAATTAAAATATCCCAAGACAAACCTTAAATATCTATTTCGATGCCGGAAGTTCTTAAAAATGTATATCATAACATAAAAAAATCCTTTAAAATCAATCGGAAACCAATAAGTCAAATTTTCAGCTTAAAATATAAAACATACATCTTAAATGGATGGCGAACAAGTAAAAAATATATTTGATTATTTTTAAGCAAAATTGTTAGTGTGAAGGTCTAAAGTAAGGTAATAAAATGCAGAATCTCTTTTATTGTGATGTTTAAGATAAAAATGTTATTCTAAAATAGTTTAATTGGACTGTGTTTTTCAAATCAAATCGATTTTTTATAGCAAATCTATATTTTTGAATTTTTGATATGTTGGAACCATTGTAAATCTAAAAATGTTATAGTTTTTGGATACTATCCATTTGTCATAATGCATTGAAGTACACGTAAAAAATCACAATTGTTTATATATTTTATGGCGCGTATTTTGCTTTAGAGAGTACTAAATTTCATTTGTACAAGGCTTATTTTTACCCTAGACTTATCTAAATATTAATTTGTTATATAAATATGATTTTTTAAAAAATGCATAGTATAATGTCGTTGTACGTCTATCACACCAAAAAAAATTCGAAGAGTAATATGCAATCGCGTACATCTATCATACACCATAATCATTATTTATTATTCTTAGTTTCAGATCGCGGCTTTTACAATCATTTTGTAAGATAAAAGAATGGTCGTGAATCATAATAAAAATCACTTTATTGACGCTTTAAACTTGTAAAATTTATTTGTACAAGCAGTATTTTTTTTTAAATTGGGAATTTTTCCTCAATATTGAAAAATAAGGGTTTAAAAAAACATTCAAAAATAAAAACGTAAAATGAAATGAATATAAAATATTTTTAAGGATTTTTTTCCGTTTTTTTGTTATTAATACAAACCATTTGAGTTTTTTTTTGCGTTATAGATTTATTCTAAGAAATGCAAATTATGCTATAATTTTGATTATAATGTTCCGAAAAAATGCATATGAACCAAAGAATCTAACTTAGCGCATAGAAAGACTGATACAAGAAAAATATTTATTTATGCATATCTTTAAACAAGTAGAGTCAGACTTTTTTAAATCTTATACTTTATAATTGATTATATAAATGCTATTTAATTTTTTTTAAATAATTGCCCTCTTTTGAAAAAATTAAGCATAATTTTCGTTATATATGGTACATTGACAACGTTTTATAAAAAAAATGCCTTGATTATATTTCAATTACTATCACAATCCTAAAAGCTTGTTGTGGTTAGTGCGATTAAATTATGTAATTATATTTTTGGAGAAAAAAAACCAAAATTTTGTATATTTATAACAGTATTTATCGACGGTTATTATAGAAAAAAAATATTTAAGGTCTTTGAATCCTTTATTCATAATTATATTTATAGAATATGGATTAAAACTTATAAAATTAATTTGATTTTTATGCAAAGAGCAACAAAATTAATATACGTAACGCTGTATATTATAATGCGAAATCAAACCGAATTTCATACCATGTGGTCAATAATCAACTTTTGTTAAAATAAAACCACTGATAACTGCCGCTAAAAGATTATTTATAAAGTGCCAAAATCTAATACATAAATTTTCTTTGGCATTCTAATGCAATTTTTTTGCATGTAAACGAAAGACGTTTTGAGAGGCAATTTAAGTGTTACATATTAACCTAGTATAACTACGTTTAATAGTCTAAGAAACATATGATGGTAAAAGTTCATAATATTACTCTTTTCAGAAATAATATACATTAAAAAATCAAATGATTTTTGTTTGTGTCAAAATAAATTTAACATTTAAACCCTTTAGTTTCATAACCATTCTATTTTAAAAATATGACGTCGAAAATACTTGTATAGTTATAAAATAAACTTAAGATATTGAAGGTTAAAATCTGAATTTTTAAATTAAGAAATAACATGAAATATTGTTAATTTCATTGATAAAGCTCAATATTACCCACCTTCCCAGAGAGAAATATTGATATCACAACCCGAAAATATAAGAAATTTATTTTAAACTAAAATTAAAGACAGAACGTATCTTTTAATAATTTATTGGGCATAACATTTATTTAAATTTAAGATAGTGGGCAGTTAATTATGACAATTATTGAAAAAAAATCAAATTCTCTAATAAAATCATATCATCTTATCAGTTACTACACCTTTTCTTATTTTAGTGTATTACTTTAATTGATTTTTAAATGATTCAATGTTTGAACATTAATTACAGCTAGGGCATTTACAAACATGTATTTGTATCATGCTGTGCCGATAATAAAATTTAAACTATTCAAGTTACTATAGCCCCTATGCGCATCTTTATAAATTACTGTATCTACCATAACCAAGGCCTATATAAAAGGGATTATTTTAGATGCTTGTTTGTCGATGAATTTAACTGCAAAACACATAGTAATATGCGCACGCTTTTTACCATGAATGAAGAATCGGCACTGTTTACGGGCGACTTTTCTTGATGCGATTTGATAATAAAATTTAGAACCGTATTATTAGCATGGATTTTTGATCCGGGCTTCCCAATTAATTGATAGAAAAGTTTTTTTGTAAAGGTTTTTCATCATTTGAATCATTGCTTTAAAGTATTTTTATAAAAAAATAATTTCATTGTTAGAGTAAACAGTCAGACGAAATGCATAAATAATTAACACTCTTAAAGTATGTTTAAAATTTATACTCATGTCTTTGAAAGATAAACCTATTCCGATTAAAATGTATTTTTGCATTTTGTGTAGGTTTGCAAAATTTTTCAATCGTTTTTTATGCGCATTCGTTGGCCTCACTCATTACACTGAACCTGTCTTTTGATGAATTTAGCATTCATCAATTATAGTATATAAACATAATATGTTTGCTTTATGAAAGAATCGTACAATACTTTTGTTTCAATTGCAACTATTGGTTTTTAGATACTTATAAACTTTTTACGATTTTAAATATCGCTTAGATTGTAATCTCTGAAGTAAAATTGGACTTATTTGAAAATTATGGCATAAAAGGTTGCATCCAATAGATAATTGCATACTCATTACAATACTATTTGATCGTAATGCTTCTGTTTACAAAACCATAAAGAAAATGTTTTTTAAGAAACAGACTGATTAGTACTTCTTTAAATTCGAATTCAGCTGATGCGGTGTATTCCAACTACTGTATAAAATGTTTGTGATGTTTATATTGGATTATTATTTATAATATCTTTATGTTTTTGAACTGAAGAGTAATGAATTCTGAATATTTTGATTATATGGCCATAATTATAGAAACAGGGAAATAATGCTTCGTTTTTATATTAATTAGAAAAAAAATCAAACTGTTCTATTTTTAATTTGATTTTCTTAAAGGCTTCTGGTGAGCATACTTTTATTTTATTTTTTTGTGTCTAAATATGTAGGTTTTTTGAAGAAGGTACAATTATTTGGCAGGAAAAAAATGCAATTAGGTTATAGCATAGATATAGAGAATTAAATCGGGGATTATTTATTTTTTTAGAATTATTGATTATTAATTGTTTTTCATTAGATAAAAATTCTTTGCTTCTAAGCATAAAATACCTAGTTTATGAGGTTTGAATTTTTACATATACTTTAAGGGGAAAAAGCGAAACCAGACCTTTGCACGAAGATTTGGTTGTAAGGAAGCAAATTAAAAGAATGATTTATATGAATTTAATACAAGGGGTAAAAGTAAAATCAAACTTAGTGCAGAACATTCGGTCTGTAAGGAGTCATATTAAAATAATGTTTTTTTATAAATTCAATACCTGAATTATATAAAGACTAACAGGAAAAAACCAGTAAGACATTTCACGCAAATTTTGGCCATGCATAGTTATAGTTCATTTTCAGTCTTTTATAATTTTTGACTTTTATACTATACAAGTGTGTATTTAGATAGAAGCCTAAATACAATATATATAGTTAATTGGTATAAAATTTAAGGGATAAATATTTATACTATATTTTGAAGGGGGGAGTATGGTTGAGTGATTTAAAAGTCGGACTACTGTGAAGGGTCGCGGGTTCCACCCACCCCACTTATTTCCAAATGAATTTACTCTAAATAGTAATACACAAGGGGGCGGCCAGTGATAGATAAAAGATAAAGCATTATCAAGCCATATTAAATAGGAGGTTGCTGTGTAAGCCGTTGATCTGTGTCTCCTGTATGGAAAAAGATCCCACACCGTTCAGCGAGTATATAGGTAATTAGAGTGTGATTGTAGATTTTTTACCTTAGTGATGAACAGTAGCCAGAAGTTCATAACTCATAATTATGACTGCCGCCAATTAGAAAGGGCCCAATCCACGGTGATTACGGGTGACAAGAAGTGCTGGGGAGTCTAACACAGAGACGCAGAGTTAAGCAATGGTTCCTAATAATAAAAAGCGAAATTCCTAAAAAGTAATAGAAGTAAAACATAAATAAATTAAGTTCGATTAGAATCATAAATGTTGATTAAAAAAAAAATATGATAAGACATATTTTTTTGATTGTGTGTTGACGGGATGCATATTAATTGTGTATTTTGACCTTACACTCAGAGAAAGATGCTCAATAATTTCTGAACAAGTTCTTTCGATTATGTTCGTATGTACTTGGTTTGGAACATCATAAATGTTTAAGGTTAATTACTGTTTGAAGTTTTACAAACTCTTTTTTAAGATCGCTACAATCATAGTAGATAATTAGCTCTTTATTCTGATATTCCTTTTACTATTCCTTATTTCTGAATTAAAGAAGTCATCAAAAACAGCTAATCATATTTTTATCAACAAATACCCGTAATCCATCAACAGAAAATTCTTTATAATATTATCTCTTAAAAAATTTAGGCTCGTCTATTTCTATTGTATCAGATGTAAAATCAATACCATCTGATCTCTATAACATTTTGGTATCCAAATCAGAGATATCTTATCCACAAAGTTTTCCTTCACCTTTTCTATCCAACTCGCAAACATATGATATTATATTAAAAAAAATATTTTACAGTCATATCTATACTATCTTCACTTTAACCGATCAGGACGTAGAAAATACATTATCTGATCCTATTAAATATTTAGGGCCACATAATGAGATAGAACATTTGATGTTCACATCTTTACCATTTATTATAATTTTTGTGTCGAGTATGTTTTAAGATTTGAATCTTTTTAATGTGTAAATCATGAATTATCGATCTAAGTTCACTTGTCTTCTGTTTTTTATGTACATTTTCTAGGGCAAGAAAAAATTTATTTTGCCATGGTCGAAAATGAAACAGAATCGTTCAATGATCCCATTTTTAATATTTACTCGCCGAATATCAATAAAAATTTATTGTAGTATAAAACCATTTATTTTATATGTAGGCGTTAAAACGGTTAACAACGGCAGAATCATACATACGAATATTAGAGAAGCGTGAAAGACTTAAAAATTGGCATTTCAAAAAATATAAAATAAGTTGGAAGACTTATTAATTGACATTTCAAAATAAAGAAAATAAGTTCGAAGACTTGTAAATTGGTATTCCAATTAATATAAAATAAGTTTGAAAGAATTTATATATTAAAGAAAATTCAATTGTATCTATTCAATTTTAGTAAATGAACCTGTGAAGAGATTATAGCATGAAAACATGTTAGTGCAATTTTAATATTCTATAAATTAGAATCTAGATATATAATAGCTTTTTCAAATTGCAAGATATTTTTAAATAAATAAGTATATTGGTTCTATTTTCCTCTCTAAACGCCTAAACCAAGGAGATAGTTTCCCCATTCTCATATAAACTTCTTCTTTTCTTTCCCTAAAAGCACACATTTTTCGTTCACATTCAGAATTTACATATACAGACCGCCTTGTGAAAGGTGATAATAATTTTAATCGATCTGTTGTTTTATCTAAAAATTTGTAATAAGATTTTATATCAGTGAATTCTCTATCATTTTCGTTAAAAAGAAATGGGTTGTTTATTGGCTGTGAAATAATGTTGTCCCACATTTTTTCTGGTATTTTTATACCATTTTTTTCAAGAAAACTAGAAACTCTATCAATTGAATCGATGTCTGGAATAAATTTCAGATATTTAAAAAAATTATATTCATCAAAATTACATATATAACCGCTTTCAATAAATTTTCTTAATTCTGACTCAAAAATAGATACATCAGTAAGATCTAAAAATACGACATCATGAAGTTTATCGCACGAAAAAACATCTTCTAAGCCTCTAAAACTCCCTTTCAGAAACTTGAAATCTATTAAATTTGTTTTCATTTCTTCCAATTCAACAACTTTAATACTATTAAAAATTTTAAAAAGAAGTGGCTCTTTTACTTTTCTTAGTTCATCAATGGTATTTCTATTAGAAAAGTTGATAAATGGTATTTCCGTAGTCAGTCTGTATAAAATATCACCCTCCAGTACACATTTTTCTATTTCTTTCGGTATCTTTAATTTTTGTATTTGTTTTTTTATTTCGTACACATGTGAATCATTCAATATACTCTCATCATTTATTTCAACAGCAAAAATTTTGTTTAGGGGCTCCGAAATAAATTCCTGCAAAAAAATTAAGACATTTCCAGAAATATCATGATCGACTAAAAAATTACTTTTTTTAGCCCCATAAAAACGTTCGTACATTATTTTTTGTGAATCGTTGAGCGAATTTTCTTTAAAAGTTAACATACATACATGTTTTCTACTCGCGTCTACGCTAGCCATAAATATTGATGCCTTTCCCCCAATGTAGTCATAAAATTTATTTGGTCTTTTGTATAAAAGTATTTGTGTCACTATAGAATGATCTTCGGATTCATCTATGAATATAACATTTGGTTTTGGAATAAGCAGAAGAATACATGGTTTTATTATTTTGTTATAAAAAAGTGCGATTATTTGCAAAAATTTATCAAATTTGATACGAGAAGATAGAGATCCTTGTAGGTCATTTATTTGACGCATGGAAGTAGTTTCTGATGATGAAGTTTGTGATTCATGACTATCTGTTTTCGACTGAATGCTAGAAAGTTGTTGATTGGATCTAACTGACTCAATATAAACTCTCTTTCCTATAAGATATAGGACTATTGAACTTGCTGACATAAAAAAGACAACCATTATATGTTTTTGAAGCATTTTGATATTCAACTTTCAATGACTTTTATATTAATTTTTTTTCAAGAAAAACAAAAATAGCAAAATTATAGCAGACATTAATTTATTTTTGAAGTTAATATTCTAAAATTAGAAAAATTCACCTGAGGTTCATTGAGAATTCAACTAATAATCATCTAAATTATCGATTTAATTATTATAAAAATATTACTTTTTGGTTGATATTCCACAAATATAAAAATGCTGTCAAAAATCGAATCTCTTATTTTTAAAATAGTGTGACATGAATTTTTTTTCAAAAAATTGGTTTCAATTTTTGTATTCTTTTCAAGAACAGGATTAAAAAATGATAAAAAGACATTCGAAACTGGTTTGAATAGAAAAAAAGAATCTGATTACAATTATAAATACGCTTTTCGATATTTTTTTTAGAAAAACAATATGGATTTTAGGATCCAAACAAAAATATAATTAAAACCCAATTTTCTGCTTCAATATGCAGAGTTTCATTGTTAACATAAAATCTCGTTTTTTAGGAATCATTTTACAAGTATCTATTTTTTATATTAAAATTTCTTTTGAAGGTTTTGAGCTGTCAATAACATCAATTTTCCATCTATAATTATTTTGACTAAAAATCCCGTGCTTTCTATTTTTCAATTTAGTTCTTTTATTCATTAAGAATTTTCGATTTATTATTTTAATGTTGTAAAATTGGTTCTGATACTGAAAAACACTGTCATATTACATTATATATACAAGTTAATGATTTTATATTTAGACCAAAACAATTTGTGATGCAATTTTATTTAAGAAAACTTAGGTTTTCTTTTCTTTCAAATCTAATTCACAATACATCGCCTCGAAGTTTCTATGTTTTTTATATTCTGGATTTTCGTGTCAGTTTTTTTATTTGTGAAATTTTTTTATCTACCAGTGGGAGAGCAGTGATCTAAAATTAACATTATCAGCTTGCTTAATATAAGCGTAAATTATTTTGCAAATTGTAATAAAATATGAAAGCTCTGGAAACGAGTTATCGTTAAATTTATCAATTTATAAAAGTAGTAAAGTAAAGACAGAATTTTATATGAAAAAACTATGATTTAATATGTAATTATAAACGGAATTTCTAAGAACGCATATATAACCCACCTAGTTCAAATTAAATTAAGCGTTTGCAAAGGAATTTAACTTTTTTAGCATGTAGTTTATATATATAAATAAACTAAGCGTAGAAAAGGGTGTTAATCTCCATAAATTTTTTTTATTTTATCTTTTGAAAATTTATTGAATAGATATAAAATAAATTAACCGCAACACATTTTTTTGCATTTTATAACTTAAAAACGTGTTTACGTTAATGATACATATTTTATTAACAAAACCTTCGTAAATATTAATCAAAAATAGATAGGTTTATGAAATAACATTTTGATGTATATAATAACTAAATTGAGAGAATTTCAGACTTGAAACATATGGCACAGAAAAAAAAATCTTTATTTTTTCTGTAGTGCATATAGTTTATTATTAATTTAAATTGAACTGGGAATTTATAACATCAGATACCTAAAAAAAATTTCACCACCTCTTTAGATATCCGCTGGTTATTCTAAAATGAGTCATATTTAGTGTGAAACAATTAAAAATAATACAAGACTATTGCACCATCAGTATATCACGGCATATTTAGATATCCGCAGGCTATTCTGAAATGAGTCATATTTAGTGTGAAACGATTAAAAATAATACAAGACCATTGCACCATCATTATATCACTACTTCCGAGATAATCGCAAGTTACTCTAAATTGTGTTATATATACTGTGAAACGATTAAAACTATTTCATCATCATTATATCACTCCATTGGAGACAAAAATACACAAAAACTTTATGGTTATCACAAAAATATACTATAAATATAATTTATTGGTAATAACGGCTATAAAAATCATTAACTTTGATATTAAAAATAACCGATATGAATATAAATTCACTTAAATTTGGGCGAACGCAATTTCAAAATTCAACAAGAAAAACGACAATCAAGTTAAGAAAGTTCAATTAAAAACCAAAATGATCATGGATAAAAAAAAATTTTTAATGCTGGAATAGTATATTATTTTTAAATTTATGATGCTCTTTGGCTATAATCAACTTATTGAGACCATATTAACAAATTTAATAGTTTTCGAAAAAAAAATTATTTATTATAAAAGCCAAATATATGAAAAGCATAAAAAAATGTTACACGTCCTATAAAAGAGCAAAAAATTATATAATAAACACTTCTAACGTCACTTAAACATACTGATACGTATGGACGTATGGGCTTTCTATAAAAAATAAAGGGCTAATAATAATTAAATTGAAAATAAATCATAAGATCTTATCATATATTCTTTTCATTTCTAATTTGGATAATTATCTATAACATACATTAAAATGACTCATTATTGATAAATTATCTACCCTTTAATTTATAGAGCAGAACAAAACTAGTATTTATGTAAAATTTTATTAGAGTTCGCGTACAATTTCGAATGTTTATATATTTATAAAAATTTTACTATATAGATCTTTAAGCATTAAGTTAATGTTTTTTTTAATTACAATCACAGTAAAAATATTTTCTAAACATATGGAGTATTAGATAGCATTAGATGGATTTATTGTTGTTGTAATGAAGTTTAACACAAATACAGCTTTATAATGTTTTATTACATCTGCATGATGATGAATACATTATAATAGCGTTTATAGTTGAAAATGAATAATAAGTTGTCTATATTATAAGATATAAAATGACAACAAAGAAATAATATAGATAAAGCTGAATTTATATAATCAAGGCTCTAGGAAGCATTTTTGTTCCAATTGCGTAGAATATTTTAGATCCGTCAAGATTCTGGAAAAATATTAACGCCATTTCTTTATCTGTATTTTTTTTACTTGAGGCGTAATATTTTTGCAAAAATTTGAGACAAGATTCGCGTTTTGTTAGTGTAAACCAAAATTTAAGCGTCTTTTTTCTCGGAAAAAACATTAAAAACCATATCTGATGCATAATAATATCATTCGCATTATACATGCATAAACTAGATACCCCGTTTTATATATTTTTGCTAAGTATACGCTTAAGTTTCTAAATTATATAAAAACATTTAAAACCGATTTTTCAATTATATGTTAAAAGAGCCGTTGCACAATATGGGTATTGTTTTCTAAACAAGCGCTTGACCTCGTCGATTAATGTTTTAGTATTTTTTGGGCTGTCATGTTCATACTATTCTTTCAAAATTTATTAATTGCTCCAGCTTGACGCTAAAATCTAATTATATTTTAACAATTAATATCGATGGATCATAAACGTTTAATTGGTATTTTCAAAATTGATCGATCATATTTTCGACCAGACTCATTATGTCTCAATATAATAAATTCCAGATAAGGGCAGAAAAAATCTTTACTAAAAATAAAATATTTTACGGTTTTTTTGTCTAGTTCAATAGCCTTAAAGATTAATAAGTCTCGAAGCTGTTTCTACTACTTCTAGCGACAAACAATCATAATTGCATATATCAGAAAATATCTATAATATAATAAAGGAAATGTATTTTAAATGTTTTTTTTAAAAAAATATTATTACGAGTAATATAATTTTCCCTAGCAATCTCTATCATTAAAAATATTATATATTATAGAAGAACAAATAATAATTCTACATATATATTAATATGATAATAGTATAATAATAATATGCATTTTTAAATAATCTTTTAAAGTATTTGTTAGGATAAATACAAATGGTCAATTCTCGCGCTGATTCTTTTTGAACATCTTTTTGTATATTTTGGAATATATTCTATCGATTTTTTGCAATACTCGCAACCATGAATATATATTTTTGTGTGTAATTCTTTTATTTTTCTCTTTTAATGAATCAATCATCGCAAAAGAAATAAATGAAAAAATAAACTTTAACAAAAAAAAACATCACTTATATCTCTGTTGATTCAATTTCAATATTATTTTAGTGATTCTTTACAAAAAAGTCATTTTTTGATTTATTGGATCTTATTTTCATAATATTTCTAAACTATATTTGCATTTTTATAAAATCACTTTATTCAGACAGTAGAAAAATTTTGATGTTAATTCGATTATTTGAAAGTTTGATTTTGCAATTAAAAATAATGATATCCTCTTATAATATTATAAATGATGATGCTAATAATAGTATGGCACATTGCGTTCACAAATATTATAAGACGTATGAGAAAAAGCTGGAAATTCTAAATTAACATGAATTATACGCACAAACAATAAAATGTTGTAAAAAAATTGCATATATTAGTATTATAAAGGAAGTGATACATGACAGGAAGATTTTAAATAAAAAAAATTAAAAGATTTTGCCCGAATCAACTCTATACAGCAAATAAAGTTTTTTATTAAAAAATTAGTCAATAGATCATAAATAGTGGCATGTATCTCCCAATTATATAACTAGGGATTAAAATACTTTCATAATATACCAGAATATAATAAATATCAGATAATATGGGATATTATGCTCAAAAAATATAATAAGTCATGCATTTTGCAGCTAGTAATACCAGCCGAGGCAAAGGCGCGTGCTAATAAAATAAGTTTTATTACAAGACTTACATTAAGAAGTCTTAAAGTGATAAATAATTGTAAGGAAGATTTATATGTACAGAGAATGTAAAAATTGTTAATTAAAAAAACTCGAAAAACAACCCTAAAATTTGTATTATTAAAATTCTTAACTTGTCTATAATCCAATTAGATAAATAACACTATAATATCGATTATTATTTTTCTATCGGAAAAAAAGTATTATTGGATATTATTTTTGGTCCTAATATAATAAATAGCAATACAGCTGATAATAATTAAAAACAAACAGATCTAAAACCGGAAATTTTAACAGGAGAGATTTTACAAACCTACTTTTCCCATGTATATAGAGCAAACAAAGAGCCTTATCGTATATAGTTAACTAGTATACTACGGTCTTAATATATTCGTGCCATATGTTTGTATTCCAGTTATTCTTTACCCATATTACCCTTTTCATATAAAAATGTGGCATTTAGGCATATAGCACGCCTTTTCTTATGCAGTTGTGTTTTTATTCAAGATTCCTTTCAACTTGTTGTTTTTTTAAGAATCAAAACTTTTGTTCTATTTTTTCGAAACATTACTATAATTTTTTTTACAAGAAAACGATAATTTAGGTAAATAAGGGTTATAATAAGCTAAAAAAACATTGAACCTCATTGAATAATTAAATTAAAATTGAAATAATTTATAGAAATAGAATATGATAAGCAGAAAGATATTTTTTTAAAAATGTTTGAATCTAAAAACGCACTATAAAATATGTGTAGACTTAAGACGATGTATTAAATCCATATGCAAATATCGTCTGTTTTTTTCCTAATATTGTTGTTCCTTTAATATCTCGTACAATTAAATAATGGCTTTAAACGTATATTTTTCCAAAATAATAGAAATTGTTGATTCATATAGGGAAAATTTAGAGTTTAAATTAGGCAAGTGATGTTTGTGTAGCATAAAAATATTTTTTTTATAAATTTTTTTTTATTTAAAATCTCTGTTCGTTATTTATATTATTTCATACACATGTTCAACTTTTTTGGCTTGACTTTGGTGCAATAATAATCCCTTTAATTTGATTAAATGATTAATAATGATATTTAGCATGAGTTTAAAGCGTTATGAACTTTTTGATGTCTACATTGATGATTATGAGCAATAATTTCACTGTAATCCTAGAATAGTTGTTAAAGGTGTGTATCATCACATAAGAACATTGTTAAAATATCCGTGAAAAATGTAGACGACTTATGGCAAGAATAAATACGAATATAATTTTTTTTACTTTAGGTATAAATTGAGTTGCTTATATGAACTGTGCTTAATTTTTTAAATAATTATACTTGCGGCTAGGTTAATTAGAACATAAAATAAAAATAAATCATGATTTATTCAATTGAACGCAGTCCAAAAAAAGTTGACGCTAATTAGAGTACAAAAATCAGTGTTTTTGATAGACCTGATTATTCTCTATTAATTTTCTATATTTAAATGGACAAGTAGAAATTCACCTCTATTATATCTAATAAATTTTAATTTCATTGTGAATTTCGGTTATGATAATTCTAAGCAACCTATTTAATCTAGTGACGAAATATGAAGGGCTTGCATTATATCTGTTTTTATTTTTTACAGTGATTATATGCAATAATTTATGGCGAAGGGTAATGTCTCCTTGAGTTCATTTATAATATATATCAAAAAATATTTTGTGTAAATTAGTCCTTTTTATTCTATTAAACAATTAATTTTCAAATTTAACAAGTGCTGATATAATCTAATTTAATTAAAGTTAAAAAGAATTTTATTATAAGGAGTGTTATTTTTTCAAAAAAATTATGATTCGTCACTGAAGAGACAAATATTTTGATTGGTCTCTTTCAAACGCCTAAACCAAGGACCGAACTTTCCCATTCTTTGATATACTTCTTCAATTCTTTCATTAAAAATTTTCATCTTTTGCATGCACTCATCACTAACATCCACAGGAATCCTTGTAAAAGGTGAATTGAATTCACTGGGCATTACAGTATTGTCTAAAATACTATAATAGGTACTTTTGTTTATGAATTCTTTATCACCTTTTGACATAAGAACTGGTTCACTTATCACTTGTGGAATAATATTATCACTTGTTGATTCAGGGAGACAAATCCCATTAATTTCTAGAAACGCGCAAGCTTCTTTGATAAAATTTAAATCTGGAACAAACTTCAGATATTTAAAAAAACCATACTCATTAAAATTCAAAACGTAGTTGCTATTTTTGAATTCTCGTAAACTTGACTCTAAAACAGAAACCTCTGTAAAATCAATAAAAACGATGTCATCAAGAAAATTATGAGAGAATACATCTTTATATTGTTTAAGGCCATTTTTTAAATTATCAAAATATAAGTTATTCGATATTAGACTCTTGAAATCCACAAGTTTGGCATTATCGAAAACATATTTTAGCAAAGGCTCTTTGACTGTGCTTCGTAATATATCAAGGGTTTTTTTATTGGTAAAATTTATGAATGGTATATGGGTTTTTAAGGTGTATACAATATCAGCTTTATATATAGAATGCTCCAATTCTTCTGGTATTTCAAGATTTTCTATTATTTTCATTATTTTAAGATCGCTGAATGCGGATTTTTCAGTTTTAAATTCTGAAATACTATCAATAGGTTCAGAAATAAATTTTTTTAACTTTTGAACAATATTTTTTTCAACAAGTTGGCCCCCAAAATCATATTTCTTAAATCCGTAAAAGTTGTCCTGAATCACTTTTTGATAATCTGTCATTTTATCTTGTTTTATTTTAGCTGTCATTAGTTTTCTTCTATCGCTCTCATCTGATACCATAAACAACCCCGCCTTTTCACCAATAAATGAAATTAAATTCTGTGTTGTCTGTAGCGATTTTAATCTTTGAAAATCATCACTCACATTTAATTCCCTTGCTTCTGAAATATTATTTACCGTCATTATATTGTTTGATTGCTCCCTATTAATCCATTCTTCATATAACGCTAACCCGATACGCACTGTCATAAGAATTATATCCCCTATTAGTTCGATTCGTTTACCATTCATGGACTTGCTTAAAATTTTTCTTTCTGGTTCGCATATATTTTCATCTTCTTCTGTTTCACTTTTATTTTTATCGTCACTATTCGTTTTCATATAAAAATTGCTATTATTTCCATGCATGTTTTGATCATCAACTGCCTCTAGTGCTTTTTCTTTTCTGATTGCATCGTATAATAAAATGCCTGCGAGCATCGAGAAGCATGAAATTAAAATATTTTTATCCATTGTAATTTGTATAAAAAATATTTATATAGTTTCGATTTATATTGACTTTCTAAATATGTATGATCTTTTATGAAAGAATCCATTATTGGAAATATATGACATGTTCTTACCAAAAAAGGGATTTGGATACATGCAAACTTATAAATATTAACCAAAAAGGTAATTTATATATATTGAAGATGTTAATGGAATAGATCGGGGATGATGTCAAAAGATGTATCAAGAAGTTCTGCAATATTCCCAGTGAGCTGCTAAAGTCTTAATTGATGGAATTGATAAAAAGAAACTTAACCCATAAATAAAAAATAATGCTTATATATTGAATAGAAATTTTTATTTTTTCAAATTTATAAAGTCAAGAAACATAATTATTTTTCAATTTTTTTTTGGCGATGATTTATGTTAACTAGGAAGTTTTATAGACGATTAATTGCCTGCCTATATTATCTGCAAATTTTTAACACACTTCGTATCATTTTATAACTTTAGAGATACAAATTGTTGACTTCGACGCTATTTATTGAAGTAAATATTTAAAAAACACTCTTTAATAATAGATCAAAGCAGTCAATGAAGAAGAATATTTAATATAAAAAAAGATGGTATATTACTATGAATTTTGGAGTGTCAATTTAATTAATTTCGCTTTTATTGGTATTAAAAGAATTTTTATAAATAGTATACAATTTTTCATCCAAAATTATTTATGTGGGCAACTCATCTAATGATAATTTCGTTTATCATAGTTTGGCGACTAAAATACATAAAGAAAATTTGTCTTTATTTTTGCAAACATTTAAAGAAACCTCAACAGAATAAAGTTGATGTAAATTTAAATTTGTTTCTATTATTTAAAAAAATCAGTTTTAAATAAAGCCACAAGTAACATAAATTTAAAAATCTAGAAATCAAAATGATAATAATAATATGTGCTATCTATGTCTGTATGGATAAAATTCTTGTTCGAAAGCAAATGTCTCACCTACGTTAGATCTAGCCGTTTATTTATCCATTCCAAATAAATATTTTAATAATTTTTCAAGTATCATGTGTATTTTTCAGCTTTTGAAATTTTTAAGTTCTTTAAAATCGAATTGGTCAGCTTTGTTTTTTCTTAATTAAAATTTGAAATCAATATTCGCAAAATTTTTATTTTTTTGTTTAAACACTGTAAGTTAAATACGCTCTGAAAAACATTCATTAAGAATATTATAATATAAGATAAAATAATGTGCACAATGATATTGCAGCGTTTATAAAATTAATAAAATTGCAAAACAATTATGGATAAATTAGGAGCCCTGATCGATTCTATTGATATGCAAATAATTTTTTTTCTACATGAAATAAACGGTTTCTGAATATATAACAAACATTATAATTTTCGTATTTGATTAGAACCCACATATAAATCAACAGAAGCTTTACATGATTGTGTTTAATGTGTAAAATAGATTCATTACTATAAAAAGCAGGACTATTTATGCTTGACATCTTATAGAAATGTATATTTGAACACAATAGAAAATTAATCTTTAATTATTACAGACCCAAAATAAGTATGTTTTTTTCCTTGTGAATTTTTACATACATTCGTTTATATAAACTTTAGATTATTGAGCTCTATGCAGAAATTCACCCGGATTTATCCATACAACAATTCTCATCGTAGGTATACTTTAAATTTTTAATAATGTTATGATATGTTTAGTTGGCTTGATTTTTATACAGACTATATTCTTATTATACGCATATAAATATGCTTTTTTTGCCCTGCATATTCTAGAATGAAGTAGGTGTTATATCTCAATTAAGAGCTGTAATTTCATTATTTTCCCCGTATATTACAGATATATAATATGTGAGGCCCGTTTTAGACTTCTATCAATTAAATTTTATTGTATCAAATTTATTTTTTGATAAAAACTATCCTTAAAACTTTATTTGTGCGATTTTATAAATTTATAGAGATGTGTGTGTGTTTTTATGAAGGTTTCCATCATTAAAATTCGATTAAAGAACAATTAAATATTTAAAAAACGCATTTTCAAGTTTTTAAAAAATTCATACGTTCGAAATTTCATTAATAATACAAACTTAAGGATATAAAAAAATGGTTGTATATATTGTAAAATATACAAATTATTATTTTAAAATGATTTTTTTCTTTAAATAAATTCCTTTGAGCTTTTTGGAAGTAAATAAAATATATAAATAAACTATGCCAACTATTATGCTAAATTTTAGGTTATAATCGAAAACATCTATACTTGTTTTTTTTAGAAAAGAAAATACATCTTAATGCCTAAATGCACATTTTATATTAATGTCATAAGAAATTCGACACAAAAGCCTTGATAATATGGTGCTAAACGCATTTATTTTATCTAAGGGTATGAAATGATCAATTACGAGTAGTTATCCCTGATGTTATTTTAAATAAAAATTCTAATGTTTTTTGTTATTATTAAGATTCATCTACATTCCAGGTGAAATAAAAACACAGCAATTTTTTTTTTGAAACACTAAATTCGATTTAATCCTTTAAAAAAAATTACATTAGGTGTATATTTATTTTAAATGAATATTTTGCAATTTTGGGCTGTGAAAGTTTGAACTGAAGATGGATCATATTGGAATAGATTCACAAGCCATAAAAGATCCAGTTAAAAAAAAATCTATTGAACTAACGATTGTAACATTTCTTTCACGATTTATTCATTTTTAAGGCAAGAAAAGCTACCAGTTTGACATATGTATTGAATTTTATACAAATGATCGATGTATTCAAATTTGCTTTTTTGTCCTAATTTGCTTTCTGAAACCCCTGAAAAGATTTTCGAGTACATTATAAGTCTTTCGATAGTAAGATATCTATCTTTGAGTGTATTATACATGTGAAGATTTTGTCTACATTTTATATTATTGTAGAATTAGTTATAAAATAATAAACCAAAAGTAATCATATTAAGATAAGATTAGACAAAAATCTAATAGAGGCCATCACTGTATCTTTTTAATGGTATTTACATCTAGAAAAATTACGAAGTGAATTTCAATCTAAATATATCTATAGATGATAAATTCGCAAAGTTAATTTTTTTAGAAAAATATTTATCTGTTAATTTACATACAAAGATAATTCTCGTTATTATAGTGTGTAATAATGTTTCATCTTTATATCAAAAAATATTTTTACTTTTTTCTTGCATTAAACAAACATAAAAAAGTTCAATTATATTGATAAACTGAACAGAATCTGTAATATTGCTAAAATCAAAGCAAAAGTAAATTTCAATATATTTAATTAACATTCTGACAAGTATATTTACAGGTTTGAGGTACTAAGCACATTTTAGGTATAATTTGGGCTCTTTTACTCTCCGTAAATCAACAAAGCAGATGTTTAAACCTAAGTGATATTATATAAAAGACACAATTAGCTAATATAGACTTTTATATCTTAATATATTTTTATGCATAAAATTTCAAGATAGTGATTGTTTACAAAAATATGTTTAAGTAAGCGTACCTTGCAAAATTCTACTTTTGTGTTTTAAGCAATTTTAAACTTGTTATTTTATTATGAAGAACTGATAATTTAATCCTATAAAAATCATTTATGCCAGAGGTTAGATCAGTTTAAGAAAAAAAAAACTTGCAAAGTAATACAAATTTTAGTTGGTAATTTTATTCTAAACTAATAATCTTTCTACTTATGAATTTAATAATAAAACGTTTGAAATTTAATCTATTTTTTTATAAAGATATATAAGCGGCCACGTGGATGTATTTTATGTAATTAATGTTTATTTTGTATCAATTCTATAATTGATACAGCGATTTTTCGCAATTTATGTATAGTGTTACAAGTTTTATTTACAGTAAATTATGTAAATATTTTTGGCGTTGTAATTTTTCTTTCACACAACAATTTTCGGTGTTTCTTTCTCATACAAATTATAATAAAAATATGTTTTTTTACGTTTCAATAAAAACTCTAAATGAAAAATTAAATCGCTATTAGAAATAACACTGAAGAGATGTATAGCGTTTTTATATATGATATAGATTGAAAGCTGTTGAATGTTATATTTACTGGTGATCTGCAGTTTTTAAAAGATCGATAAAATATTATTTTATTTTATTTCGTTATTTATCCAGACCATTTTTCATCTTTAAAGTGACAGAAATCATTTTCTAGGCTAATCCAGACCATATTGATGCGTCAATATAAATTTTAACGTTAAAAATCGTTTTTTGATTTTAAAACTCTGTTATTATCATTGAGGTGTTTATTTCTTATATTCAGAAACTTTTTTTTTGTTTAAAAGGTATAGATTATTGCGAATCTGATTTTAGCTTGCAAGGTTTTGCACACTAATTTTTAAACAGACCCTATAACAATATATGTTATGTATTTATTGACATGACTTTGCCTTCTATATATTTCATTATTATTTAATGATTGACAGCATTTTGCAATCTTATTTTCATAGACTATGGTAAGCATTAAAATCGAGCGAAAAAATTCGAGGTAAAAAATAAAGTAAATTAAAAAAAAATACACATGAAGATAGATCTTTATTGACTCGCACACATAATTTATTTTTTGCACATCTAACTTATGATTATCAACCATAAAACAATTCATAATTTAGAAAATATAAGTTTTATAGTATACCCGAATGTTAATAAATTCCCTATTATTGTATAATTGTTTCGTATTAAGATTATGGTTTTTTGTGATTTTAATATTAGAATTAGTATATGGGAAAACAGAAACATTAAGAATTTTGATTTTTGATACATTTTGTAAAAAAAGCAATTACAAAATTTTGTAACAGGCAATAAAACGTGCCCAATTAAAAAATTGTGAGCAAAGGTTTTAGGAATAAGTATAGCATAAATTTAAAATTTTTTAATAATATCATAAAAATTAAACTTAAAAATATAAATATCTATTTTCGCAATTTTGATAATTCCTGAATAATATTCTTCTTTCTGCGAGCTTATAATAATAATATAGAAAATAAGTTGCGAAGAAAATACACAAAAAGGTTTTTTTTTCAATATAATAAAATTTAAATGTATAAAATGTCATAAATTGAAAAAAGAAAATTTTTATATGCTCATAATAGATATTAAAATTGCTTTTAACTTATGTACATCAATCAACATAATTTTAAAATAAAATACCCATTCTGCAAGAGATTGGTTTCTGACACGATATACATCTTAAATTGTTACTTTAAAATCATGTTTTCGCAAAAAAAAATAAAGAAAACTAAATGATTATAATAAGAATAAGAGCGGTTCAAATATAAATATATGGGAATTTAATCTATACTATATAAAAAAATTTTTATCACGAAGCACGAAAAAAACAACAAATATTTTAAAAAATACATCTAGGCGCAACAATAGTATCTAATGAATAATATTAAATATTAAGGCGGGGTTTATGACCGATTTTTTATTGGTTATATGAATATTTGTGGATTATAACTTCTTTGGTGAGATTTTCAGCCTTCTAAGGTGTTACAAACATTTTAATAGGGGCAATCACAAATACACATCATAAACGAAGCATTGAGTCTTGATAAAATTTTACGAAGAGCATTTATAAGATTTTTCTGTATATGCTATAGAAAAAAAAACTGCTAAAATTATGAAATGTTAAAAGCTTTCCAGTTTTGAATTTAAGATGACACAGGCAATTTTATGTAATTATAAATCATAAAGTTTTATTCTTATAGCTCTGTAAATTTATGATTTACAATAAATTTTGAAAAAAACAATACATTAATATCCAGATTAATATGTTGTATTGGATATATATGGGCCATGATTTTAAAAAACAAGAAAAAGAAGTATTTCCATTTCAATATAAGAAAATACATTAGAAACAGTACAAAATGACTTATTTTAGTTTATATTCATTATACGTGATTTTTTATGTTAGAAATCAGAAATTCTCATCGATATTCATAGCGTGGTGATTAAAATCACAAAATACTTCGATTTTAATGTACTTAATGACCCAGATGCAATTCACATTATATATAAAGAATGTATTTTAAAATAAACAGCTTTTATAAACTATTTTGTTATTTATAGTTATAAAATCATTAAGTTATCTTTTTGATGTAAAAATTATTTTATTTATTATTCGAGTATATTGAGAATTCAGAGAACTTTTTCGTGTAAATCCCTTAACAAATCTAGCATCATGGAGTAATCATGCGTATAAATCAATTATAAATTTTATAAAATTATTTTATGTTGCTAACTTTTCTTTTTTTGCTTATTCTCTCGGTTATTACTTTACCTCTCTCTTTTATATCGCTGCATATTCGATCTTCCAGCTCTTCACCACAAGCGATTCGTAAAATATCTTCAGTAACGTTATAATTTCCAAGAATATCTACGTGTTCGGAAGTTTCAGGCCCACCCCGATTCAGAATATGTTTTATGTCTGTTTTGTGGTCATATTCACGTGTGTAAGTTTTACAGTTAGAAGGGTTTAATTTTTTATTGTTTTTCCAACCTTCTGAGGACATATAACCACAAGAAATTGTTGGAACTGTTCCATCGCCATCACAGATAACAACACCGTTCTGTGTTAATGGACAGAAGTGATTTACTTTTGTGTCTATTTTGAGGGTAGTATGTGTATCATCAGATTGAATGTTTTTTGACTCTTCATTTTTTCCGTTTTTTGTTTTTACAGTGTAGTGATATGCGCATTCCGTTTTTTTACCGACACCGTATATTGAGTATATCTTCATGTTGGGGGCTTTTGGAAGGGGGTATTTTAGTGGATCTATGTATTTATTCAATTTACTTTCTTTATCTATAAGATCTAAGCAGGCTCTGTATATAATTTTACGGTCTTTGTTGTTTTTATCTTTAAGTGTATCTTTTCTTAGTATTTTATTATATTTCTTGATTATTTTAAACAATTTATTCTTATTTTTTATCAAAAATTTGTTAAATGGGTTATTTTCACAAATCTTAACCTTACTATCAGTGCCACAGAGAAATTTGGTGATATTTTCGAGTTCTATGTTTGTTTTTGCTTTTATAATAGTTTGATTCAAAATATAATCTGATATTTGGTCGACGTCGTAATCTTCTCCGTCAATTTTAACCATAAAATTGTCACCCCACACTTCTTTACCACCTTTGGGGAGTAGACTTTTTATACTTCCCCAAGAATTTAGTAATTCCCGCCTTGTTTCAATTTTAATCACAAAGTCATGAAAAAAGCCTTCAAAAAATGTGCTTGTAGACAAAGACTCACCGCTTAGAAGTCCGCTTACGCTTTTGGGTGATCCTAGAAATGGTGCTGCTACACTTATGTATGATTCGATGTGTTTATCTATAAATCCTTGTTCGAAGGATTCTACCCATCCCATAAAGTAGAAAAATATGATGCTTCCTAAGGAATGGCATAACATTACGACTTTTGTATTTTTGTTAAGTTTATAATACATCTCAATTTCTAGTTTTAATCTTTCAAAATATTTATCTCTTATATTAAGATTTCTTGGTGATAAACGCCAATCATAACTCGAAACATGAAGATTTGATTGATCATATCCTAAAACACCAAAATTGTGCAACATTTTTTGCCAGACCCAATAACCAGGAAGGATGTAATCCGAAGAACTAAAACCGTTTGCGGGTCTTACTTTAGAATGAGAAGGATCGAGGCCTGTATCTGGATCCAGCATAAGACTTTTTAGCCAGGCTTTATGGTTCATTAAACAGTTAATTATCATCCCAAAAGATCCCCACACGTTCTTTCTGAAATCGAAGTTGTGGTCTGTCGAATCCCATAGTTCTAAATTAGTGGAACTTATTCCTGGTATTATTATTACCGGATGTTTTGGTTTATATATAAAGTTTGTTTCTTTTTTTGTGTTATCTTTAGTTCGATCAATTTCTTTATTGATTTTGACTTCTTCATTTAACTCTTGCGCTATTTGTTCGAAATTCCCTTTAGAACCATTAACAAAATTGCAACAATCGGTACATATATGTTCAATATCTTTATCATGTCCAATTTCTTGATTTTTATCCAAATATATCTTAGTTGGATCAAAACCACAATTTTTTACTGTCTTATATTGCTCAGAAGAAAACTTTTCAGATCTAAGACAACCATTATATTTTTTCGAACTATTATTCTCATTTAATAAGCAATAATTTTTATTTTCTTTAGAACAAATACAAATAATATCATTTTCACCATATCCCAGATCAAATGGGCACCTCGCTTCACATTTATTTCCATCACAATGACTATTCATATTCTTCGAATTTTCCTTATTTTTCATTAAAAGTTTGCGTGCTGGTAAAACATCCACCTCTTTATTATCATAAATATACAATCTCATCATTTTAAATAAATTCTCACCAACCTTGTCTCGTGATTTAATTTGCTTTGTGACATATGCAAAAATGAGTATTACTGCAATAAAAATGAGTCTTCTTCCAGATATAAAGCGGCGAATGAAGTTTATTGTTTTTGTTGGCGAAAAGTATGTATTCACAACTCTGCTTATATGTCTTTTAAAACTGCTCTTTTTCGCGTCTACCAATTTTGATGAATCGTTATCTTTATCTAGCATTTATGGGATTGGTTGTCAAATTTTTAAGTTGAGAATTTATCGGTATGGAAGATTGAAATAAAAGCTGAAACTTTTGCCCCTTGTTTATGTTTATTATTTGTGATGTAAGATTCATTTGTTCTAGAGTTTATATTTTTTGATGAAATTATAAGTTCTTTATCAGTAAAGGTTACGGAAATATTTGTCCATCCTTTAATAACGAAATGAAATTTTTTGACAGTACTAATTCTATAATTACTCATATATTTGACATTCTTATTTATATATATTTGTTTTTTATGTCTAATTTGTTTTTTCTTGAAATAGATCTAAGCATAAATTAATTCTAATTTATCAAGATATAAAAGATAAAATCCCCTAAAGTGTCTTTTAAAATATTAAAATAGATTATTTGTCCAATAAAACTAAATGATGAGAATACTTTAAATAATCTCAAGAAAAATTTAGAAATATTAATATCGAAATATATATAACATACAAAATTACAACAGAGACGACTCTAATTATAAATAATCCTATAACAAGATGACTATAGACTTTGTCTATATGTTCACATCTTATTACTAATGAGATTATGCTTTAACAAATTTTCTTATGTTTTCATTTAGAATAAAATCAAATAAAATATTCATAAGTTTTTGGTAAGGTATTTTTCAGCCATCAGAATTGATTAAATAAATATATTCAAATCGTCTTCGTATTATAAAATCTAATTTTATATTACTCAATCAAAAGTATTTATAACTTCTATTAAAACAAAAAAAAATTACATATAACTGTATAGATACAATGAGAACAAATATATTTTATAAAGAATAATCTAAGTATTGCTTGATAAAATCAAAATAGTTAAAAACCAGATTAAACCATAAATAGACTCTTAAAGGTACAACGAAAAATAATTAAATAAATAGGTAAAGGTTATGAAAAATAAAACTTGAGTAGATAAAATGAATCAATAATTATAGTAGCTTTTAAATAGTCCATGAATAATAAAAGTTTGCATCAAAGCATTTATTATCTGGTTTCAAATAGTTACCAAAACATATAATTACATTCACTACAATAATTAATTAACCATCACAGCAATTATTGTTCCATTCAATGATAAATAAAATATTTAACTCTAGCAACATATTATTAATATTTTAAAGTGTTGTAATAATTTAAAGGCTTTTTTATTTTTATCAAAATGCTAAAATAATTAATATATCATGCTAATAATTATTAGAAGTTATCAATATTTGTACAAACAATCAGTAATTTTAGAGCGTTATTTTAAGCATTAAAATACTGAAATAATTAAGATATCATTTGAATAATTGTTGTCAATAATTTTATTTATGGGTTAATTTTGGAATTGTAATTTTATATTTTTTTCATCAAGCTTAACAAGATTGATTTCCTGTGGGCACATCATATCCACGCTCTTGACTATATTATCTGCTCTTACATCTTCTTCGATACCATAACCTTTTCAAGACCTATATGTTGTGATAATTGTTAAACAATATCAAGCATTATTAAAATTCAAAAGAATAAATGCATTAATGCGATAACTATTGAACGATATCAATAACCCATAAGCATCTAACCCAATATATAACCCCTACAAAGATTATAATAACACACCAGTTGTTATCATTGGATCATAATTATCTATAGTTACCACAACTTTTAATAAAGCCTAACAATACTTAATAAAACATACATATATTAAATAATATTTTATGACCATTAAGAAGGAACTAGATGTAACGAACCAGGTTGAGGCATATATACAAACCTTGGGATTGAGAAAACCCCTTGAATTAATAAGTCTCGAAAGAAAGTGGGGTATTGAAGAAGACTTTGGAGAGGAGAAGATAGCCGAAAGTATAAATACGCTGTGCGTACAGAGAATCAAGCAAGCTGTGCCTGAGAATAAAAACTAAAATTACTACTATAAATATGGCCCATAAATAAAAAATATTTATGACCATTAATGCATGAAACATGTGTTGAGGTGGCGCAGTTGGTTTATAACGCTAAAATAAGTGGTTCAAGTTATCACCGCAACGAACCCCGGAATCATATGAATTTACTCAAAGCGAATAATAAATGCCCGTAAGGAGGCTGTCTGTCCAACTAGAAATTAAAACCACAAAAAGACTGATAATCCGATGATGAATTAGGGATTGCTGTGTAAGACGCCGAAAAAGTGCCCCTAACATTAAATGTATCCAGCTCCATTTAGCAAGGATATGGGTAAGTGTAATGTATTCGTAGTATAATTTACCAGCGAAGCAAAGGAGAAAGAATCATATCCCCATCAATATCGACTACTGCTTTGTAAAACAGGTCTACTCTACAGAGATCAAACTGGTAACAAAAATGTGAAGTATTACTCGCTGAGGTGGACAAACTAAGCAAAAAAAATTTATTCAAAGCTAACTTGCTAAAAAGAAGATACATACGATTAAATAATTAAGTAAATTCGTTTCGACAAGACACATTAACTCGTCTCATTTGAGAGAAGAAGAGCAATATGAAGATATATCAGGGGAAGGTGTCAAAATATGTATCAAGGAGTTGTGCAATGTCCCCAATGGACTGACTACGTCTCAATAGATTTAATTGATAAAAGAAACTTAACACATAAATAAACAATTAAGTAAATTGGTTTCGAAATTAGAGAAACTTAAATGCAAGAAAACATTTATACAAATATAACAATTAAAAATTTAAACTTAAAGATTTAATCGCGCAAACAATAGGATTAAGAATGAATGGCGCATAAATCAAAAAGTCTTGAAAACAGAAATGCGTCTGGGAAGATCATAAAGGTGGTGGGTTTAAAAGAAGTATAGAGCAATTATTCTCTTAAGACAATCTAAAATTTCACAACAAATTTACATAGCTGAAAATCAAATAAAAACATAATAAATTAATAATTAAGGATCGGGTTATTTAAATATAACTTCAAATATAATGATAAAATAAAAAAAACTAGAGACTCGAATAAATAAAATTTATAGCCGCGTAAATGGTAAATAACGAAATAAGCAAATGCTTTCTAATATAGTTATGATTCCGCTCTGTGATGAATCGCTACGTCTCTATTGGCTGAAGGTATCTAGACTCATAATATTTTAATATTACTCTACAATGGTATTGACACTTTAAAATTTAGATGTTTGAATCATAAAAAATCACACCACCAATCTTTACCAGTTTAAATATACAGTTAATAGTTGTTTATGGGACTATATTTATAATTTCTATTTTTTTCTCTCGAGCAGGACTTGCCTGACTTCCCGTGCGCACAGCGTATTTATACTTTTTGTATATTACCTCGCTGAAGTATGATTTAATATTTCTTCACCTTTTGAGACTAATTGATACAAACGGTCTTTCTTAATCCCAAGGCTCGTATATATGTCTCGATATGGTTGGTGAATTGGTGTTTATTTTCAATGTTGTTATATAATATTTATCCACACGAAATATAGTTTGATTAGTCTGAACCATACTTGTTTTCATCAAGACAAATAATTTTAAATATATGAGCTGTAATTTTGAATGATTTTATCTTGTTTATTTGGATATATTGTGTTTTTAATTGTTATTTTTATGGATTCATAAGTTATCTAGACTTTCCAGATGTAACAAATAGATGCTTCAATTGATTCGAAAGAATATTTATAAATCAAAGAAATATTTCACTAAATTTTATTGCAATCAGAAGAATGTACACATTATTATTAAAATTTATAACTGTATTTGTGCGATACAAGGTTATCCTTTCATAATTTACTTTCAGTAAAAATATATCTTCAATGCAGAAATTTTTTTTATTATTTTTTTTAAATGTATTTTATAAATTTTTTTAGTTTTTCAAATTTTTAAATCTTTATCTCAACAAAGGGTTTACAAATTCAAAAATAGAAGTAGAAACAATTAAAAATTATGCAATAAAACCTTATGTTTTTGTAAAAAAAAACCAAGACTTTGTTGGCGAAATCGATTTTTAAAATTAAAGTGCATTGAAATATGAAATTTAGAACCAAATAATTTAATATTAGAATGTATACTTATTATCTTATTTATAGTTCTCGAATAGAAAGTTTTAATTCGCCATGTGTTTCTTCCAAAAATTAATTTAAGACACATAGATCTATCAATGAATTTAGTTCTTACAAGATCATTTTTATTAATCTTATTTTTCACTTTTAAACTTTCCAATTGATTTTATATTTCCTTTAATTTGTTCGGTTGTTTATAAACCCTTCTATGACAACAATATGGGTTTTATTATACAATCTGAAATGAAAGTCCGCGTATAAACCTTCGATGTGATATATTAGACATGTTTATATCCATTCTCACATAATTTCTAGAATAAAAGATAATTGGCTTTAAATTATTATTTTTTATACACTCAAAATGTGTATTATAATATATCAGAAATTATCATATAAATTTTTGTTTTTTGGGAGATAAAATTGTATAGAACTTATATAAGAAAGGCATTTTTATTCATCATTTATATATATCGGAATTAATGAAATTCTTATGTACTGCTATAACCAAAGTATACTAATGAGGGATTGGAAATAAAATAGAAAAAAACAGGGTTATGAACTCTGGGGTCTACAGAAGATTCTTGAGCATTCAACCTTGCATAATAAATTTAAATGTTTGAATTCATCTCACACAAAGACATTTGTACGCTATCTGAAAGTAATCAATATCGCTTATTTACTGGGAAAATGCTAACACTATTAGACCAATTAATATAAATGAAGCTTTCGACTTATAAAATACTCTTGATTGAAAAACTGTAACTACGTGACTCGATTTTAAAACGCGTGTGAAAGCAATCGAATCCATTATAGTATTATGAAACCAGTTCCATATTGTTGTTAACCGATTTTCGTAGAATATTTGAAGCGTTTAAATTTTTTCTTTTAGATAACTATATATCATATCTCATTATATTTGTGTATATTAAAATAATCTCTCTGCCTGTAATTGTTATTTAAGCGGTATACATACAATTGAAAACCAACTGGCAGTTTTCGATGCTTATATAAAAAACCATATTATTAAAACAATTTTCAGATTTTTCAATCATCAAATAAAAATTAATTATAAATTTTTATAGGTTTATCGATTTACTATGTTCTCTATGTTTCCTAACTTAAATAATGATATTTAAAATGCTTCATTATTTTTTTACAGTTTATCAAATTTTTCACTGTTTTATATAAAGTTTAAAGATATATTTATTGTGTTTCGATTTATATTAGCATTGTGTATTCTCTGATGGATTTGTATTTTTTCATGAAATATCAGCAGATCGATATTCATGTATTTTCGATTCAATATATCATAAATCTATAAATTCGTCTGTTATTTTCAATACATGTTTTTACAAAGAGCAAGCGTTTTTTTATGTATCTTTTAAAGATCCTATTCATGAATAAGGATAAGTTTATAATTATGATTATTTAAAATTACTTCTTTTTTTCTTATAAAAAACCCCGTATCGATGGGTTTAATTTTATAGGACCTAAATATTCTAGAAATAATATGATACAAGTTATCAGTGTAAATTGAAATTTTCGCCATCCGAATTTGAGTTATTTACTTAAAAATGTCGCCTTGTAATAAAAACACATACGTGAATTATATGTAAGTTATAATTAATGGATATTTATAAAAACGATGGGAAATATCTAGCATGATAGCAAATTTTGGTTGTTCTTATAAAAGGCGCTTATTTTATTTTAAAGCTATGTGTTTATTGCATATACATTTTTTTTGCAATAATAATAAAAATTAGACCATTACCATTACTTGAATTATAAAGTAAAAAAATGGTTGCATATGCATATGTAATTAAAATGAAATCAACATATGATATATTCATTGAAAAAAAATTTATTTAAAAGTCTTATCTGGTATAATGGATAGGAATAAGGTATTTTAATACCGCAGACACTATTTAGACTTTACAGTTACGATACGGAATACAGGATACGTAGAGATTTTGCGAATATTTTCTTAATAGTTTTAAATGAAATTGCCTATAAAAAATGATTTTTTTGATAAAAATTCTTCTTGGAAACAATAAATAGACAGTTTAAAAGACATTGATATTGAATCTGGTGCCGAAAATTCAAAAAAAAACAAAAAAATTGTATAAATGTTTAACGGCAATGTTATATATTCTGGTATTATATGCACGGATTTCCTGTTATTTTCTATTATTATTGGTAAATACATGCAATCAATGTGTGTAAATACAATGGATATAATTGCAAAAATAAATAATTAGTGATTCTTTATAAAGAAATCTTTTCTCATATAAATACTGTTCAACATTAGATTTATATCATAAATCATATATAACATCAAAAATATAATATAAATGTTATTTATATCATAAAACACGATTTTATAACGCAAGCTACAATTGTTATGATTTATTTTATGGTATATCCGACTAAAACACATAAAACACAAATTTGTATTTGTACGATTTCCCAAACTTTTAGAGCGAAGGAAATTTCGATTGATAAATATTACAGTTATATGCATCGAACAGAGTATATAAGTGCCTAAAGAACAAAATAAAAACAAAAATATAGCTTTTATACTTTCTTTGCCATCTTATTCGGTTCTGGTTGTCTTTGTATTTTTATTTTAATAAAATTATCATATAAGTTAAGATTATCATGATGATTTTTGTATGCTCCGGTGCCAGCGATATTTTATTTTATTAAAACTTATTTAATATTTGCCTCTATAAAAAAATTTTTCGTGTATATTTCTAAATTCAAATATATTCAATCTTTTAACCTGCATTTTTATTCTAAAAAATTCTAATGTAGGTTGTAATAATCAAATAGTTTAGATTATAATTTTGGCTTTTTAAATAAAAGAATAATTTAAAATTTTTATATTATAATTTTCTTCTGTTAATTATAATTTTTTCTTATTTTTGTATTTATTTTTTAAACCTTTTAAATCTGATAGAATCATGCCATAAAATATCAATTCAAATCCTAGCTTTTTTAATTCATTAGTTTCTTTTTTTATTGATTGTGAAGGTCTTTAAATTAAGAAAAATTACATAAGCTAGATATAAATTTCCGAACCCAGATAATTACACATATAACAATCAATGAAAAACTATATATGGATATTTTTAATTATTTCTTAAGAACGATCAAAGATGGGGAAAACCATTAAACTTAGGAAGGGAGTTGAATATTGATCTTTGTAAAATTGCATATATTTCATATAGTTTTACTTATTTTCGAGGTATTTTATTATTCAAATACATTTAATCTTTTTGTTTTTTAATTGTCGAAAATAATTTAGATAACTATTCCCCAGTTTTATATATCAATTTGACATATAGTTTAAAACATAAAAAGACACTTGTATTATAAGATCAAAAGATCTTTCAGTGGTGGAAATATGTGACCTTGTATTATAAGCAAAAATTGGCAATACTAGGATCGTAAAAGGTTATTTAACAGGCTAAAACCTTTTTTCAAAACGCTATGATGTTACACAATCCAAATATTTATATATTAAAATAAGATAAATCATTTATTAATAAGCATTAGAAGAGTTTTTATTTAGCTAAAACATGATGCTTTCACTAAAATAAATTTTCTGATCTAACTAAATCTTGCATTTTAAAGGTGACTTTATTTATTTCTATGTATATTAATGCTAAAAAAAACTTAGTATATACTTTCACACCTAAAATAGTGCTAAAGCTTCATACATCAGCAGAAAAATTTTGTTTGTGATTCGCTACCTTTACAAGAAATTCATTATAAAATCTATTTTAATTTATAGTTTAGCTACAAAGAAATCATGTTTTTCACAAATCAACATTTCATCGGGCTATTTTTTTCGTCGTTCTCTGATTTTGTTGGAATATTTATTGATCTACGTAGTCGATTGGAGTCTTCAATGTTTGGGACTTCATTTTTAATGCAATCATCAATTCTTTTTTTAGTTTCTTCATCGTTTTTCGGGTCTTCAAAGCATTTAAATTCGATGTCTCTACATTTCTTTTCTGGATTTTTGGATTCTTTCTCGGAATCTGTTTTACACTTTCCTCTTTGTCCTGAATCTAAGTCTGGCTTTTCAGATTGACATTTTCCCGGTTTGGAATCATTATCTAGTTCAGATCTAGGCTCTTCATTTCCAGAAGAAAAAGGTGGCAGACTTGGATCGAATGTCTCAAATTCAGTATTTGGATCCTGTTCTTCTTCTTGATCAGAATCGGAAATGGGTTTATTGACTCCATCATTTTTAGAATCTTTATTTACAGATGGCTGATCTCCAGGACTCTTATCAAACTCCTCGAAATCAATATCCCTTTGGCCATGAGCTCCATCTTGAATAGAGTTCTCACTTTCTGAAGATACTTCAAATTCCCCTGGGTTTATTTCGCCTTCTTCATCTACTTTATCTTCTGAATCCTTTTCTTTCTTTTCAAAACAAACAAATTGTTTTTCGTCATCAGGATTACATCTATTGACGATCGTAAAATTAGGAGAGCAACCAGGAGCTTCTGGTTTTTTTGCTTCTTTATCCAGAGGAACTATATTTTCAATGTATGGTTTTATGATGAATCTTTGGTTCGAATTGGAAATATCACAAAATTTCATTTCTAATGATTTAGTGTCGTTTTCACGATACTCCAAGCATTTATAGAACCACCATGGAAATTTATATGTTGGGGTTGTGTGTTTTATAGTAAATGTTCCGTCTTTTTTTAATTTTATTTTCCAGAGACTGTTTATAGAACTATCAGCTTTTTCGCATGGCAAAACACCATTTAAATCTGCGTTCGGGCACATTTTATTCCCATTCACATAAATAAAATAATTTTTATGATCTTTAGTGTCACTTTCAACAATTTTTACGATTTTATCTCGTTTTGGCTCATTAATATTTTTTTCGTGTATAAATTCAAAACTCCGACTTTTGCTATCATAAACTAGGGTGGAATCGTCATTCATAGCCGGTTTAACCTCAATGTCAACATTGATAAATTTTTTGGGAATCTCTGCCATAGCATAAGCTATCATTAAAAATATCGTTTCCTTTTTATTCATGTTGAATCAATTGAGTTTTGAATTTTAAACACGATCAATATATTTTTTAAAACTATAAAGACCTATGAAACTATTTTGAGAAAATATAATTTAAATTGTTAATTATACTGTAGATATGTTTAATTGACCGCGTTATTGTCTTTTATATTGCATGGGAGAATTATATATTGTTGTATTTTATTTTATTTTTAAATCTGTAAAATATAAAAGATTAATTTGACCATATTTTTCTCAAAATACATTATATATTGACTTTTTATATTGGTTTTTGGTATTTCTTTTGTTTTAAATAAAAATAAAGTGGATATAGAATATCAGACGATATTGATGGCTTGTATATATAAATTTAATAAATGATGCATGGATAAATCGTTGATAGTTTTTATACCAAAAAAAAACTTATAATCAATTTAAAAACGTGAATAAACAAGTTTTTATACTGGCATATATATGAGAAAGTTTTACAAGATATTAATCTTGAATAAATCGTTCATAGTATTGTTAACAAGTGATATAAAATATATCTACTAAATTTTTAGAATCAAAAAAAACATCAATTGAAGAAATCCCACGTAAAAATATGCTTTTTAACAATACTTCATAACACTTATAGATGGGGTATGTTAAAAACAAATTAGCTTAACGGTATTTTTTGGAATTTCTGATAAAATTGTTATATGGTTTTATAACAATTTTTTATATATCAAATCAGTCTAAACATATCTTCTGTATTATTGATAATGATTACAGTTATCCTTCTCTGAATTCTAATGTGAAATATGATTATTCTAAAGCCATGGCATAAATTAGAAAAATATAGGTTATAAATTTGGTGATTAGATAAACCATAAATGATTTTGTGTATATTGTAAAGAAAATTAAGATAACGCCCGATTTCAACTGTTTATCTTTTACAGATTTTACTGACAATAAAAAGTTTGATTTATAAATTTACTTTTTATAAATTTATAAAACCGATTGTGTTACTTATATAACTTAATTAGTAGGCACATTAAGCGTTTTTCAAATATTTATTCATATAAATTATCACACAAAAAAATAGAACAAAACAAGTGAATTACAAATAAAATTTTGTATAATCAAATGTGCCATGAGTATGTGTTTTATTTTTAACAAGAAGGGGGTGCTTTAACCGTATGAATGAACCCATTATCAAACCTGAAATATTTTTATATTGATCAAAACACATTATTAATTTGCACTAAATTAAAAAGTAGCTTTTTATTCGCGTAAAAACACGATTTTTATATTCGTATTGGAAAAATTGGTTGTAATGGGATAGAGACTTTTATATTTTATATTTTGTACAATATTACAAAAAAATGCTCTGATTTTTTTATAGGTTAAAACTAAGTGGATTTGAATAATTATGACAAGAAATGTTACAGTTTTTTATTTTATTTAAAAAATTTATATTTGTAGTATTGAAAAAATATAATACGCTTCTGAATGATAAACAATTAGTTAACCTCTTCACTCTGGAAAAAATTCATTTTTAGATTTTTTTTGCGCGCAAAAAAGTATATATTTCTATTCTATAGTTCATTTTATTGTTTAATATATTTCTATTTTACTTTTTATCCCTGTTTAGGGAAAATTATGCTTAGATTACAATTCTCATATAAAAGCCCGCATTTATTATATTTAAAAATAATTTTAATGGCTAAAAAAACGTAATAAAAAATCATATGCCATTTTTTTTAATGGCACGATAATTCTTTCATTTATTTCACAATATAATTGATTCAAATGATCAAATTTATAGATTAAGATGAATTTTCGGCAATATTTTTGGCTCTTTCAGATCACAAACAAAATTGTAAAATGCAAAGCTTCATATTGAAAAACTTGAAATGAATATAAACAAATATTATATTTAAAAGGTTTATTGTGCTAAATTATATTTATTAGATAAAAAGAGTGTTGATTTTTTTTTTAAATTCAAAAATCACATTGTTTTTAGAAATAATGTAATTAGATAATATTTTATGATAGAATTTATAAATAAATATTGGAGTTTTATATATTTTACATTTAAAGATCTATTAATTATAATTAAGGACATAAATATAGTTTTTTTTTTAAAAAAAGTTCATAATTATTTTTTTCTTTGTATCTTGCAACATTTTCTTGTATTTTATATATATTTTTTATTTGTGTTGACTTTTTAAATTTTAATATGAATATATCAGGTAAAGGTTTTAAATTGATATCTAATGTTCATAGAGACACCGCATCTTATATAACAATAATACCGAAAATAACTGGGGTAAGGCTACATTTTAAAAGCTAAATATATTTTTAATTGAGTTTTAACCGTTTATTTCTATCTATACTAAGGTTTTTTATGCTTTATAGTCTCTGTATTTGATTTAAATTCAAATTCCATGCATCAAAAAAGAGTAGTTTTAGGTCAATAATTTCCTAAAATAGTAGGATGTGCGAAACCCATTTAGACAATAGTGCCTATTAGTGTTATTTTATCAATGAACAATTCATAGAAAAATAACTCTAAATAAATATTTTTGAATAGAATTTAATATTTTTGTTTTTATAGCCAATAAAATACACCAAAAAATACATTTTTTTATAAATTTTGCATAGATTACACATGTACATAATAATAAAAATTATACTAAGAAATTGATTTCGGCGGTTTATATGATCTATCTAATTATAATCGTTTTCTGTACATTGTCTAAACAATAAAAATCCTTGTAAAGAAGACAATAAACATTATTATGCAGCATTTGTCCTTCAATTGGATTATTCAAAGTTGTATCCACTGTAGAAAATATTGCAACATATCAATTTATAATAATCTCTGTTAATTTTATGGTATAATAAATTTTAGTTTCTACTTTAACAACATAAAATTTGCTTCTATACTACTAAGCTATAACTTTCACAATTTTTTTAACGACACTGTTCTCAAATATCTATATCGTCATATAAGGACCAAAATCGCAAAGTATACGGATTATACCATTGTTCTTTTATTATTTTTGTCCTTTATTACCTATAAATATTAAACATCTCCAATTTTTTTTGTATATAAACTCGCACTAAATATACTAGCCCAATAAAAAAACTATGTGCACCAATTTGTGAATTTATATTTAGGATTAAAATTACTCGTTTTTTCTCTAGAAATTTCAGATCGAATTGTAAAATAGAGAAAAAAAGCAGCATGAAATACATTTTTTATTTTTTCTCATCATTTTTTTAGCAAACTAAAGATGCTTACCACGAAGTTTTTAATGTTTTAAAGCATAATTAAATGCAATTGTAAAGCTTTTTGGTTGAATTAAAGAAACACTTTATAATTTGTACAAAAGTTGTTATATATTTAACCAATTATCTTGATCGAAACGGTTTTTTCTTTAAACATATCATATATCTGTTCGCTAAATGATATTGATGTACTTGATGAAGAATTTTTCTTTCTGTTCATATTTGTTATCTAAACAGGTGAAATCTTATTTTAAAAATACAAACATGGAATGTTTCATTCAACCTATCACAAATAACAATTTAAAGTTAAAATACATCATGGCAAATGATACATTTAAATTTAGTGCCGATACATACCAGAGTAGTTTAGTGCATTCCGATAACCAAAAAAGAAACGATTTCAAAGTTATGATATATCCACTAAAAAATAATAAATTTAATTTATCTGTTAATGATATTTATTTTTGCTATAATGTTTATGAAAAAAGATTGGAGAGCTGCAAAGATATTACTGATATAGGCGCAAGATGGATTATTGAATATACAGACGAAAAGGAAACACTGTCTCGTATTATATCTAGGTATAGAGATAGGGACAGAAAAACTGCGTTCGATATTTGCCTAACTTTCGAGATCGAAGATACCTTAAACAATGCTTTTCTTTCAAAATGCGAAGAAGGCAATCGAAAACAAATTTTTAGAATATATTTATTAACCAGTGATGAGGTTCTGCATGATCCAACTAATTCCAGTTATTTATTGCCAATAAAAAAGTTTAGCTCATACACCCAGTCTAACAATAAATTTAATGAATCTATTACTTCACCAAGCGATAACTCAAAAGAAAATATAGAGTCTGAAAATTTATACGATGCAACTGACATGTGTAATTCGGATTCAACTGATTTCTCAACATCAAATGATGAATCTTCTGATTCAGCAGGGGAATATGATTGCAAAGATGACTATAGTATGGGAAAAAGAACTTTTAATTGTTAATATACTATACAATATTAAAACTGGGAAATTTGTGATTTTATTTATTTGAAATCATTTTTCACTTATTTATCGAGGGCGAAATTTGTTATAATATCCAATAATAAATAGAAGATATGAAATTAGTTTAATAAAAAAAAATACCAAACTTATGCATATTTTTCTATTCAATAAACATCATTTTAGTGCTATCTCTAATTTATTTTTTGTTATATGATATTTATTTACTTTATAACTAGATAATTTATCGGTTATTTCATTTAAACACATAAAAAATAGAAACTGTTTTTCTTTTATATAAAAATAAAAAAACTCTAGGCTTTATGGCTAAGATTCTAAAATTACCTATATATGTTAACTTATATAAAAAATTCAAAATTCATCAAAAAATGACTATTTTTTACAGTTCGTAAATATCAACTTATTTTTTACTAAAAATTGCTCATTAATTTTTTATGATATATTAATGAAGTGATGTGATCATCAGTTTACATTCATACTGATATTCTAATGATAATTACTCATCTTATACGGGTTAATGCACCAGATTACATCATTTAAAATTTCAAGTTAATTTGTGCTAAATTATAGCTGCAAAAATATTACATCATGATGATAAAAGAAATCTAAATTATTTGATCTATGTATCAAAAACTCGACCAGGGATAAAAATCCGAAAAAAATATAAAAAAATAAACATTATTTAGTTTAAATAAATAAATTTAAAACCATGTAGCCTAATCAATGAATTTTTAATCAGTGATATCGTTGAACTACAATCAAAAAGAAATTTTTATTTTGAATACGATAGTTAATTACTTTAAAATTCTTTTAAAACCTTTATTAATGATGTTTTCTGATGAATATTGATTTTTTCGTTTTTTAAATGCATTTAAATCTAATTTATGACATATTATTGGGGTTTTTTATTCGCCTTTCAGAGAATTTATCTATATTAGATTAGATTAGAAGACTACGACTGTCTGGTGCAAATTTTCAAGCTATCTTACACAATTAAAATGATTTGAGGCTCACATACTCTACATAATATGTGATGGTCAAATTACAATTAGGAATTCAAGTCACCATTAGCTGTAACGAATGCAGCAAGAACTAGTAAGTTGAACAAAGATTTAAAAAAACTTGATTTTTTATATCTGCACTTCTTATTGATTTAAAGCACTTTAATGATTTTAAAATTCAAGTTAAAGCGATCAGAGCTAGTATTAGTGTAATATGGATGTAAGAGAAGCCTTGATCCCGTTGAAGTTTTTGAATTTTAAATATTGTTTATTTTATTTAAAAATATCATATTCATACAAATTTAGTTTATTATTCAAATTTCTCGGCTTTTTATTATATATGAGACACCATACTTGAAGCTAAAATATCTTTTTTTATCCATGAGGGTAGATCAATGTAATAAAAATCCAGTAAAAATCAATTTTATCTAGAAAAAAATCATTAGTTTGGAGAAGAATAGCGTCTTTCTATACAGTAGTTATAATTCCAGACTTTTTATGATTATATTCTAATATTATTTGTGATTTTTTACGAATAAAACATAAAGAAATCTGTGCTTCTTTTTAAAAAAAACTATCAAAGATTTAACAAATATATTTCAGTTTTTCTATAACATTCTAGGTTTTTTTTGACACTGTTCCTTTATTCTTATGTTTAGATCTTAAATAATTTTTTATTCTTATGATAATTTTCTTAATTTATTGTATGAACAAAAAAACTTGAATAAAATATAAATTTATAATTACTTACATTTCTTTATTCAATACTTAAAAAAAATGCATCATATAATTCTCTTGATTATTGATCTTTATAACTAATTCTATTTCTTTTTAATTTCATACTAAATTAAATCTTTCAATTTAAACTTTTTATTTTGCCATATATTATTGTTTTGTATGCATATTTTATTTCATATTTCATAAGTTCAAATTTATGATAAATTATTTAAATAAGGCTTGAAGGTATAGTTTTTATGCGTCAAGTTAAGTTAAGAATATAAATATATATATTAATACATATTTTTTCTGAAAGATGTAATATTTAAATCATATTTCAAATAGAAAATCAAAGTTTATGAAGATTAATTTTAAATGCAACTATTTATTAATATTCTTTATGAAGCAATATGCTATTGCTTTACATAAACAATAGTTATGTGATTAAAATGTCGTAAAAAATGTTTACTAAATTCAATATTTATTCGGATTGTCATTTTAAATTTTCGAATTTTATTTTCTGGATTTATAAATATAAAAAAACCAAAATATTTAGTAGTATAGGCCAAATAAAGGATTATTTTTTATTTATGTGTTAAGTTTCTAGATACAAATTATATCTTTTGTGACGTGGTTAGGCCCTTGGGAAAATTTAACAACTCCTTGATGCATCTTTTGACACCTTACCCTGATTTATCTTCATCAACTGATCTTCTTCTCTCAAATGAGATGAGTTCAAGTGTATCGTCAAATAAAGGAAATATATATTTGAAACATAAAAATAATTAAAACTATGTGTAAAATCTACATGTTAAGATAAAAAAGCAAAATTAATGTTTTTTTGGACACTCTATAAATCACTACCTATGATTCAATATTTCGTTAAATTTCATCTAAAAACATGATTAGAAATACTTGGTTAAATAACACATGCTTCCTGGAAATTTTAGTCTTGTCACACAAATTATATAAATATCCAGTATTTACACAAATTATATTTGATTTGATGTGGTTTCAAGCCATATAATGTGTAATATAATTCACTTTAAAAATATTTTGCTCATGAATATGTATTATAATAAATTGTTTGTTTTTGCATTCATTCTGTTATAAGATTTTCTACCCAATTTTTATTATACATCATTTCAATAAAAATATTTTTATTTTATAAGATTTTTTTTACACTTTGATATTTTTAAATTCATACATTTATATTTTTGGAAAAATTTAAATCTAACGAACAATAAAAGTCAACAATAATTTGATAATTTTATTTTAATTGTGGCGCCTTTTTAATCTTAAATTCTACACATAAAATAATTTTTACAAAAACCTTTTTATATCATTTTGATATTCTTTTTTGATATTGTAATTTCTGGGTCTCATAAATAAAATATACTAATTTTTTATATAAAGATGACTTGAACTAACTAAAACTTATTTTAGGATATAATCTGAATTTCTTGATGTAACAAAAGCGCCTTTTTGATCAAAATGTATACATTCAATTAAAACGAACTAAAATAAATTATATTACTATCTAAACAAAAGCACACAAATACATGAAATGTCTTTTTTTATATGTTCAAAGGCAATCAATTATACTAATGAATATTTTATAATGTGATTTGTATTGACTTGGAATAAAAATATTTTGAATAACTGTTTTTTTAATTGTAAAGAAATTATTTGTTTATTTTTAGTTGGGAAAAATACCAATCCAGCCATGATCTATTTCTAAGCTTATAAATCCTAAAAATAATATTATGCCCGGCTTTGTGGGTCAAGTTTATAGGATGGAACTATCAAGTGTTTTAAACACATGATCTACAAATTCGCAGAAAATGTAAATAAGCAATAATTTTTTATAACTAATAAAAGTTGGATTTCAAACTTTTTACGTTGATGTAATTAAACCATGTATTAATAGAAAATAAATTGTAATATCGCCTCTATACAAATGAAACATTACTTTTATGGATGAAATTTGAATGAAACCAAATAACTTCACGACTTTAACTCTTTATCATCTAGAATTAGGGATTTAAGTTAATTAAAAGATCACAATATATACTTCAAAACATATTTAAGATCTTTAAAATTTAGATTTTGTGATTTATGTTAATCTAAAGAACACATAATATACTTACAAAACATACTTAACTCCTTTTATTTAGAGATGGGGATTTATGTTAATTAAAAGATCACTATATATACTTTAACTCTATAAAATTTAGAGTTTTAAGTTGATCAAATACCATAATATACAATTCAAAACATACTTTAACTCCTTATAATTTAGAGATGGGGATTTAAGTTAATTAAAAGATCACAATATATACTTCAAAACATATTTAAGATCTTTAAAATTTAGATTTTGTGATTTGAGTTAATCTAAAGAACACATAATATACAATTCAAAACATACTTAACTCCTTTTAATTTAGAGTTGAAGGTTTGAGTTAATTAAAAGATCACAATATATACTTTAACTCTATAAAATTTAAGGTTGGAGGTTTGAGTTAATTAAAAGATCACAATATATACTTTAACTCTATAAAATTTAGAGTTTTAAGTTGATCAAATACCATAATATACAATTCAAAACATACTTTAACTCCTTATAATTTAGAGGTGGGGATTTATGTTAATTAAAAGATCACGATTTATACTTTAATTCTAGCAAATTTAGAGTTTTAAGTTGATCAAATAACATAATATACAGTTCAAAACATACTTAACTCCTTATAATTATGAGTTAGAGTTTTAAGTTAATCAAAAGATCCCAATATATAATTTAAAACATACTTTAACGCTTTAATATTAGTTATTATCGAATTTTAAAACATATTCAATCAATAAATTTCGAATACAAAACCCGCCCAATAAACATATAAATATTATAATATGAACTCCACGTAGAGCCCTTTTATGGACAGCGGATTTTTAGAAGGAGAAGAATGGCAGGGTGATGATACGAGCTCAACAAACACCACAGAGCCACAAACACGAAACATTCCTAGAGGATTCCAAAGCAATCACAGGATAGTAGTTCCACTTCCGATCGGTCTAAGAAATATGCTTAAGCGAGAGCTTTACGATAAAGGCGAAGAGCTCCATGAAAAGACAGTAAATATAATTGAGTATGTAGTACAAAACAAAGATAATGAAAATTTGTATACACATCTAATTGAAGCTTTACAAGACACGTTGGATGAAAGTACAAAGATGGTTGTTGGTAAAGTGATTTCGTATAAGAAGAAAGATTGTAGGGATGGAATGGATTGCCGCAGAGGCGATAATTGTATCTTTCTGCATCCACAGGACGATTCAAGAAAAAGGAAAACAATGCATGATCATTTTTTAAAGAGGCCTAGGATGAATTCGAATGATAATGAAGAATATTCTGAAGTCATTTTTAATCGAGTTCCTGAGCCACTTTCTGATATAAGAAGAATTAAAGAATTTGCTAGTCAATATGGTCTTGTACGTGAAGTTAAAAATTTAAAAGAAGGAAAGTTCTTGATAAAGTTTAGGTCCCATGAAGAGGCTAAGAATTTAATGGATGACAAGAAAATTGTTATGAACGATGAAAAGATCACTAAATTCTTTAATAAATATTCGAAGAAGACCACTGAAGATGACCTTTTTGGTCTTTTTGAACAACACGATGAAGTTGTGGCACATTTGTGTGAATTTACGGAACGAAAAGATCTTATTGGTAGATTGAAGTGGATTATCAGCAGAATTAAATCAGTTACTGCCCCAAATGATTTCAAAAATGAACGTAAAGAAAATAATAAGCCCAATAATAACAATCATGATAATTATAAGAAAAATTCTTTATATTGCAATAGTAATTTTATTTAATGAATGTTTAAAATGCCTATAAAAATGAATATATATAAGTATAGGTGAAATATTCGTTTATTTAAATATATCAATAACGTATTAAAAGTTAAAAATAATAGTTTTTAAGTTTAAATTCACGTAATATATCTATTTAATCCTTAAAACCAAGTTCTTCCTTTTAATTTTTAAGATCGTATAAATATAAATTCTATGTCTTTAAGTTTAATTCAACGCCATATATCTTATTTATTCTTAAAACCAAATCTTTCTCAAAGTTTCGTTTTCTATATCGGCAAAATCTATTTTCTATGTCTATTTATTTTTGATTTATGGGTTAAGTTTCATTTATCAATTATATTTATTGAGACGAGTCAGCCCATCGGGAATATTGCACAACTCCTTGATACATCTTTTGACACCTTGCCCTGATCTATCTTCATAAACAGCACTTCTTCTCCCAAATGAGATGAGTTCAAGTGTCTTGTGCTATGCCTATAAGTTTAAGTCTACATAATATGCCTATAAGTTTAAGTTAAATAATATGTCTATAGAAAGTAATGCCAACAGAAGAAAAAGCTTACGCGCACGCAATATATTGAAGAATACGCTTGTACTAATAAAGATAAGAAAAAATCCATTGAGGAAGATTGTAAACTTGATGAGGCGGAAAGAAATTTTTTTCAAATCTGTTCTATGCAGCAATTTTAAGTTTTGCTAGAATAACCCTAAATATCTAAAGATATAATATACTATAAAACAATATATTTTCGTGTTATTTTCTATTATTGTCAAATAAAACCATAGTTTACAATTCAAGAAATATGTTATGTTTTATTATTCTAAAAAATCACGCAGTTTGTGTTTAAGCTTGAAATCAAATATGCCCAATTATTTCTGCAAATAACTTCTGCTTCGATTTTAGATTCTAATATTTCCGTCAATGATTGAAATTAAGTTCTTTCACACTAAGTGAATTTAAAAATTGTTTCATATTTTTATATAAAAATTAGCTTACAATGTTTGATTTTAATTGTGTTCTAATATTCTAAAAAACAGAACTCTAGCATAAAATTTTTTACGCACTAATATATTATTTTATCATAAAAAACCAAGTTCTTTATTGCTAAGTATAGCTTTAAATGTGTTCTAATATTGAAAAAAACAGAACTCTAGCTTAAAATGCCTACGCACTAATATATTATTTTATCATAAAAAACCAAGCTCTATATTGCTAAGTATAGTTTTAAATGTGTTCTCATATTGAAAAAAAACCAAGATCGCTCTTAGTAGGTTTGACTTTCGAACTGCTCTGTTATCGATTGACGATAGATACATTTACCTATAAAAGCATGTTTAAAATTTTATATTTTTCTTGGGATGCCCCGATTAACCAATAGTTCTATTAAAACAGTGGATTGTTAAAATATAGAAAATTTAAAAAAAAATTATATTCAAAAAATAATTTATTTATGTATGCTGATTAGATAGATTGATAATATTTCAAATTATCTGTGGTGATACCATAGACTAGACAATTTATTATAATATTTCTATTCAGGAATATGATAAATTATTTCAAATTCTATTTCTAGAAACAAAATCCAGCCTTTATTTGTTTTATCAGCATCTTAATTTCATGAGTAACTACACTGAGTTCACGCTTACATCAATAAATACATTCCCCTATATAGAAAACGAGAGCATTCCTTATAACGATGTTTAGGCAAAAATCAACATCTTATTTCTATTAACAGATGCTGTATGTTAACACAAAAAACAGTTTTTTATTTTTAAAATCATTAATGCTATTTAAAATACCACTCTATCACAATATAACTATAAATCACCATCAATATAACAGATAAATATATTTTTGAATTATGCACTGGTGGTGTTATATAATTTAATTTGAGAATATATTCATAAAACAGAAATAGCACATAATTGATTTTTATATAATTCAAGGTAAAAAATACCAATAGAGCGACCATGCAAAATGTTATTAAACTATATATTTCGTAAAAGCACATGATAATAATTTATTAGCTTTTAATCATGAGATTTCGTTTAGGATAACTATTTTTTCTAGACATAGTGGGATATTTTTTTATATTAAAATTAGTTATCCCGAAACTCTTAATTTAGGTATTAAAACCAATATAACCCGGCATTCACAGGTCTATTCTGTTGTACGAATAGTTAATGTAAACGAAAAATACACACTTTTTATCAGAATGTAACGTAGAACCATTAATAAATTTTATAATCGTATTTGAAAGAAAATATAAGCCCAGTTTTCATCCACAAATACAATTTAAAAATTTGATCTGATATATTACGTGGTATTCCGTACATACACGCAATAATTTTTCACATCATATTTCACATGTCAAATTTTCGATTTAGAAGATTTTTATTGCAGGTTTGTTTTACACTGTCTGTATCATACAAAAAAATAATTATTATGAGTTTATAATTTAATTGATTAAATTGGAGTTTTTATGTATTTCAATTTATTTAATATGTTTATTAAGTTTAATAACTTTATTTTCGTCTGTGTATCCTCTTAAAATGCTAATCAAATTATGTTTCAAAAGGTAATTACAAAATAATGTTTAACATCTTTATAATACATGCATTGTGTTAAGTACAAACAGAATACAAAATAAAATGGAAAAGAAACAATAGTAATACGATGGAAATCTTAAAATATATGTATAATATATAAAAAATGGTATAACTTCAGTTTAAATATAATCTAATTTAATATGTTAAAGTAAATGACAGTCTAAAACAAAATCAATGGATATTTATGACATAATCAAAAAGATCTTTCTTATAATAGAAGTGGTTTGGTGCTGATAAGAGTCGATTATGGAATATAATAAAATGGTAAATATATTTTACAGTTTAACAAAAATTATCCCATATGTTATAACATGGGATGGTGTGGTTACACAATATCATAGAAGGTACCTGAAGGGACTAGATGTCACGAACCATGTTGAGGCATATATTCAAACCTTGGGATTTCGAAAAACCCTTGAATTAATAGGTCACGAAAGAAGGTGGGGTATTGAAGAAGACTTTGGAGAGAAGAAGATAGCCGAAAGTATAAATACGCTGTGCCTGAGAACAAAGACTAAAATTAAGACCATAAATATAGCCCATAAATAAAAAATACAATTATTTTACAGTTTAAATTTAAGTGCTGCCCCTAAAATATTAGCGAATAATATTATTTGAATTCTTTTTAATAAAATCAACAAAATTGGTCACTGATTATTATTCATAATCATAAAATACATGAGCTTACCTAAATATTTCAAAAGTTTATGTTACTGTGTTATTCGATTGCTTGATTGTTGCTACAAGATATGGATATGTGTAAAAAAATTATAGTTATTTAAGTTTTGAAGATCCAGTCGTTTTGGAATGATTTTTGAAAATTTAAAGGAACAATTTTATTATAAAAAAAAATTGACTAGATCAATTATAGACATATTTGTATCCGGGTTTTTAAAGGAATCGCAGACAATCTCGATATTTTAATATGCAATCAACAAATAAATTAAAATCCAAATCTTCTATGAGATATATAAATATATTCAATGGATTTTTCATTAATGAATGTGTTTAACTTATATATGCTGCAGACCTAGCGTAATACAACAATATGCAGTCATGAATATTTTTTTTGCGTTGGTTATAATGAAATTTTAAGTATTTTTTACAAATAAACAAAGCTAGTTTAAAATAAAAAAAGTATGATAGAAAGAAGACTTTTTTAGATAATGATTATATTAGAACAAATATCATATAATTTATACAATTAACAGAATTAAAGTTTGTGATTGTGCAACAATGATCATCATAAAAGAAAAGAAACCGAAATTTAAAATTATTATGAAACATGTCTTCCAAACTTATTAATTACTAAAAAAATAGAACATAATTGGCCTATATTCTTGTTTTAGGTTATTTTACTTCTTTAAATTAAAGGTTTCAAATTGAAAACTATTTTTCACATTTTTTATATGCAAATAAATTAATATATCGTACAATTATTTGTATAAAACTTATATAGAATACCTCAGAGAAATTGAATGTGGTTTTAAATAAAAATAATCAATAAGCTCTTATCTCATGTGCTTATTGTAAATACATTTATCTAGTATGTATTTTTGTTCGTGTTTTTTCAAATAATTTTAATAGACTTGCGTATATGTAAAAACTTAGCAATTTAAGTTATACAAGACACTTGAACGCATCACATTTGAGAGAAGAAGAGCAGTTTTTGAAGATAGATCAGGGGAAAGTGTCAAAAGATGATTCAAGGAGTTTTGCAATGTCTCAACGGGCTGACTACGTCTCAAAAGATGGAATTAATAAAAAAAATAAACTAAAACCAAAAATAAAAAAATAATCATTAAGTTATATATTTAACATGCTGCTTGGTATTTAAATTAATGATCGTACAAATACCAAAAAAAAATTATATATTTATCGTGTAGTTTGGTTTTTAAATTAATGAAATTGGAAGATACTCATGGCGTCATGTTTTTTTACATTTTTATCCCCCTTATTCTTATATTTTGATCCGTAAATTCATTTAAATAATTGTGAGTATACAATAGTTTCCATTGTTTAAATTTTAGAATAAATAGAATATCACATTTTGCAATAAAATATCTGTCGATTATCTATTCTGAGGTTGTAATTCCTATAAACCATGGCATATCATTTAAGTCACGCGTTTCCAGATCTGTTTGGATGTATTTCTTGTGATGCTTAATAATAGAGTTTATTATAGTTATTTTTTATAAAAGATATTGAAGTTTACCGATCGTTTATAATTTTTATCATTTATGTATACAGCATTACATTCTTCTATTTTAATTCGCACAAATTATAATTAAAATACGGTTTCTTTACCATCTAAGATATAACATCATACAATAACCGTAAATATAAACGCAAAAATACATTAAATATATAAAAAATTTTTGCTAGATTATAATAGAATCCCATATGAAATATTTTTACTTTTTTTTCTAATATATTAGATGTTTAGTTTTAGATGAGGAAAAAATAAACTTATTACTGTTTTCTCTATTAAGATTTTTTATGCATGAAAAACCACAAAAATTCTAATTTATGGTTTCAAGAAAAAAATTCTTTTAAAAAAGAAAAACGATCGCCCCTAAAATAGGAATGCAAAACGTTGATTGCTTATCAAAATTTAAAACCGCAGATCCAGAAAATTTCTACGTGAAAACCTCGCTTATCATAATTGCACTTAACGCCCTTGTTTTTTTTTCAATCGCTATATATGAATCAAAGTATGAGAGTAGGAAGAAAAATATCAAAATATACACCAAATTGGCTGTCGGCTATTTTTTGATAATAATTCTCTTTGGTAAGAGTTTTTTGTCAAATGGAATGTATCTCAATCAATATATAAAATATTTTGCGTTATTCAACTTTCTTGCGTCTTCCCTTTTCATTTTTCTTTTCGTGAAAACAAATGAACTTTAAATAAATATTATCTAGGTTTTTTTCTGACCAAAATTATCGATAATTTGTATAGTTTCATAAATTATGTGTATGTAGAAGCTTAAATGTGTTATTATTTATAATTTATCATAAACATTAACGGGTTTGAACCACGACTAACACTAAATATGGCACATTCTATAAAATTCTAGTAATTTAATATATACATGGCATTAAATTTTCATTACAAACACAAAAACACTTTTATCGACAAGATAAGATGGTCATAAAAAATGCAATTTTGGTTAGTCTTGTATTTTAAATAAAATTTATTTCCTGTGTTTTTCAATATATAATATAGCTGCTAAGATTGATTAAACAAATTTTAATTATTGTTTATAAGTTCATTAGAATGATATCCATGGAATGAGAAAATATAATTCCAATCAAAATTATTTACTTCAAGCTGATAATTGGTAAACTGACTTGTGAATATATCTCAAAGCCGTGTAATGTAGGAAATTAATTTAGTTTTAACATAATATTTATATGTGATCGAAAAAATAAACCAGATATGTTAATATCAGCTGATAGAAATAAAATCTAATATTGCAAATTGAGCAATCATGTGATATCATTTAGTGTTTATTTTGAAAGCTATGAATTATATGTCATAACCAAACATCATAGTATTCAAATGTGTGTATCTATTGTTTTCAAATGATTACAGGAATGTCTCTTGCCATATTCGTATTTTCTTTGCAATACAGAAATCTATTCAAAATATTTTGGATGTATTGGTACTTTTAGAAATTATGAAATAGTTGAATTTTAAAAAATGGTTTTCAAATGTTCAAAATTGTCTCTATACATATTTCTTATAGCTTAAAGGTCGATTATATTCAAAATAATAATAAAAATCAAATGTATGTTTATTATTTAGGGATCTATTTTAATTCTAAAGATTGATCGCTTATAATACGTTAAATTATATCGCATAGTAGTTATTTTTAAATATATTCAGGCGAATCAATAAGTTTATTCCTTGTAAAAATGAGATATTTAAATTAACTCTCGCTACATTATAAAAACGTAAATACATTTCTTTTTTATTCCTAAAAAATTAAAATCGAATTTACTTTATTTATTTATGTTTTACTTCTATTACTTTTAGGAAGTTCGCTTTAAACTAATGGGAACTATTGCTTAACTGCTGCGTCTCTCTGTGGGACTCCTCCAGCACTTCTTGTCACCCGTAATCACCGTGGATTGGGCCCTTTCTCATAGGCGGCAGTCATTATGTCGAGGGAATGAGATTTTGTCTACTGTTCATCGCTACAAGTTACAAGCTACAATCACACTCTACACTTACCTATATTCTTGCTGAACGGTGTGGGATCCTTTTCATTCTGTAGGCACAGTTCAACGGCTTACACAGCAACCTCCTTTTCTCATGGCTTGTCAGTGCTTTATGGTTCGGTTCACTGTCCGCCCCCTTGGGTATTTTTCTTTATAGTAAATTCGTTTCGGAAATTAGTGGGGTGGGTGGAAATAGAACCCGCGACCCCTCAAACTGGAGTCCGACTTGTAAAGCACTCAACCATACCACCCCTTTATTCCTAAATAGAAATAAATAAATAAATTAGTTTGCTTTATAAAAAAATAAAGGACCCTTCAATGACGATCTAATTTAAAAATATAAATTTTATAAGTGGTTATAGACATACAAGAATTAAAAAAGATTTGCAATAATTAATTATCAAAATTAAAGTAGCTTTCTAAAAATAGTCACATTTTTTTTTATAGATCAAACTACCGAACTTTCCAAAAAATTCGGAATTTTAACTATCTAAAAAAAAGAAAATAATATCGCGCAAATAAGTTCATGTAACCATTAAAATTAGTGAAAAAAAATATAATTACATATTTTAAAATTTACTCATATAATTACATCAGGATCAAAAAAGTAGAAATTTATTCAAATCTTCTATGATTGTTAAAAAAAAGAATTATCGAAAGTTTCATGCATACGGTTAATTGTATTTTCCGTTTAATATCTGCACCAAGGTTTTTTTAGATATACCCAGTGCTCATTAAAATTGTATATACATTGATAAAATATAATGTTCTATTATTTTTATAAATTTATTCCATAGTAACATATGCAATTTTCAATCTTTTTTTACTTTTCCCTTGCAAATTAATTTATTTTTTTGCGAAATTAGGTATCTTTATAATTATGTTAAAAGAATGCATTTTTTGAACTTTTTAATACTTACATGTGAAAAAAGTACGAGGTTCTAAAAGTAAATTATAATTTACAGCTGATAATTTGCTTGATGGATTTTTATTGTCATACAAATTTTAAAAACGAATTCAGGAGGCGGGTGCTATTCTTCTATCCAAACATTTACTTTGCCTGTTCCGATGGCTATATATACAATACATATATTCCTCGTTTTATATATTTTAAATTAGTTAACACAATAAAGGGCTGAGGTATAGTTTATTTATATAACAAAAATTATAGTTTTATACAGCTTCTTAAGAAGTTATGTATGACACTATAGCATGTAGAAAAACAATAGTATTCAGAAAACACTTGAATAGATTGGACTTTAAAGAAAAAGATTTAAGTGGTTGGTGTGAAGGAAATTATGGAGAAAAAGCATATAAATATGTCCTAAACATAAGAAACATCTAAAGTTTATCTTCGATTATATAGTAAATGTAAACCTTTAAATTCCTTTATAATGTGTGTATAAAATTTCATAAACTCCGCAAAAACGTGTTCACGAAGCGTATCGTTTATAATAATAAATCAATGTAAAATAAGTTACCCCTGGTGTATATATTTAAAAGAGGGAGTTCTGCCATAAATCTTAGTCTAAACTATTAATATTAAATTATTTATAGCCATATTATTTAATTTTTCACGAAAGTGGCTGATAAATGGTCGATTTTTTATGGTAAAAACACACGTAAAACATATCTTTCTATATCGTTCGATCAAATGCTTTATCTATAATGGTTCTTCTTATCAATTATACTTTATCTGGTTTATTAAGAAGCAAGGGAATCTTTTTTTGCCTCTTCTTCACCTTAATATAACGAAACCATCATGCCTTTGAATATAATTTCCAAAATAAGATATACTATTTACAAAAAATATTCTTCTTCATTTGTATTATAATCAAGAAAATTAGCTAAAATTCTATATTCTGTTATTTTCATTTGTACATTAGTCGAATTCTCAAAATAGTTTTATATTTGATCTGATAAGACGTTGAGAAACTTTGCCTCATGTATTATTCGTTCTAATAAATTTTATTTTCTGATTCATATTTCGATTGTACGTAATTATTTTCAATTTCGCATATTGGTTTGTGCTACTTACGTTGTATATGAAATCAATTATTTTTTATCTTGTTTCTTTATCAAAATAAACAGAAAACCCATATTTTAATTTTTTAAAGTATCGAAGGGTGTATATACTTATATAATTGTGCCCAATGTACAAACTGCCGATAAATATCAAATTTAAATATTTTATTATTACAAAAAAAAATTAGTATGCATATAAAATATATCCAAAATAACTCGTTACAGTTTTTATTTATACAATTTTTAATCCTTTGTTAAGGAACATATTTTTCAATCTTTATTTTCAAGTTATTTTGGGGCAACCGAGTGGGTACTAGTGAAAAAGTATCACAATTATTATTGGATTTAAATTATTATAACAAAAAACTCAAAATATTCATTTATCGTCCACCTGTATTTTTGAATACTGATTGTACTGATTTAGGTAGCGAAAAGATTGGCGGTTTCGCTGTTAGCTATACAGATAACTTTGAACAGTTTTCTTTTATAGATAATTACTGATATAAAGTAAATTTTAAATATTTCCCCCCGTGTACTGGATACATTGTAAATCGAAATATATTGATTTATGATATCTAAATATTCCAAGAATATATTCTGCAAAAGGATACTAACTTATAATAGATTAAAAATAAGAAAATAATAATTTCCTAGTACAAATAAATACATTCATGAATGTGTTTTGCAGAGTTTATAATTCTTAAGTTATTTGTATGGTTATTTCGTTAAATTCAGTAATATATTTTATTAAAAATCAGAATATGTGGATGGCAAATTATGAGGAAAAATATTTTTCGGAACATAAAAAATTATGGGGATGAAAATTCGACCGAAATATATTCAAATAAAACATCTGAGAAGATATATGGAAGAATCCATGTGTATATCTGATACTGTGAGACTCAAATATAAACCTCAACGTCCTCAAAATTTTAAATGCTATCTTAATACGGCTTAAACATTTCAGACAAAAATACATATTGATTGAATCTTAGCACTATCGGTTGAACGCTCTATAATTTATCGGTGTTACCTAAACAACCATACACGTTATAATTGATGTTGGAATCACAAAATAGAAATATTTGGAAAGGAAATATATAACTCTTTAAAGATGATATCTTACGCACAAAGGTAGATAATGAAACAAATTGATTCATCTATTTATAATCAGAAAAAAGCTATGCCCTAAGAAAATCAATGCTAGAAATGTGATTAATATGTTCTGCAATCAAAGTAATCTTCGGTTCTGATTGCTAAAAAAAATGCTAAATAAAACTAATATGGTACATTTTTAGTTTCTAGGCTTTATATTTAAAATGGTTTTTAATATAGAAAATTGAAGCTATGGTGAAAATCGAAGGGTTTTTTCTATAAAAAAACCATAATAGTATTGAATATAAAAAAGAGGCAATAGTTAGATGATTCGCTTTCTCAAGCTTTATTTTACATATTTACATGGTTAATCGAAGTTTTAATGGTCACATAAATTAAAGTGATTAATTAGTCTATTCCCCAATACAATAAATTCACTGGAATTGAATACAATATTATTTTAACTTTAAAATCCAAATAAATACAGATATTCGTTTTTTTGTTAAAAAAGTGCTTTATTAAGTTAAATTTATTTGTAAGAAATATATTGTTGCAATTAACACTTTTTAAATATGAAAGATAACTTAGGGAATTTATATTATTCTATTAGCAATGATACTCTTTACAAATTTTAAAATTATTGTGATAAAAAATGATTCGTAGACTCCTATTATATAATTAAAGCCATCTGCCGAATTATTATTTATAGAAGTTGAATATCTACATATTTTATATTTTTTTATATTAAGGGTCTTTATAAATTCTAATATATGCATTAATCTATTGAGTGCGAATATTATTTATCTTGTTTTTTTTCAAAGCCTATTTATCGAAAAAAGAATGTTTCTTCAAATTTTAAATGGTGAAATTTCACTTTTTAAACTATATAATCTCTTTATTATATATTAAAAACTTACATATGAGTTCTAAAATATATACTATATATTAAAACCACTTATAGTCATTAAAAGCACCCAAGATATTCGCCTTTTCCGGATTTTTATATTTTAAATCTGCACAAATATTATGAAGTTTTTTATATTATAATTATAGTTTTTTAGTTTTATAAAGGTACCATAGCGAATTCCATATCTTTTCATGGCACTAGGATTAGCCTTAAGGATTTTCAAGTTAACATTTATGTTGGATCATATTTAATGATATCATATATTCTTCTGTAAAAAAATCTTGCACTAAGAAGCCGTGAAAATTATAAATAAAAGGAACATAGTTTTCTTTTTTATTCATAAATATAAATCAAATCAATGTACATAATCTGTCTAAAAAAAAGGAATATAAAATGTTTTACAAACAAATAAATACAATTTCCACACGAATATAACAAATATTTAGTGAACAAATATATTTTTAAATTTAATATTTTCATCTAAATATGCATTTTTTTGCTACATGTCTGGATATTTTTATTATTTAAGTGTTATAGCACGATTTTGTAATCCCAAGACATGTAATTCCAGAAACATCTAAGATTTATGTTGAAATATGTCTATTTTTTGTAAATTGAATCGCTCAAAAATTCCTGAAATACAAATTTAGTTGCTGCGATATATTCATTGTTTTATATTTATGCATAGAAATATTGATGTTGAATTAATCTAAAAAGTATTTTATTTTTCTTTATATCATCATTAAAAACAAAAAAATCTAAATCCAATACTATTTTTAAATTTTTAATAATCATCCTATTGCTAAAACTAAAATTTAAAAAATCAGATTTCCAATTTGGATATAGAAGTATAATGAAAATGTACAGTAAATGCGTTTATCAACATTAAATTTATACTTATCAGCCTATAAAAAGTTTACTTATCAAAAAGGGTCTTTTTTACAGATTTCAAGTCATAAAAACCCTTTAAGACATATTTATGCATATAAATTGCGATTATATTAGGTATTTTTTCCGTATAATTTTATAGAATAATCCTTTGAAATAAAAAAACATAAAAGATCCATGGCATGTCTAAAAAATTAATAGATATTATTAGAGTGAATTTTAATTTATAGTAAAAATATTTTTGTCTTTCTGATTTTCATATTTTAGCTATAAATGTGTGCAAAAACTTATTTTAATAAAGTGTAAGAAATTGTTAATTGGGTGATAATTTAAGGTAGGGTTAACAACTTATACGATCAAATTGTTATGAGGGGAGCATTTATGCTGTTATAAGAAGATTTTTTTATGGTTGATACTAGTGAGGCATATTTCCCATTAGATTTTTTTTAATTTATTAAATAGAGGCACGATGTCAAAAAATATAGACTTTAATACAATAGTGAATTTTTAATATCCCAATATAAAGCAAAAAAATTAATCTTGAACTAATTGTAGCACAAAAACACAGTTAAAATTTTTCTTTATAAATATATTGAAAATTATATAATTCCAATTAATAATCTACAGTTAAATAAATTAGTAATTTTTGATCCAATTTTCTGATAAAATATTCAAAGATTTCTAATACTGCACGCTAAAAGCAATGAAAATTAAAAGAATTTAATTTAAGAGTCAAGCGTTAGTTCTGGTATGTTGATAATATATTACCTTATTGATGTATGGAATAATTTTTTGCGTGTTTTATAATGATTCAAGACTGTTTTATATTACTTATTTTTCTATTATATATTTAATGTTCTAGTAGCAATCATATAAGCTTGATAAATTTGCAATTTTTGCTCAAATTCGGGTTATCGATTTTCAGATCCTTAAAATAAATAAACTTGTATTTTTAGCGGTAATAATACAGAATGTACATATTTTCATATTTTTTCTATCAAAAAAATCGCTAAAAAAAACAATATTTGTAAAAGTAACCGATTAATATGAAAAATAATAGAATGCATCATTTTATTATTTTTAGCGATATTAAAAAAGATCAAAGAATTTGTGTTTCCAAATTTTTTTTTGATTTAAAAGTATTAAAAGCGTTTTTTTGCTTTCGATTGTCCAAGGCGAATATTCACTAGCATTGACATACTGCAATTAGATAATTCGCTTGCCTCAAAATGCAAAATTTTTATCGGCCTAAACTTCTAATCACATGCTAATAAAATGTTTGTGTAATTATAATGGACCTTGGCAACTTATATGCGCGATATTTATAAATATTATGACAATAAGGAATCACTCGCTATTACATTAATCGTAACTTATATTACATTTATATTGTATATTTAGAATCTTGGTACATCAAATTGTATTTTAAACTATTTAAAGCTATAAAAACATCGACCATTTCTTGTGTGCTAAGATACCTGGATCCATTTCATAAGAATTTCACACTACAAAATTTGCAAATAAGAAGAAATCTTTTAATTAACTTATATTATAAGAAATAAAAGTACAAAACTTTATTATATGTTATGGTTCATCCACAAAATTTTACGCATACATGTTCTTTATAGCTTTTGAAGCATTTTTATTTTTTATCAAAATAGTTTACAGTACTTTGAGGAAGTATTTAATTCTTACGCAAATTTATGCTCTCTTTATCTTACCTAGATTTGCCTTTATAGATAATATATCTAATTTTTATGGTTTTATTGCAAGGTAAACGTATATTATAAGCAAACTGTTTTTACTTTGTTCAATGAAGCCATAGCCTGGATTTATGTATGATTTTCGCGCATATAAAATCAGTAAAAATCAAAGTTAGACGGTGAATATTACTTATAAGTTAGTGTTTATTGTATGAAACCTGTGAATCAAATGCCGAGAAACAGCAAAAAAAAGTCAGTAAAAATAAACCACAATAATTCATTTGTTTAATAACTATAGGATATCATATATTCATATATTTATTCTTGTTCACCTTATAACTATAACACTTTATATCTTTAGCCTTGTAAATATCATTAAATTTGATTGGTGAATAAGAAAAAACCAAATACTTGCAATTTATTGATGCTGCAGATGATGATTTCTGGTATTAGAAATTCTTAATCTCTTAGACTTTTTTCATCTCTGTGACTATTCGGTGCAATGATATCAATGAATATCACTTAATAAATACGGTTTCTATATATATACATTCTTTTACATAAAAAACGCAATTTATTCATAAATATTATTGCTCATTTTAAAATACAGCCCAGATTTACTATATGCCAATTAATTTTATTATTATCTTTTAAAAAAAGCTGAAAATTTAATTTGTCTCATTCAAACAAAAAACTTTTATAAAATTTGTATATTTACAGTTAACACATAATTAATAATGATGATTTCGGCTCTTGATTTTTCTTTGTTTTTTTTCCTATGGTATATTAGGTAAATAACGCTACTCAGCTAATTTTATACATAATGGGATATTATTTATTATGTATTTACTGTTTACTCAGTTTAAATATTTTGATGGAATGATAATATAACTATAGTTAAAATATTTTTTAAACAAATTGCATTAGATTATAACTTTAAATATTATAAAAAAAACGTATATTTAGTAACTCACAGATAACTAATGATATGTCTAAAGAAATTACTCTCAGGAAACTATTATTTGCAGCAATGAAGAAAAAAATTAAAACTATAATTTATTGAAATCAAATTTTAATTTTGTTGTATAGTGCTAAATACAGCTTTTAAAGTAACAGAGAAATAAAGAACTAATGTATAAAATGATATCATAAATTACCTTTATAAAATAAATATGATTCATAACATAAAATAATAATATAACCTTATAGCTTCAAGCGTAACAATAGAGGTTAAATAGAGTAAAGGCCAATGATTATAAAATTTTAAAGGACAGATGTGACGATATCATTAAAATTTGTTTTTGCATAGAAAATATTTTAGTATAAATAAATTATTACAAATAATTTAGTTTCATATTTTCCCCATATCAAATAGTAGTAGGATTTAATTTGATAATAGAGGCGTCTGTAATAAATCCATAAAAAAATAAAATTCATAAGCGAAAAAGAATTATTAGAAATTAATTTTTATAAAATATAGACTATTAGGTCAGTGTAAGCGATTAATTATGTATAATAAGAGATTTTTGGAATATTAACTCCTTACGTATCGTGTGATATGCATAAAAAATATAAATCGTTTGCTATTTTTTATTTTCCAATATATCGATAGCATTTCTTTATCTTAAAGAAGGTGATAAAATCAAAAAATGTGGACTTCAATTATATTTATCCTACTGCTTTCTGCATAATTCATTGTAAATTACATTTCTATTGTTATTTATAAACATTCAAAACTATTTAGCAGAAAGCATTACACAAGAAAAGATTCCATATCTATAAAAACCTTTCAAAAGCGTAAATTTTATTTACAAATTAAAGATTTTTTTGGTTTACAAATCATATTATCAGATCAATTTTTCATGTTTATTATTTTTAGGATAAATTCATTCAATATAGGTTCCATCACAATCTTGTTTTTTTTTAATTTAATTTAGTTTAATGAAAGTCTCTTATGAAAGTCTAATTATTCAATTACCCGCATTTTTCTATTTAATGAGGTTTTTGCATAGAATACCCTTTTGAACCAACTAGGTAATATTAATTATTGTTAAAAGTCATGAAAAGGTAATTTAATAAGTAAAAGTCCTACTCTGAAATGAAGCCTAAGCACAATATAAATAAAGTAGTGTTGACCACAATGTAATTATATATATAAAAAATCTATTGATTTTAATCCATTTTCAATATTATCGGTCTTCTAGCAAAAAAGGAATTATATTCTTGTTTAGTATTTTAAAGACGGTGAATATTAGCTAAAATCGGTTATAAATTTAAATTTATGCATCGATTTGCACTGAAGGTGGATATAAGTTTTTTTTCTTTAAAAGTATGTTTTGCCATAATATGTTGCAATATAGGTTCAATGTTTGTGACAAAATTGTAGCCAGCCTGATTTAAATACTAAAGGTTAATATTTGCAATCTATTAAACATATGATTATTCTATTATTATAGTATTTTTTTTTAATCATCGAGTTTATTTTTATGAAATTTCATATTTTACACTATTTGGATGACAGACAGGCCACTTCGTTGTTTTTCAACATACTCTAATAAAAAAATTTTGAAAATTGATTTTTATAGAAAAATTTACTGTTTTTAGAATATATTATTTTCATTATAATTATTCTTAGCCTTTTCAAAGGTTTTTTAATTTTTAAACATCATGTGCCAAAGTGCGTTCGTATATATTTCAATAACTTTTTTTATTTTCAAGATTTGTTTATATGTACGCGCTATTTTGGCGTAATAATGTGTAAATGGTATGCCTGTGTATTCCAAAACTAGTGTTACATTTTTAAAATAAAAAAACAGTAATTTTATTAAGCTTTATCACAGAAATCATACATTGTGCAGCAAATTATTGCTTCGCTCAACTACAAACTTTGGCTTTTACACCATAGATCTAATCTATATTCATATTTTCTAAAATAAATAGGCTATATATCATGAATTTTTTTTGTGTTTTGGAATGGTGTATTTATCTTGTATTATAAATATTTAAATACCTCTCTAATTCACTTTTTGCTTACTTTCATATAGGTATCTAATAAAGAACATTGCAAAATTCATATTTTTTTAATTTTATGCTCTTTCGAAATAAAATATTTATATGTAACTTAAAAGTCAACTAAATCTGTATTCTAAATTTTAAGATCAAAAAGGTTAAATGTAACCTAAAATTTTTTCTCTATGCCTTAAGACATATGTGATGTATATTTTCTTCAAAATCCTGCCTCTGTCTGTCTTTATAGTTGCTATTTATACCAAAAAAACGTCTATAAGTGCAAAATAAAATACCTGTGATGTCCTAAGCTTTTTTTCAATTACATAAAAAAAACGTATATATTAGTTGTATTTGATTAAGATTTTTTTTTAGATATTATAATTCGATCAAAGGGAAACATATCTCAATAAAAATGAAGTGACAAAAATTCACGAGCTGTTGTCTAAGAAATGCAATACATAGAATAATGAATCAAAATATTATATCATAGAATTTTATGCGTAATTTTACAATAATCTGAAAAAGCTGGTCTAAAAAATTATGCAAAAATAGAAAAGATCAGTAAAAAATGGTATATAGGTTATACTAAATTTGGGAAAAATGATTTCAGTAAAAATGAATAAAAATATTACATAATTTAGGCTTCTGGAACCAAAATTGTATTTCTATAAGATTTAGACTATTTATACAATGTATTGGGCATATAAAAATTGATAATGCAGAGCTGTGTTTTTCATACTGATTTTTCTGCAGGATTCAATGTTATAATATAAATTTTATGATCACAAAAAATTTGATGCATTATATTAGGCATGAAATATATACAGTTTAATATCCACAGCGTAAATTAAGCTTTTTTTTGCTATAAATTATCAATATATAGGAACGAAAAAATATACTTTTTAAGTTTTAGCTGAATATAATTATATAGCTACATGTTCTTTATCAAGAAAATTTTTTCCGACACGTGTATTCCTGAATTCAACGATCTTTAGGGGAAACTTGCCACTTTTTGCAGAATTACATATATTCTTATTGCTGTTGTCTATAAAGAAAATTGTATACTTAAAATATCAGTTTAGTCTTGAATATTGGATTTTGATTTTCGTTTTGTTGCATAAATATATAGTCTTCGACTCAAAATCCAAATGCAAAACATAAAACCTAACAGCTATATTTTTATTGGGTTGACTTTTATTATCTAAAATTTTGTATTTTCATCACTCGTTTCCCGTAAATCTTGATACTGGCAGATAATATATCGCTTTTTTTTTGATTTTAAACATCTTAAACAACAGAAAACATAATTTAAAATTTTCTACCACTTAAAATTTATTATTTATATAAATCAAATAATGCCAATTATCATAGACTACCGGACATAAATATAATTATAAGTCTATTTAAATTTCTTCCATTTGTTAGAATTAGAAGATTTCGACCTTTAGCTTTTTCTATCATTAGTTCTCTATTTCAATGGAAGTTCATTTTTACATCTTAGTTTTATAGACAGGTCTTACATGATCTACATGAAAAAATTTCAAAAAAATAATTTAATACTGCGAATATATATTATTTCGTAAGCAATTTAATATAAAATCATCATCTAGGAATCTTTGCTGCGCATTTATCGAATATTTGTTTCAATATTTAGACTTTTATTTGCTTATGTTGTTTAATTTCTGTATATTAGATTAGTTTATAGTCTTCTTAAAGGGTTTATTGATTGTATTTGTAGGCAACACTTTCACCCTAGAATTTTGTTCATTCATACGTTCTCTCTTTGCGTGTTCATAATTGAAAACATCTGTTTTGTCTTTTTATACTTATTTGGCATCTATGGAGTTAGAACCCATGTACTTTGTTCCGTTCCAGCTAATATGCTTCATATTTTTTCTACTGTGCGGGCTTAAAATCATAACTCACATTCTTTAATTTCCAATATAATTATTTGCATAACTTTGTGATTGCTTTTTTTCATTTTAAAAAGTTCCCGTCGTTTTTATTGTTAACTTATCCTTGAAATACTTTACCACCTTCAAATTATTGATTGCGTCTAATATTGGTTCTCATCATTTAAGAATAAATGGTGCTGTATTTACAGCTCTGTGAAATTATAATTTGTATGCGCTTGTTGCTTTCCTATAAGATGCACCAATTATTTTCGCCAAAGTATTCCAATCTGCTTGGTATTTGATTGTGTGATTGATTTGCTTTTTCTTGATATCAACTTCTTCGTGATGTCTCGATGATCAATATTACATGAAATGTTATACCATCTACTAATTTTTATTATGTCTATTTTTGAATGTTAGTCCATTATCTAAAAAAATGTAGTCGGTACTATGTGCTTCTCCAGCATAAATTTTTTTAATTCCTTTTCTTCTGTTGCTGTACTCTTACCTGTGACTCTTTTATTTTTCATTCATTTGGTAAAGTGAATTATGGAGATAAAGATAAACTAGTTCCTTGTGTCTCCGGATACTCTACCAATTGTATCAATCTCCCCTGTTTTAATTGTAAATTTCTTCGGATAAACTTTTTCTGATTTCTCCACAAATTCTGACTTTACTGCATAATTCCACCAAAATTTTGACATAATTGTGTACGCATCTCCATTTGAGTTTTTTTATAGTATATTTTAGCTGTTGTTTTGTGTCTGATTATCTAACAAAGTATGATGATCCATATGATTACACCCTTTTCTGGTTGCTTTAGTTCCACCTATCTGGCGAGCATATTTTTTCTTCCTTGCATTGTCTGCTTAAACTTTCCTCAAAATTGACTCACTTTTTATGTATATAGGTGTAAATGTTTATGTAGTCTGTGTGATGTTCTCAGTATCATATGTTAAATTCGAAGCCTCCTTAATATCAGCAGTGTTCTATCTTCTGTTTAAAGTACGATGTGATTTTTGTCTTGAATATCGATTATGATATAGGCTTTTTTTCTTCAACGGCAAATAATTATTTATATGTTGTATTATATTCTTGTTGCGCATTATTTGATTTTTTAATTTACCATGACATATTTTTCTTTCATTTCGTCATTCAATTGTGATAATACATTGCATATGGCAGTATCGCAAGAATCCGCTGTTATCATAAAAATCTTAAACTTTCGGGCATAATATTTTTTTGTTATTTTGTACACCACCTTCTTTAGTTTTTAAAACGCTTTATCAGCCTCTATTGGCCATTTAATTTTCCTCTGGCTTTACATTTCACTTCCACTGAGTAAATATTTCATAGAGGAATTCTATAGTAGCGTAACTATACATAAATTCACAGCAAGAGACGTATTTAAAGAATGAATACATCTATCTGAGTTTTTATTGTGTATTAAACTTTCTTATTGTTATGAGTTTTTTCTGGTTTCATTTATTCGATTATAAACATCATTCCCTATAAAATATACGTTTATTTTTTAGTCAGCTTTTACATACGTTAAGAGACAGCCAGCAGGATTTTAATTTTCCAAGATTAACTTCTAGATGTTTCTTGTGTTCCTCTGTGTTTTATGAAGATTCTATTACATTTCAAGCAAGGAATTGCGTAATTTTAGTTTTTGCTTTTCAATGCAGTGATTATACTATATTGTAACTTCTCTAGTGTGTTGCATAAAACAAAATGTATTCTCGTGAAATCCAAGCTTTCATCTTTTGAGCTAAAAGCTTATTTTTTGTATTTCTCATCTAAAAGCAATTTGACTATATCCAGATTCGCATATGCTACAATACAGAAAGTTTCACTAGCTTTCTATCAATGAAATTAAAGGGCAGAGGATACGTTTCGCTTTTTGTTTTTTCATCTAGTGCACTATAGTCTGCACAAAACTGAATTTTCAATCCTTTTAAAATATAAAACAGGCTTAGGGCCAGAGACTCACTGAGTTATGTGACATTTAGTTTTTTCAATATTTGATTATTTAAACAGCTACTAAGTTTTCTATTTAAAATGTTATTCTGCAGTTTTTTTCACAGATTTGTGCGTTCCTGTATAGATGATGTGTCTTTTATTCGTATATAGGCTATTCAAGATATCACAGTTGTAAATATATATGAAATTGTACGCTTAATATTTTTTTACAGACTTAAAAGACGATCTTGTTGTTAATTTTATAAACAAAAACTAATGTATCCGTAATGCTTTTTTTTATATCTCTTCTAGCGGATATTTAAACTTAAGAATTTAGAATAATTTAAAGTGTTTTCTGTGTATCTACGGCATTCTTGCTTCATTTATAAAATTTCATTTATTTTTATTTATTGTCCGTGTATCTTTATTACTAGGTTTTCTTTCTATATCTGATTTTTATTTCTCAATTATTTTCTTCTTTTGCTCTCTGATATGTCAAGGTTTTATAACTTCATTTTCTTAGTTGTTCTTCGGTACTAGTGAAATATAAGCACCTTATCAGAGTGTATTAGTATTTCTTCGGTACTGGTGAAATATCAGCACCTTATCAAAGTGTATCAGTTTTTGTTGATCATTGATAGAAATAAAAGCATAAACATTTACCTGTACTTGTATTTTTATGATTAGAATATTTAAATAAATTTAATTTTATTTTATAGATTTCATTATTATCCTTTATCATTTTTTCAACATCTTCTTTCCGCAGAATGCATTTTTTTTAATATTATAAACATCTTGAAAAATTTTGTGTTTATGTTTCTTTTTAACATTACGGTTGCTGTTTTTATTGTTCTTTCATAGATTTTAATATACTTTTGTGAATCTGTCTGTGCATGCACCTGTTTTTATAATCTCTTAGCATTTTTAGAATGACATTTGTCATCTAGTGCTCTCTGAGCCTGCAGATCAACATTCATTAACAGAATCTTTACTCTGCAGACTTTCTAAACCGACGGAATTGTTTGTTTTGTTTTCTATACACCACAATCCAATTATTATCTACGGCGGGTATTTTGTGATGATTATGTAAACTATAGTTTAAAGTGAAATTTACCAGTATCAATAAAATACACTAATATCATCATTTCGTTGATTTTATCCGTAGACTGTCGGATGGAATTCAAGAGAAACGGTTGGGTCAATGAGATCTATACTTTACTGAGAAAAGGGAACTAATCGTATAAATACTCAGATATGTATAATTCATTTTCCTTTGTCAGTTTTACTAATTCCTAGTAAAATTAAGTGTTTCTAAATGCGGAGCAGACTATTCGCCCGCAGAAATTTACATTTAGGTCGTATAATAACAGCAGCAATTCTAATTTTGATATGCATTTGTGTCATTATATTGAGAAACAGGTCTGATAGAAATAGTATGAGTTTATATAAGCTGCTTTAAGCAGGTAGTTTACGCAATGTTCATTAGATTGACCCATAGACTTGCCGGTGATTTCATAATTATGTATTATATACGATACTATCAACGAAAGTTTCACACTATTATTTTTGATGTTATAAGAACGTTTGATTTAGGAATTCTATTTGTATAGTTTAAATGGAAAACACAGATATTTAATTTTAATAGGCAGACCATCTAAAAAGGAAGAGATTTTCAGCTTGATTTAAAATAATGCTTTATAACGCATAGAAATACATATATCTGATGGTTAAAAATTTAATAAATACAGTTTTTGCTAAAATATGGCATGATATGAGTCAAACTTTAATACTAGTCGAGAAAATTTTATATTCGAAAGAGTACGGATCATTCACAAACTTCTAGGTAGCTATAAACGAGAAAATACGAACTCTTGTGCGATAAAAGCAGATTTGCATATAAAAAAATAATAGATGTCAACCCTTATTTTTTTATAATGCTAAAAGGTTTTATGCGCTTTAGTGTTAGTCTAGCAATTATCGAGTCAATAAATGAGTTCAAATTAAAGTTTAAACATAAAAAAATTTGTTTTGAATAATAAGAAAAAAAATAAAGAAAGATAAAACAAATACCAAAGACTGAAAATCTATTATCGCGTAAAGAGATCTTATATGAAAGTTATTTTTTGCAAAAAAAAGAAAATATTTTCAAACTTTTTCAAATATTATCATATGATCACTGATACTTTATGATTAGGAATGATATTAATGCCAGATTTATTATGATTGCGAGGATTAAAATACATGAAATTTCTTGTGTTAATGGATACTATAAAAAAATAATTTACTAAGCCGTATAAAAATACACAGCAACTTTTTTAAACAAAAAAGACATTAAAATGTAAATTTAGGAAAAAAATAAGTATGAAATTACATATTACTATATATTTTCCCAATATCATAAATTTTAAATGAAAAACTGGAATTCTGTAAGTAAATGAATTCATAAATTTAAATTTAACTGCTATAAATCTCCTTGAAGCTACATGAATTGATGGGAGATGGTAATATAAATACCATCGTGCTTATTTAATTTCAATCTAGCGCTGCTTGCATGTATTAATCAAAAGCAATGGCGTGAATATAACATATAAATAAAGCATTTTGGATTTTCTAAGCCCCAACATTTAGAGATATGGACGATGATTCGATTAATGATAATTTTAGTACAAGTGAACACATATGTCTAAAGATATTTGCATTAATTGGTTCAATTTTAAATTTGATTTTTATAGAGTGGGTATCCAATATGTATGAAAAAGCAAGCGAAATTCCAGAAAAAAGTCAAAAAATTCATGATTTAGGTTTATTTTATGTTGGTATTTGTGGGATATTTATATTTATCGCTTGTTATAGGAACTCTAAAGGCAGAAATGCATTATTATTTATTAATGCTTTTAATCTTACGGTGTTTTTGTATTTACTGTCAGAATTTATTCATTTTACTAATTCGATCGCTATACCACCACATTAAAAATAACATCATTCTATTTATGAAAAAATTATTTTATTTTTCTTATTTTATGTACTCTATCTTTTATTAACTTTATTTATTGTGTTTAAATTTATTTTTTCATTCGCCTGTTTAATTATAAAATTTATCTGTGTATGCAATTGCTTATCTGAAAAATGATGTCTACACGATTAAAATTACGCATAGGCTGTTAAAAATTTGTACCATAAGCAAATTTATGATAGGATTTAATTTTCAGCTATCGGGTATTTTAATTATATTGTGTGTGTTATCGAATGTTTAGTGATTCATGTATCTTATTATTAAAAAAAGTTGAGAGATTCATTTTCCTTTTTCAGATGTAAGTATTCTCAAAATTCATCGGTAGTTTACTTTTTTTATTCAATAAAATGATTTCTAATTTTTTTTTCGTATTTTGATCATTCTTTAATGATTTTTTATTAAATCTGATGAAATCATTATTTGAATATTTCAGAATTAATAAAATTGAATTAACAGGAAAACTTATAATCAATTAGATTAAAATTTCATAAATTATAATTATGGACTAGAGTGAATAGTATTTGGTAGAGATAAAGGAATGTGCTAAAATTTAGAGCAGTTCTAATATTTACGCAACCAGTTCATAAATTGAATAAAGAAAATTAAAAATACGAAATGAAATTTGTTTTTATGTGGATTTGTTTTTCGAACACTTGTATTTGTTTCTAAATATTTTAGATTTCTCTTTATAACATATTAGCCAAAAAAATTCTTGACCAAATCGTTTTTTCAACTACCCTCTATGTATTTTAAATTTAAAGAGCTATTTCTCAATTGTTCTCCTCTTTATCGTTGTTTGTGTGTATCTTCAGCTTCAATTAGAAATCCCAGCTTTTAATATATAACTTACGGGATTTTACAGCCACAAAATCCCATTTTATGATGTATGCCACCATTTGTGTTTTGCATTTATTTGTAAACCGGGGCGAGTTTATAAATGTAAAAGTTTTTTATAATTTTCATTGGTTCTATACATGATCTTCCGAAACTATTGGAACTATAATTGTAGTATAATTATCGAAGGTTCAATGTTTGAAAAGAGAGCCAATCGCAATTAATAGACTGGTGAAGCACAGAATGTAGCAGTTACCATTATGCTTTCGAATCTTTGGTGAATACGCCAGCCCGATGAACAAAATATAAGTCTAATTAGAGTGTTTTTTTTTACGTAGTAAACAAGTGTATTTCTGTAATGACAACGGTATAATTGAATCTTAAGATTTTTGTAATGACAGCAGGATAATGGAATCTTAAAATTGGTTTATAATGATAGCACGACGTTTGAATCTTAAGATTGGTTTATAATGATAGCATGATATTTGAATCTTAAGATTTTTGTAATGATAACAGGATAATTGAATCTTAAAATTTGTTTATAATGATAGCACGACGATTGAATCTATAAATTGGTTTATACTTTACATATTAAAGTAGAAGGATTGAATGAAAATAAACATCAACTAAAAATTTCACCTTCTGCATAAATTAAGAACTGTTTAGATAATTGGAGTAATACATTATATGTTTTTAATTATCCAGAATAAGGTATCCAAAAAAATGAAAGATGGGGGTAGTTAAGAAAAACAACAAATATCCAAAATTAAAGCTTATTTTTCTCTGTTTAATTCTAATGAATCAAATAAAGGTAATATAATTCTTTTTAGTACATATTATATCATCTTACGTCAAAATTATACAGTAGGCGTAATCGCAATTTATCTTAATTTTCCCACGGAGGAGTCTGCAAGAACAGGAAGCCACCAATCAAATTATGGATCTATCTAGCAATGTTAACAATATTGAATGCACTCTAAAGGATCATAGTCTGGAAAAAAAGATTGTGGTGTGAATATATTAAAATAAAGTTAATTGTGTTGTGTTTTGGAGATTAAAAAAGATAGAGCACATGAATAATATCTAAATTAAGGAATGAAGTAAAACCAAATATTAAACTGTTTTTATATAAATTTGTCTATTTAAGTATAGAAATAATTATAAAATTGATTATTTCAAGTTACAACAAAAAAATAGTTATTATGTAGTCCACGAATTACAATCCATAATTATTAATATAGCTTGTATCATACTAAGTTAATAACAGGCAGAAAATGCAAAATTTTAGTGCATCATTCTCAAATTAATATATTATGGTATGTTAAATAGCATGATATTTTTTTATATCATAAATTTTTAGTTGCAAAAAGAGCATTTATACCACCCACTTACTTATCTGGTTTTTTTCTATCGACATATATGGATACTTTCAAAAGTTTTTATTTATATTTTTTGGTTTGTATTCTTAAAGATGAAGATAATATTTACAAACATTGCAGTAAAAAATAAGATTTTCTGGTTCGATACAATGCCATTATTCTAGGGATATAAGATGCTGTTGAATATTTATTTTGTATTTATTTGTAGTTTTAGATTCCCACATTAGTGCAGGAGCCTGTTTCTGCATGATTTTTATAAGAAAAAGCAATAGATTCCATATATAATAATTCGAGTATTGTAAAGGCTATTTATATTCAAAATTAGATATGTTTCCATGATTATTACTTTTGTGTATTGTTAAAAGATATTGATGGATACTTTAATTATAATGCTCATACAGGTCCTACTTTATTTTATACATAAAAAGGCCAGAAGTTAAAAATATGTATTTCACATGGTTTAATTTATAAAAAAAATGCCAGAAAAGATTCATTTACTTTGTTTTCTGCATGATATTTTGGTTTCCTTTCGTTTATTTTTGCTATCTGATTGTACAACAACAATGAAAGCTTTTGAAGTTATTATAATTTTAAAATGAAAACTTATGAAGAATTTAATAATATTAAAAGGCTAAAATATACATTTTAAATAGAGATATACGTTTTTTCATCGGTTTTATTTGTTTTATTTTGAAATTTTACAGTAAAAATATAAGACTTTATTTATTGTATACAATCCATTTTTAATAAGTTAAATAAGCGATATTTTTAATAATTGATAATTCTTTCTGTAATGTCCAAATTGTATAGTACGATACGAATACATACACAATTTGTTTTAAAATAATTATAATTATTTCATTTATTTAGATAAGAAGGGTAATAATTGGTTTTTTTAGCATAAAATCATAATTCTTGTATTTTTAAAAAAAAATCAAAGTTTTTTTTAGTAATTATCTTTTATTATTATTAAATAAAACACAATTTAAGTTTATTTGAAATTCAAATTGAGCATATTATTTACATACGTAAAAGGTATCCGTTTTACTTTTTGCATTAAATTTGTATATAAATTTCAAATAAACTTAAATTGGGGTTTATTGGTGGTAGCTTTATTTGAATTTACAAGAAACTGATAATCGTTAATTTGAGGCACACAAAAGAAAAATTTCATAATCATGATTTATCATCTGTTTAAATTTATTTAAACTAGCAAACAGAGTTTAATATGTATGTATATTGCAAAATATGGCAATATCTTCACAATAAAAAATTTTTTAGAATAAATTCGAGTTTTATTTTTTTGCTTATCAAAGAGATTCTTGTATTAAAATATAAAAAATAATGTATTTCTATTAAAGTGCCAAGATATCTAAACATGGTTTATAATTTAATAACATTATAGAATATATTAACTACATTAGTCAGTAAGATTTAAGCAGTGGATCGCCTGTCTAGGATAGATTTTTTTCCATCGCCGTACATTAATAAAAATAAAAACGCGATAATCGTGACCGTGATACTTAATGATTATACATGGTGCTTATTATATGAAGAAAAATATAAATGCAGCTATATTTTTGGGTATATATTTGCAGTTAGTTTATACATTTATAAAATATTTCTGGTCTCTGCGCTTTGCATGATAAAAATAACGAAAAGGCATTATCTTAGTATAATTTCAAATGTATGTTATAAATTTATAGGAACAAAATAAGTATCATAAGAAACAGCATGTATACAAATAAATGAACATCCCGTGTATTACCAGCGTTTTCACGACTCTCATCGAGAAGCATAATTAAATTCCATAAAAAAATAAGATCAATCTTTCCTGTTAAAAGCTTAATTCATGTATACAATCAATCTAGATAAGATAAATTTGAATACCAAGATTACTCATAAAATATTCTTTTTTATGGTGTTATATATTACCAAAATATCCTTTTATTATTGATCTATATTATTGACCATCGTATAATCCTTATCTTCCCCATTATCGTATAAAAAATAGCCTTTATATGATATTTTTAAAATGTATCGACCTATCTTTTTAATATAAGTATATTTCAATTTATCTTTATTAAAAGCTCTTTATTTATCAAGAAAAAAACATGCCCAAATTATTATTTTATAAAATATCATTCTTATTTAAATCCAGTATCCATAATAAAAACCGTAAAACATATCTGAAAATTCGTAAAAAAAAGCATGGTCAAATATATTATTTTAAAGTACATCATTTTTATCTAATCCAGCATCGATAATAAAAACACTAAAACATATTGAAAATTAGTAGAAAAAAAGGTGATCAAATATATTACTGTAAAGTGCATTATTCTTATTTAAATCCGATATCCATAAAAAACCGTAAAACACATCTGAAAATTCGTAAAAAAAAGCATGGTTAAAAATATTATTTTAAAGTACATCATTTTTATCTGATCCAGTATCCATAATAAAAAAACTAAAACATATTGAAAATTAGTAAAAATAAAAGCATGGTCAAATATATTACTGTAAAGTACATCATTTTTATCTAATCCAGTAACGATAATAAAAATCGTTAAACATATCTACAAATACGTAAAAAAAAGCATTGTAAATACATTACTGTAAAGTACATCATTCTTATTTAAATCCAGTATTCATAATAAAGTTTTATACTAAAGATATCTAAAATTTATTTTAAAAAGTATTCATCTTATAATTAGATCTAGTTTAAAATTATAAATTTGATTTTATCTCAAATTAGTTTTAAATTCGATATTGTAAATAATATTCTTGTTGTCCATTTAAAATTCTTTTTCTTCACCCATCATGAACGAAACGGATTCTCTTCTTACAACATCTGATGCCTGGACGATACTTTCGACATACTTTTCGCGTAGAGGAATAGTTTCCCAGCAAATAGATTCATTCGATGCGTTTTTATCAACGACGTTACAAGAAATAGTAGATGAAAATAAAGAGATCCGTATCCAGACTACAAACGAGAATCTCAGCACAGAAACAATATCGGTTACATTTAACCAAATCCATGTACGTACGCCTCCTGCAATTTACGAGAATGATGGCAGTTCGACTATAGTTTTACCTAAAGAAGTACGATTAAGAGATTTGACATACACCTGTCCCTTATTTCTTGATATTAGTATGAAACGGATGCGAGAAGATCCAGAAGAAGGAAGGAATGATTTTGTATCTGATCAGCATTCTTATCACAAGGTGCCTATAGGAAATATTCCAATCATGGTTAGATCTTATCATTGTGCAGCTTCATATCATGCTTCTAGAGAGGATGTAGTTTCGCATGGAGAGTGTTATTATGATAGTGGTGGTTATTTTATTGTAAATGGGTCGGAAAAGGTTTTAATTTCACAGGAAAGAATGGCGACCAATACTGTTCATGTATATTCCAAGGGTGGTGTTTTTTTTGCTGAAATACGAAGTGCGCCTGAGATAGGAAGTAGAATGGCACGGCCTTTTAGTGTAAAGAAAGGTGCTTCTGGGCTTGTTTGTGCGCTTCCGTTTGTGAAAGGCGATATTCCAGTAGTGATACTTTTTAGAGCACTTGGGTTTATTAGTGATAAAGACGTTCTGAATTTTATTTTGTATGATCATTCTAATGATGACAAAACCAAAGATACAAATGATAAGAACCGCAACAATACAGGTGATTCAAATCATAATAGTGGTAAAGATATAAATGTTTTTGAACGCGAAGTATCTGAAATTCTCCGCACATCAATAGAAGATGCTTTTGTCATTCAATCCCAAGAGGTTGCTCTTGATTATATAGGTAAAAGATCAACACCTCCAAACACACCTCGTCAAAAAAGATTATCATTTGCCCGTACAATTCTCGAAGCACATTTTCTTCCTCATATAGGAACACGTGAATTTCTCGAAACGAGAAAAGCGTATTTTTTAGGTTACATGATTAACCGTCTTCTTCTAGTATCCTTTTCCCGTCGAGAAATAGACGATCGTGACCATTACGGAAAAAAAAGAGTAGACATGTGTGGTTCATTACTTGCATCGCTTTTCCGTACGATTTTTAAAAAATTTACGATGGAGACACAGAAACATATGCAGAAGTGTTTGGAAAATAATCGTGATTTTAATATTGCGATTGGGTTAAAGACATCTATTATTACGAGTGGATTTCGGTATGCATTAGCTACAGGAAATTGGGGTGATCAGGCCAAAGCCATGCAGGCCAAAAGTGGTGTTGCACAAGTTCTTAATCGATTCAATTATGTCAGTACCATGAGCCATCTTAGAAGAGTTAATACTCCGATCGGAAGAGATGGTAAAATAGCTAAACCGAGACAGCTACATAATACACATTGGGGAATGGTATGTCCTAGTGAAACACCTGAAGGTCAAGCGTGTGGACTTGTAAAGAATTTAGCTGTTATGTGTTACATATCTGTGGGAAGTGGAAGTGGTCGTATTTTTGAGGCATTGGATGAAATGGGGGTCATTCCGTTGGAGCTTATTAGTGAAAGCCATAAGGAAAAATGCATGTCTAAAGTGTTCGTTAATGGTGTATGGTGTGGTGTTGTTGCTGATGCTAAGAAAATGGTAGATAGTCTCGTTTTGATGAGAAGGTACTCTGAAATATCAAGTGAAGTCAGTATTGTGTGGGATATTAGAGAAGACGAAATAAGAATATTAACGGATTCGGGAAGACCGTGCAGACCAGTTTTTGTAGTGGAAAATAACGAGGTGAGAATTGATAAAGAGAACCTGAAAAACGGGCTTAATTTTAACGATTGCTTGAAAGAAGGAAAAATTGAGTATCTCGATGTTGAGGAGGAAGAAACCGCCATGATTTGTATGTCCCTCGAAGAACTTCACACAAAGAACCCACAAAACAACAACCAGAGTGCACTTAACACCAATTCAAATAGCGCTAATTTGAATAATGTAGTCAGCTACACACATTGCGAAATTCATCCTGCAACAATTCTTGGAATTTGTGCCTCCCTCATCCCATTCTCAGACCACAACCAATCACCCCGTAACACATACCAAAGTGCCATGGGAAAACAAGCAATGGGATTATACGCCACAAACTACATTTATAGAATGGACACACTCGCCAATATCCTATTCTACCCCCAAAAGCCATTGGTTGAAAGTAAAACCTCTCGAATGCTTCAGTTCGACAAAATGCCAGCCGGTCAAAATGCAATAGTAGCAATCGCATGCTATTCTGGATACAACCAAGAAGACTCTATTGTAATGAACCAAAGCTCAATAGATCGCGGAATGTTTAGATCGTTTTTTTACAGAACATACACGGATCAAGAAAATCAAAAGCCTGGTATTGAAGAAAGTTTCGGTAAACCGATTCGCGGTGAAGTAATGAAAATGCGAAATCTAGATTACAGCAAACTAGAAAACGACGGTTTAATATGTGAAGGTGTGAGAGTAACAGGAGACGACGTCATCATCGGAAAAACCAAACGAATCAGAGAAAAAAGTAATGATGAAGGTGACTTGTATATCACCGTAGACAGCAGCACAGCCATGCGAAGCACCGAATCCGGAATAGTCGATAAAGTCGTATACACCTCAAAAGAAGGCTACAAATTCGTTAAGGTTAAAGTACGCTCTGAACGTATTCCACAGATGGGTGACAAATTTGCTTCTAGGCACGGTCAAAAAGGAACAATCGGAATAACATTAAGACAAGAGGACATGCCATATACCAGCTCTGGTCTTATTCCCGATATAATAATCAATCCACACGCCATACCAAGTAGAATGACGATAGGACACTTGGTTGAATGCTTGTCTGGAAAAGTGTCTGCCCTGAAAGGGGAATACGGCGATGCTACACCATTCAACAAAAATATGACTGTAGATAAAATATCAAGTGAATTGAAAAAGTTGGGATATAATAGTAGAGGACTCGAAGTATTCTTTTCGGGGTTTACGGGAAGAAAAATGGAAGCACAAATATTTGTCGGACCAACATATTATCAAAGGCTCAAACATATGGTTGACGATAAGATACACGCTAGGGCTAGAGGTCCTGTACAAATACTTACGAGACAACCCGTTGAAGGAAGATCAAGAGACGGCGGGCTAAGGTTTGGAGAAATGGAAAGGGACTGTATTATTTCACATGGGTGCTCGTTATTCCTCAAGGAAAGGCTACTGGATGTTAGTGACAAATATCGGGCATGCATTTGTAAAGGATGCGGAGCTATGTCGACTATGTGCCCATGCGGTGGCGAAATAGTAGGCGTTGATGTGCCGTACGCATTTAAGCTTCTTGTACAGGAACTCAATGCAATGAACATTGCTCTCTTTTTCGAAATTGAATAACAGCATTAAAAATTTATTTATTTTGTTTTATCCTAACATTGACTTTATTTATGGGTAATTTGATTTCTAGCTTTCTTATAGTTGTTTTGTGAATTCAAAGCACTAGATAGCTCTATAGAACATATTTGGGTGATACTTCAACATAAAATCATATTTACAATCTTCCTCGATGCATCCTCTTGTCTCAAGATTTATTAGTTAAAGTGTCTTCCAAATCCTATTGTTTGTGCGTATGCTTCCATTTCAGTTGTATCTTTATTTATTAATAAACTACCATTTTTATTTAATCCTGCACTTATTTTTCTTTAACTCTCATATATAATCCTATGTATATTGATTGTTACAAGATTAGGTGAAGAATACCTTTATCAAAGTATTTTTATTGGATTTATTGTATGTCTGATTTTCTTTATATGTATAAACAGTCTGAAAAGAATTCCGATGTGATGAGTATCCCAGATGTAAAGGTTTTTTTTGTTTTTTGTCGATCATATGACACACCAAGATTCAAATTGAGGGAAAATTAAAGATATCATATAGAAAGTCTTAACACCACGAATATTATCATAAAAACCTATTTGATACAAAATTTAATGTTAGGAAAGCGATAGTCTACTACAAATAATAAGGCTGTCTGATATATTTGAATAAAAAATTGCGAAAGATAAAAAATTATGAATAAGATGCGAATGAATGAATTATTATCTAAATCCGTTTCATAGAGCCATCTTAAAATTTTATCTGGTTGAAGTAGTATAAGAAAGAAGAAAGTGAAAGGATAACGATTATAAATTCGATAAGATCATAATTTTTATTGTGGGAAAATATCCGACTTTCCGGCTCTTTTTAAAGAAAACTAGAGCTGGCTCTACACTTCCGATTGGGTTCATTCTTCTGTTTTAAAGATTAAAAATCTTTCTCTTTCAAGGCTTATTAATTTAAGTGCTTTATCAAACCCAATATAATTCTTTTTGACTCATGATGTCTAAATTGTCTTCAATGCATCTCCTATCATTTATTTATTGAATTTTCTTTTTTGGCTTCATTATATTATCAATTTTCTTCTATGTATCTTCTATCACTTATCGATTAAATTTTCTTTTTAGTTCTCATTATGTTTATAATTTTTTTAAATACAAGCTTATCTTATAAGACTTATCATTTAAAGTTCCTTCTTTTGGCTCATATCTTTACATTCTTCTTAAATACACCTTCATCTTTCAAGATTTATGAATCTCTATAAAATCCCAAATTATAGCTGTCTCATCATTTTTACAACTGTTCATGTACATCTTACTTACAATGACTAATCAATTGAAGCGTTTCATTCTGTCCTATCTTTTGAGCATATGCTTTAACTTTTTTTTATATTCCACACTTTTAAATACAACTTAAGGTATTTTATGGCCAAACTATCCTACGTTGTGATATATTCTGTTATGCAAGTATATTATTTAAACAATTGAATATAAATCTATAAATACAGAATAATATTGATATACGGAACTTTAATCCTGATTATTTTGCTATTCTTAAACCTTACAATAAATGATTTTGTCTTAGAAACGAACAAATGGTATAATTTATTAAATTAAAGCTTTCAGTGTATTTATACCCATTTTGATCCACATGTGTTTGAAAGTATTTTTATATGTGAGAGATTCTTATGTCTTCTAAACATCGCATCATAAAGATCGATATCTTTCTTAAGATAATATAAAGACTTCCAAAATGATTAAAACGAAGTATTATTGCTTTTAATTCCAAAATATCTGTTTGTATCTGGGTATGCCTTGCTTTAATATTAATCCCATGGTTAATTAATTATTTAGCTATAGGTTAAGTTTCTATTTATCTATTTAGACGTGGTCAGCCCATTGGGAATATTGCACAACTCCTTGATGCATCTATTGATACCTTCCATGAATCTATCTTCATCAACTGCTCTTCTTCTCTTAAATGAGATGTGTTCAAGTGTCGTGCGAAGTTTGTGAGCTTGCATGCATGCTTCTACTTCGTTCGGGATTTTTAACACCTTAACATGTTTTTTATGATATTTTGTGACCACCCCGTCCCAAGTCATCACATTTGGTATTATTCTTGTTTTACGTTTGTAAATTAAACCAAATTCATTCGCCAATATGTCATACTTTCTATATTTTTCATTTTCGACTTCTGTTAAGTTGTCAAGGGTAGTTATACCTATTTCAATCAACATAATAATATTTATCCCATAGCTAAATAATTTCATTAAATATGCCAAAGTCTTCATTATTAATTATATTTGATTTCATGCTTGTTCACAATTACATTATTAGTATACATTATTACATGTTTCGAGATTAATCTACCTTTCATAGTCATTTCGATTTGATCGTGTCAAGTATTTTGTTGCATCGACATTGTTTGTCTTTATTTTAGTATTGTTTTATAAAACCAATGTATTTATTTTAGATCAATTAAATTGTATAAACGTCTAAATAGAACTACATGGAAGTCTATCACCCATTTAAAATTATGCCTTTTTAAATATTTATTCGATATTTTACCTTTAAAAATTTCATATCATAAATCGGTGTGTCAAATTGAATCATATGAATACTACCACCATAAACACAAAAAATTAGATTCATTGTAAAAAAATACCTTGTGTTTTATCAATGTACATAATAAGCCTAAAAAATTAAAACTATATATATATTGAGAAGATATGCATCTGTAACCTGACTATGTAAGAAATATGAAGCGAATAAAATACCTTTTTCTAGCAAATGTATTCCAACTATTTTTCTAATGAGAACACAAATAGTACCATACATCATAGAGTGAAACATTGTTATCACAAAACAAAATTTATTTTATTAATGTTTTTGGATGTTAACTTTAGCATACGCTGACACCATGGGATTGAGGAAAACACTTGAATTAATAGGTATTGAAAGATGAAATAGTAAAAAGTGCCTATCAAATTTTTATTATATAGAGGAATATTAATTTCTACTTTAACAACTATTAATAGCTAAAAAACTGAATTAACCTAACCAATAAATTTTATTTAAAGACAAAATTTAGTAGTTTAAAAAAAACAAAAAAAATAATATATGTAAACGCAAAAAAAAATTAAAATAAAGATTTAATTGAAAAATAAGTAGACTAATAATGCATTCTGTAAACTTAAAAATAAAAAGTGTATATAATAACAAAAATAATTATGTGCAATTTTTTTTTATGTGATATCGTTAATCATAATATAGCAAAAAGAATGGATTTAAGTGTTTGGGATAATTTTTATTTCCTATGTAAAGTCGTTTCATTATAATTTATAAGCATTTTATTTTTAGATCAGATTGAAGTGTGTAAATACCATGATTTTTGTCTTTTAGTATACCTCCTATTATTATAAAATTATATTACTTTAAAGTTTTCTTGAATATTTTTTTTATGAATAAAATATAATAGTAGGGTGCTTGTTACAAAATAAAATACATAGAATACATAACATAGGATATAAGAATTGTGTGATTACCTTGCCATTTATGTTTCATAAACATTTAACTAGTGGCACGTGATATTAATTTGCGGCTGATCTCTTCCATTAGCATCATTTACAGATTGAAATAATAATATTGTCTGATACAGCCCTATCAACCACTTATTTAATCACATAAGATCGATGTTTTTTTATTGTGAAGAAAATAATTTTGGTCGTGGTATTAAATTTAATATCTTGGGTTTTAAAACTTTCTAATATAATTTGAATCTGTGGACGTTAAAACTGGTCTTGTTTTGTTATATTATAATTTAATTCATTCGCAAAAGGATATATCTTAGAGGTTTTTGTAGTAGTACAAGTAAATCGGCTCTACGAGTAAAATTTCTGAACTTTTTATGCTTGACCGTTAGGTTGAGAAAACATTGAAAGTGCGAAGTCAAATTAACAGATAAATAAAAATACCGAACGTTACTATTAAACAATAAAAAAACGGTAATTTTAGTTAGAACATAAAATAGTGTAAATATAAATCAAAAATTTGCCAAGATAACAATTATAATCCATCAAGAATTATAAATTGATAGCAGAATTTAGTGAAAATGGTGTTGAAATATCTATTAATGAATTATTCTCTAATTTTATTTATAAAGTTATTATGTTTGTTAAGCGGCAAATAACCATCATTTATAATATAAAAATAGACATAGGACAATTTGTCGTATATACGAAGAAGAATAAAATTAAAAACCAAATATAACTATTAATTCGTATAGAAACAGGACAATTTTTCGTATATACGGAGAAGGATAAAATTAAAAACCAAATATAACTATAAATTCGAATACTGTTGTGTTATCTTGTTTCTATTGCTTTTTATAATAGAATAGAGTGTATAGAAATAAAACTAAAGTAGAATTAAATCATATAATTTTAGTTTTTACTGTAAAAAAATAAATCAAAATTTTATTTTGTGTTAAAGTAAATGTTTTCTAGGTACTAATCTAAACATGGTGTGTATATACATATAAATAATTACCTAAGATATCATTATGATATCAGAAGAAACTTGAAGTCACAAACTAGATGTGGTATGTATATAAACCTTGAAATTATGAAAAACAATTGAATAAAAAGGTTCTTAAAGGAGGGTGATTATTTAAGAAGACTTAGGAAAAGAGAATATTGCCAAAAGTAATAATATACTGTGCGCTCAGGAAATAAAGCAAGTTGTGTTTGAAAAAAAAACTTAAATTATAACCATTAATTTACGCTATTAGATATATATAAAAATTACTTAGTATATTGAAGTAAAGTTGGAGATTGTTTTTTCTCCGCGCAATCATTTGGAAATTGTGATTTAATTTTATTATTTCGGATATATTTCTATGCGTTTCTTCAATAATGAACTCTGTTCGTTCTTATAAATCATCAATAATACGTTTGGTGATATATTTGACTATTTCCAAAACAAGACATGCTCTTAATTATTACTACAGCACTGTATTATAAAAACACGAATAAAGCTTAAAAAAATGTTTAACGTATTAAAAGTAAAATAGAGCCTTTGCTAGACGTTTATGTAAAGTAGCTAAAATTTAAACATATTTATGTCAGAAAGTACACCTATAAAATTAATGTTTATCTAAATATAAATGTATTCAATATATTATTTTTTAAAACTGCATCATGCTTTAATAGTAACTAGAAACATTCATAGCATAAAGATCAGCACTTTCTTTTGGAAAAGCTAAATTATTACAATAGAGCCACGACACGAGAAATTCAACTATATAAATGATGCAATATCAAATAATTTAATTTTTTCGTCCAAAAATATCGTCATAAGGGAAATGCTAAGCGATACTTTTTGTTAAACCGTCAATAAGTTATAATTTTAAAAATTTAAGCATTTCAAAATTGATCAGATATTTATGTTGTAAAATATCTACACAAATAAATCCCAGATAACAGCTGTAAGTAAACAATGAGGTTATTCGATGAAAAAACTTGAAATATATTTAATCAGGACATTAGATGATATCATTGCGAATTATCTCAGATAAGATGGTTTATATTATTCGAAAAAAATTTAATAGTTCCAATAATTCGAGAAAATGAATATCAAATTCTAAAATTTTAATTGAGAATATCGCGGCAACTCATGATTTTATTCATCCTTATTTTTAAAATAAATTTACCATCATTAAGATATTTATTTATTTAAATATTTTGGTAAGTTATATACTATTCCATTTGATAATTTATGAGAAAAATGTAATTTCGTATTTTTAAATAAATAAAATTTATATTTAATATTTTTAAAAGCTCGATACAGAGAAGAGGCAAATTTTAGAGCTTAATATGTGATAAAGAAAGATAGTAATACCTATTCTCAATCTTTAATAAATATTGTAAATTAATGTTATCGTGGTATTTTATTGAAAATACTCAATGTAATTTAAATTATGCGTTTCCTTGTTATAAATATGATTTCACGGGCAAAAATAAACAGATGTTTTCTCAAGCTATAAAAATATAAAGTAGACAAAATATAATGTGTGTACAATTTTATTTATTAACCTAAAAATTATCGATTTTTCGTACTTTATTACAATATCAGATGGTTCTTAAACTTTACCAAAATTTAAAATAGAAGCAAATTTTCGAAAAATGTGTTTAAAGAATTTATTTGGATAGTGGAAAATACTCATTTACCTTGATAAAATGATTTATTTCTTACAATCATCAAATGATATGATATTTGGTCATAATTTAAAAAAAGATGAGTCAACATCAATATGTTTTTGTTTGTATATAATTTCTTAGTTAATGAATATTTTTTTCGATGATACAATAAATATATGATAGAAATGAAATTATTAAAAAAAAATCATCTAATCGTCTAAAAATTTATCAGGACCAAAATATCTATTATATTTTGCATTTCTAAAATTATCCAGTTTAATTAGCACTTCAACACAAATAATATGCAAAATACAAGAGCGAATTAATTGTAATGTTCAAACATAAAAAAAGAAGTAAACTTTCGGATTTCAATAAAAATCATTGTTTATACCATTCAAGTTTTTAAAACCCTATTTATTTGTTGAGAAATGAATTCTCTATGGACCTTATTCCTATTTTTTTACGACATTCTGCAACATTAAACACTAAAAATATATAATAATGGCATAAATAAATTACAAATCCAAACAATTTTTCATATTGATACTTTCATGGCTTACTAAAACATATTTAATTGCATAACGCAATTTAAAATTATAATCTAAGCATTATTAATATAAATATTACCATTCAAAATCATTTTATAATAGTTATGTAATTGAAACGAAAAAAACGTGACAGTCTAACCCAAAATGGAACTCTTTGATACAATGTATTTCTTTTGAAATTTTGATTTTGCTATAAAATATTATATGAAATAAGGATAGTCAAAAATAGAAAATAACGATAACAAAGTTATTATTTTACGATTTTGTATTTTATTTGAAATATAAATTAGGTGTATATCTAAATTTTCTTTTATTATCAATATAAATGTTAGAGACAGGAAAACTCTATGTTTATAAAATAAAGAAAGTATAATGAAATATGATGTATATGTGATTTATTTTATAGCTACATTATTTCTTATAATTTTAGTTTTTGTTCTCATAGAAACTTGCTTGATCTCTCGTGCGCACAGCATATAAATACTTTCGGCTATTTTCTCCTCTCCGAAGTTTTCTTCAATACCTCTCCTCCGTTTAAGGCTTATTAATCCAAGTTTTTTATATATGCCACAATCTGGTTATAAATTTGTGTTCTTTCAGATACATTTTATGATTTTTTATTACCGTGATGTATATATAAAATATTTATTTGAAAATTACTTAAAATTATTAGATACATATATAAAATTTAAAGGATTAATTTTGAATATTAGTATGTATTTTTGAATATTGCTTAGTTTGAGAGGATATTATTCTAGCATGAATATTCACAAAAAATTATTCTTACTAACCTTTTTATCAATATTATATGACAATGAACAAAAAAATAATAATAGATATAACTAAACGGAGACGCGATGATATCAAAGTAATCATTGCTTTGACTGAAATCTTACTAAAACAGTTTAATGAAAACAATAAAAATGTTGTGCTAAAAAAGAACGTTCAGAGAAATATTTTATCGTAAAAAATCGATATATTAACAAATAAATTTTCAGTAAAGCACAATTAAAGATAGTAAAATTTTTGTACGGCCAATTGTTGCGCAATATTTCTAGCATAAACAGAAAACCCAATGATGCTTGCTATATTTCGATAACAATAAAGTTCTTTCTTGAAATAAGAAATTTAATATTAAGACTACAAATAATAATCATCAAGAGCTTTCATATTTGTATGTAGATATAAAAAACTTCAAATTGGTTATTCACAATTATTAAAATATAAAAAAAAGTGATGACGTAATGGTTTCAAAATATTGAATATAATTTTCCAATTTCAGGAAGCAGTGAAAAATGTGACAAATAATATTATAAATCTTCACATAATAACCTTATTTATGGGTTAATTTGTAATTGTAAATTTATATTTTATCTTCAAGCTTAACTTGATTGATTTCTAGTGAACAAATCATATATATACTCTTTGATACATTCAATTTTCTTAGATCCTCTTCGTACTTCTCCTACGATGGAATAAATAACTTTTTATATGTTTATATTTTTTACAAGGCATTTAATATCTGTTTTAATGTTAACAAATAACAACAAACTTGGTTTATATGAATAAAAAAGACAATCTTTTATGCAATTAAAGTTGTTCATTTTTTTTCGTTTAAAAATATGTTTTATAATTTCGACAAAAAGAAAAAATCAGGTCATACATATTTCATCTGTCATTGTTTTTTAAGAGCTATAATAATAATTCTTTATTCCCAATATAAAAATAATGATAAAAATCACCCCTTACTATACTTATGCGTTAACGAAGTAATAAATTATTTGGTTAAGATTCAAAAGCATACCATATTAAATGTAAGACACAAAAACCGATAAGTATATTTTCGTGCCAACTATTATTTATGTTATTATGTATTTCTTGACTAAAAACTATAAATTTTTATAATTAAAAATAAATTACTGTGCGATAAACACATCAAATTTTTATGTGAATGAAAAAAATTTTTATAATCTCAAGAAAGTTGTGTTAAAAGTGAAGTTGAAAAAAAAGCTTTTATATTTTATATTTTTATCAAAAACAATGTTAGAAACCGAATCGCAAAAAATAAATCATATTAATGTTTTCTTCATACTTTAATTTGTTTCGCGTAAAAAAAGTTTAGTAACCACAATTGAATACGGAATAAAACCCATAAATTTTCTTTATAATACCATTTTTACCTACGTTTATACCAAAAATAGCTATAACAAAGCATAATAGATGCAATAATTTATAAGTTAATATTATTTTTTATTTATAGGTAAGTTTCTTTTATCAATTCTATCCATTGAGACGATGTCAGCCCATTGGGAATATTGCACATTTTGTTGATCATATTTATATGCCTTCCTATGATATATCTTCATCAGTTTCTCTTCTTATCTCAAATGAGATGAGTTCAGGTGTCTTAATTGGTTATTGTTATCATTTCTATATAAATATGATTCTAGCCAAGTATATTGTTAAAAATATAACATTAAATCTTCTTAAAAAATTAATTTTTCTCTGTAAACATTACTTTCCTCACCAAGTGTTTGAGAAACCAAGTGAAAATATGTTTAGTTTTAGAGTAAATTATTTATGAAGAAAAAAATACAACTTTTTTTATAACCAATATTTCAAACGCTGATATGCAAATAAGTTTCATTCTATTCTATTTTACGATATAATATTTAACATTATAATAAAGAATATGCAGAAAAGTTGTAATAACAACTTTATTTTGATATATTATAATAAATATAAATACTATTGTTTTCGTACCATATAATGCTATAAAACAGCGATGTCGAAATAATTCATTGATTTTAACCATGAATTCACAGAATAAAATAAATTTACATATGCATAATAATGGAAGTAAAACATATGTTAATATCCAATTAATTTTTATTAAGCCCTATTCTAAATATTCCAAAATAATAATCACAAAAAAAAGATTTTTAACTACGTTTTATCTGAATGATATGTGTTTTGGATATAAAAAAATACAGATATCAGAATTTTTTTTTTAAAAACCATACAATAGCACTTAATTTACATTTTCATATGAATGGTAAAAATAATATTATTAAAAGCAGAAAAAACCCTTAATTTGTTAAAGAAATTGCTATTTATAATAAAAGTTATAAAAAAATATTACTTCATAGTGAGGCTTCATAAGTTTAGAATTACGATTAAAAAAAACGAAAAATTATAAAATAGTCTATCAAACATATATATTGAGGTTTTTATTGCATATTTTCAAAAAATTAAAATAAAATATTTTATTCTTATAAGCAGTAGTGTGTACCAATGATGAATTCCTGGACAGGTAAACAATATAAAAAAACTATTATGAAATTTACTTTGTTTCTTTATGTAAATAAAAGTGATTGATATATTGACATCAAAATCATTATAAAAAGGAGATACTGTAAAATGATTTTGATGGTAAAGAAAGAATTTATGGTAGTTTTATATCTTATATAATAGGTTTACGAGCCTAAAAATGTGTTTATGGCATCGTATTCGGAAAACAAACTTCTTTTTATTGATGAAAATATTAAAGTACACGTATAAATAAACAAATATGCATTTATAAATTGAAAAAAGTAATCGGATTGTGCACAGATATATACATTCTCATTATATATCGTAAAATTATATCAAAAATACTCAAATTTACATATAAAATGCACGATTTGTAAATATAGTGGAAATATATATGTATTTTTGGAATGAGTCTTAAAATATCAGTGTATTTGAATAATTTTGTACTTTATTTTATAATTCTCAAGATATGATTTATATAGAAAATGTATAAGTATTTTTTTTGGGCTGTGCTGCATATCGATCACAATTGAAATATCGTGGTCAAACCTTTGTTTTTTTTCTTCCAATTAAATATTGATTGAAAGTCCAGTTAATATTGAATATATATTGCTTTTTTTCTATAAAGATTTTTGGTCAAAAATATATTGGAATTTTGACAGGTTCATTTATTTTTTCATATGAAGATAACATTTTCTTACAAATTTTAAAAATTAGATATCAATTTGTATTATAGCAATAAACGTTCATTTTTTTTGGTAAAATATTTAGCTCGCAATTCTTTATGTTCAAAAATATTATAGATTGGATTTAATTTATTTGCAATTTCGAATGTTTAAGCAATACATGTAAAATATAAGCAATATAAGAATATATATAGAGATATATGTATTCATAAATACAATTTCTTTTCAAAATGTTAATTGTTTAAGTTTTTGTGTTTATATTTTATCTGTTAAGTTACAAGTAGGGAAATTGAATTTTTGAGATGTTTTTACTATTTTGGGGTTTTTTTAATATCGTAAATGGAAAATATATGCATTTTTTTGGATTTTTATTGAATTTTACAGGAGATACTTAAATTACTAAGTAATTTTAATGAAGGATTCCAAGTATTTGGTCAAAAACGACTAAACGACTTTTTTTAAAATTTACAAAATACAATACAGAAATTCCGAGACTTATTTATTCAAAGAATAGCTATGGGAACTGTTGAAAAATTACATACTTGCAGTGAATCGGGGCATTAATTTTAAGCCTTGCAAAAAAAATCAAGTTTATTGAATTATATTAAAAGTATATTTTTACTGTTTGGAATTCGACACTTACATTGCATTATTATACAACCATTTTATTGATTATATAATGAAGTGTTTATAAGAAGCGTTAAAATTTTTTTCTACATTTTATAGAAGTGTATCTAGCTTTGTTTTAGTTTTTGTAAATTCAGTCTATAAACCAAATTATGCCTAAATTATTTTTCTTTTAAATTTGAATTTCAACAATTTAAACAAAAGCTAATCTTTAATTTGAGTTCTATGTCTTGATTTAAATATTTTTCTCTGAAAATTTATAAACTTTATTTTTTTTATTCGAATTGAACATATTTGAATATTTATAATTTTCTTTAAACGAGTTGTTTCCATTGAGGCAATTATATTTTTTTTATTTTAAATTTCATAATTTTAAAGTTTTAATCTTAGATATTCAATTTGATTATTATATAATACATTAATCTAAATATTTCACTACTTTTATATTTCATAATTTGTAAATTTTAATCTTAGATATTCAATTTGATTATTAAATAATATATTAATCTAAATATTTCACTACTTTTATAAATAATAATTAAGAAGTTTTAATTAAATATTCAATTTGATTCTATATAATATTTTTAATTTAAAGTATTTTTTTTCCTTTAAATTTCATAATTTAATGTTTAAATTTTTTATATTCAATTTGATTTTATATAATATTTTTTTTATAAATATTTTTTTTATTTTGAATTCGAATTTCATAATTTTACTTAAAATATTTTACACTAAGAGCAAAACAAGAATATTTAATAATAATGACTTTATTGAAATTCCATCCAAATTTCCACATTCGGTGTATTTGATAAATTATTTAAATATTTTCTTGTCAAAGATTTAGATCTGAGACTACGAAAAAAAAGAAATAAAATCAATGAGCTATAAATAAATCGAAAGCCCCCTCAAAATAATGTCATTACCTTATTTCTGTCATTCGTGTAGAACAGTCATAGATCCTACAAGCAGAATGCGATGTCCGGCATGTGATTCCGAGTTTCTTGAGTTATATAATACAAATCGAAGTGGATTTAGTCCACCCGGTACTGATATTCATGATATTTTTAGTGCATGGATGACAACAAGCGATCTTTTACCAAGAAATCGTTCTAATTCTAGAAGAAGAACAAATGTTCCACTCTTAACACAAACAGAAATTGAAGAAGATCTTCGAGCAATGGGATATGGATCACCACAAATTGAAGAGATAACAGGGGATGATAGTAATGCACACCAAGGATTAATATATGATGATGATTATGACCCGGCAGATGATAATATAGAAATATTTGAGAATTCAGATAGTTCTGTCGAAGAAAGTATTCTACAATTTCAATCTGAATCGGATGAAGACTTTGGCAATGCTACCAATGATATACAAAATTTATTAAATAGGATTCGGGATCATCGCCGACGAGGAGGAAATTCTGGCACTTGGCAAAGAAATTCAAGAAGAGGCCCAGTATTTGTAAATTATGAAACTATATATAGCTATAATGATGGATCGCCCCGGAATGAAGAAAGAAGAAACACGAGACGTACTTCTGGATCACCCAGAAGATTTACTGATATTTTAAGATCATTTTTTGATTTTGGTTCTGCTCGGACAAGAAATTCTCATATAAGAACAGACAGAAGAAATTATGCTTTCGGTAGAGAGTATGAACAAATTCTAACCAGGCTATTTGAAGAAGGAAAGCCTTGCCAAAATCCAGCCAGTCAAAAATTTATTGACAGCCTAATGAAAGAAAAATCGATAGGCAAAGGAAAATGTAGTATTTGTCTTGTCGAATATTCAGACGATGAATACATTTTTTCATTCAAGTGCGGTCATTATTTTCACTGTGACTGTATGCTCGAATGGCTTAAGATGCAAAATACATGTCCTGTTTGTAGAGCTAATCTCGAAGATTTGTCTACTTGATATCAAAACATATATTTAAAGTGTTAACCTATTATATTAGTTTACTCATAATAAATATTAAATTGTAAGCAAAAAAATTATACTTGTATCCTCCATTCTATTTAAATTCTAATCGAATTTACTTTATTTATTTATGTTTTACTTCTATTACTTTTTAGGAAGTTCGCTTTATATACATAGGAACTATTGCTTAACTGCTGCGTCTCTCTGTGGGACTCCTCCAGCACTTCTTGTCACCCGTAATCACCGTGGATTGGGCCCTTTCTCATAGGCGGCAGTCATTATGTGGAGGGAATGAGATTCTGTCTACTGTTCATCGCTACAAGTTACAAGCTACAACCACACTCTACACTTACCTATATCCTTGCTGAACGGTGTGGGTTCTTTTTCAATACTGGAGGCACAGTTCAACGGCTTACACACCAACCTTCTTTTTCTCATGGCTTGACAGTGCTTAAAGGTTAAATCTTTTATGGTTCACTAGCCGCCCCCTTGGGTATTTTTCTTTAGAGTAAATTCGTTTCGGAAATTAGAGGGGTGGGTGGAAATGGAACCCGCGACCCCTGACCTAGGGGTCAGACTTGTAAACCACTCAACCACACCACCCTTCCTCCATTCTATAAATATTATTTATTTATGGGTTAATTTTCTTTTTATCGATTTTATCTATTTAGACGTGTTCAGCGTGTTCGGAATATTGCACAACCTCTTGATGCATCTTTTGACACCTTCCTCTGATCTATCTTCATCAACTGCTCTTCTTCTCTCAAATGAGATGAGTTCAAGTGTCTTGCGGAGTGTGAGAGCTTGCATGTATGCTTCTACTTCGTCCGGTATTTTTAACTCCTTAACATATTTTTTATGACTCCATTTTATAAATTTTATTTATGTGTAAATTTGCTTTTGTAATTTTTGATTTTATCTTCAAGCTTAAATTGATTGGATTCCCGTAGACACATCATATCCATACTCTTGCCTATATACTCTTGCCTATATACTCTTATCTTAATCTACTCCTTTCAAAACCTCTCCTCTTTTCATAACCTATTAGTTCATGGATGGGTTTTCCTCAATCCTATAGTTTGAATATATGCCTTGATTTGGTTTGTAACTTCGAGCTCTTTCAGGTAACTTTTATGACTTTGTGTTACAACACCATCCCATGTTTAGTCATCCTCCATTTTATATCTTTATTGAATTATAATGTAACTAAAAGAGTAATCGACAGCAAAATCAGATAAACTTTAATTCTTTGGTTTTTTATATACAATTATTATTGCTATATACACATTAATTCTTCAATCATCGTTATTACTATGGTTTTTATATAAAATTACTATCGCTATTGAATAAAATAAATTTGCAACTATCTTTATTACCATGGGTTTAAATACCTCGATATATTTATAACAACAATTCTTCAACTATTGTTATTATATGGTCTTGATATACAATTGCAATTTCTAATGAACACAACAATTATTCAATTATCTTTATTACTATGGTTTTTAAATACAATTCTTATTGCTAATGAACCCAACAATTATTCATTATCGTTATTAGAATGGTTTTAAATACCACAATTGCTATTGATAACAACAAGTCTTCATTTATATTTATTCCTATGATACACAGTTTATTACTTTTTTATGCATTACATTATTTATTAATCCTCTAAACTATAACTTTTTTTATGCACCATTAGACGTTTATACCTTTTATTGTTGTTAAACTACAACCTTTCGGATTTTTAGTATAAAATTTTGATTTCTATCAAATACTTGGTTTTATTTATTTATTTTAAACCTATCTATGGTTTTTTTTAAATAGAAGCTTCAAATACTATGAACACTTACAGTTTTTTATTTATTATTTAAATTAAAAACTCTACAGACTTTTTTATATAAAAAATTTGGATACATCTATATGCCCATTTTACTTTCATAAAATTCATAACTTTCATGAAAGAATAAAAGACACTTTATTGGGTGGAAAAAAACCTTAAACATATTTTTAAAATTACATAAAGCACTATTGGAAGTACATACGTAGCTTGAACACAATACCATACATTTTAAAAGTCAAACGAATAATTTAAATGCAAACATAAGTACTTAATTCTTTCTGTAGGCAAATCATCGATTCATTATTTCATTGATTAAAAAGACTTATTAGCAGCTTAGTAAAAAGAGTTTCAAGACAAATTCAAATATAAATTAGCAAACAGAAAAATATTCACGAATATAAATTTTTTTCGTTGGATTTTAGTTTTTGAGAATGAAATAATTGAAAAAAATTAGAATTACAAATATTTTCTATATATAGAAACTAAAGCGTTTGTGTTTTTTATAAGTAATATTAACACATAATTTATTTTTGTTTTTTAAGGATTATTAGCATAATTTTTTTTAAAAGCTAAATATAAAATTTCAATTATAAATAATTTTTGAAAAATGAAATTAACTTTTAAAAAAAATATTAAACATAATATAATGTTTTTCTGCGATATTAAGATAGAAAAAAATGTTAATATGTTCACATATGAAGTGTTAATCTCAATAAATTATAAAATAACTGTATCCATCATAATGTTTTGAAAATAAACCATCGGATGATACTGATTTACGGTACATTAAGTTATAACCTAAGGCTCGGAAAACATTCTTAGAAAAAATATGTTTAATAGGTTGATTATACATAAACACAAATATACGCATATAATAAATAATTTTTATGCACCTAAACATAATGACGTGAAATGGTATAGTTAAGAAATAACATAAGCTACATATTGATATTTGAAATTTAAACTAAGAATACTAATTCACAAAAACAATAGAGTCATTAAGAAACTAGAATAAATTATTATTGATGGTATAAGAAGATTATAAAAAGAATTTAATCCATATAAATAATGTTTTATCTCTAAAGTCATCTTAATTTTCTGAATTAGAAACGCTAATTAGATAAAAGCATCACCTGAATGCATCGACTATTTTAAAAATATTATATAGGAAAGTTCGCTTGCCTTTTGAGACCATCTTAAGTTTTACCTGGTTGAAAAACACAATAAGACGCAATCATTAATTACCTATAAATTTATAGATAGATTGTGGTTTTTATTACAGTTAAAATACAATTTTTATTTTGTATTTTATATTTTTTTTTAAATACATATAAAATGAATTCTTTGAAAAAAGCCTCTATCTTCTGCAGCAAAAAAAAAGATTATACCCTCAAGCAAGATAAAATTATCAAAAGTATTTACGTAAATCGTAAGCAAAAACGTTTATATTAACAAATTCATACATCTTAATTTTTTATCATGTTTGTACTTTCACTTAAGATAAATCGGTTTCTAGTGCAGATGTTTTAAATTTAACTAAAACAGAGGTTTCTTTAGAAATAATAACAGTCTATTAAAATCATATAAAAATTTAATTGTATATTGCTTGATTTCTTTTTATCGATTTCAAGTACATATATAGTATAATACATATAAAAAAGTATGTAAAAACCAATAATTAACAGAATAAATACTATAAACATTAACAGAATAAACACTATTAAAATTAACAGAATAAAAACTATTAAAATTAACAGAATAAACACAATCAAAATTAACAAATTTGGCAAGCAGACTTAAATATTATAAAAAGCGATTCGAAAAAAAACCAATAAATATAATTTATCACATAAATAAAACGAAAATGAATATAATTTACAAATATTTCAAGCGAATATTCAATATTATAGAAAATGATCATATAAATAAAATATAGAAAAAAGAATTAATACTGCAATGGATTAAATAAAAACCCTATATAATATGAAAATAAATGTAAAAACATACATAAGGTTATTAAATTTCATTTTTTTCATCAAGAGCTTAAAATCAATTGTTTAAAAAGTATTACTCAGAGCTAATTTTTTTTTGATAATTAATATAAAATAAACACCAATATTAATTTCTAATTTTTTAAAAAAATAGAATAGTAAGGTTTTTTTTTGTGAGAAAATGGTTTTATCAAATTTATATTAAAAAAATATTATTAAAAACCCACACTATCATAATTGTCATTTTAGGATATAGTTTATTCCATGAACTTAGAATTTCAATAAATAAAACGAGAAAAAACCCTACACGTCTGTTGCAAAACTCATCAAAGGTTATAACTAAATTCTAATGATCAATTTAACCAATTGAAAAAATTTATAAATACACTATTCACAAACTATAAATGGTATTGAACTCTTGCATTCATGTTTTATATTTTGAAATATTTGTGATAAGATAAAATAACATCCCTTATAAACACAAAAAATTGCGAACCCCCATAATGTAATCAAGACCGGCAAGCTAAATATATTTGCATGAAGTTTAAAAACCATACACTGCGTCTTATAATGTATCTATAATTCAATGAGAACATTTTTATATCATTATGGACTAGAATAAATAATCAAATGATTAAATTAATTATTGCATGAATAAGCCCTCATAATTTTGAAAGGATAAAAAAATAATTTCCATTTAAGAAACAGAAAATTCTATTATAGTAAAAAACGCCAATACTTTAGATAAAAATAAAATGAAGCTAAGTAGTATGTATTCATCGACAATCCAGCACCAAAAAAAAAAAAAAAAAGAATATAAGCTCTGACCGAAATGTAAAATAATTAATAAATTCAATATTCAATTTAAAGATTCCTAATTTTAGCAACATCAATTTTATGCCTTTGGATTCTTATCAGAATTATTTTTCTCGTTATTTAGAACACAATAAAATAAATTTGGAGTAAACTTATGAAAAAAGGGGCTTTGCTATATATCAATTAAAAACCTATATATAATACATCTAAAATCTCTTTTACAAAGGATATCTCTAGTATGGTGCATTCCGTGATTATTACGGTATAAATTTGATTATTTTTTTAATATGCTACTAATTCTTAAAATACAGATAATTCAATAAAATGATTGCGTTGGCTCAAGTATATAGTCAAAGATTTTATATTGAAAAAAAAGAGTCATCTGGTATTTTTTAAGTTTTACACACCCAGAAACCATCCTTTGCAAGTAAAAAGAGCCATGAACATGGCCCCTCATTATGATATATTAAGATTAAAATTATATTTTTAGGTTTTTTCATTTGTAGAATGAAAAATTTTAAGCAAACATAACACAATCACTGTTTTTCATCTATCATTCGACTAAAAGAGTAGAGAAGTAACATTGATCTACTTTGCAGATAAAGATATAGTACAATGCGTGCATCGCAATAGTACAGTTATTTTATTAGTGAATTTTTTGTGTTTTTTTTAAGTGTAGCTATGAAGAATATCGTTTTCTGAGATAGCTCGACTTCACACATATCTTTATCTTTAATAAATGTAAATAAGACATATTTAACTAAAATTCATAGAATTTTGGTGGATATTAAAATCAGCGTAAATGATTCTGAAAATAAATTGTGTAAATAAAGAGCATTGTGCAGGTGATCAAGCAACAATCACCCGAAAACATCATCGAAGACTTCTCTTTATAGAAAAAAATACATAATGTAGATAAAATGAAATGGCAGCAAAATTATTTTTATGTTACTGAGCTAAAGAAATTCAAAATCAACATAAAGATACTTCGATGCCAGTAATATTTAAAAGGGTTATAAAATTCTGTCTAGTTTATACGAATAAGCGTTAGCGTTACTTCAATCGGCAGTTTAAATTTTACAGCAATTGGGTGCCAGTTATGAAAAAAATTGTGTCAATATATCCATTAGTTTATATAACGAGCTTCGATTCATCCAATAATGACTTTAAGAGGATTATTTGATTCGAAAAAAGGGTAAAACTGTGAAATATGGTTTATAATTAAGAACGTCAGATAGAAAATAGCATTTTAAACCCCGTCAATTGATGATATTATAATTTTATACGTTAGAAAAATATCTTTTTGTCATTTTAATAGTTGAAATATTTTTCTTGTTTATTCCCGGATCGATTTTACCATGATTTACGATCCAAAACCATGTTATGCCTGAATATAAGCTAATTTACAAAATTATAAATTTTAAATTGTGGCCTAAATTGTATTTATATCGCCGATATAAGAATTTTTTTCAATACATAAATAAACCTCCACAAAACATAAAGAAAATATACTTTATAAAAGATTGGATTTTTGTAAATATTTCTTACACCTCAACTTAAATGGATTGTATCAACAAGTATTTATAACATCAAAAACCCCCATTTGTATATTTATGAATCATATAAAATACATTTGAAAGGCAATAGAATATTATTTATTTGCAGTATAAAAAATTAATCAATAATTTTTTCATATTTTTACCATTACCATCTGATTAAACACATGATTCTTTAAATTTATACCATTATGAAATTATACAAAAAATTTGAATTTATATTGCCTTTTGTAATATAAATTTTATGAGTTCCCTATATTATATTGATGAGTCACACTTTATACGATTTTATAATCTTCCTGTTTATTTGAAACTAAATGCCCCTACATTTTATATTAAAATTGAAAAACAAAAAAATTCTCAATGAGTAAATAAAGCTATAAATACGCTTGACACAATATCTATTAGTTATAATTTACGAAAACCATTATTATTCCATCCACCAATATCAATATATTTGTCTTATAGAAAAACCCTCCCCAAAAAAAAATTCTTAGAATAAAGATCTATAATAATGTAATTTTCAATTTATGTTTTTTTTGTTACACTTTACAATACTTACAATCAAAATATTAATTTTATCCAAAATATTTCAACATCATTTACAAAATTAACACCGCCCATTACATAAGCCTTAGAATATGCATAAATCGTGTTTAATACAAAATTCCTTTTCTTCAAAAAAATGATAAGTTGGGTTCGCATTAATTTAAAAAACCTTGAATGTGTATAATTCTATATAAATAAATGTAATTTTCTCAGTTCATTGGATATTTTTTAGTGTTTCTTTTTTCAAATCAAACTTGATTTTTAACGATTTTATGCAAAAGGAATTTTTTTTTTGAAATATTTAATATTTTATATTAAAAGCGTTTTTATTCTTTTATGAACCTCTAAGAAATAAAAAAAATATAAGAGTACATAATAAAAAACAAATAAACTATGCTTTTTTCCCTTAATATTGCACATTTTGCAAATTTTATGTTTTTGATATTATCTTTGGCGAGGTAAAATATTTATAAAGTATATTAATGTATTAATAATATTTTTATATTTAAGAACAGATAATTTATTAATTATAAGTTACTTTGATTTTTAGTTCTTTAAATTGATATTATATAAAATTATGATTTCTCTGTAGAATAGGCTTGCTTAATAACAAAATTTTGTGTTCTTTTAAGAATAAAAATACAAAATATAAAAAAAAGTGGAGCTTGCATTATAAAAATAAGATAAAATTTATTTATTGCTATGCCTAATATTTCACTTTTATAATTTTTTTATGAAACGTTATTTACGTTTTTAAATTTCAATAAAACGCCTTTCCAACGTATTAATTACATACTTACAATTATGGAATTACTTCCTAATAGTAAGCATTTTTTCGCATATTTAGCTGCATATTACCGGTTAATAAATAAGGTATAAATTTATTTTATATAATTTGAATAATGAGGATTCACTTCGCCATTTAATAAACCAGGGTTTTACATGATGAATCAAACAGCATTTTTTGAAGAAGCTATAGACTTTTTATATGTTATTTTATCTTTCGGAACATACTGATATCATCAAGGATGTCATTTCGATGCAAACTTAGTATAAAATATATACAATTCTTTGTATTATATAAAACGGTGTAAAACGATATATAGCAGAAAAAAATACTAAATATCTATGCTTATCTAGCGCATAAAAAAAGATTAATTTGTGGAGTAAAAAGTTTGCATCATAGGTTTATATGTCTTCTTAGTACAAAAATACTGCTTATCTGTTCAAATTATAATTGATCGCATAAATGGGGATAACTAACTATTCTAAAATTTGCTTATTATCTCTGATAAATCCCAACAAATTTAAAAATTAGGATTAAGTTATCAGCTTGTGCCTATTTTTCTTTGAATTATTTCATGTCTAAAAAAATACATAAAAAATTACCTTTGAAGAAAACCTCTACAAATTTGCGATAAAAATGTGGCGCGCTACCTTTTGATTATAGGGTTAACACAATATTAAGGCAAATTTTGAAGGTTAGCGACAGCTAGTACGAAGTTTTTTACGAAAAGAAAAAAATTAAATTTTCTGGCAAATAAAGCAAAATATTGATCATATTTAAAATATTCAAAAGTAAAAAAAATAGTTGGTATTTATATTAAATTTATTTATTAAAATGTTGAATGAATTCCATGGAAAAAAATTCTTGGTGTGTCTGATGAGTTTAAATAAAGAAGATTTATGTTGTTTTTGAAAATAGCTGTCATCATTAATCTTTAAAAATATGGAAAAAGAGGCTTGAAAAGAATGCAACATCGTTCTAGATAATTGCATGTATAGAAAGAACAGCGATGTTTTTCAAATAAGAGTATATTATAATATAATAAAACCCCGATCTTTCTAGAAAGAACAAAATATAGAATGAACAGATTTGAAGCTTACAGCACATAATTTTAAATATAAATTTCTTGTGATCTAATTAATAAAATCGTTATATATAACAAGATTTCTGCGAAATCCCAACATAAAGTTTAAAATAAAACAAATTCACATTTAAGCTAGAAAACTTGTGAAGAGATTCAATATTGATATAGTAGAATAAAAGCAATAAAACAACAAAAATATAAATTATTTTATACTTACAATAGTAGATTCCTGTTCAAAGTTTCCATGGCTAATTTCACAATCACTTTAACGGATTATCGAGGTGGAAATCGAGTTTTACAACGCTTTTTAACTCCAAAAAGTCGACTTAAAATTTTAAAAATGCATAGAAGAGTAATTGATAAACAATGAAATGAATATTTATAAAATATATTCAAGAAATCGGCATCAAAAAACAAATAGACAGATAAAAAAGTCTTGCTAAACTCTAAATCATATCTTTAGAAACATATCATCATAGGGGTTAATGAAAACAAAAATCAATAGAATTGAGCAAAATGAATTGAAAAAGGATTCAATGATTATAATCTTGTCAAGAATTCTGCACGAAGAAACTTTTTTTCAACTATTGTTCCGAATTCCCGTCTTAATGTAGTCGGTAGTATGGAAAATACTGATATGAAAAAAAAAAACAGAAAAACTGCACACAATGGATTAAAAACCTTTAGTAAATGATAATTTTTAAACGTAATTTTCAAGACAAGATATCAACTTATTTTACAGACTTATCTATAGCAGACGAAAATACTTTTTCTGATACATTTATATAGATAAAAATTTATAGTCGACACTAAAACCATTCTAATCTAGCAGAAAAAATTGAAAATGATAAAAAATCAATAAAACTATTGCTTTTTACATTTTATTGGTAATGGTACAATATGAAAGCCTATTTATAAAAATCGAGTCGAGCTTAGCAATACTGTGAGTGTTGTTAGTATGCCAAGATTCGAAAAAGTAGGCTTAGTTTATTTTATATTTATAATCATGGTTAAAAATGCATTATCTCATGTTTAAAAATCTTCTTTTAATTTATAATATATTTATATGGATTTTTTAAACCAAAGAATTTGGAAGAAATTTAAATAATTACAGTCAAAAGTATGTTTTTTTTAAACTCGATAAGAGAACAAAGCAAAGAATTTATATTGAAAACAAAATGAGGTAATATACGTAATTTAAATTTTAAGCTAAAAAGTATTGTTTTTAAAAGAACACATTCTTTTTTTCTAATAAAAATTCAGTTTGAATAGAAATTATCATTTATTATTGGACTTTATTCTTGAGTATTTATGGTCTTTTATTAAATTATATTTTTATTTTGAATTTGTATGGCTTATTAATTTTTTCTATGAACCATATATTGTAGTTAAGAAGCATGATTTCCGTTTAGTCTTATTTATCAGAATCTAGCTTGATATGATATAAATGTATTTATCTATTGGATTATAATATCTTTATTTTTTTGAAAATTTAACATTATAACTATGCTAGAATATTTTTCTTAATTGGGAGTTTTTGTAGGATTTTGCAAAGGTCAATATCCATGTTTGTATGGCGTATTTTTGATTATTGATTTTATACATTATTATATTAAAGAACAGTTTAATTTCATCTTTATAACATCTTTTTAATGTAACCTTGTAAATTTATATTGTAATAAATTTTAAGACAACACAAAAAAATAGCCATCGAAATATTTTGGAGGTTTAGTTGTTATTTTTTAACTGAAGTATACGGTCATATTATAATTAATTTTATTCTACCTGTTTCGTTTCATATCCTGTTCTCGCAAACTTCTAAGGTGGCGCGCTCCTTTCGCCACATTCAATAATATAGCTTGTAATGATAAGAGATGGCCAATACGATACAATCCATTCGTTCTGAAATTATCGAAGTGATGAACTCTATAGTAAATTTATGCAGAAATTCGAAACAACTAAAGGCTTACAGTAATCTTAATTTAAGCTTTCGGATTCTGTATTTGTGCCTAATTAAATTTTTACTTATGCGCCTTTTATTGGTGTAAACTGTTATGTGTGTGGTGAATGAATACTTGCATATTTATATAATAACGTTTAGAAGTTTCATGTGCAAGATTAATTTCATAAATGTTACCAAAAGGAAATATTGATAGTAAAATGCGAGATTTGAAACCACCATATTATTCCGATTATTGAATACCAATGAAAACTTATTATTTTAGAGATCACGGTTGTATATAAATCTATTTTTACCAAGCAGCCAACTTCAGAACCAACACATTTTCATGCTTAGATAATAGATAATGATAAAAATTATCTGCAACTTCAATTTATCATTTATTCAAACCATTTATATTCAAACTATTTATATGATTTGAACCCATATAAAAAATCGGATTTGGTATCTTTAGATTCAAATGGCTTATATTTAAGTTTACAATATTTATATTTGGTTTTTATAGGTTGATTTTAACTATTTTGATGATTATTATTTGATATTTTATAGAGAGTGGAGACAATGAACGCCATTAGAAATTGAAATATCCATGGAAATAATATATCTGGGAAAAAATATAAAGAAATCAAGATTTGATTTTTTGTCATTTTTGAAGATTTAGACATATCAATATATAGATTATATATTAGAAAAATCCTTTTTTTTATATTTTTTGTTTTGAAAATCTTTAAATTATATTTGTCATTTATAAATATTACTAATTAGATTATAAAAATTTTTTATTCATAAAACAAAAATCTAAAAATGATGTATTATAAGAATCAATGTCAGTTTTAAATATTTACTCATGCATTTTAAAGTAGCAGCCCCAACAAAAATCAAATAAAAGCGCAAAATAGAGAATTAAAATATTTATATTTTTTTCAACTTTCTAAAGATATTTAATATTACAATAAATTGCATTTATAATGCCATATAAATCCAATGTTAAGGATCCAATAATTAATATTTTTAGATTGAGAAATAGAAATACTTTGTTTATCATCAAAGTTATACGTCTTAGATGTTTGAATCTAATATAAAAGACAATTTAAGATTATTACGCGCATTTTCTGCCCCTTTTTTCTATTTTTAGAGCTTCGTACCTTTTTATCACCATGATACCACCAAATCAACCTATATTGAAAAATATATACTCAAAATTGCTTATTATTAGGGATTTATATATTTGGATGTGATTTCATCGTCAAAAGACATCAAATTTATCAGTTAACCTTCAACTCTATTTCTAATTACTCAGTGGCATTGAGGTTGTATTAATTTAAGCAAATTGTAAGTAGATTCTAATAAACGTTATAAAATCTATGAACTGAATACTTTTTTTAATATTATCACATATAAATATTTATTACGTAAAAAGATCATCTTTATTTTTATACCGCTTTTGAATTCAAAAATTTAGGTGGGGTGTTAAATTCATAAATAAAAATAATGTAATCAATTCTTTTAATTTATATGGTGAAAAAAAAGCAATATAAATAATTCAAAAATGTTATATCTACCAAAATAACATAGAATACTGTCATAAAATATTTAAAAACCATTTTATTCAATCGATAAAGGATGCTTAAAACAAACTACACGAAAGATGGAATCGACAATTATGTATTTGTTTTGTTTCAATAAAAATTTTTAAAATTTGTAGGAAAAACAATTTTTTAAGTTTATATAAACCCTTTTACATTCCAATTTTTATATAAGTATTCTAGATAAGGTGCATCCGATCGAGCGGTGTCGATTTTTGAATTGCCTTACGAATTTATTTATAAATTTTTTAATGGCTTTCAAAAAAAACACAAATACAATTGAATGAAATGTATGAAAAAATTCGTTTGAAAATCAAATATATAGAATCGAAACACACAGGCTAAAAAGATAGATTGTTCAAGTAAATTATGTCAGATACACGAAAAAACTCAAGGAGAAAAAGTAGAAATTTCAGGTATTATACCTTTTTTTTAATCCACAATTTTATAAAATTGAATTACTTACTATCTATATGAGTAAAGCACCTAAAGATATTATTTGTTATATATAACTATAAATGAGAAAACATATAAAAGTAATAGATAAAATTGGTAAACTACTAATCTAACAAATTTTAATTCGTTAGAAAAGATAGATGATATATATGATCATAGAAATCGATGCCAGCATCTTCGGGTGCGAAAAATATTAAAAGGATTTTGTGGATAGCGCATGAAGATTACCAATATTTGAAAGAACAAAAAAACCAAGCATTGAATTTCGGGCTGAGAATTGTAAGTAACTTTAGCGTTATTTTAATTATCTTCTAATTTCGTTCTACTCATCACAATTTAATTCTTACATGTGAAAGGATATATATAAGAATTAAAATCAGATTTGTTAAGCATTGTAAAGTTAATATTGGCTTTAAAAATAAGTCCTATATGCAGAAGGCTATTCTATAACAATCGAAGTGAACAGGCAGGAATAAAACTAGCATTTTCTGCCTAGAGCTTGAACGAAAAAAGATACATTTATATTCTGTAAAGTATATGATATTGCTAAATTATGGCTTTGTTCCCCCTCTAAAAGCCTTAATAAAATAACCTTTTGAAATATTTATGATTTAAAGCTATAAATACTATGCGTTACTTATTTAATAGGTTATAAAATATTTATTTTAAAATCAGTCCAAATCTACCTAGAAATAACAAGGCATGTTTATGTAATATCTTTTTTTTCCAGCTTTAATTAACGTGTTGAAGATGCCAAGATGGGCACCGCTATGTGGGAAACATCCCCATTCCATCAATACTGGCTTTTATTACTTGCACTTGCATTCGGACATCTTGTAAATATTTTATGCGTCACAGTAGAGTTTACGTTTCCATCATAAATAAAACTTACAATGTGTGTCAGTATAACAGTGTTTTATGTATCTCTTGCAGCTAGGTGGCTTATATTACCAGCATGGTAATATCGATTTATTTAATTATGAGCATTAAGCTCTAAAATCATTTTAATTGAAGAATCTAGATTCAATTGAAAAAATTAAAGCATTGCTGGTTTTTTAATGATTATTTATTTATAAATTAAATAGATTTAAATTTTTTAAAAATAAAAACTAAACATTCTTAAGCACCTATACTATGATATAAAAAAACTCTAATATTACATGAATTAAATATAATAATTTATTGTGTAAGTTATTATAATTGAGGTTACCTTTGGGACAAAAATTTCTTTATTAAATAGTTAACGTTTTATAGCATCAATATTTACTATCTCCAAAAAATTTTAGTTCAGATTGTACATAAAGTAAAAAAAGAAGAGTATAATCTTCTGTTTAGATTTTTATATAAAAATTTCAGGATTGATTATGGAATCTCATACATTGAAAAATATTTATTATAAATAACTCTACACGGAAGCACCATTCTAACCGGTTTCTTGATCGAATATTGGTAAAGGTTTTTAAATTAAAGTTTTATTTCCGTTTTTTTATATAGAGCATCATTTTTTCTTTTATTTTTAGATTGAATCTTGGATCGTTGAATTTTACCTAGATTATTTTTCTTATGCTACGAAAATTTTATAAAAGAAATATAACAATTTATCTTTTTATGAGTCAAAAAAAAGAAGCAAAAAAGCCGAGCTTTACACTTTTTAAGATAAAACACATATTACAAACCTAAAGTATATTATATTATCAAAAGAAATTTAAAATTAGCAAGAATTATTCATCAGCTAAATATTATGAATCTTCTTTTTTAAAAAATAAGAATGCATATTAAAATTATATTTTAAGTCGATTGAATCGTTTTTCATAACAATTTTTGCCTAAAAAATATTTCAAATGGTTTATACCGAATACAAATTTTTGCTAAAAATAAATTTAAATTTATAGGGAAGAGTTCTGTAATACACCGTTTAATGGTCAAAGATAATGTAAGATTTTTGAATAGCCTAAAATGAAATTTTTTTCTAATTAGAATAAATCATCATTATTTTCTGGGATTAAGATATATAAACGTGAAAATCGAACAAATACATGTCCAGTTATATGTATACAATATTTAAAACTAATTAATATGGTCTATTTAACATTAAAAAAACGAGTAGATTGATTTTAAAATTCTAAAAAGTATAATATGTCACCTTAACCCTATACATCGAATTCCTGTAAAATATAAATGCATACGGTTAATACATTTTAGTTTTTACAACTCTAAAACACTCTAAAAAACACCATAAAGAAATCGTTTATTTATAATTATCGTTAGTATTTCCTGCAATTACAACGTTTGTAAAATTCCTATATGATGACTCATTAAAATAGAGTTTAAAACATGGATACCTATTTAACTTTAAACAGCAAATATAATTTGATAAGACCTTAACATTAGTTTATAAATTCGAATGATAACACAATAATAATAATAACTTGAATTTGAAATAATTCAAATAAAGTAACAAAAAACAATGGATCTCATATATCATATTTGGTTGGTACTGGAGACACTTGTGTAATTATTTGTTGTGAAAGTTGAAATATAAAAGAGACAGTATATGATTTCCATTCTAATACGAAAAAGAATCAACTTGTAATTTACCTTTTTGAGTATTATGAAAAGCATCATTACATAAATTCCTAAAGAAGAATCCAAAATAATTGTAGAGAGAATAGTCGATATTTTAAATTAGAAAAAGATAAGAAGGATCAAATTACCAATCTATTCATATTGAGAAACATAATTTCTTACTTGTCCAATATTGCGAATATTCAATGATCTTTTAATTTATACAATTTGCACATAAATATCTAGAAATTAAAAGATTTTTCAGACACGGATATTATAATTTACGCAACGAAAAACATTAAATTATCTAAATAATACTCTATTGGCATAAATTATCGTACCGATGCCCCATAAAAGTTATATCTCTGATTTTAATATATATGCTTTATGTTTATGAAGTATGGGAATATTAAAATACAATGAACATATGCTCTGTCATGAGAATGCATAAGAGACCGTAAAACACCAATATAACAAATACAAATTTTTTTTTGATCTGACATTGGATCAAAGAAATATGAAAGAGAATGTTTTTCAGATCAGCAAGAATAGATAAACAATAATCCCTTTAAAATGAAGCAAAAAGATCGTTCAAAAGGAAATTATTAGCTTAAGATAGGTTTATATATAAAAAAAGTAATAAAGCTTGAAATTTTTATGTATAATTAATAAAATCGAGAAATTATTTGTTGTGTCAGGGAAACCATTTACAAAACATAAACGGAATAAAAATTTTGCTACATGTTTCTGGGGATATATAAATCAGCATAAGTCCCCAAAATAACTATCATATAATTATTTAATCTATCTGGATTATAATAAATAAAAACATAAAGAAAACCAAACTTGTATCACTTCTTTGAATCAAAAGCATATGAAAATATATGTTTGAACTGATAAAAATAAATTCCATTCTTTACGCAGGCAAAAATAAAATAATGCCTTTATGTATAATCAAATCAAAAAATTGGGTAAAATATTTTTATAAAAATCTTTTACTTTTTTATGTCCGCATTCAGTGAAGTTTTTTTACGTCAATGTAATAAATGATATGAAATAATTTTTCTATATACTTTCTAATATTATTAAAATGTGCTTAAACTGATTCCAATGGTGATTCTAATTTTATGATATTTTTTTGCATATATATTTAAAGTTAGAGTGTATGTATTCTACTTAAAAATGGTAAATATATAGGTTAATAAAAACATGGGATGTTTATCGCGACGAAAAACTTTAACGTATATTTTTTATAGAAAAAAAAATTATTATTGTCTAATTGTTTGGTTAGAAACGCCTGTATAGTTGAAAACAAACAATTTATATCGTTTTAATAATATAATTAACCATGAAAAAATACATTTAGTTGCATAAAATTTATTTAACATGAATAAAGGAAATTATAACTATAACTAGGAATTAAAATCTCCAAAAATGATATGATGTGTGTTTAATAAATGATCATTTACGCTCGGGTTTATCTTATCATATCGAAGAAGCATTTTCTACATTGAAAGTATATTATTTGCATCGAAACATATTTTATGTTCTTAATTGGTATTTTACCCTATAAAGGTATATAATATGCTTCTATTGCAACTAATTCAACAACCCATCATAGAAAAGAACTCTAATTTATCTTCCTATGCATTAAATTTTCTTTATACAATATATATGATACAAAATAAAATCTTATATTAAATAAGTCCAGATTACATATATTTACGTGAATATCTGTGGGATATGAAGGTTTAATGAAACAATTCAAAATTTAAACTGCACAACGGGAATTTCGGGAAAGTGATTTGAATATTGTAATTAAAAGATTTTATATTAATAAATAGATAAATATGCTAATCATTATTGATATGTGCCTTATTAATCGTTAAGTCTTACCAAATATATTTTTGATCCCTGTGTATGATAATATGATAGTTTATATTTTTATAAAATGAATGATTACATAAAGAATTTTTAATGATAGTCTAATCATTTTCATCTTCTTCTATGTTAATTACAAAATTTATGTGTGTTCAAATTTTTGTTGATTTTTGTAAAACAAGAATCATATTTAGATAGAAAGAATCAGAAAAGAGTTACACATATACACTTAAATAAGCTAATATTTTTCTAGTTAATTTTTTTTCACATTTTCGGTATTTTTTTTCTTTTCCTAGTCACTTTATTTGATAATTATATTTATTCTTGATGAAAACAAGTATCAAAATAAAATCATTTTTAATTTTCAGATCCTTTTTTGATATTTAGATTTCCCAGATTTAGATTTTATCATTGTTTTTCCTTTTTAGTTTATACATTCAACATTTTAATTTCTTTATTAAGAATTTATACTGCCACCTCCAAAGTATTTTGCGTTTACTTTGTAGATTTTTTGTTCAAGCAAAAATAAACTGCAATTATAAAACATTAAAATTAAAATTATAACATTTACTTTAGGGTTTATAAGAAATCCAGGAGCTTTTATAGAAATAATGATTTAGACATCTTAAATTAGTCCTAGCATTCAAAAATTATGTAAATATTATTAATAATATTATAGCAAACATTACAATTACAAAAAATATAAAATAGCTTAAATTATGGGCTTATAATAATGTTCTATTTTAATTTTCAAAATTTATATCTTCTTTGGAAATAAGAAAATTCCAACACTCTACTATTATTCAAGCTATTAAAAATGACTAATCATGAAAAATAAAGCGTTATATAAATTTAAAATAACAATGGGCCTTTATATGCTTTTATTCTATGTTAGCAGCCTATTCAATATTATATAATCTATCACATAAAATGCATACATTTGCAGGCATAATAAAGGTACAACCAGCTTTTAAAATATTTCAAAGGATATTATCACATATAATTTTAACGTAATTTTATTGGATTTTGATTCTAAAGACTTAAAATTTATATAATGGTGTAGAATGACTATATTTTTCAATGTCTATCTTCTAGTCATTCTATAAACGTCGAATACCCATCAACTATCTATTTGCGTGCTGGACAGCTAGTTATATTAACATGGTTACAAAAATTATATAAAAAAATATACACATAGAAGCATGATTTCATCATGAATCTTTTTTTGGTGATGCGATTTGAAAAATAATAATCTTTGGGGATAACTTGCAAAAAATGAGCCTTTAGGATTTTGAACAAAAAAAATCAGCTCAATATTTTCACTTATAAAGAATATATCATATTTTTTTATTTAAATTGTTGTTTTAATTTTAAAATTTGATTTATCTCTTCTATATTTGCTAAACAAAAGACATTAAAATCAAGAATATTTAGTAGACCGAAAAAAATAAATATTCCCAATATTTGACATAATAAATATGCTGCTCGTGTTTTATAACCTATTATGGCATAGTTTAATATAAAGCATATTAATTTTCCGTACATTTGAATACATTTATTTCAAATGTAAGTTTTCTTTTATTTTTTTGGAGCTACTATTATTATTTAATTTTTTTTTGAACTTGTACAAGCGTTATAAGGCATAGTATTTTAGATTGTAAAAATAATTTGGATTTTTCAATATATTTCAATGTTTCTTTCATCAGAAGTGCCTTTTATTAATCGTAGCTACATAATAATTTTTATGTTGTTTGCAATTGTGAATGAGTTAGAAGACAATATATTAGATTTATTTATAGGCCCATATTAATGGTTTAAATTTTAGTTTTTGTTCTCGAGAACTACTTTATTTGATTTCCCATGACACAGCGTATTTACATTTCGGCTATATTATCCTCTAGTGTCTTCCTCATACTTCTACTACTTTCGAGACCTATTAATTCAAGGGTTTTTATCAATACCAAGGTTTGCATATATGCAGGGCCTAGTCTGTGACTTCAATTTACTTTAAATAAGAAGACAATTTTTTTTATCATAGAAATTATTGGTCCTTTTAGCTATCTTTCCATGTTTTCCCTTTTTTAAACACAACAAATTTTAAATGTTTTTTTAAGATTTTCTATGAGTTATATAAATATTACATAGATATCATAAGATTCTAATAAATTTAAAATAAAAATTGGCTATAAATGTTGATTTTTATTCATTTTAAAAATTTTCAAATGTTGACATTTTCGTTTTGACCAACAACAATATCAGCGAATATCTTTCATAGAAATTAATCAATAAATTATATTCTTCAATCATCAGCATATTACGCTTACTTTTTTTATTTGATGGAATAATTAAGCATACAATTTTTATAAGTTTTATAATTTACATGATAATTTTAATTTCCTCGTAGACAGAAATGATCCTAGTTATCTAAATTGACAAAGATACAAGAAATCCTCTGCCATCTTTACATTCAAGACATTTAAATCCAAGTCTTCACATATTCCTTCATTTATAGAGCATGTTAGGATCTAGGCACCTCAAGACATGATTTATTGTTATTTAGAGCATGATCCCAACACATTAAGTTACACATATTAGACATAAAAATAGGCATTCCTTCTAGTATTTTAAATATCTTTTACAACAATATAAATCAATACCACGAAATAGTTCTAGATTACATAATATTTAGCATCCATAAAGATGTTAGACGAACAATTTGAAAATGCACTACGAGTACGAGATACAAACGCAAAAGATTTAAAAGCATTAGAACGAAAATTAAAAAATGAGATAAATAAAAATAACATGCTTTTGGATATTTTAGCACTTAACGATGGAATCGACTTTATTACCGAGTCATTCTATTCACCAAGCAGTAATGGCACAACCACATGCCTAAATGATATAGATAATAAAAATAAGTATGAAAACTTCTTTTTAACAATTGACAATGATCTAGCTGTTTTATGCTTAGGTGATTTAAAAGTGAATAATTCAAATTCATTCAAAGGCGATTTTCAAGTTGGAAAAGAATTCGGGAAAGGTGGAAAGCATCTTTATATTCCAAAAACAGACAAGCGTGACTTATATCCAGTTGGATACAAGTCTAAAAGAATTTATAGACGACATGGGAAATATAGAAGTCAAATGTCCTTAACTGTATATACATGTGAAGTACAGAGAGTAGGCGATAGCGATGATATTATCATGGTTATAAGTACTGATGATGGCAAGCGTTTTTGTGGAAACTCCGGTTGGGAAGAATTTCGCAATTCATTTGAATCTGAAATCTGTTTTAATACAATTGAGGATTTTTTTGGTTTAACTAACGAAAAAGTTAAAGAAATATTGTCAAATTAAAATGAATCATAATTTTAATTCTAGGATTAATAAAATTTATTGTTTTCGTAAATAATTAACACAATAAAATATTTCACATTTTTTTGAAAGGGAAATACACAATAAGATTTTTATATGGGTTTTTATGGATTATAGCTTTTTATAGTTGTTCAAGCAAAACTTTAGATTGCTCTATAGAACAGATTTAGCTGATACTTCTTTCCACCTCATCATATTTTCAATATCACTATATGAATCTTCTTTCTAAGGACTTATTAGTTCAAGTATCTTCTTCAATTCAATTTTTGTGCACATCCTTCCGCTTCAGTTTGCATCTGCTAGCCCCTTAATATACGACTTATGGTATTTTGTAACCACCCTATCCAAAATACACAATTATTAATATTTTTATCGAATAATATTTTATTTTATAGGCATTTATAATTTATCTATATAATTGAATTTTTTTATAATAACCAGAAGGAACTCGTGGTCACGAACCAGATCGAGGCATAAATACAAACCTTTGGATTGTGGAGAACCCGTGAATTACTAGTTCTCGAAAAGAGGAGAGGCATCGAAGAAGACTTCAGGAGTTTTGAAGACAGCCGAAAGTATAAATACTCTGTGCGCACAGAAATCAAACAAAATGTTCTTAAGATCAAAAAACATAAATTATGACCAGAAATTTAGACTATTTATAAAAAAAGACGCATAATTTTAAAGAAGAAGAGCAGTTTGTAAGTGTATAACTGAAAAAGTTAAAAAAATGTATAACTTAGTTTTTTGATATTTCTTAGTGCGACTAAGTTTTAGTTAAGGTGATTGATTAAATGAAAAAACTAACTTATAAGTAAAAATTAATTATAAAACAAAACTTAAATACTAATTAAATGAATTAAATATTACTTAAAAATTCGGAATAAGTAAAAAAAACATATTGGTTTAACGTCAAAGATAAACCATAAGAGACTAATCTTGAGAGAAAAGATCCAAGAAAAATATGTAAAAAATCTTTTAAAAGAACCACAAATCTAAAATTGAGTCTTATCGCACTCGTTTCAATCAGAAAGAATACTACCTCTAAAAAATATAAATGGATTCATGAGTTTTATACCACAACCCCCAGATAATAATATACAGTTCTGACATTTTTCATAATGAGTGGAATAAAAATTAAAATATTTGAATCAATAAATTTTTAAAGAATATAGAAATTGGAAGAATAATAAAAAGCCAAATGTATATAAAATATGTGTTTACTAGAAGATAGCAAAATTAAGCTCAAAATAGAAAAATTCATGTTTATAACAAATTTATTTACCTGTAAATATAATTTGCGCCTATTATTGCTTATTTGAAAAATATAAAAATCTTTTTTATGGAAAATAAGATGAAATTCTTATCAAAATGCATTACAACAGTTTAATTAGTCACGTAAATAGGGCTTCGAATGGATAATAGTTGCGCTGCACATATACTTCGTTCATCACAAAATTATTTTTGTAATTATAAGTTGGTGATAATAATTTTAATTTTTAGCTGTTTGAATCGGAAGCTTTAAAAATAATTTTATAAACATATTTTTCATAAAAAGACGAGATAAATATTTATTACGGTAGTATCATCCCATTTTGCAGTGTAATATACAATTAAGCTAATGAACGACTTTTCATAATCTTTTATTCTCGTTATATCAGATATGTATTTTTTAATTTATACTTTTCATTTTTGTATATACAGCAGCATTTTAAATTTTAAATCAAGAAGTTTTACATGATTGTACAACTTATAAAATTCCGTTAAACATTAAATATAGTTCGTAATTTTATATTATTACATGAAAAAATCTATTTTTTGCACTTAGTCTAAAATTAATAATTCTAAAAATAAAATATCCATTTTACACTTTAAATAGATGTTGACTCATCAATAACGTTATAAAGTAAACAATTCCCATATTAACTGTAAAAATAAAAAAAAATAGATTTAAGGAGAACGATTCAAAACTTATAACAGAAAAAAAACATGCATAAAATGTAATTAAGATATTGTAGAAAAATATTTTTTAAAATATAATTAAATTTTACAAATGTAGTTAGATAAAGACAATATTTTATTGTTATTTTTTTATTTTTAAAAAAGCTTACCATATATATTTGCAAAACCATGAAATATTTAACTATATATAAATTATATATAACAGAAATAAAATAAAATCAGCAAAAAAAGCCAAAAAAAAGATAGCCATGGATTATAATATTTGCTTTAAAACTTTTACCCACCAAAAATTCATTACAATATAAATTCTTATACATAATGTAGGGCAAGAAGTAAAAAAATCCTTCGCAAATATTATAAATATAAAACCCTTTTAAAAACATTTAAATCTTATTCATAAACTATATCATGGAATTTTACAGCATTTAAATATGAAAAGCCACAAATTTTAGGAATTCTAGAAGCTTATTTACAAAAAATTTAATATATATAAACGAAAAATCGGTTTTTATCTTCGCTTTAGAAATTGGAAAAATATTGTACGCAAATATTTATCGGTGGTTTTTTTACGAGCGAACATTATATTATAAATTCATGATTTATCATTTTTAAATGCCTCAATAAAGAATTTTTTTCCCTGTCGTAACAATTTGTTTTCTCGATTTATATATTGATAGAATAAAAATAAAAAATACCATATTTAATGCTTCGGAAGTATTTACATTTAGTCAGCAAAAATATACAATTTGGATATATAGTCAGTATATAAAGATATAGAGACATAGACTTCAATACCAAAGATATTTAAAACATGTAAATACTCTGTTTGGGTTTTTAAGTTTATCTGTCTATAAATCAGATAATTTGTAATAGTATGGTTTATGCTATATTATGTCACATAAAATTGCACGAATCGTTGCTTTTAAGGCAGTTTATAAACGCTTTTTACAAAAAACTATTAATATCGGCTAAATTTAAATTAAAGACTAACATTTAAAGACAAGTATAAGAAGATCGCAAGAGGGTAATGTAAAAAAATCTTAAAAGTTTAAAGAAATACTAATATTTGTAAATCAGATACAGAAAAAGGATCTTAATATTATACAAATACACTTTAATAGGTTTAACAGAAGGGAATGGCTTATAATACATAAAAAACAAAAATAAAATAACAGGGTAAAAGAACCGACATTATAGATGAAATGTCTAAATAAAACCGTAAATTAAGTCATCGCAATATCCTTAAATATCCAAATAATTTATATAAATCATTCTAAGCATTGGAATAACTGAAACAGAATAATTTAAATTATTTAAGTTTTATACAATTTTTTAAAATTTTAACAAGATCTTTGTTATATAGGCTTCGGAATAAGCCATTAAAAGTATATGAACTTGATAACTTTATGCATTTTTATATATTTACAAAGGATTTACCCTCCTATAGCAACTTTATTTGGCTTTAATTTTAAGAACGGGTAGTAAAAACAAGAATAAGCGCATAATAGACATTTAGAATATACTAAATATAAAACTGAACTTAAAGGAACCTAGTAATAATTATGCTTTCACCATGATTTTTTCAAGGTCTGAAGAATAAATCATAGACTACTAATAAAAGACAAAAATTATTATTATAAAAAAAAACGTATCCTTTAATATATAATACAATATAATCAATTTTTTTTGTATATACTTTAAGGCATTTTGCTATTCTTAGAATAAATTTTAACTCATAATAATTTAGCATGAAAAGTGAACGATAATTGATTTAAATATTTTTTAATTTAACTTAACATAAATTAAAAAAAATTCAACATTCAATTTTATAGAAGTTAGAAATGGTACATTAAGTTATTAATAATCTACCAGAAACACTATAAATCGTATTTAAATTTGTTTTTATTGTTAAATAGGAAGTTATATTGGTATTAAAAATACAATTGTATTTAAAAATTTAATGAAATTACTCTAAAAAATAAAATACACCAAAAAAATAGATAATGGATGTGATTAAGAGTAAAGGTAGCCAAATATGCATTATATTGAAATCAAATTTTATCCAGAATCATTACTAAAGAAAATTTAAAGTACAAAGAATAAAAATCGAGCAAAAATTTCGAGATTTTAAGAAAGATTTATACCAATAATGATTACGGGTAACGCAATTATATTACTGATTCAAAAAAAAATATCTTGAAATCGAATATAAAATATAAATATAGTTATTGAACATATTTGATCACACTAATTAAGTTTGTTTCAATACGACAGAAAAAGTTGTATACGTATAAACTTGATTTTATACAAAAAAACCTATAAGACATCCATAAATTCTTTGATTTTTTATAATAGTATTTGGCAAAATTTAGCATAGTATAGAAAGGCTGATATTGTATTTGATAATCCAACGTTTAGTTAAGCGCTTTATTCCCATGAACTAAAAATGTAAAACAATAATTCACAAAATCTAATATTCAAGTTCAAATACATATCTAATCTGTTAAGTTAAATCATATGAGATTAAATCATTGGTTTGTAGACAGGGTTTTATCCCAATGATATATTTAGGTTTTTTTAATTACTCTGCAAATATTTAAATTGGCAGTTTTTCATATATATGAGATGTTAATCAATTTTTAAAATTTTAAAAGACAACATTTCACTCAAAGACATACATTATTGCCACTTTTGAGAGCGTAAAACAAATTTATTTTATATCAATGCAATGTAACCAACTAAAATAAACTCTTATAAACGTTTTTTTTAACGTTTATTATATCTTTGAACAACTTTTGCTCCTCTTAAATTATTATAATTTTTTTTGGAGAGTTACAGTTCTTTTTTTGTAAATCATAATTTGAATTGCAAAATTTAAACGGATTTTTTTCATAAAAAAATTGTGTTCAATATACTTTATTTATTCATGGGTTAATTTTATTTTATTCTATTCAGACGTGGTCAGGTTATTGGTAATATTGCACAACTTTTGGAACCTTCCCGCTGATATATCTCAATCAACTGCTCTTCTTCTCTCAAATGAGATGAGTTCAAGTATCTTGCGGAGTGTGAGAGCTTGCATGTATGCTTCTACTTCGTCCGAGATTTTTTACTCCTTAAGGAGGCTCAATATAAATATTATTTTTATAAAATATTATAAGGCATTAAATTTCACAAGCCATCAGATATTTCATGTATTTTCTTTCATCCCAAAATATGCATCCTTGCAAAATATATAGATTAAAAATAAAACCAAAAATATATGCGATTTCGATATTTAAATTATCAATAATGTACTTTCATTATATGCTATTCTGTTTCATGTTTATTTATATCACGTTCGCAATAAAACTTCAGTAAAATATATTTTTTCAAAGGACAAAAAATTTAATATACGAAATAAAAATAAAATGTGCGCTCATAAGTAATATCAACTTTAATTGAAATTTTCTACAGCCGCAGTATCCGGTAAAAATTTCAATCTAAATGAAATTATAAAATTGAAACCTATATATAATATATTCACATATAATAGTCGAAATTTTAATTAGAGGGTAGTTAACACCATTAGTTCCTTTGAATACAAATTTTTCAAGTTGGACTAAAAATACACACAAAATTTAATGATTTTAACAGAATAAATAAATAAATTACTTAACAACTTTCCACGGGCGTATACGGTATAAAGAATCATTCACTTTAGAATCAGTAACTGTGAACTAGAAATAAAATTACGATAAATAGGATTATGGGCATAAAACTAATTTATATGCATAAGTAGCAAGGTTTGGAGAACAGATGCGTTAAAAAGTTACAAATTAAATAACAATCAAGAAAATTAGGAACTATTATAAAATTAAAAGGTTTAAATTTCTTGATATTAACAATTATAATAACAGAAAACAAAACAAATTTCTTTGTAATTGTGTATATATATTGCTTTCACACTCTTAATCAAGTGTTTTACACTAAAAAATAAAATTTATTATTATAATGCGAAAAAAAAAACCAAGGGTTATACAGTTAACTATAAAATACACTAAATCATATACAAAATACATAAATATATAAAATTAATTATTATCTGGGGGGATATTATTACGTTGATTGAAATAGGTATAACTAGCCTTGACAACTTAACAGAGTTGAGAATAAAAAATATAAGAAGTATGACATTTTGGCAAATAAACTTGGTTTAATTTACAAATTTAAAACAAAAATAATATAATATGCAATGACGTGGCATGGATTGGTTACAAAATTCCATAAAAAATATGTCAAGGAGTTACATCCCGGAAGAAGTAGAAGCATGCATGCAAGCTCTCACACACCGCAAGACACTTAAAATAATCACATTTGAGAGAAGAAGAGCATTCGATGAAGATTATTAGGGGAAGGTGTCATTAGATGCATCAAGGAGTTTTGCAATATTTCCAATGGGCTGACCACTTCTAAATATATAGGATTGATAAAAAGAAAAGTTCTCCGTAAATAAATAAAATTACGTCTCTGCGGGGAACAATTAAATCTTCCTGTCGACGAAATTATAAAGTGGTAATTCTTTTTTGTAATGCTAAAACTTAAAAATATGATAGCTTGTGAAATATAAACTCATAAATAGTTATTTAAAAATATATTATTATATTTATATAATAAAAATTGCAAGCTGTATGAGGTCTTTGTAAAAAATTGTCTAAACTTTAGACAAATGAATTCAAATAATGTCAAAATCATATACTATTATATAGAAAAAATATATTATACCAATTAATATCTGAAATATTCAATTTACTGTCTAAATTTTCTTCTTTAACTTACATTAAGGCTCACATAACAATATCTGTTTGCATGCAGAAAATGTTTTTACGCATATTTGTTAGAAAAGTAATTCTTTTCTTCTAGGGAGATGATTTCACACGAAATACACATGAAACCCAAAAAGATCAAATGTCAATGTATCACAAGTAAATATCAGTTATGCTTGTTCACGTACGATTTATTATTTCTGTATTTTATACAAACAAAATTATAAACATAATCGAAATCAGAGATGCGATCCAATCACCATTTATGATCTTTTTGCCAATAATTGATTGACACTTATCATAATACGTTCATTGGTTGATTCAATTACAAATATCATGCCGACATATTTTAATTGATAATTAAAATGAAAACTTCATAGATAAAAAATTTCAATTTATAACAACTATATGAAATGATACTAAATAAGCCGCAAAAAGTATATATTTAAAACGATTAACCAAAAAATATTAACATGAAATTAAAATGTTTGAATTCTTTATATGACGATATATATGGGATAATTGTTAAAATACAATTCTTCCTATCGTGCGATCTCTATTTGACCCAATCTGTTTATGCATTTTTATCGGCATCAATCTAGAACAAAATAAATGCAAAAATCTAAAAAATATAAGCAAAATATTGAAATTTAATATTGCTGGAAGTCACCTGATTTAACAAGAAAAGATCATGTGTGAGTTTAAAATATGGGTAAAAGTAGACTTTTTGAATATTAATTAACTTTAAGTATTACGCTCTAATCTTTATATATCAATTGATGATAATTTTGCAATATTAGAAATACAGACTCTAATTTATAATTTCATTAAATATATGTATCTAAGTTAAATTTTGGTGTTAAATTCTAAAATGAACACTTTTAAACATCAACCTATATCTATGAATATACTTATATGTACTTATAATAGAACTCATCTTTAGAATAAACTCTTTAATCGATCCATTTAAAGCCCCAACAATAAATGAAGTTTATAAAGATACTCAGAAATGTGATGCTTATGGATGTATCAGCAACTTTTATTTCGAATAGAAAAACAAAGCCAAACAAGAATTCCGTAATGGAAAAAAGAGAAAATCCGATTGAAAACTGTTTATCTGAGAATCGATCACAAAATAAACTTAGTTCCATCAATAGAAACATAACTTTCTCGGGAGTCGCAAAATCTCATAAACACGCTAAAAACAAAAAATTTGATTTTCCACCCCCAGAGAATATCAAAACTTCACGTCAGCGCAGAAAAAGATATCGAAGAATCAGTAGGCGTGACGGCCTGTAGTAATAATGAATAAGCAGGCTAAATAATTAGTCGTAATCCTTGCTGCCTCAAAATAAATAGTCAATGACCAATTAATTATATATTGAACGATGTAATAATATAATTTAAAATAATGTTTATGTTTAAATTTTTAAATAAATATGAATGAAATTTTGTAGCCGATTCATAGACAGTTATTGAAAAAAACAGATATATCTAGAAATTTTTGGTGTTTCTATTTTTAAATTAAACACTGATTTCTTAGCGCATTATTTTTTCCATTACTTATTTGTGCACTCAAAACATTCCAAAGATATGTTTTTTTCATTGAAGCCTTTGAAAATTTAAAATTCTAATAATCACTTATTTAAAGGGTTTGTAACTAAAAAAATACAATTAAACAGCAAGGATTTCTTTTGGTCGTTATAAATAATAAAATTATTTGATTTGACATTTAAATAAGATATTATTGTGTAATATTTGTGAAAGAACCTAAAATCCATGATCTTTATAAAATAGAAGGAAAAGTGCATTTTAAAATGATACATTATCTGATGCAAATTATGACACCGATCTCGAATTTAACTAATTCTGTTCATTTTGCGCATAATTGTCTCGTTTGATCACTATAAAAGTAATTTCGATTATGCAATAAATAATGATAAAAATTCAAACTAACATTTGCCAAAAAAATTATATATCTGTTTGTAAAAGCCACATTAAAAAGATTCGAGTGTAAAAGTAAAAACCAATAATAATATTTATATTTAATATCTGTTACCTATATCCAACTTTTTAATATGCAAATTTAAAAAAGGAATTTAGTATAATTTTAACTTACTCTTAAAATTTTATCGTTAAACCACCATTGACTAAAGATACCATGTACGAAGTGCCTTTTTTTAAAAATAGCCTAAATACCATCCATATTATTAGACACAATTATTTTATTAAAAATTGCAGAAAATAGCATATTTAAATCACTATAAATGCTCTTTTGAGAATAAATAATATGAGAAAATCCCATGACGTTTCAAGTTCACGGTTTACGTGATTTTTGATTACGAATACTATATTCATGGACTAAATACGTTTTAAATAATTATAACTCAAGCCAAAATATAGGAATATTTACATTTAAATCATGAAAAAATAGTTCGTCTAATGTAAATAAATTGGAATATAGTTATTATCAAAAAGAAGTTAGATGAATTACTCTCTTGCGAACAATACAGGTACATATAATATTATTAAAAACCGAGAACTTTGTGTTAGAAATACCTTTGGATTTTTATATAAATTTTCATCGTTTCTATATCTCATATAAATTCAAATTGCAAAATTTAATCATCTCATACATTTCTTGTAAGTTTTAATGTTGACTGTGACAAAAAAGTATCTTTATATCATTTATTACTCTAAGTATTTTACACAAACAGGTAAATTTGACTAAAAATCATAAAAAAGCCACTAGAATATCATGTTTAAAAAAAGGTAGATTATTCTTCTATAGATACTTTTTGTGTTTCTAACGATGCACTTTTTATATATCTGATGCTTTTGAACACATAGGTACATTTTTTTTTATAATAAACAAACGAAGTTCGACAAACATTTGCAGTTCTGTATCTTGATTTATTTTAAAATAAATTAAATTGTAAATTAATAATCTAAAACACATATCAAAATAATCAGCATCGCAAAAATAAGCCATCCTCAATACTAATATTCTTTACTTGTAAAATCAAAACACTCTAAACAGTTTAAATACATATTACGCTCAAGTATTCAAATTAAAGCCTGTAAACGATTAAATACATGAAATAATATAGTGCTGTGACGTGAAATTTAAAAAAGAATATTTGTAAAATAATATCATAGTAAATAGGGGTTGAAGCTTTAAAAGCATTTTATGTTGTCTAAAGAAAAATTGCCCTATGTGTGGATGAATTTTCGCGGTAAAATGTGCCTTTTTAATTAAAATAATCATGATATATGTTTTTTTAACCATGCTATATTTTTTTAAAATATAATCCTCCCTGATAGAAAGTAAAAGTTAGCATGAAAGTAATGATTTATACATATGTACTGTTAGAAAAGAATTGAATATTTTGACCGTTATCCAATTCTGAAAAATTTAGCATAAAAGGTTTTAAATAGCATGGTTTCATATCATAAAGAACAGCTTTATCATACACAGAAGGAAAAAATAGAACTAAATATGCAAAAAAAGGATGTTATAGGTTATATAAACACCCAATAAAGCAAAAATAAAATTATTGCGTACTTGCAAGGCATCATTAACAAATTTTTAATTCATATAATTTTTAGCAACAATTTCATATTATAATTTACATATTATTATTAATGTTGGTACTAAAAAATAGAAGACGAAAATCTAAGCATAGAAACATAGGGTATATATTACATATGTACTAGGCGTTCGATTATAGATGTTTTAACAGATTCAGAAATGTCCACGAAAAGTAAAAAATGTTTGAATACAAAAAAATCAATTCCATGCATATTTCGGCAGAATATACATACAAATATCACTAAAGTTAGATAAAAAAGATTTTAGGACAATAAAAAACGATGATTTTCTACATTAAAATGTATAAAAACCATAATCCTTTTGATATTCATATTATTACCAATTAAATACAAATAATATATGATGAAACGTACTAAATGATCGGAACATATTTTTTTAAATATTAATATACAATTTGGCACCATAAACGTGTTGAACACATATTAATTGAAAAAGAATTATTAAAGGTCCAATATAATGTTAAAAAAACAAATGCATATATCCAAAACAGGAAATATTTAATATTTTACTAGCCAAGCTTTTTATTTTAAGATTTAGATACAAAAATTTAGAACATATTTAATGAAAACCAGCCAGTAAAGCAAAAAAATTTATAATATTATATTTTATATTGTTCAAAATTAGCACTAAAATTGAAGATATAATATCCCACAAAAAATTAAAGTTTTATGGATAAAATATATGATAGATATTATATTATGCATAAATAAATTATTTTTTATTCTTGTAGAAATAAAAAGAAAGGTCAAGTTGGATCCTTTTTTATATAAATATTGCAAGAAATACTTGTTAAAATGGCATAGGTCCGGGTAAAAAATTATATGATCAAAACTATTTACTGTTTAAAATAATAAAAGATTATAAAAGTTAAAAAAATGCTCACTCTAAGATCATTTAAAAATATATTAACAACCTTTATACAAAAAAGAATAGGAATCCAATATATTATATTTTAGATAGATCTACTTGCCAATAAGAATAAAAAAACCATTCATAAGATTTTTAATATAATTTCAACAGAATATAAGCCTATTATTATAAATGAAGCATAATTATTTTGTAGTTGAAGCAATCAAATTTACTTATCATTAATTTATTTGTTTAGTGAAATAGGAATAATCCGTATCATAAAATATGTATGTACTTGGTAGAAAAAACTACTAGCATCGCATAGTAAAATAAAATGCAATTTGTATTTTTACTGTATTGTTGCTAATAAAAAGAGTGATTTTTTTTCGCTTATGAATAATTTATAAGCACGTATAAAAGAGTTATAGATATGTATTTCATAAAATGAAAATAAATAGCTTTAAAAAATTTATCTTTTATGTTTTTCAATATAAATATTCTTCAAAAAACCTTTTTTTCTGTGGTCGAATAAAAAAAATTCTTATAAATTTGATAAACAAGAAATAATTATAATTTAAAGCAAAATCATGCGTTAAGAATTTTTTGTACTCTAAAATATACATATACACGCAATTTATATATCATAAAACTCCTTTTATTGTAAATATATTATTTAATTGAATAAATATATAAAAAAGGCTATTGATATACAATATATCATGTGATGTTAACCCCTGATTAGATATATTTTTGTATGTATAAAATTTATTTAGAATAGATATTTCAAGAAAGCCATTTTTTAGGATCACAAAAACATATATAAACATGATTGAAAAATAATTTTCTTTGAATTTATTTTTTCTGTGACAAAATATGAAATCCTGTGGGATTATACGTAGATACAGTAAGATAAAAGATCAATTTAGATCTTTGAACAAATACTTGAAAATTAATAAATGGTATAAATTTTCATAATTTATATTTCATTTGTCTAGAATTATGTGTTTTATGTATTCTATTATAACGCAACTAAATTTCAAAAAAAAATTTGCCCTTTTTTTAGCAAAAAGTTTAAATAAATGTCAAAATGATTATTATTTATAAAGGAAGCATTCATTAAAATATAACTTATTAATTAAAATAATTATATTTATCAAATAATAAACTATAAATAAACAACTTATAAAAGCCACATCAATGATTCTTTCACATTATATTATTGCATGTTTCAAACAATATTAAAGATTTATTTATATACAAACTTAATAATTACTTGGGTAAGCGAATCATAAGATTATAAAAGAATAAGAATATATTGGAAATATAATGGGTGAAAATATGCTTCTTGCAAAGACTCCGTGTTTTTTAAAATTCGATTGCAAGTTTTTAGATTTACATTGAAGTTCATGTTTATTATTATATAATATTAATGTCCAATAAATCTAAAAATATACTGTAAATATCACATTATGATCCTTTAAAAATATTTTTTCGATAATATATAAGGGTTTTTATCCATATTGAACTATTTTTCAGAGCCAAATTTTAATATTTACATGTTTCGGTATGTCTATTTTCTCTATTTTTTTTAGAATGTCAATATTAAAAAATTATTTGTTTCTAGCTAAAAAATATAATCTTATTAATTATAGGTTGCCCATAATACAGTTGTTAGTCCATATTTATAGCTTGCAAATCGTTGAATCTATCTTATCAGCAATTATAAATATTACGCTATTAAATATATACAAATTTTAGTCAGTTTTTTCATTTTATAAATGTTTATAATAGCTTTTTTGACCGTTTTCAATGTAAACCTTTGTTTTTCCTTTGACTGTTAAAATTTTTAATTCTAGTCGGAAATTAATATCCCCAAATTTTTTTACGGTTTTGGTATCAATTACATTATATACAAGGAAAGTTTGACGAAAAATAGAGTATCAAGCAACTCATTTTTTTAATCGTCAAAGATAACAATAAATTATCAAGATGAATGTAAAAAAAATACGCATTCGACCAATGCGCAACATCGGCAATATAAAAAGAATGAAAATAGAAATACACAAACACAATTTGGGTCGTATAAAATTTTAAGATCTCCTAAATTTATCTGGTCCGAAATAACGTTTACAAAAAAAAATAATTTTATATCACAAACTTATTGTCTAAAACCACAGAAAAATATAAAAATCTACCATATAAGACAAACTAAATGTATCACGATTTGCTCTAAAAACATGCATAAATGGCTTTAATAATCTACAGTACAAATTATTTCGAAAGTAACTTATAAGTTAGGAACCAAAAACTTTAATCAAATTATATAAATATCAAGCCTAAAAGCATTACTTCTGTACAAGGCTTTTATATTTTTTTAGGTAATAAGAGGCTGACCATTTTCTATAAATTATATAATAAATAAAACTAGAGAATAAGTTTCTATTAATGTAATTAATAGTTACGGACTAATAAAAAATTTTATTTGTACATTTTTTTACCAAAAATATAGAAAATAATTATATAAATAAAAAAAATATAGAAAATGAAGTATAGGAATATTATTGAAGAAATTATGCATATTGTATAACTACTTGTATCAATAGTATTTTAAATTATATTATTTCGCTACAATTTTTTTACATATTTATGGCTATAGTGTTTAAATAGAAAATTGCAGTTATTACATATGTTCTTTATTCATATCATATAATTTTGTTTTAAGATATATAAAACATAGCACAACTGTTATATCTACCAGAGATATTTAATGCTGCGCCCATTCGTAATATATAGCGACTGAACACTATAACAAGAAAAAATCTATAATGAGAAAAAACCATTTATTTTATGAGCCGTTTTAAAAAAATATGTTACAATCATACCCCTAACAATGTTTTTTTTTTGTTTTACAATATAGCATATTTTATCATATAGGTACTAAAGCCCGTTCTCTGCCACAAAAATATTCCATTACATCTTGGTATGCTAATATTCTTATAAATAATCTTTTCTACCAATTAACCCCTCTTGCTATTTAGTAAAAATCATATGTGATTTCATTGTTTTGCGGTTTTTAAATGAAATTTTAAAAACTGTTTATTAATAAGTATATTCAGGACATCATTTCAAGATAAATTTTAGAAAAATATGAAGTAAAAAACCTGAGTAAGATTTATTTTTTTACAATTTTAAAAAAGTACGAAAAGAATTAAATAAATAATAAGCAATAACTTAGAACATATAAAATATACTTCTAATGTTGGGAATAACAAAGCAGATGAAAATATATTAAATTCCCATATTATTTATCGTAAATAAAATATAAATTCTACTGCTAATTCTTATACTTATATAAAGTGCATACATATATATAATTTATTACTGAATATTTTACATCACATTTGAGACAAGAAGAGCAGTTGATAGAGATAGGTTAGGAGAAGGTGTCAAATGATGTATCAAGGTGTTCTGCTATATTCCCAATGGGCTGACTTCTTCTTTATAGATAGAATTAATAAAAAAGACATAGACTCAAAAAAAAACTACATATTTAATAAAGTTATAGCGTATATTACGGTGTTTAATTTTTTTTTTAGTAATTGTCATACAATAATTATAATTTTTAATTAATAACTATTGTTTTATCCCTTATCACCGATGATTAAATGGACTTTATAAACAACATGGTACGGAATCTCCCTTCTCAAATACCTATGAACCAATAATTAGGGGTAAAAACAGCAAGATGATTTATATATCGTTAACAGAATTTAAAATATTTTCTAATATGCAAAAAATGATTGAAAATATAGCATCAGTTTAAATAGATCGAAGAATTAATAGATCTAAAAAAATGACAGAATATATGAATTTTATTTGAAAAAATATAGATGGAGCATTCATTTCATACAATTATTTATACACGATACTAGGAAGATCAAAATTCTATATTTCAGCTGTTTTACCAGTGAAAAAAAACATTGCATAGTAATTCGCTTTAAATCAAAAATTCTTGTATGTAATAATTTAATTAAATCTAAATGCGTAAAAAATAATAATTAAATAAATATACTAACAATTAAGCAAAGAATGTGTCCCTTTGAATTGAAGAATCAAATTAATTTATATTTGCAATCGCATTAAAAAATTTCAAAACATATATAATTTGTTATTTGTGCATCTAAAGCCTTTAATTCATTTTTAGTATATCTGAATACAATAAAATTAGTTAAATTTACACTAAATTTGTATATTTTGTCATTAATAACCTTAAAAATAATATGTTTTTATGTATATTGAGCTTGCTAAGTCAAAGGTATATTTATAATCTGTTTTTGTAGCTAATTTAAAGTGTGAAATTCTCAGTGTTTTTACCAGTTCTAACATCCATAATAGTTTTAATACACATGCATAGTTCTATATTTTATAATTAAATAGTTGCTCCTCTATGATCCCTAATCATAAAGCTGCCGAATATGATGATATATATGCCATTTTTATATAATAAAATGAAATTTTCGAGCCAATAAAAAATGACTGTGATATTTTTCAGAGGAAAAATATTATTTCTGTTTTGTGAAGAGACAATGAATCACATACTTTAAGATAATGTTATGAAGGCAATTTAATTCTGGCTCATGACCAGAATAAATAATTAATGTAGTTAACGAAAAAATGAGCCAAGAATTTTAGGGCTGGAAGTAGAAGTCGGTATCTATTATTAGTATACGGCGAGTACAAGGAGTTATAGAGAAGGTAGAAATGAACAGCAAATAATTCAGAGTATAGCAGAAAGCTCTGTTCTACATGTATTAGGCACTGAAAATCTTATTATTTGCTATATAATGGTTATTTGAAGACAATATTGGCAAAAATTAATCTTACATGGATCTTATATAGTTTTATAGGTGTGATAATGTGTAAATCAAAAATTAGAGAAAGTTTATAAGTCAAAAAAAACCGTACAAAACCGTATGAAAACAAGAGATTATAAAGTGTTCATGCTCTTTTATACTATTCTATGTGGCTTTTAAATGATGATTTAGAAGAATACTCTTAGTCAAACCCATTATTAAAATCATTGTTTGTGTATTATTGATTATCAAATCAATTTTATGCATCTATGATCTTTAGCTTGTAACCAGAATCCAGAAAACTATAAAATGATGATGAAAGAAACAATAATTTTCTTATAGTGCATAAAATAGAAAACCAGTAGTTCGATTTTTATAACAAATGATGTCGGGGGTGGGAAGTGTGCAAATATATTAGATTAAAGAGGAATATATGTGTACCAGCGATTTTAGAAGATAGTAGATCAGTAATAAAAGAAAAACTATTTGATAAAATCTTGAGAAACTTTATCAAGAAATCCAATCTTATCGTTACTAGCCTTTATTTAAAAAAAGTATTCATATCATATATAAAGTACGTAATTAGATCGATAAATAATACAAATTAATTTCAAACATAATTGAATGACTTTGCTAAAAAAAAGATTCAAGAATTCCGTCAGAATAATCTATATATTAGCCAGCAGTAAAGAAATATTGTATTTAAAAAAATGAAACAAAAACTGAATATAAACCATTTTATTTTTATCGGAAATAACCCCTTTTCAGCTAAATAAGATACTTGCGTAGATAATTGAATATGATATAGAAGAGAAGCTATATATAAAATAGAAAATGTATTAATCACACTAACACAAACAAACGAATTATTATTGAATAAGCATATATTAAATAATTTATGCATAAGTCAGATGAGCAAAAACTGGGGGAAACTTAATGTATAAAACAAAACTTATATAACGTAAAAAAAACCTTTAGAATCACAAAAACTCAATGGATGAAAAGCCAGATCTAAAAGATTATTATATTTTAAGAATGCTTACCCAAAAAACATGCAAGAATACGTCATATTTAGAATAAAAGACATTTTTTGAAAATGTCGGAATATATACACTCTATTATAGCATATAAAACAGTAGAGAAATTAAAAGTAAATGCAAAGGAATACTGCTATATGTCTAGACACAAAGAAATCACGAAATTAAAAGGTTTACACATTATATGCATATAAGAAAACACGACTATAAAAAATAAAAAAGATTCGAAGTATTAAGTTCAAGAAGTAAAGAAAAAAGAGCTAGTATAGATAGAATCATTGAGAGAAAAAAAACGTACATCAAATCATAGCATGATCAGTATGATATTTTTGAGTAAGATAAGCAAAAAAAAACTTGAGTTCCTTAATAATATTGAATAAAACGAGTATTCATAATCAGCCTAATGTTTTATTTTAGAAGATAATAAAATCAAATTAGCCGTCAAGTGAATTCACATTTTTTAAAATCTAGATTTATATTGTGTAATGCATTATAACTGGGGTGAGGTTGCTAAAAAATGCCAAAAGTCGTATATTAAGCAGCTAGAATACCGAATGTAGCAGAAAAATACCCAAAAGCAATAGAATCAAAGGAACGGACTTGAATGAACACGTCTTGAACAGACAAGGTGTCTGGAAGAAGATTGTAAACATGATGAGATGGAAGGAAGCATCAGTCACATCAGTTATATAGAACAGTTTAAACTTCTGCTTGAACAACTTTAAATAGTTAAAATCAAATTAAAAAAATATAAAGTAAATTTTGAATTACGAGCTATCTTTATTCGGTAAACTTACTACGGATCAAAATATTGATCACTGGAAAGAGTTCTGTATTTGGATCATATTTTTTTAAAATTATTCGAAAAGAATTCTATTCAAAAGGTACACATAATTTTGTTATAGAAATCGAGAGAAAGACTCAATAGCGTCGAAAACAACAATCCTAACTTTATAAATATAAATTAAAAAATGAAATAGACAGAGGCTCTGTAGAAAAACTATAAATTTCTTCAAACTTATAGTTATAAGATCAATCTGTTCTAAAAAATAAACTTAAGTTAAGCTTATACGAATTTACACATGCAAGATCAATTTAACCTATATATAAATAAATATTTAACACAATCTATGCAACAAACCAGATATCTCTAGGTGTTGCATCCAGCACAATTTAGTTTATTTAACACTATAACACATATATACACAACTTGTCATCATTTTTATAAATATTTTTTTTGCAACTTCTATTTTTGAACAAACAGTATATGTTTGTTTCACGTTTATAAAGATTTTAGATTTTTTATTTTTAAGTTATAGAATCGAACTCATTTATGTATGTTTTATCCCATGTTCATATATTTCATATACCATGTCATAATTTCATGTATATAAAATAAATATTAAATAAATAAACAAGAAATATATAAAAAAGTGAATCCATACATGCAAATATGTAAAATTAGCAAAAGAATGGAACATTTTTTATTTATAAAATATATATTTGCACAAATAACTATGTAACCTAGATAAAATCAAAAAGAACAATATGCCAGATATTTGTAACAGAACATTGGATTTATAACGTTGTATAGGCATCAGCGAGTAAAAAAAGAGATAGTAATAATTAATCAAAGCACTAATGACGTTATTCTGTATGAATTTTTAATTAAAACTATTGAGTAAAGCCATTTAAAATTCTACTTTTAATCCTATACTAACATTAAATAGTTTGTAGTATGAAAAAAATTCGTTTTTTTGAACATTTATAAATAAATTCAGATATTTTAAGGTAGCTTAAAATAGGATAATATTTACTTAAAGAATTTTTAGCCAACCTGTTTGTTTTTATTATATAAATTCTTTTATAAGCCAAGTGAATGTTAAAGTTTAAACTAGAAACACAAGAAACAAATGTAGTAATATATTCTACTATTTTTAGAGTGATTGAACCGAAATTTTGTTACGGCATTTTATGGGATTTTTACTTTTGGGCATATACATGGCGTTTTATGATGAATGTTATATAATTTCTACAATTTATAGAATTTGTTCATAGTTGGTGCACTATAAATCGAATCACGGCTGTAAACTTCCAGTATTTACTTTAAATTTCCTATAACTTAACCAAAGTTTCACAATTACTTCAGTATGGCTATTATATAAATGACATAATTTTTGTACCGATTAATTTCAAATCTGTTCTATATGAAAAAATAATGCAAACAAACTTTACTTTTTTTTAAACAAAAATTATTACCCTTGATCATGTATAAATATAAATCACTTTTTCTTAAAGGTTTTTTTGTTTAATTTCTATACTCAATTCCCCGCTATTTGTTTTTAAACAACAAAACCATTTTTTATAAGAAAATATTGAACAAGCTAAAGCAGACGCGATTTTAGCAATTTAATTTAAAAATATGCATTTCGATTTTGAAATAATCTGATACTAAAATATAATGTTTTTCTTAGGCAAAAACAAATTATTTTAGTTAAAAAATAATATAAAAGGTTAATTTATATTTCAAAAAATATCTTTTTCGTGATTTTGATATAGCTATGATTTTTAAATCTTAAAAATATGTTATTTGAATTATGACTGTTGATGTTAAAAAATGTAACCTTTATATAAAAAGAAATAAAATCTATAATTGGTCTAAATGTAGTGAAAAAAATCACAGGGAATTTTTCGTTGTTTTTTAAGAAACTTTTCTAAACTTCGATAATATTTAGACATTAAATATTTGCTTTCATACGATTTTTAGATTTAAATGAACATTCAATAAAATGTATAAGTTTAATCATATAATCTCGTATAAGTAAAGAATAGTTGCAAATTAACCTACAATAATAAATATTATATTTTACATTTTTTGAGTTATAAGACAAAATTCAGTTATTAGCATTAATAAAATATGAAGAATATAAAAATATGTTGAAACTGTAAAATAAATATAGAATAATATTTAAAACAATAATAATAGAATTTTTCAATATCGTTTTTAAATTTTATAAGCAAAAAAAAATTTACAAACAAAAAACTAATAAGAATAAAAAAATAGAACAGTTATAGAATCATAAAAGTAAAACGCTCTCATTCGAATTTCAAAAAATTGATCATAAGCGCCCAAACTTTTAAAAAATGCTATTATTATCGTAAAATTTGCAAAAATTTATATTAAATCACTATAAAATAAATGTTTAACTTGTTTTCATCTAGACGAATGTAATAAAATAGGAAGTATAAATTCAATACGTTAAGAATACTCGAAATATATTAATAGATACAAACAAAATGGTTGAAAAAGAATATAATAATGATTCATCCTTTATTGTAAGTGAGTTTTAAAGCTTGAATTGATATATATATATATAATTAAATATACGAAAAATAGTTATTAATAAGTTATCATATAAATAATACTTAAAAGCGGAGGTATTTAGTTCTATGGCGCGTTAAAACACTTTCAGAATCCTAAAGTCAGACTTTTTTATTTTTAAATGCTATAATTAAGATGTTTGTATAAAACAACTATATTTTATTTCTATAACTTAAAGCTCAACATTATTATATTAAATTTCAGCCCCTTATTATTACAATCTATATTAAATGTTCTTTAATGCTAATTTAAATACATGTAACACATAAAAACATTTACTTAAGCTATAGAATATTTATGACGATGATGAAGTTCATGTTGGTTTTTTGAAGTCATTTTGTTTTTGTTTATTTCTCTTTTACACATATTAATTTTTTTTTTGGAAAAGTTAACATGATATTTCTAATATCAAATTTTAATTTTGTGTTTTTATAATAATTTGAGTCCTTTTAAAGGCTGTAACATTCTTAGGTTATCATTATATCAAAAAAAAATCCTTTCTACCCATTAATAAATAAATCTACGGATTTATATTTAAAATTCGCCATAACTAGAAAATTTTCATCTTTAATAAATGCCTTTATGAACATTTTTATACAAAATTTATAAATTAGTTTAAAATAACAAGCAATCAATGTTTTTAAAAAACCCTAACCATTCGGCATTTTCAGAAAGTATTAGTTTCCGAGCATTGTACCCCGTTTTAATAATGTAACTAGGTTTTATATCTTTTTTGGATTTTAGTTATAAAATAGAAGACATTTATTTTGTATTTTTTTTCATATACTTTGTACATTATCTAAATTAATTTATTCATTATTGAAACTCTATATTAGTTGTCGACAATGCCGCCGCATAGTATAAAAAAGCTTAATATTTTTTATAATCAAAGCTTCATCTTATTTAAGATTTTATATTTTAAAAACCGAAATGAACCAGAATATTCTTAAATGATTAGTTTCACAAATAAGTTCTAAATATTTGAAAAAATTATAAAAAAAATAAAGTAGAGCTTATATAAAAGATTTGAGTTTCTTTTCTAGCCCTTTAGATATTATCCACTGTAGATCTATGTGTGATTATAGGAGAGAACTTACATTTTCAATATAAATTTTATAAAATTAACCCTTCAAATATCTATTTTTATAGTGGATAAAAATACATGAGATAAAAATATTCTATAAATTTTATAAAATTAGCCCCTTCAAATACCGATTCGTATATTGATTAGAAGATATGAGATAAAAATATTCTATAAATTTTGAAATGTCTTAAATTCAATCTTATAATTTTGACAAGCTTTAAATAATAAAAAACGATGTATATGGTAAGAAACTGTGTTTCTTCTCAAGAATAAGATTTTGCCAATGTTTAATTTTTCTTAGGAAAAATGACATATTTTAAATATATGAATCAGTAGCTCACATCAATAAACAACATAATCTTTAGTATTATTTATTTAAATGCTAGCTTTATATTGGTAAAAATGTCCGTGATGATAGAATATAAACTTACAGTCAAAACATTGGTATTAATATAGCAAAGTGAAATGAATGTTTACTCTATGTGTAACAAAATATGTGCCAGATCATTAAGTAAAAGTTGTATGCGTTTAGTAATAATAGAAAACTCAGGAAGAAGAGCAGCACTTTAATAAATTTACAATATGAAAACATTTATTTTGTTAAAAATAATAAAAAAACATTTTATGAATAAGTTATATAATTGATAAAATTCATAAAGATTCTATTTGGTTATCTATATGTTAAGGATTATCAAACCGTTAACAGTTGACAAGTTATAAACCCTAAAGTTGTTATACCAAATATAATCTAACATATTAAGCTACATAAATCGCACCTATTCATAAAATTTACACAAATGCATTGATTTTAGCATTATTTATTTTATGATTTACAGAAACATAGTTGCAATTTTTTAATTTAATTAATAAAAAATGTTTTTGCATTTTGAAATGATTATTTCAGTGCTAAATGCAAAAATTTTTGTTCATTCTAGAGAGTTAAAGAATTTACAACATTAATTTATGCATAAATAAAAAGTTCAGAAACCTTTAAACCGTTGGATGTATTTTTATTTTATTTTAGTTCTGGTTGCACAGCTTTAACGGTGTTTATATTCTTTTTCGTGATATTTTTTTGTCGAAAGACTGACTGTATATATTCTTTTTTCGGTCGTCTTATATATACTTACAGTTCCTTTATCTCTACACAAAACTATTTTGAGCATTTAATCTATATACCAACTGCATCCGGAAACTTCTACGTTATACACAACGTGCTATGAGCAATGAATGCATTTTACTCATAATCACAAATAAACCAAGGTCATTTAGGCCAAATTTATCAATAGAAACATAATAAAGTGTATATTCAAAGCTTTTACTTCTTAGACCTAAGCATCTATGCGTATATGGTAATGCTATCGCAACAAGGCGCATCTATTACTTGTTTGGTATTTAAACAAAATCCATGTAGAAGGAGATTTTTATATAAATCTTCATTATAATTGTTGATTTTTATTCTAAATTTTACACTTTTCTGCAAAGTAACATATTTTATAGGCAAAAATATGATACTAAGAGTCTTAAAATTGCATTCAACTTTTAAAATCATCATTTATGATAAAAGTCTTCCGCTAGGAAAAAATAAATATTTGTTGTTTTAAGCTAATACTAAAAGCAAAACAGTATTAATTGTATTTTTATTTTGTGTGTAAATTATTTTTTTTGAAGACGATTATATTTTAAATAACGTAATATTATATCCGGGTTAATAAAGCAAAAAAGAAAATTTTATTCTAATAAAAAATCATAAAAATTACAAACAAAAGTTGTTATTCGAAATTGGCGTTATATTGAACAATGCCGCCGAAAACATCACGAAGGACTTTTTATAAATTATTATTTCTTTTTGGTTAAATACGAAAAAGTGTTATTTGGTCAAAAGTAATCAAGAAAGTCGCTATAAATATCTATGTATTATAATATATATGCTTGTAGTAAGTATATAGAATATTCTAACATTTATTTATATATTGAAGTATGTGTTTGATGTAACCTTGGGATTGAGAAAAACCCTTGAATTCATAGATCTCGAAAGAAGGTGGGATATTGAAGAAGACTTTGGAAAGAAAAATATAGCAGAAAAAAAATAAGCTGTTCGTATATAGAATAAAGCAAGCTGTGCTTGAGAACAAAAACTAAAATTACAACTAGAAATTTAGCCAATAAATAAAAAATATTATAATTTTATTAAATATTTATTTTTTTTATTTTAATTATAATAATACTAATTTACAGACCGATATTGTAAATTAAAGATAGAAGATTAATCTATTCACTAAAAAATATATCTTTGATGCCTTTTTTCTATCTTTTAAATAAAGCATTTATAAAATATCAAAAATAAATTATAATTTACATCAATTTAGTTAGTATTTCGAAATTTTTTAGTGAACCAGTATAATATACTTTTACAGGCTTTTTAATGAAACTAATCCTATACAATCTATTTCCACATTTTTGTTTTAGATCGTGACAAGCATAAAGAGAATATTAATATACATACATATTTGAAATACCAGTCATTGAATGTATAAAAAATGTGTGACTTATTTCCATTATCAAGGTAGCGTGGTTTTTCGGGGATATTTTTAAGGCGGCACCTATGAAAAAAGAGTTATATATTGTAGCTGAAGCATTACTGTCTGAATTCGTAGACGTAGAGTTAAAAATGTCAATGTGGGATCTAAAACATGCTAAATCAAAAAACAAATACTTCAATTCGGGTTTAACACGTTCATAAGGAGGGTCATCAAAACAATATACCATCTTTTCCTCTTCAGATAATAATTTTACAAAGAATTTATCTATGGGTTTAAAATAAAAATATCTTAGCGCAATTGTTACTTGTATTCCACAAGAGCAATTAATTGTAAATACTATGTCGCCAGTAAAGTAAACGATAAAGTTATAGTCCTTTTCAACACCATAAAAAATCAGCTCGGGGGGAATATCGCATCTTTTATGAAAATAATATCCAGTATATGTTATATCTAAGTTATGCATCGTTCTATCGTTAATATTAGTATTAATAGTTGTGGGATTTGGATTTTTGATTAAAGAAGAAGGCGTATAAAAATTAGGTGGTAATGATGAATATAAATATTTGTGCATGAAATTTTTTTTTTGAAAAGAGAAATAATAAAAGGAATTTTTTTGGTAATTTTGATCGACCCTTCCCATATGAATTATGGTTTCATTTTCCTTTTCGCAATAATTCGTACAAGATTTTCTCACTTTTTCATCACAATATGTGGATTCTTGGTTTATAAAACATTTACTTTCATTGTAGACTTTAGACTCACTGTTTAATGGGGCAAATATTTTATCCTGCTCAATGATTTTGTACTTTGTGGATGTATCAGTTTTATGAATTTTGTTTGTCCCAGTGATATTAATATCATTTTCACCATTATTTTTAGCATTCTGATCCTTTGTTTCTGGTGTTTTTCTTATAATATTGCTTTCTTTAATTTTTGGATGTATTAGATTATTTTTATTTTGTGATGATGAATTACAGAAATACATTTTTTTCTTAGTTTTTGCACTATTGAAATACATATAATTATTCACAAACGTTTTTTCTTGACTCTTTTGCATAGATCTATTCGTTATAAATAACTTGGTTGGTTTTTCGACACTAATATTCTTATCTATAAAAGGCTTCAAATTTACCTGTTTAGTTTCTTTGATGATAACCGCATCCTTAAAACAATAAGTATATGGTTTCTTATTTTCTGGTAAGTGAATTACATCACGTTTAAGATCGGTCAGTACTAAACTTTTGTTTTTGCATTTCTTTATAGAAATATGTTTTGTGATCTTGTTATCTAATTTAGTTTTATCATTTCCATCTTGCTCACACATATTTTCTAAACATATCTTTCTCTCTATGGCGCCTATATTGGTAGTAAGGGGTTCCAAATGTACCTTGTTATCTTGATTACGCTTCGATATGTGTGCTACATTTAGTTTTTCTTTTACATTTTTAAATAAATATATGTTTATATTTACAGGTTGTGCCGTATTTGTTTCAAAAAACTGTAATGGATCTTTATCTACCCCGACAACTTTATCATCCATAGAATTCACTATAAAATTTTGATGTTTTTCCGTACCTTGATCAATTTTTTCACAATTTTTGTGGTTAATTTGATCCAAAACTTCCTGTTCCAGCTTTTCTATGATTTCCAGCGATTCATCTTCTTTATTTTCAGTTTTTGACGTCACATATATTTTTTCAGACGCCGTTGGATTTTTTGTATTCGAAACATTCCAATTGGCTATGTTATTTTTTTTCACCCCTTTTTCTTGTTCATATTCAACATATTTAGTTGATTGATTTTTATTTGATTCCTTGCTACCAATTTCTTTATTTTTTATTCGATTAACCCTTTCGCTTTTTTTCTTTTTTTGATTAGACTGAAACGGTATTAATTCACAACTCGTAGCTTGTGAATCCGTTATTGCTGCTCTTGAAACACTACATTTCATGTCGGGGAACGTAATATTATCTTTGAGGGGGGCTCCACTTGTTTCTTTTTTTAATTCAGTGTTAACTTTAATTTTATCTTTAAGGTGGTCGTTGCTTTGTTCTTTTTTTATTTTAGTGATATCTTTTATGTAATCATTCAAATGCATTTTTTGTGTTTTAACCCTTGGTACTTTGCTTTTTTTCATGCTTTCTTTAAATGTATTTGTATATATTTGTTTTTTGAACACTGTTGTATCGTTTAATTGCGTACATATCTGATCTATGCCCGTTTGTGTTTTTGATTCTTGTAATTCCTTCATATTTTCCTCTATTAAATTTACAGACAATCCTTTTTTTGATAACGAACTTCTTCTATTCTTGTTAATATCTTCTTCCGATTCCATCGATGAATACAAAATTCCAGATATTTTTGCAGCATAGCCATGCCTAAAAAACCAAAAGTATTCATATAGCTCCAATTTTTTATTAAAAATATTAATAAAAGAGCGCGTGCTAAAATTTAATTTGTCTACTATTTTTAAATATAGTAATTTGCCCTTTTGTTGCTCCTTTGTTTCTAATTTAAAACCATTATACTTTATTATATTGAGATGATAATCGAAACCCAAATTTTGAAAAACACTGCATATTAAACGTATTTTGATTCCTTTTTCAAGATAAATCGTCGAAGCGATTAACCCAAAACTGCCTTCTATGTGCTTTATAAGAACCAAATTACACAAAAAATTCAAATAAATCATTTCCAGATCAATATGGCTTACACATTTTGTTGTTTTACATTTTTCAAAGTGTTTATTCATTTCATTTTCAAGAAACTGATCAAACATTATACCCAGTCTAATAAAATAAGTACTGTTTGGTCGACATTCAGAATTGACACAGGAAACGACCGCGTAAAATTTTTGCAAGTTACAAGGGAATAGATTTACAATTTCATCACTAAAAAGTACTTCTCCACTGTTATTACCCTCGTTGATTTTGATTGCATGTTCCAAATATTTATTCCTTATTCTTTCATTTGAACTCACCGACAAGTTAAATAGGTTGCCAATCAAATCAAGATCTCTTGATAATATTAAAACCATAATGTTTGCTACAAACGTATGGAATTTATCTGTTTCAGCAGTAAATGCTATTTTAGCATAATCAAATACCGACTTTATATAAACATCTTCAGTGAAAATTTCATTATTACACCCAAAAATTCTAGTTGAATTTTCAGTAAATAGTTTCATTCTATCATATGCAATAGATAATTGTATATTTTTACTATCCCTAATTGTAGCAAACCCAATAATCCCTTTAATAAATATTCCCAAGTCTCTAGTTTTTTTATATTTATTAAGAACATTTTCTCTGAATTGCATAGCCTCAATTGAGTCAATTGGAGGTAGTATTGTCTTTAAATAATCTCTTAAGCAACATTTCTTGATTATCTCATCCTCATTTACATTTAAAACTAAACTTGTAGCTACAGCATAAAAAAAAGAAAAAATAAGCATGTTTTAGTATTGATTTCTGTATTTAAACATAATACACTCATTTGGTTTTTACGAACTTCCTTTTATGTATTCATATATAATGACATTTAACTACTCAAATAAATAGACTGAATAACTGTTAAAGTGTTATCGAAATAAAACATTTGGTTTTAATTTTCAAATTTCTTGGAAATTATTTGTAATTTTATGATGCGTTTGAAAATATCTTAAAAGGTAATTTTTTATCATATATAAATTTAATACATAGAATAAAAATCATAAAAATCACTAATAAAATAATAATTTCTGTTTTCTATCAAAGAATTATTTTTGTGGTTTTTAATTATTAAAACTAACTAAATTCTATTTTGTTAATCTTCAGATGCGGTCGTTGCAAAAAAATTCTTACAAATCAAATACACATTCTAAAGCACAAATTGTATTATTAAATGCACATCTTACCAGCATTTTTAAGAAAAAATCATACTTACAGGCATTGCTATATGAAAATATACATAAATTAAATATTTCCATTTTTATCTATTCTTCGTATATAGTGAATATAGAAAACGTTCTTATTTTATTCCAAAAAACCAATTTTATGTCAAATCTGTCAATCCTCGATTCCGAATTTTTTAAGATGAATAGACATAAAATACGAAGATTTATAAAATCTATCATTGTAAGCTATAGATTAAATTCCTATAATTTTATTGTAAGATCTTAAGTATTTTATGAATGTTTTATTATGAAGCTTTAAACATAACATACGAAAAATTGTGTATAAGTATTATATCATTATCAATTAGTTGTTAGATACTGTACTATTGTAACATAATGTATAAGTCTGCTATTTAAAAATATTATCTGAGTACTTTATAGAAATAAAACCATTTATCACCTATAAAACACGTGTACAATTTTTTTATATTTTTCCGATATGTATATTTTACAAAATAAAATTTCTATTCTTAAAGTGATTGTTGCAAAATTCCTAAAAAGTCTATAATTTATAGTAAAGGAAAACGGATCGTTGTGTCTTTTGACATAAAATTGGCTTATTTGCAACACTGTTTCAAAAAAATATGATTAAACTCTTTTGTCAAAAAAAATTGAAATTTAATAATTTGTCATATTTATGATATAAATAAATTTTTACTATTTAGCTTGTTTTTATTTTTAAATGCTGGGTAAACAAAATTAAAACAAATAAACTACATATCATGAGATGAAAAGGTTACAAACATATATAATAACAATATGGAAGCACGGATTATTTTCATTTAATATCTTTAAGTAATAATGAAATTATAATTTTTAAAATTAAGTCTGTAAATGTAGAAACTTTTGAAATGTATCTAAAAGGCGCATCGAATGACATAAATAAATTTTTTTTATTAAAACAAAATATACTAATTTATATGAGTTTTGTATTTTTATAAATATACATTTTCTAGATAAAATGAAAATTGATTTAATATTAAATGTTATTTTAATTTTACAAAAAAAAATAGACAACTCCAAAATGCTATCTTTATAATATCTATCAGTTGCTTAATGTGCCTTTTTGATCCTATTTTATGTTTTTATAGACTAATTTCAAAGATTTTCTGTTTTATGTTAAAAATATGATATTTGTCATTTTTAAGAACTTTAACTTGAGAAATCAATATTAAAATATATTTTTTATGAATTATAAAAATACTAAAACAAGCTTTGTGCATAAATAAATTTTTAATTTTTCAGATGTGTGAATAAATATAAAAAAACAACAAATTTTATTGCTGTTCTTATACCTAGTGTAATAAATTAATTATGCTATAACTAGCTATTCTTAAATAAAATTTGATTATTTTTTTGATGATAACTGGTTATTAAAGGTCTTTAATCATAATAGATATGTAATTCACGAGATCAATTAAAGTTGATCGCTTGATTTTTTGAGTTCATATTTTATAATCCCAATAACATTTACAAAATATTATAGCAATAACTCACTTATACTATCATCTAATTAAGACAAGACTAAGTTATTCATGAAAAAAATTACGTAACTACCCGAGAAATTGAAAGGTTTCATGTATAGAATTTATAGATTAATTTTTATCTACCAATAGAACAATGCTAGAACCGTATAAATGGGATTTTTATGTGAAAAATAATATTTTACATGATTCGAACTTCTCTCTCAATTAAAAATATACTGGATTAACTAGGTTTAATCGCAAAGTTTCCACAAAACAACATACTTTATCAGACTTATCGCATTTTAAACCGTAAGCGATCTATTCTTAACATACAAATTTTTGAATAGAACTTACAACAAAAAAAAATTAGTTTGCTCTAATATAAAAATAGTTTAAACAACTAAAAATACATTCAAAGGGTGTTTTATGGAGTTTAAGCTGTGTATAAAAACAAAAAATTATTCACTTGATCTTAAAAATATATATAAGGCAATTTAGAAGTTTTAAAACATTATAAAAAACCAAGTAAAAGTTTTTTCCTATAAAATAAATGTGAATATAGATGTAAAAAAATATCAAAAAAGTCAATACAATAAAATAAGCACAAATTTGAAGAATTAAATTAAAACTTAAACATCGCTTTTTTAAAATATGATGAATCGCTTATTTCAAAGTCTAAGCTGATTAAGCCTAAATGACCAATTTAATGGTTGTATCTCTATTTTTTTATCAAAATTATTTTTCTCAAATATAATTTAATCTCTACTGATATGTGTTCTGCGTAAAATTGCTAAAAAATTAAAGATTATATTCAATTAGATTTCAATTCTTTTAAGTTTAAATAACAAAAGATTCTGATAATAAAGCATGGTAATACAAAAAAAGACAAAATCTGATTAAGTTCATTATTTAAAAAAAATGAAAATTGATTCTTATGATCTAAGACTGCTAAATAGTACCTAGAGAGGAAAGTTTTAAAAGAATAAAAATTTATAAGCCTTATATGGGTTATTGCTGGATAGAAAAATATTAAAAGCATAAATAAGCTTGTTATTCCCCTTAAAAAACTTCAAACCTACAAAATAATTTTTTTCAATGCTGTTTTTGTGCTAAAAAGTATATTTTTATGTAGTCCTTTAGGTCAATATATATCAACAGGATATAATTATACTAGGGAAAAGTTTTAAATTGGCCTTTTATTATTTTAGAGACTTTCTTCTTTTTTATATATATGAAGCCAAGTTATATGCATATAATGCACAACATACTCTGGCAAATATTTAAAAATTGATGATGCTTAATTTAAATATCCAAATATTCAAAAAACTTACGGTTTTTTATAGTAAGTTAAGTTTTATAATTTTCTACGCGATTTAAATTCTCTAATTTAATTGTTATAAAATTTCGATGTGTCATATTTTTTAATAGGATAAAGAACTGAAATTCTATTCATTTACAGGATGATAAAAACACAAATATTTACTAAAATATATTTGGAAACAAAAAATAATTATAATATCTACGCTTAGACAAATAGATACATTATTGAGGCACTTGTAAATAAAAATAGAGACAAATTTCTTGTTTTGCATCGATAATTTTTAATCCCGTAACATAATATATGGATATAATTTTCCTGTATTTTGTTACAAAACCCAACACATTATTAGAACATATACGTATAATGACATTCAGTGTGATATTTGATTATTAATAAAAAAAAAATAACATTTTAACAAGACGCCGTTGCAATTTTATTGTATAAATACAATATAGATATATAACTATAGTTCTTTAACGACCTTAATTTACAAATTATGATGTGCGAATTCTTTTGCACTTATATATAGAAACTAGTTGTCAGACCCAAGGAACCTTTTGTATTATTTATGATTATTACATGATATAATTTATATTATTTTTGACGTTCTATTACTTTTTTTTACATTTTAAAGACATTTTTTTCAATATCAAATCTAACTTTTTAGAACAATGCTCGTGAAATAAGCCATTTCAGTACACTTTATGGAAAAAGAATGCCTATATTATTATTTAATCGCTTATTTATGGTACTTAAAAAGAACATAGATAATAATATGACATCATATGTAAATTATAATAAATAGAACAATTATTTTTTGTGTTAAAATTCAAACCCCTATCTAAAACAATAGTGCTTTAAGATTTTTGTAACGCAGTTTACACATAGTAAGAGCTTTTACATCTAATAAAAAATGAATTTCCTTTATTTTATCTTATATGAAGCAATAATTACGTATAATATCAGCTTATATACAATTTTTTAATTTTTATGAATCTGCGTGCTAAACAAAAAATATCTGGTATTTTTACATATATAAATGCTATTTATAAGCTTTTTAGGCATGAATTGTGATTTGTTAAGGAATTATAAAGAAATGTATCACAAAAAAAAATTCTATTGCCAAAATTAAAGTTGCTAAAATGTCCTAGATATTTTCCGATTTAACCTTTGGATTAAAATTTAATTTTCGTATAAGCAAATTAGACACATAGTTGCCGTGAATAAAGATTCAAAACATCGAAGTAATTTATGTATAATACAAACATCAAAAATAATGTAATTATATCTAGTTTTTTGTGCTGTATTTTCGTAAAGCAGGAATTTAACATTCTTTGCGATAATAAGCCCATTTAAATGCATATTAAATTAATAATCGTTACAAAACTAACCAAGAAAAAATTCACAATATTGGTTGTCACGCATATGAAAGACAAAAATTCAATTCAATATAGAAAAAGGGACATAAAATTAAAGTAATCGATAAATTCATTACTTATTTTAAAGGTTTTTTCTCATAAATATAAAATTCATGATATATAGATCTACATTTATTTCGTTTATCAAGGCAAGCATAAAATTATCTTTTTTTACTTACTTTATGTTTTTTGCAATATTCAAATATTTTTTTGGGTGTATGTATCATTTATATTGAAGATATAAAATATTTTTATCACAATCTTCTGCAAAGGATTAATTTTAGGTTGTGATATTTTTCGCTGCCTGTTTCTGTTCTTTTTTTGGTGGCACATTTTGTGGATAAATAGTTTTTTCTTTACTTTTATTCGCATCACTCGTATTGTAATTTGAAGAGGATGAATCTGCAGGTTTTAGTGGCATAATAGTAACATTAAATTGCATTTTATTTTGTAGAGAATATGTAGAGCTCGAATTCTGCGGTTGATTTTTAGTCTTAAAAGTATTTTTATACATTCCAGAAACATCCTTATCTTTTTGTTGCTGTTCTCCGCCTTTCACAAAATTCTTATCAAACGTATCATGTGCAATATCTGCGATAAAGGGTGTTGCCAGAAAAGCGCAACTTCTAATATTTAAGAATGTAAAAAAAATCCAATATTCATTATAGAAATTTTTTTTTTTTAGAAATAAATAAAAATATCTCCTTTACCAAGATCTAAAAAGAATCCCAGATGATTTCATCAAAATAAGCCAATTGATCATAAAATATTTTTGACATGTTACCGATAAAATTTTTGCGATAAATACCCGATATAAATTTATAGTGTGAAAAAAAGATCAAAAACATAAGGTCATAAAAAATATTCGTAGATATTTGATTAGTTCACTTTAACCACAAATAAACAATAAGTAAAAATTGGGAGAAATTTTTTTAATATATATTCTAACAGAAAATTCATTCAGACAATTTTATGATATATTATTTGACGAGTTTGAATTATTCTTGCAAAAAAATTATTTATATGTATATTTATAGATTAAAAAAAGATTTGATATAAATTTTACACAATTTCTGCCTGTAAAATAATTTCTTAATTTTGCACAATTTTCTGCTTGTAAAATAATTCTAAATTTTTCAATAATCGATTGTATAAAAATAAGTATATTTTTATTAATTTAAATGAATAATTATTATGAAAATTCCGATGCATCCTTTGCTTGTATTTTATCCCCATTAAACTGGCATTAACAGTAACTATGGTAAAAAGAGTTTTTATGAAAAACAATTCTACCATATCTACCTATCAATTTCTTCTGTTTTTTTAGGGTGAATAAAAATCGTTTAATAAATATACAAAGAAATATTTAAAGTGTAATAATGGACTTGATATAAAACAAACTATCAAACTTTTTTTTTTAAAATAAGATACTTTAGTCATAAAATATTTATAGAATTCAAATTGAGGCAATGATATGTCATTATAAACCCATACATACACAGAAAGTATATTATAATTTTATGAAAACAAATCCTAAAATTCTAGGCTATGTAAGTTTATATGGTAAATTTTTTTTTAAAAAAGGGGCCCTTTTTATATAATGAAACGAGCTATTTTATTTATATATCAAACTATCACAATATTAAGTATTTTTTATTTAAGGGCTATATTTATAGTCGTAATTTTAGTTTTTGTTCTCAGGCACAGCTTGCTTGATTCTCTGTACGCACAGCGTACTTATACTTTCGGCTATCTTCTCCTCTCCATAGTCTTCTTTAATACCCCTCCTTCATTCGAGACCTATTAATTCAAGGGTTTTTCTCAATCCCAAGGTTTGAATATATGCCTCAACCTGGTTCGTGACATCTAGTTCCTTCAGGTACCTTCTATGATATCGTGTCACCACACCGTCCCATGTTATAACATATGGAATAATTTTTGTCTTGCATTTGTATATTAATGACAGTTCAGATGCTAGCAGGTCATATTTTTATAATTTTTCGTTTTCAACTATGTTTATGTTATCAATACCTGTCACGCCAATTTCGATCAGAGTGATGCAGTTCTTCTTTTTGTCATATACAAAAATATCAGGTCTGTCATTCGATAACTTGATGTCTGTTTTAATTCTTGTATCTACTTTGATCTCTGCGAATTCGTTTTCCATTATTTCTTGTACAGAGTGTCTGCGGATTTTTTTGGTTTTTTTGAAATTGTATTTTCTTGCCAACATAAAGTGAAGACATCTTACAATCTCGTTGTGTCTTCTTGTATAGTCATGACCAAGCATTTTTTTACATCTGCTTGCTAAGTGGTCGACAGTTTTAATTGAGTCGTTACAGTGCGGGCACCTTGATCTATCTCCAAAGAATACGTTTCTATCCTGAATAAAGCAGAATCTCGCCTCTTCTAATGGTCTGATATTTCCATATGTAGCCACTTTGAGGATCCTAATATTTCAAGCGTTGAATTTTTATGAACATCGAGGAGTTTTTGATGTAGTGTTTTTTGTTTTATTTTACACAATAAACTCTCTTTTTGTTTTAATTCAAGCGCAGGAAGTTTTATGTCAACGAGGCCATATTTTGTATTGAGGAATTCATTTATTACGGATAGGTGTGTTGCATTTTTATTTTCAAATTTAAATATTGCGGCTTTTCTGGGTGATTGTCTTTTTTCTTGGTTTAGAGTTTTATATAGTTGGTAGAGTATTCTTTCGGATTTAAACTCAATATTTTCCAATCCACGTCCTAGTTCATTTCTTTTAAGATATAATCTTTCTTCATTGGCTGGTTGTAAGTGTATTCCATTTTCTATTGGAGTCTGCCTGATTTCATCATCTATTTTTCTAAAATCTTCTGGTTCTAGCTTTAATAAACCCAGGTAGTAGTTTATCAGTGATAATGCATATTCTTTGAGATAAAATAATTTATATATTTATTTTTACAATACACGCTGCGATTTTTGATAAATACAAAACGATATTAGTACACACGGTCCTAAGATTTATTCGATCTATAAATATTCGCATCAAGGTAAATGTTTCCTTCACTCGATCATACATAAATAGTGTGATATTTATGAATAATTTTAAAAACAAACATAAGCAGAATATAAAAATATTTTTAAAAATGATAATTAGTATTTCTAGGCATAACTTTATGGAAATACAAGCCAAGGATTGATACAAAAAGCATCTTTGTGTGTGCAAATATATAGACAATAAATATGCGATTATGAATGCATTTATGGTACTCAAAATACAACTTATATCTTTTTTTATGCTAGAAATATTGAAAGCGTAATTAGAGTATCTGTAAATTCACATTATTTCAATTTTTTGTTTATTAGTTATGTAAACACTAGAAATATTTTAAACGGCAATCTTTTTGCCAAACAGTCAAGTAAAATTTGTAAGGACCAATTATATATTTTCCAGATATTATAATAACAAAAGGTTATGTTTCTATTTCGGAATGGTTGATTGGTAAATTACTTTTTCACATTAAAAATTTTATTTATTTGATATCCACAACTGTCTTGCATATTTCTTAATTGATCTCTTTTATGGTTTATTTTTTTGGATTTGTCTTGCATGTCCTTATTTAGTTTTAATTTATATTATGCTTTATTGATTGTCGAAACCTTTTCTGCGGTTAGATAAGTTCTAAAAATATTTACAGTACCCTTAATTAGAGATTTGTATTAATTATTTTTCACTATATAAACCTTGGGATTATGAAAAACCCTTGAATTAATAGGTCTCGAAAGAACGAGAAGTATTTAAGAAGACTTTGAAGAGGAGAAGATAACCGAAAGTATAAATACGCTGTGTGTGCAGGGAATCAAGCAAGTTATGCTCGAGAACAAAAACTATTAATATAACTATAAATTCAGCCTATGTAATAAAAGTACATTAATTTTCTCTATTTATGTTTAAGAAATAATACAAAACGAACTGCAGAAATAAAATTAGACACTAAAATAAAAATATACATTTTATCCCATAAAGGACCAGATTTGACGTGTATTCTAAAAACAAAAACAAAAACTGATATTACCAATAGTAATACTAGCATTGATAGCCTAACTAAGGTTAAAAAGTAGAAGCTAATAAAATATTATTATGGCAAATGAAGACACCCAGCAAATACAAAACACTGATGTACCATATTCATAATATGGCACATGGTGTCTTCATAAAACACCATAAGTCGTATATTAAAACGTTTGAAATACCAGAAGAAGCATAAAAATAACATATTATTATGAATAAGAAAAACACTCGAATTCATAAATATAGAATTAAGAAGATGCATATAGTAAAATTGTTAAGATGATGAGGCAGAAATAGCATCAAGCAAGTCTGTTCAATAGAACAATCAAAAGTTTAGATTGGACAAATTTAAAGTGCTGAAAATCAAATTTAACTTAAAAATATATGTAACAAATGCGTAATATATTTATTCTGGAATTATTTCTTTTGGTTTTCAAATTATTTTATATTATAAATGTGGGATAAAGTAAAAAGGAGAGGAGAACTACAGAGAGAAACATTTAAAAACTACCCTTCACGATAAATTTAACCAACAAATTACCCGAACCACATGCACACACGCGCAAAAATATCACTGCAATTTAAACTATTGAAGCGATCAGCAAGAATAAACCTACCAAGAAAGACCATTGAATTCAAGAGGTATACACCTCGACATAATTATTAGGTCTCAAAAAGAGGAGAAGTATTGTAGAGGCCTTGGAAGAGGATAAGATAGTTAAAAGTATAAATATGCTGTTCACATGAGAAATCAAGCAATTTGTGCTCGATAATTTAAAACTAAAATTGTAAACATAAATTTAGGCTTATAAATAAATCTAATATTATTTATTAGACAGCAAGATCCTTGAACTCATCTTATTTGAGAGAAGAAGAGCGTTGATGAGTATAGATCAGGTGAAGGTGTCAAAATATGTATCAAGGAGTTTTTCAATATTCCCAATGGGCTGAGTATGTCTTATTAGATGGAATTGATAAGAAGAAACTTATCCCATAAACAAAAACAATTTATTAGACAGTTGGATATTAAATTCGTAAAAAAATCTTTTTGTCGTTCTAAAATAAAATTAATTTTTGCATTCCACCTAGTGCCAATATAAAAGCCAATTTCATTAAAATGATTTTTATTTTTATAATTATCATGATGGGATAATAATCAGAGGAAAACAAATTATTCTAATTACCTTGACTTTTTTATTTAAAAACTCTGAACCGTGATATATATGAGAATATAAATTTCTGCAAATAAGATTTTACAAACGCAATTTTCAATTTTATTTATTTTATTAAAATTTATCAACTTTATTATAAGCGTTCGTGTTCTAATAAAAAAGTTATTAATAATCTTATCCCGCTATAATTTATATAGTTTAAGTGGATAAATAATTCTAATTTTTGATATCCATAAATTTATCCACTTATTTTGATATTGAAGTTTTATTGTTTCTTTTTAAGGCAAAACTTTATTATTTTATTGGAAGCACATTTTATCCATACTTTTAGCTACTTACCCTGCTCTCAAATCTTCTTTCATGTCACATACTAATCAAAACGTGTTCAATAATATTGTTATTAAATTCTAAAAAATTTTAGTTTAATCACCTATATTTGACTGCAATGATATTTGTATTTCTACTACACAAGTATGTTTTATAAGAAAATATTGCAAACTCTATAACAGACGCAATTTGTGCAATAAAATATATATGTATTTAGATTTTATAATAATAAGATTTAAAATATAATGTTTCGCTCAGGTAAGAAAAAAAAATTATTTTAAAAAAGAGTATTTTAAAGGCGAATTCATAAATCAAAAAATATATTTTTTATATTTTGATATAGCTATGATTTTTTTAGATTTCGAAATGCGTTCTTTGAATTTTATTACCGTTGATATTAAAAATGTAACCTTTATTACGAAAGGAAATATAATCACCGTCTTGTTATAACTAAGATGAAAAAAATGACAGGCGATTTTTCATTTTTTTTATAAACCTTTCCAAGATCCGATTTTATTTAGACATTTAACATGGGTTTACAAATAATTTTCGATTGAAATGAACATTCAAGAAAATATGATTAGTATAATTAGAAAAAATCGTAAAAGTAGAGAATAGTTACAAATTAACCTACAATAATAAATAGTGAATTCTAAAAGCTATAAAAGTCGATTCGGTTTTTAGAATTAGTAAAATATGAAAAATATAAAAATATGTTGAAACAGTAAAATAAATATAGAATAATAATTAAAACAATAATAATAGAATTTTTAAATATCGTTTTTAATTTTTTAGCAAAAAAAATTTACAAACAAAATACTAATAAGAATAAAAAATAGAACAGCTATAGAATCATAAAAGTTAAACGCTCTCCTTCGAATTCGAAAAAATTGATCTAAAGCGCCCAAACTTTTAAAGAATGCTATTATTATCGTAAATTAGCTAAAATTTATATTAAATCACTACTAAATAAATGTTTGACTTGTGTTCATCTAGATGAATGTAATAAAATAGGTAGTATAAATTCAATACGTTTAAAATACTCGAAATATATCCATAAATACAAACAAATTAGTTGATAAAGAATATAAATACGATTCATCCTTTATTGTAAGCGAGTTTTAAAGCTTGATTTGATGTTATATATTTAAATATACGAAAAATAGCCAGTAATAACTTATAATATAAATAATACTTAAAAGCGGAGGTATTTAGTTCCATGGCGCGTTAAATTACTTTCAGAATCCTCAAGTCCGACTTTTTTATTTTTAAATGCTATAATTAAGATGTTTATATATAACAACTAAATTTCATTTCTATAACTTAAAGCTCAATATTATTATATTGAATTTCTGCCCATTATTAATAAAATCTATATATAATGTTCTTTCATGCTAATCTAAATACATGTAACACATAAAAACATTTGTCTAAGCTTTATAATATTTATGACGATGATGAAATTCATGTTGGTTTCTTGAAGTCATTTTGTTTTTGTTTATTTATATTTTAAACATATTAAATTTTTTTTTAGAAAAGTTATCAAGATATTTTCAATATTAATTTCTATTTATGGGGTTTATAATAATTTGAGTTCCTTTTAGAGGCTAAAACATTCTTAGATTATCATTATATCATTAAAAAAATCCTTTATACCTATTAATAAATTAAGCTACGGATTTATATTTGAAATTCGAAATAACTTGAAAATTTTTATCTTTATAAAAAGCCTTTATGTATATTTGTCACATAGTTTATAAATTAGTTTAAAATAACAAATAATCAATGTTTTTAAAAAACCCTTCCCATTCTGCATTTTCAGAAAGTATTAGTTTTCAGGGGTTTTCCATCGTTTTAACAATGTAACTAGGTTTTATATCTTTTTTGGATTAAATTTCCAAAATAGAAGACATTTATTTTGGATTTTATTTCATATACTTTGTAAATCATCTAAATTAATTTATTCCTTATTGAAACTTTAAATTAGTGGTTGACAATGCCGCCGGATAGTAAAAAAAAGCTTAATATTTTTTATAATCAAAGCTTAATCTTATCTAAGATTTTATATTTTAAAAATCGAAATTAATCAGAATATTCTTAAAAGATTAATTTTCACAAATAAGTTCTAAATTGTTTGAAAATATTATAAAAAAAATAAAGTAGAGCTTATATATAAGACCTGAGTTTCTTTTCTAGCCCTTTAGATACTATCTACAGTAGATCTATGTGTGTTTATAGGAGAGAATTTACATTTTCAATATAAATTAAAAAAAGGTATTCTAAAAAACTATTCGCATGATGAATAAGAATATATGAGATAAAAATATTCTATAAAATTTATAAAATTAGCCCTTCAAATACTGATTCGTACTATGAATAAGAAGATATGAAATAAAAATATTCTATTTATTTTGAAATTTCTTAAATTCAATTTCAAATTTTGACAAGCTTTTTATAATAAAAAACGATGTATATGGTAAGAAACTGTGTTTCTTCTCAAGAATACAATTTTGCCAATGTACTAATTTTTCTTAGAAAAAAATGACATATTTTAAATATATGAATCAGTAGCTCACATCAATAAACAACACAATATTTAGTATACTTTATGATAGTGCTAGCTGTATATTGGTAAAAATGTCCGTGATGATAGAATATAAACTTACAGTCAAAACATTGGTGAAAATATGGCAAAGTTAAATCGATGTTTACTCTATATGTAACAAAAAAAATATAAAATCATTAAGTCAAAGTTGTATGCGTTTAGTAATAATAGAAAACTCAGGCATAAGAGCAGCACGTTAAGGAATTTACGATATGAAAACATTTATTTTGTTAAAAATGATAAAAAAATGTTTTATATATAAGTTATATAATTGATAAAATTCAAAAAGATTCTATTTGGTTATCTATATGTAAAGGATTATCAAACCGTTAACTGTTGACAAGTTATAAACCCTAACGTTGTACACCAAATACAATATACATATTAAGTTACATAAATCGCACTTATTGTTTAAATCTACACAAATGCATTGATTTTTGCATTTTGAAATATTCATTGTAGTGCTAAATGCAACAATTTTTGTCCATTCTAGAGAGTTAAAGAATTTACAACATAAATTTATACATAAATAAAAATTTCAGAAACCTTTAAACAGTTATATGTATTTGTATTTAATTTAAGTTCTCTTTGCCCAACTTTGACGGATTTATATTATTTTTCTTGATATTTTTTTGTCGAAAGACCAACTGTATATATTCTTTTTTCGGTCGCCTTATATATCATTACTGTTCTTTCATCTCTATACAAAACTATTTTGAGCATTTAATCTATTAACCAACTGCACCCGGAAACTTTTACGTTATACACAACGTGCTATGAGCAGTGAATGTATTTTACCCATAATCGCAAATAAACCAACGTCATTTAGGTCAAATTTATCAATAGAAACATAATAAAGAGTATATTCAAAGCTTTTTACTTCTTAGACCTAAGCATCTATAAGTATATGGTATAGCTATCGCAACAATGCGCATCTATTACTTGTTTCTTGTTTAAACAAAATCCATGTAGAAGGTGATTTTTTTACACATCTTCATTGAAATTGTTGATTTTTATCATAAATTTTTAAATTTTCTGCAAAGTAACATATTTTATAGGTATAAATATGATACTAAGAGTCTTAAAATTGGATTCAACTTTTAAAGTCATCATTTATAATAAAAGTCTTCTGCTAGGAAAAAATAAATATTTGTTATTTTAAGCTAATAATAAAAGCAAAACAGTATTAATTGTATTTTTATTTTGTGTGTAAATTATTTTTTTTGAAGACGATTATATTTTAAATAACGTAATATTATATCCGGGTTAATAAAGCAAAAAAGAAAATTTTATTCTAATAAAAAATCATAAAAATTACAAACAAAGTGGTTATTCGAAATTGGCGTTATATTGAACAATGCCGCCGGAAAACATCACGAAGGACTTTTTATAAATTATTATTTCTTTTTGGTTAAATACGAAAAAGTGTTATTTGGTCAAAAGTAATCAAGAAAGTCGCTATAAATATCTATGTATTATAATATATATGCTTGAAGTAAGTATACAGATCATTCTAACATTTATTTTTATATTGAAGTATGTGTTTGATGTAACCTTGGGATTGAGAAAAACCCTTGAATTCATAGATCTCGAAAGAAGGTGGGATATTGAAGAAGACTTTGGAGAGAAAAATATAGCAGAAAAAAAATAAGCTGTTCGAATATAGAATAAAGCAAGCTGTGCTTGAGAACAAAAACTAAAATTACAACTAGAATTTAGCCAATAAATAAAAAATATTATAATTTTATTAAATATTTATTTTTTTTATTTTAATTATAATAATACTAATTTACAGACCGATATTGTAAATTAAAGATAGAAGATTAATCTATTCACTAAAAAATAAATCTTTGATGCCTTTTTTCTATCTTTTAAATAAAGCATTTATAAAATATCAAAAATAAATTATAATTTACATCAATTTAGTTCTTATTTCGAAATTTTTTAGTGAACCGCTTAAAATACTTTTACAGGCTTTTTAATGAAACTAATCCTATACAATCTATTTCCACATTTTTGTTTTAGATCGTGACAAGCATAAAGAGAATATTAATATACATACATATTTGAAATACCAGTCATTGAATGTATAAAAAATGTGTGACTTACTTCCATTATCAAGGTAGCGTGGTTTTTTGGGGATATTTTTAAGGCGGCACCTATGAAAAAAGAGTTATATATTGTAGCTGAAGCATTACTGTCTGAATTCGTAGACGTAGAGTTAAAAATGTCGATGTGGGATCTAAAACATGCTTCATCAAAAAACAAATACTTCAATTCGGGTTTAACACGTTCATAAGGAGGGTCATGAAAACAATATACCATCTTTTCTTCTTCAGATAATAATTTTATAAAGAATTTATCTATGGGTTTGAAATAAAAAAATCTTAGCGCAATTGTTACTTGTATTCCACAAGAGCAATTAATTGTAAATACTATGTCGCCAGTAAAGTAAACGATAAAATTATAGTCCTTTTCAACACCATAAAAAATCAGCTCGGGGGGAATATCGCATCTTTTATGAAAATAATATCCAGTATATGTTATATCTAAGTTATGCATCGTTCTATCGTTAATATTAGTCTCAATAGTTGCGGAATTCGAATTTTTGATTAAAGAAGAAGGTGTATAAAAATTAGGTGGTAATGGTGAATATAAATATTTGTGTATGAAATTTTTCTTTTGAAAAGAGAAATAATAAAAGGAATTTTTTTGGTAATTTTGATCCACCCTTCTCATATGAATTATGGTTTCCTTTTCGCAATAATTCGTACATGATTTTCTCACTCTTTCATTACAATATGTGGATTCTTGGTTTATAAAATATTTACTTTCATTAAAGACTTTAGACTCACTGTTATATGGTGCACAAATTTCATTCAACTCAGTGATTTTGTTTTTTTCGGATGTATCAATTTTATGGATTTTGTTTGTCCCAGTGATATTAATATCATTTTCACCATAATTTTTAGTATTATGATCTTTTGTTTCTGGTGTTTTTCCTATAATATTGCTTTCTTTAATTTTTGGATGTATTAGATTATTTTTATTTTGTAATAGTGAATTATAGAAAATTATTTTTTTCTTAGTTTTTGCACTATTGAAATACATATAATCATTCATAAACGTTTTTTCTTGACTCTTTTGCATAGATCTACTAGTTATAAATAAATTGACTGGTTTTTCTACACATATCTTATTATCTAAAAAAGATGTCAAATTTATCCGTTTAGTTCTGTTGATAACCGTATCCTTAAAAACATTAGTATATGGTTTCTTATTTTCTGGTAAGCGAATTATATCACGTTTGAGATCGGTTAGTACTAAACTTTTGTTTTGGCATTTTTTTATAGAAATATGTTTTGTGCTCTCATTAAAAAATTCTCTTTTCCCATTCCCATCTTGCTCACACATATTTTCGGAACAAATATCCCTCTCTATGTCGCCTATATTGGTAGTTAGGGGTTCCAAATTTACCTTGTTATCTTGAGTACGATTCGATATTTGTGCATCAATTTGTTTTTCTTTTACATTTTTAAATAAATGTATGTTCATATTTAGAAGTTGTGCTGTATTTTTTTTGAAAAACTGTAATGGATCTTTATCTACCCTTACAACTTTATCATCCATAGAATCCACTATAAAATTTTGATGTTTTTCAATACCTTGATCAATCTTTTCACAATTTTTGTGTTTAATTTGATCCAAAACTTCCTGTTCCAGCTTTTCTATGATTTCCAGCGATTCATATTTTTTATTTTCAGTTTTTGACGTCACATTTATTTTTTCAGACCCCTTTAGTTTTTTTGTATTCGAAACATTTATATTGGCTATGTTATGTTTTTTCACCCTGTTTTCTTGTTCATATTCAACATATTTAGTAGATTGATTTTTATTTGATTCCTTGCTACCAATTTCTTTATTTTTTATTCGATTAACCCTTTCGCTTTTTTTCTTTTTTTGATTAGACTGATACGGTATTAATTCACAGCTCGTAGCTTGTGAATCCGTTATTGCTGCTCTTGAAACACTACATTTCATGTCGGGGAACGTAATATTATCTTTGAGGGGGGCTCCACTTGTTTCTTTTTTTAATTCAGTGGTAACTTTAATTTTATCTTTAAGGTGGTCGTTGCTTTGTTCTTTTTTTGTTTTAGTGATATCTTTTATGTAATCATTCAAATGCATTTTTTGTGTTTTAACCCTTGGTACTTTGCTTTTTTTCATGCTTTCTTTAAATGTATTTGTATATATTTGTTTTTTGAACACTGTTGTATCGTTTAATTGCGTATATATCTGATCTATGCCCGTTTGTGTTTTTGATTCTTGTAATTCCTTCATATTTTCCTCTATTAAATTTACAGACAATTCTTTTTTTGATAACGAACTTCTTCTATTCTTGTTCTCATCTTCTTCCGATTCCATCGATGAATACAAAATTCCAGATATTTTTGCAGCATAGCCATGCCTAAAAAACCAAAAGTATTCATATAGCTCCAATTTTTTATTAAAAATATTAATAAAAGAGCGCGTGCTAAAATTTAATTTGTCTACTATTTTTAAATATAGTAATTTGCCCTTTTGTTGCTCCTTTGTTTCTAATTTAAAACCATTATACTTTATTATATTGAGATGATAATCGAAACCCAAATTTTGAAAAACACTGCATATTAAACGTATTTTGATTCCTTTTTCAAGATAAATCGTCGAAGCGATTAACCCAAAACTGCCTTCTATGTGCTTTATAAGAACCAAATTACACAAAAAATTCAAATAAATCATTTCCAGATCAATATGGCTTACACATTTTGTTGTTTTACATTTTTCAAAGTGTTTATTCATTTCATTTTCAAGAAACTGATCAAACATTATACCCAGTCTAATAAAATAAGTACTGTTTGGTCGACATTCAGAATTGACACAGGAAACGACCGCGTAAAATTTTTGCAAGTTACAAGTGAATAGATTTACAATTTCATCACTAAAAAGTACTTCTCCACTGTTATTACCCTCGTTGATTTTGATTGCATGTTCCAAATATTTATTCCTTATTCTTTCATTTGAACTCACCGACAAGTTAAATAGGTTGCCAATCAAATCAAGATCTCTTGATAATATTAAAACCATAATGTTTGCTACAAACGTATGAAATTTATCTGTTTCAGCAGTAAATGCTATTTTAGCATAATCAAATACCGACTTTATATAAACATCTTCAGTGAAAATTTCATTATTACACCCAAAAATTCTAGTTGAATTTTCAGTAAATAGTTTCATTCTATCATATGCAATAGATAATTGTATATTTTTACTATCCCTAATTGTAGCAAACCCAATAATTCCTTTAATAAATATTCCCAAGTCTCTAGTTTTTTTATATTTATTAAGAACATTTTCTCTGAATTGCATAGCCTCAATTGAGTCAATTGGAGGTAGTATTGTCTTTAAATAATCTCTTAAGCAACATTTCTTGATTATCTCATCCTCATTTACATTTAAAACAAAACTTGTAGCTACAGCATAAAAAAAAGAAAAAATAAGCATGTTTTAGTATTGATTTCTGTATTTAAACATAATACACTCATTTGGTTTTTACGAACTTCCTTTTATGTATTCATATATAATGACATTTAACTACTCAAATAAATAGACAGAATAACTGTGTATGTCTGATCGAAATAAAACATTTGGTTTTAATTTTCAAATTTCTTGGAAATTATTTGTAATTTTATGATGCGTTTGAAAATATCTTAAAAGGTAATTTTTTATCATATATAAATTTAATACATAGAATAAAATTCATAAAAATCACTAATAAAATAATAATTTCTGTTTTCTATCAAAAAATAATTTTTGTGGTTTTTAATTATTAAAACTAACTAAATTCTATTTTGTTAATCTTCAGATGCGGTCGTTGCAAAAAAATTCTTACAAATCAAATACACATTCTAAAGCACAAATTGTATTATTAAATGCACATCTTACCAGCATTTTTAAGAAAAAATCATACTTACAGGCATTGCTATATGAAAATATACATAAATTAAATATTTCCATTTTTATCTATTCTTCGTATATAGTGAATATAGAAAACGTTCTTATTTTATTCCAAAAAACCAATTTTATGTCAAATCTGTCAATCCATTATTCTAGATTTTTTAAGATGAATAAACATAAAATACGAAGATTTACAAAATCTATTATTGTAAGCTATAGATTATATTGCTATAATTTTATTTTTAAATATTAGAATATTCTATAAATGTGCAATTATAAATCTTTAATAATAACATACGAAGAATTGTGTATAAGTATTATAACATTATCAATTAGTTGTTAGAATACTTACTATTTCAACATAATGTATATGTCTGCTATTTTAAAATATTATCTGGGTACTTTATAGTTCTAAAAAACCATTTATCACCTATAAAACACGCGTACAATTTTTTTATATTTTTCCAATATGTATATTTTACAAAATAAAATTTCTATTCTTAAGGTGATTGTTGCAAAATTCCTAAAAAGTCTATAATTTATAGTAAAGGAAAACGGATCGTTGTGTCTTTTGACATAAAACTGGCTTATTTGCAACACTGTTTCAAAAAAATATGATTGAACTCTTTTGTCAAAAAAATTGAAATTAAATAATTTGTCTTATTTATGATATAAATAAATTTTTACTATTTAGCTTGTTTTTATTTTTAAATGCTGAGTAAACAAAATTAAAACAAATAAACTACATATCATAAGATGAAAAGGTTTTAAACGTATATATTAACAATATGGAAGCACGGATTCTTTTCATTTAATATCTTTAAGTAATAATGAAATTATAATTTTTAAAATTAAGTCTGTAAATGTAGAAACTTTTGAAATGTATCTAAAAGGCGCATCGAATGACACAAATAAATTTTTTTTATTAAAACAAAATATACTAATTTATATTAGTTTTGTATTTTTATGAATATACATTTTCTAGATAAAATGAAAATTGATTTAATATTAAATGTTATTTTAATTTTACAAAAAAAATAGACAACTCCAAAATGCTATCTTTAAAATATCTATCAGTTGCTTAATGTGCCTTTTTGATCCTATTTTATGTTTTTATAAACTAATTTCAAAGATTTTCTGTTTTGTGTTAAAAATATGATATTTGTCATTTTTAAGAACTTTAACTTGAGAAATCAATATTAAAATATATTTTTTATGAATTATAAAAATACTAAAACAAGCTTTGTGCATAAATAAATTTTTAATTTTTCAGATGTGTGCATAAATATAAAAAAACAACAAATTTTATTGCTGTTCTTATACCTAGTGTAATAAATTAATTATGCTATAACTAGCTATTCTTAAATAAAATTTGATTATTTTTTTGATGATAACTGGTTATTAAAGGTCTTTAATCATAGCAGATATGTAATTCACGAGATCAATTAAAGTTGATCGCTTGATTTTTTGAGTTCATATTTTATAATCCCAATAACATTTACAAAATATTATAGCAATAACTCACTTATACTATCATCTAATTAAGACAAGACTAAGTTATTCATGAAAAAAATTACGTAACTACCCGAGAAATTGAAAGGTTTCATGTATAGAATTTATAGATTAATTTTTATCTATCAATAGAACAATGCTAGAACCGTATAAATGGGATTTTTATGTGAAAAATAATATTTTACATGATTCGAACTTCTCTCTCAATTAAAAATATACTGGATTAACTAGGTTTAATCGCAAAGTTTCCACAAAACAACATACTTTATCAGACTTATCGCATTTTAAACCTTAAGCGATCTATTCTTAACATACAAATTTTTGAATAGAACTTACAACAAAAAAAAATTAGTTTGCTCTAATATAAAAATAGTTTAAACAACTAAAAATACATTCAAAGGGTGTTTTATGGAGTTTTAGCTGTGTATAAAAACAAAAAATTATTCACTTGATCTTAAAAATATATATAAGGCAATTTAGAAGTTTTAAAACATTATAAAAAACCAAGTAAAAGTCTTTTCCTATAAAATAAATGTGAATATAGATGTAAAAAAATATCAAAAAAGTCAATACAATAAAATAAGCACAAATTTGAAGAATTAAATTAAAACTTAAACATCGCTTTTTTAAAATATGATGAATCGCTTATTTCAAAGTCTAAGCTGATTAAGCCTAAATGACCAATTTAATGGTTGTATCTCTATTTTTTTATCAAAATTATTTTTCTCAAATATAATTTAATCTCTACTGATATGTGTTCTGCGTAAAATTGCTAAAAAATTAAAGATTATATTCAATTAGATTTCAATTCTTTTAAGTTTAAATAACAAAAGATTCTGATAATAAAGCATGGTAATACAAAAAAAGACAAAATCTGATTAAGTTCATTATTTAAAAAAAATGAAAATTGATTCTTATGATCTAAGACTGCTAAATAGTACCTAGAGAGGAAAGTTTCAAAAGAATAAAAATTTATAAGCCTTATATGGGTTATTGCTGGATAGAAAAATATTAAAAGCATAAATAAGCTTGTTATTCCCCTTAAAAAACTTCAAACCTACAAAATAATTTTTTTCAATGCTGTTTTTGTGCTAAAAAGTATATTTTTATGTAGTCCTTTAGGTCAATATATATCAACAGGATATAATTATACTAGGGAAAAGTTTTAAATTGGCCTTTTATTATTTTAGAGACTTTCTTCTTTTTTATATATATGAAGCCAAGTTATATGCATATAATGCACAACATACTCTGGCAAATATTTAAAAATTGATGATGCTTAATTTAAATATCCAAATATTCAAAAAACTTACGGTTTTTTATAGTAAGTAAAGTTTTATAATTTTCTACGCAATTTAAATTCTCTAATTTAATTGGTATAAAATTTCGATGTGTCATATTTTTTAATAGGATAAAGAACTGAAATTCTATTCATTTACAGGATGATAAAAACACAAATATTTACTAAAATATATTTGGAAACAAAAAATAATTATAATATCTACGCTTAGACAAATAGATACATTATTGAGGCACTTGTAAATAAAAATAGAGACAAATTTCTTGTTTTGCATCGATAATGTTTAATCCCGTAACATAATATATGGATATAATTTTCCTGTATTTTGTTACAAAACCCAACACATTATTAGAACATATACGTATAATGACATTCAGTGTGATATTTGATTATTAATAAAAAAAAAATAACATTTTAACAAGACGCCGTTGCAATTTTATTGTATAAATACAATATAGATATATAACTATAGTTCTTTAACGACCTTAATTTACAAATTATGATGTGCGAATTCTTTTGCACTTATATATAGAAACTAGTTGTCAGACCCAAGGAACCTTTTGTATTATTTATGATTATTACATGATATAATTTATATTATTTTTGACGCTCTATTACTTTTTTTTACATTTTAAAGACATTTTTTTCAATATCAAATCTAACTTTTTAGAACAATGCTCGTGAAATAAGCCATTTCAGTACACTTTATGGAAAAAGAATGCCTATATTATTATTTAATCGCTTATTTATGGTACTTAAAAAGAACATAGATAATAATATGACATCATATGTAAATTATAATAAATAGAACAATTATTTTTTGTGTTAAAATTCAAACCCCTATCTAAAACAATAGTGCTTTAAGATTTTTGTAACGCAGTTTACACATAGTAAGAGCTTTTACATCTAATAAAAAATGAATTTCCTTTATTTTATCTTATATGAAGCAATAATTACGTATAATATCAGCTTATATACAATTTTTTAATTTTTATGAATCTGCGTGCTAAACAAAAAATATCTGGTATTTTTACATATATAAATGCTATTTATAAGCTTTTTAGGCATGAATTGTGATTTGTTAAGGAATTATAAAGAAATGTATCACAAAAAAAAATTCTATTGCCAAAATTAAAGTTGCATAAATGTGCTAGATATTTTCCGATTTAACTTTTGGATTAAAATTTAATTTTCGTATAAGCAAATTAGACACATAGTTGCCGTGAATAAAGATTCAAAACATCGAAGTAATTTATGTATAATACAAACATCAAAAATAATGTAATCATATCTAGTTTTTTGTGCTGTATTTATGTAAAGCAGGAATTTTCTATTCTTTGCGATAATAAGCCCATTTAAATGCATATTAAATTAATAATCGTTACAAAACTAACCAAGAAAAAATTCACAATATTGGTTGTCACGCATATAAAAGACAAGAATTCGATTCAATGTAGAAAAAGGGAAATAAAATAAAAATAATCTATTAATTCATTACTTATTTTAAAGGTTTTTTCTCATAAATACAAAATTCATGATATATAGCTCTACATTTATTTCGTTTATCAAGGCAAGCATAAAATTATCTTTTTTTACTTACTTTATGTTTTTTGCAATATTCAAATATTTTTTTTGGTGTATTTATCATTTATATTGAAGATATGAAATATTTTTATCACAATCTTCTGCAAAGGATTAATTTTAGGTTGTGATATTTTTCGCTGCCTGTTTCTGTTCTTTTTTTAGTGGCACATTTTGTGGATAAATAGTTTTTTCTTTACTTTTATTCGCATCACTCGTATTGTAATTTGAAGAGGATGAATCTGCAGGTTTTAGTGGCATAATAGTAACATTAAATTGCATTTTATTTTGTAGAGAATATGTAGAGCTCGAATTCTGCGGTTGATTTTTAGTCTTAAAAGTATTTTTATACATTCCAGAAACATCCTTATCTTTTTGTTGCTGTTCTCCGCCTTTCACAAAATTCTTATCAAACGTATCATGTGCAATATCTGCGATAAAGGGTGTTGCCAGAAAAGCGCAACTTCTAATATTTAAGAATGTAAAAAAAATCCAATATTCATTATAGAAATTTTATTTTTTTAGAAATAAATAAAAATATCACCTTTACCAAGATCTAAAAAGAATCCCAGATGATTTCATCAAAATAAGCCAATTGATCATAAAATATTTTTGACATGTTACCGATAAAATTTTTGCGATAAATACCCGATATAAATTTATAGTGTGAAAAAAGATCAAAAACAAAAGGTCATAAAAAATATTCGTAGATATTTGATTAGTTCACTTTAACCACAAATAAACAATAAGTAAAAATTGGGAGAAATTTTTTTAATATATATTCTAACAGAAAATTCATTCAGACAATTTTATGATATATTATTTGACGAGTTTGAATTATTCTTGCAAAAAAATTATTTATATGTATATTTATAGATTAAAAAAAGATTTGATATAAATTTTACACAATTTCTGCCTGTAAAATAATTTCTTAATTTTGCACAATTTTCTGCTTGCAAAATAATTCTAAATTTTTCAATAATCGATTGTATAAAAATAAGTATATTTTTATTAATTTAAATGAATAATTATTATGAAAATTCCGATGCATCCTTTGCTTGTATTTTATCCCCATTAAACTGGTATTAACAGTAACTATGGTAAAAAGAGTTTTTATATAAAACAATTCTACCATATCTACCTATAAATTTCTTCTGTTTTTTTACTGTGAATAAAAATTCGTTTCATAAATATACAAAGAAATATTTAAAGTGTATAAATGGACTTGTTATAAACAAAGCTATAAAACTTTTTTTTTTAAAATAAGATACTTTAGTCATATAATATTTATAGAATTCAAATTGAGGCAATGATATGTCATAGAAAACCCCATACATACACAGAAAGTATATTATAATTTTATGAAAACGAATACTAAAATTCTAGGCTATGTAAGTTTATATGGTAACTTTTTTTTAAAAAAAGGGGCCCTTTTTATATAATGAAACAAGCTATTTTTATTATATATCAAACTATCACAATATACAGTATTTAAAATTTAAGGGCTGTATTTATAGTCGTAATTTTAGTTTTTGTTCTCAGGCACAGCTTGCTTGATTTTCTGTACACACAGCGTATTTATACTTTCGGCTATCTTCTCCTCTCCAAAATCTTCTTCAATACCCTCCTTCTTTCGAGACCTATATATTCAAGGGTTTTTCTCAATCCCAAGGTTTGAATATATGCCTCAACCTGGTTCGTGACATCTAGTTCCTTCAGGTACCTTCTATGATATCATGTAACTACACCGTCCCATGTTATAACATATGGGATAATTTTTGTCTTCAATTTGTATATTAATGACAGTTGAGATGCTAGCAGGTCATATTTTCTCAATTTTTCGTTTTCAACTATGTTTATGTTGTCAATACTTGTCACGCCAATTTCGATCAGAGTGATGCAGTTCTTCTTTTTGTCATATACAAAAATATCAGGTCTGTCATTCAATAACTTGATGTCTGTTTTAATTCTTGTATCTACTTTGATCTCTGCGAATTCATTTTCCATTATTTCTTGTACAGAGTGTCTGCGGATTTTTTTGGTTTTTTTGAAATTGTATTATCTTGCCAACATAAAATGGAGACATCTTACAATCTCGTCGTGTCTTCTTGTATAGTCATGACCAAGCATTTTTTTACATCTGCTTGCATAGTTGTAGACAGTTATAATTGAATCGTTACAGTGCGGGCACCTTGATCTTTTTCCAAAAAATACCTTTCTATCCTGAATAAAGCAAAATCTCGCCTCTTCTAATTGTCTGATATTTCCATATTGTAGCCACTTTGAGGATCTTAATATTTCAAGCGTTGAATTTTTATGAACATCGAGGAGTTTTTGATGTAGTGTTTTTTGTTTTATTTTACACAATAAACTCTCTTTTTGTTTTAATTCAAGCGCAGGAAAGTCTCTGTCAACGAGGCCAATTTTGATCACAATATATTAAGATTTAAATAGAAATAATAATATCAGCTTTCATTAGATCGACAAAATATAAAAAGAATTTATTTATTTTGTTTATGAGCTTTTTAATTATAAGATTTCATAAATTATCATACAATTATTGCGCTAAATGAAGATGAAAAATGAAAAATGCAAAATTCTCAAAGAAAGTGTTATTTACTGCTATTCTTAATAGGTAATAAAAATAACGATATAATATAGCTTTCTTTTAATTTATAACAATAACTTATATATGCCAATATAAATAACCTGGTCTAAATAATCACCCCTTAAAAGTAACTCTATGTTTAAATACTTTCTTTTATTAAAAAGAAATAATTATTTTAAACTAAAAATGCAAAAAAACCACGTTTTTATTTTTATAATAAACATGCGTTTAATTTTATTTATGATTTCCATTCTTACTTATACAGAGAAGGATATTTCTTGATTACTATATGATTATGTGATAAATTATTCCATTGTCTTAAATCAATAAAGCCTCAATATGTTAATTCTACGACATAATGCTTTTTTGTTACAAGAAAAAATCATGATTTGAAAAAAAAAGTTTGAGGCTAAAAATTTTTTGCCATAAAATAACTTTTTATAAAAATGCGAAATATTTGTTATCAAACAAAATAATTACAAATTCAAGGTTTTGTATGCTCTAATTTTAATTTTGAATTTTTTTATTGCACAAATTTAAGTGCATAAGATCTAAAATTTTATAAATTTACAAAAAATGATAAAAAATTAAAATCATGAAACTTACGCAAAGGTTTTTAATTCAAAATAAATCAGCTAATTTTCTTATATTTCTTTGTGTTTTTTGAAAATTTCTGCAAAGAAGGGCATATAAAATGCTTTAAATTTTTATTATTATAATTTTATTTTCTTGAATGAGAATAGAAAAATATAAAAGCTGCAATGTAAAAAACTTTGAAAACTGTAATAAAATAGTTTACGATCTCAAACTTTTAACCATATGATTATACGATATTTAAGCAAGAAAAAAAGATCTTTGCGGTTTATGTTAACAATTGAAATATTTAAATGTATTATGATCGTAAATATGGATAAAAAATTATATGTGCTACAATATACGTCTATGTTTATTTTAAAAGTTCTAAATTTACAAGTATATTTTTTTTAAGTAAAAAATAATTTTAATGATCAATTTATAAATTTATTTGGAATTTAGCTGCGTTGTGGTCGATGTAAAAAATTTGTTAATTATTACTTTATTTGTGTATAAGGTCAAATTGAAATTTATATTATAATAAAAATATATTTATGAGCTAAAAATTCAATAAGTTTTACCTTTTTTTGTATACACTTAAATTATATTTAAAGAAATATTATTATGAGTTTAAGATTAATTAACACATGCTTGTTTCGTATATGAAACTAAATTTACACTTAAAGAAAAATATCATCATAAGAAGGTATTTTTTATCTAAAATATCTATTCCAATTTTTTTTTCTTATTTTCAAGTTCCTTTATATTTACTCTGTTTTGATAAATCAAAAGTAAAAAGAGAGAAAATAATCACTTGAACTATACATTTTGATATAATATGATGTACTAAACTATGGTATATTTTATTCTACTTTTTGCACATGGTATTTCGAGGATAAGGGTGTTATGAAATATTTTTGTGCAATATGTGAGAACATTTTATCCTATATTTATCAGAAGGAATTCGAAGCTATAAGCTCAGCTTGTATTTATATCATAGATTTTGTTTAAAAATAATTTAAAGAACCAAAAAACTGACAATATTGTAGTCGAAATAAAAACTAGGGTCTAATTTATTTACTAGATAAAAAAAACCTATTATAGTATGATAATTCCATGATATTAACACATGAAAAAGAAGTTTAGATTTCAATTGATATATCTTTTAATGGATGATTTTGATAACATATACAGTTTTTTGTTGATTTTGTCGATTCAAATAATTATATGCATTTACATCTGTTTTAAATCCAGAACCGATCAAATATCCTTGAATAATTCCAGCAACCAAAGAATCACCAGAAAAGGAACTTTTAGAGCTTAAAAATTTAGAAAAGGGGGATCCATTTTCATGTATCATAAAACATATTTCATTTTTTGTTCGTGAATTAATATTATCCCTCTCATTTTCATTAATCACAACATTTTTAAACAACATGGATTTATTTTCATGATTTTTATTATCGCAAACTTGATTTTCTTCATTGGCACGGCATTTTCCAATCGAAATATTTATATCATTATTTATAGATTTTATTTCTTCACAAGATTCATCTTCACCATCTATACAACATTTTTCGCTTAATAACAAGGAAATATCTTCATTTTTAGATTTTATTTCTTCACAAGATTCATCTTCATAATCTTTACTTTTTTCAACCTTTCTATCATCACATCGATATAAAAGTGGTAAAAACTCAAATGTGAGTCTTTGCAACAACAAATAAATAAAATTATCTCGTTTATAATCGAAACTGTCCATTTCGACTAATCTTAAAGAAATGCTTTGACCTATTTTTTTTAAATGCTCTTCCGTATCCGTATTTTTCTTGTCTAGATGTTGGATTAGAGACATCGAGATAAGTGAAGCAAATGCGTGTGATGGTTTGTTCATTATTTTGGGGACATCCAAAAAGATTGTCTGTTTGATGAGTAGACTCAAAATATACGTGGTCTATATTTTTTAGTTAGTTACAATTTTATTAAACAAATTGTAAAATACTTTTACGAAAAGATAAATAACAATTGAATAGTTTATATTATTTTATATTTATGAAGGCTGTGCAATGCTTAGTATTATGAATTTTAACATTTATATTAAAAAAATTTAATATAATCGAATATTTTATGGATTTCAAAAAAAACTACATTTAAAATATAAATTAAAATTCTTTATTTTCAAGAAAGTTTCAAAGTTTAGTTACAAGAAAATGGAATTGTTTGTTCCAAAAAATTATATTAATTTGAAGGAAAGAAAATTATATTATTTTAATTTCAATAAATTTGAGCAGAAAACCTCTGAAAAATATATAAATTTATTTTGTAAAATCGTACGGTTTGTGTGAAGATATATATGCTCAGTGTCTATTGTTGTTCTTTCGTGCCCTCCTATTGGCACTATGGAATGTTTAAAATAAGCATATTAGTATTTCCACAAAAAAAAAGATTTTATATAACCTTCATAAGAATCAATTTCAACCAACATAATTTTATATCTGCTAAATAATTACCCTACATTGCCAAGCACTAGAAAAATACTATAATATAAAAAAATAATTTATGTTTAGATCATCAAAAAATCCATCTCTTCTGTCAAAGATATAATTGAAAAGATTTGATCATGCTTTAAACCACAAAAAATAAAATTTATCATTCTGTATGATACAATTCTTTAAACCACAAAAAATAAAATTTATCATTCTATAAGATACAATTGAAAAGATTATATATTGCTTATATTATACAAAAAACCATTTTCTATTGGAAGTACAATAAAAGACAAATTTATATTTTCCTCGTCTAAAAATTAAATTTAAAATTCTGTAAGATATAATAAAATATATAATATTATTTATTTTTACAATAAATGCAGCAATCTCTGCACATATTAATTGTTAATTATACACACGGTCTAAAGATTATTCGATCTAAATTTTTAGATCGAGGCAATTGTTTCCTTAACTTGATCATACATAAATAGTGTGATATTTAAAAATTATTTTAAAAACAAACATGTGCATAATATAAAAAATTATTTTAAAAATGATAATTAGTATTTCTAAGTAATACTTTGCATAAATATATCTAAGTATTGAACCAAATAGCATCTATATATGTGCAAATATGTATTGACAGTAAATATACGATTGTGAACTGTATTTATGTGCTCAAAATCCGACTATTATCTCATTTTATGCTAGAAATGTGTAAAGCGTAAATTGTGTATTTATAACTTCATTAAATTTTAATTTTTCGTTAATTAGTTATGTAAACACAAGAAATATTTTCAAAGGCAATCTTTTTTGCCAAACAGTTGTGTGAAAATTTTCAAAGACCAATTATTCATATTTTCTTCATATTAAAATAACAAAAAGTCATCTTTATATTTTGGAATGGCAGATTAGTAATCACTTTTTAACATTAAAAAATTTATTTATTTGATGTCCACAACTTTCTGGCATATAATTATTTAATCTCTTTTTATGTTATATTTTTTTTTGGATTTTACTTACATTACCTTATTTATTTTTAATTTTCATTATGCTTTATTGATTGGTGAAACTTTTTATACGGTTAGATATATTTTAAAATATTTACAGTACCCGTTAATACAGAATTGTGATAATTATTTTCAATAATTTTTTATTAATTTTCTCTACAAACTTTGGGATTGAGAAAAACCCTTGAATATATAGGTCTCGAAAGGAGGGAAAGTATTTAAGGAGAATTGGAAGAGAAGAAGATAACCGAAAGTATAAATACGCTGTGCGTGTAGGGAATCAAGCAAGTTATGCTCGAGAACACAAACTAGAATTATAACCATGAATTTAAGCTTATAAATAAATATAATATTATTTATTATACAGCAAGAACCTTGAACTCATCTTATTTGAGAAAAGAAGAGCAGTTGATGAAGATAGATCAGGGGAAGGAGTCAGAAAATGTATCAAGGAGTTTTGCAATATTCCCAATTGGCTGATTACGTCTAAATAGATGGAATTGATGATAAAAAGAAACTCAACCCATAAACAAAAATAATTTATTAGACAGATAGCCATTAAATTCGTAAGAGAAAATCTTCTTGTCGCTCTAAAATAAAATTTATTTTTGCATGCAATATCGTGCCAATATAAAGGCAATTTCGTCAAGGTTATTTTTATTTTAAAAATTTGCAAGATGGGTTAATAAACAGTGGAAAACAAATTATTATAATTGGCTTGATTTTTTTATTATACAAAACGAAAAACCGGTATGAATTTAAAATATAATTTTCAGCAAATAAAATTTTACCAACATAATTTACGATTATGTTCATATATTTTATTAAGATTTATCAACTTTATTATAAGAGTCTCTTTTTCAAATAAAAAAGTCAAAAAAATCATATATCCCGCTATAAATTATGTGGTTGAAGCAGAGAAATTAATCTATATTCTCATATTCCTATAAATTCATCCGCTTTTTTGATATTGAACCTTTATTATTTCTTGGTAAGGCATAACTTCATTATTTAATTGTAAGCACGTTTTATCTGTACTTTTAGCTACGTCCTTTGGTCTTACCCCTTCTTTTATGTCTCATTTCATTCAAAATGTGTTCAAAAATATTGTTATTAAATGCTAAATTTTTTTAATTCAATCACCTAGATTCGACTACAATGATATTCAGGGATTATACTTATTTAGAACTTGTTTTGAAATTCCATCAACAACCAATTCTTATTAGAATTATATTTTATAATCATGTGTTGTAATTTATGTTTTTATATGAAATTATCAATCTGCCAATAAAAATATTCGATTATTTTTCGCAATCATGCGTTAATCTTATTTTTTCTTAAGAAACACATTTTTAAAATATATTTTGCAATTGTTCGTTACTATTATGTCTTTTAAGATATACTCATAATATGAAGGTATTCATTGCAATTTGTTTCGCAATTATGAGTTATTTATTCTTGTTTCTTCTTAAGAAACACGTTATTTTAATAGATTTTATTTTTATCAGAATATATTTTATGATAACACGTTAATCTACGTTTTTGCAATAAACAATGTTATTTCAATGTAATTGATTTTATTGATAAAAAAACTTACAACATTATTATCTGAAGATTTCGCATGATTTAAACTAAATTATTTTAAGGATGCTTCTGTTTATTAATAAAAATTTGTAATGACATTATTTACAGGTATTTTAATACAATGAAATAAATTATTTCAATGAAGTTCATGTTTATCAATAATTGATGCACGATGGCATTATCTACAGGTATTTTAATACAATGGAATATATTATTTTAATGGATTTCATTTTTATCAATAATTATGCCCAATGAAATTATCTTAAGGTATTATAATGTAATAGAATATATTATTTTAATGACTTTCATTTTTATCAAGAATTATGCACAATGAAATTATCTTCAGCTATTTTCATGCAATGAAATATATTATTTTAATGGCTTTCATTTTTATCAATAATTATGCACAATGGCATTGTCTACAGGTATAAACTAGAAGTGATCCTTTTCTAAAATATTTAAGATAGAAGATAATTTAATGAAAATCATTCGATCCACGTTTAATCGAATATGAAGTACCAGATTACACCGTCTTAATTTTACTTTAAAAGACAGTGATAATTCTTAATTAATCTTCAAACCAAAAAATAAAAGATATAATTTAATGATGATCTTTAACTCTTATTGTAAGTATTTTATGCATATACTCAAATATTATTCCATCCTTCAGATTTTTTCTTTCTACTCACAATAATATTTTTTTAGCCCCCAAATAATGTCAGCAAGCCAATACTTAAGAGAAATCCACAAAAGGAAGCAATCCGATGTGATGCGCTACCTTCTAAAACTTCGAACATGGGAGTACCGTCAAAGATCAGCAGTTCATAAAACTGAAAGACCAACATATCCTGAACGTGCCCGCAAGCTCGGATACCGATCAAAACAGGGTGTGTGCATTTACCGTGTTCGTGTAAAACGAGGTGCACGAAAGCGATCATACCGAAACGGTAACACTCGAGGTAAACCATCGAACGCAGGTATCTACCAAATAAAACCAGCTGTCAGTCTCCAAAATCAAGGTGAACAACGTGTTGGAAAGAAATGTTCCAATATGAGAGTTTTAAATAGTTATTGGGTAGGACAAGACGGTGTTTTTAAGTATTTTGAAGTTATTTTGGTAGATCCAATGCATCAAAGAATAAGAAATGATCCTAAAATGAACTGGATATGTAATTCAGTAATGAAACATCGAGAGTGTCGTGGTATAACTAGTTCAGGAAGAAAAGCAAGAGGAATAAATAAATCAAGTAAGAGCAATAAAAGAATTGGTGGATCCGTAAGATCTGCGTGGAGAAGAAATAATACTGTCAGTTTGAGAAGATATAGGTAAGATTAAAACATTTATTTAATTCTTGAATCTCTATTTTACTTCTATTAAATTTTAATCTTTTATAGATAAATTAAAGCCAAAAGTAATTTCTATAATTTCACAAATTAATTTATATCTGCATAAAAAGAAGTCTGTTTGTCACCTGAAGCGTCCGCACTAACAATAGGTATGTGAATAAATTTATATTATAAAAGACCTCAAAGGAAAAACTTTATGTAGTATGTTGTAAAAAGGTATCTTGCTAAAAGAACTTCAGTTAAATCTGTAATATAAAGTAAACTACTTATTCCTTCAAATTATCACATCTGCCAAATACCAAATTATCCCATTAATTTATAAACTTTATATTTTAATTTATTTCTTAGATATATCCTTTGCTTAGGTTTATTATTAGAATTTAAGCTTTAATGTATGCGGATTTTATAAATATCCACTGTTACAGTTTTATACAACTATTCATACTATAAGTAAAAAGCATAATTTTAGTCATTAAAGCATTGAGTTGTGTGAAAACTGAGCTCTTCACTACGACTGTCAATATTTTTTCAGTGTTTAATTGAATTATTTCGAAAAAACATGTTTCAAAGATACATTCTAATAATATATGTCCGTATATTCTTAAAATATTAAAAGTACTCGATATATTCTGTTCGATGAAAACTAGACGAATAATACAATTTATACTTACAATATTTTCATCATGCTCTAGCATCGTAATGGCCCATTACACTTATTTATTCTTATCATATGTTATTGTTACATAATAAATTGCGATTTTCAGTATTTTAGAATCCTTTCAGCAAACTTTATAAAAATAAAAGCAGGAAGATCCTAAAACTGGTATAATATATATGGCACAATCATATTTGCTTTTTGAACAAAGGTAAATTAAAACAAAATATACAATAAATTTTAACGAGTTAAAACCAAGAAATCAATACAGAATAAACTTTTTTTGTTATTTAAAGTATAACTATATCGTTTTCTATTGATCTTAGAACTTTTTATAACAAATTCTAAAGAAAAACAGTCTTATATAATTGTAGCAGAAAAGCTTACTGCAGTAAATAAGCTCACTAAATTCATTGTAATATAAAACTAAACTCAAATTTTGTTCAATGTATTAGCAATACAAGAATTATTATAACTTTAGAAAAGTCACATTATGTTTCATGTGCGAGATAGATTTGGTGATCATTTTATTATAAATTATTGAAAAACGGAGACCAGACGAGTTCAGAATAAAATTAACAGATGAAAAAAATGCAAGAAAATTATGGATAATAGAATACATAAACTGAAAAATCCATTAAGATATTTCAGGATTTTTTCACTTTACAAATAAACTTTGCAAACATATGACTTAAAGTGCCTGGCGATAATTTGTTTATATATGTGATATGTGCACCCATATAAAACATAGTTTTTTTCAACATACATAATTGAAATAGGTGTAGTTATATAATAAAATATATGTATTAAAGCAAGCTTTTTTTAAAGAATAATTTTCCTGTCATTATAGAATATAGAAAATTGTTGATAAGATAATAGATTTTATTTAATATTTTACAGTACTATAATTAGAAACAAAATTGTCATTTAGATAAAGTTTGCCAAATCCGAACAGCTTCAGTCAGATTCTCGCAAAAATTCGTGATAATTATATATTAATTTTGATTGTGGCTTTATATAAATATACAATATAGCGCCTATTAATACACAAATTCTTCTTTATTATATCTATAATTTAAGATCACAAAATAATTTCGCGATATCAATAACATTTTTGTTGGCCTTTAATCTTTTAGGCACTTCACCATTTAAGGTTCATAGACGACTTTCAGCATTGAAAATCGCATAAAATTATTTCTAACATATTTATTCAAGTCGAGGTTGTAATATATTTATATAAAACCTCAGAAGTAAGGTAATCAGAACAAAATGTTCAGCCAAAAGGTATATTAAAACAAGATGAATGTCCAAATAACCCAAAATTATTGCATTATTCGCTATATTGAAAGTTAAAAATTTTAGATTCAATGGTACTATCTTTAAAAAAAACCTTTGAATTTCGAATGCTTCGAACGCACAGGAAGAAATTGAATTAAACATATAGGTAAAAGGATAAATAAGATATGTATTTTTCATTTTTAAATGTGCTGGTATAAAGGACCCAATAAAAAATACGTATTTATATGTATAATAAATGTACTATACACAATTTAGAGAATGATTTCAGCCAAAGAAAAAAACAAATAATTGAAATATTTTGTTTATATTTTAAATTTAATTAAGAAAATCCAATATTGTTTGATTCATTACAAATTTTTTACGACATAATAATTACAAAGTTTTATTAAATAAAAAATAAAATGTCGGTAAATAAATCTAGAATTTTTTTATGGTCTTTTGTGGTCATTAGGAATAAAAATATGAATTGAAAATATAACAAACTGCCATTTAAGTTGGTTTTTAATGCATGCTTGTTCGGCATACCTCTAATTCTAAAATTTGTATTAAACAGAAGGATATATTCGACATAATATTATGAGAAAGAAAAATAGACAAACTTTGTACTCTTTTAATTTAATAAAAAGAAAACCGATTTTGAATAAATGAAATATATAAGCATACACAAAAAAATATATGTTTATTTCTTGTTATAACAAGATTAAGAATGTTAAGCGAAATAAAACCTCTTTAAAGATTTTATCGCAAATTTCGAAAATCAGAAACGCTTGTTGAATATGATATTAATTTAATTTTGTGAAGTTGAAATGCGGAAAATATGATCTTTTATATATTTACATGTTTAACTTCGTTTATTAGTTTTTTTTATAAAATCAACACCTTTACCGTCTCTGCGCGGTTACAAAACATAGAATTTAAAAAACTAAGGATTATTTACTTTAAATAAAACGAATTTACTGGGTTTTAAAATAATTAAATCTTTTAATAAGGGCTTGCTATTGGATCAGTTCAAAGACGAGTACAAAACAGCACAAAATTCACATATAACAAAAAATAGCCAATTGTAACGTAGGCACAAAAAATATATGTATATATACACACCATTTCACTTGAAGTTTATGATTTGCTCATATTCAAATTATCAATCCAAATCCTATTCGTTATTAGGAAAATTAGATCTGATGAATGAAACAAAATCTACTAGATTTGTTTAACTAAAAATCTTTGATTTTCTATTCATTTTTTCTGAAAGGTAATTACATAATAAAAAAGTAGCACCTTTACCTTAGAAAGATGCATAAATAATAATGTAAGTAAAAAAACATAAATTAAATAGATATTTGTAATCAGAAGAAGCACCAGAGCTCAAAATACATTCGAATAATAAGCAAATAGATCATAAATCTAATTTTGTAATAGATGTAAGGAAAATTTATCAGGAAATTGTATTGCACAAAATTTTAAAATCGTCTTAATTGTATGAAATAATAGATAAACCACATATTATTTATGTGGCTAATGTGCTTTTTTTAGTTTACTAGATCCTAAGTTTTTATAGGTATTTTGTAAAAAATAAAAAACTGAAAAATACATGATAATTTTTTTACAACATAACTTCATCATATACTTTTTAATAAATTTCATATAATAAAGAGTAATTCTGTGCCCTATGGGATATATATAGACAATATTTATGAATCAATTTTATGCAAAAAAACCACGACATTATGTATTTCGCCAGCGTTTTCTGAAAATAAAATTTTATCTTGGATTTCAAAATAATCACAATACCTTATTTTACTGTATATTCAATATTACAATAAAATTTGTTATTATCTAGCGTGATTAACGTATCTATAAACAAACAACACAAAGTTTTTTTCCCAAAAGATCCAATCTTCCACTCAAACGAATTTTCAAATATTTATAAACATAAATAATATTGTTTTCGGATTTTTTTATAAATTTCCAGCTATATTTTCCTGTTGGTATCATGGTGGTAGATTCTTTAAAATCTATTAATATACTGACTTATATTGTATCTAAGAGGCAGTAAAAGATAATAGAACATATAATTACATATTTGTGCTTTATAACGCAAATAAATCTGCAATATATGTTTAGAAGAACAATAACTATTTTATATACTTTAAAAGTTTTTCGAAAGCTCGATTTCATGTATTAGAAACTATACATTATTAAGGAGAAAACCAAAAGAAACTATATATGAAATCATATTATATATTTCTATTCTGAAATGCGAAATTATAAAATGAATTTATATTCACTATTTTTTTTGCACTGTTATAGTTTAATTGTAGTAAGCTTGAACTTTGATAATTTTCATATAGTTGTGATTACTCATCTATTCATTTTTCTGTGCTCTACGATATCATTTTGATTACATATACAAATTATCATGTTAAATCACGTCTATTTGACAAAATAGTAAAAATTTTGAATTAAAACGTATATAAGTAATTGAAAAAAAATGAAATTCCTACAATGTTGATCTAATTTTGTTTCGTACAAAAGCATTTGATCTAATAGCTAATAAAAATTTGGTGGAAAATGTGTAAATCCAAGATATTTATCATATATAGCACTAGATGATTAAATCTAAGTTATTACAAATATAAAGATCTTGATTACTAACCACATATATGTAATAAATGATTATAAATTTGAATATTTGCTATATCTGTTTGAATTTAACTTATAAGATAATCATAAGGAAAATTGGATAATTGTATATTTAAAAATTATCAACTAAACAATCTTGCTTAATATATCTCCACATTATATTTTTAAAAAATTAAATTTTTTCCTCTATGATTAAGTTAATGTGCGCTTCTTTTGTGCAAAATATTTTCAACGCATTGACATATAACTTATTATATTTGTAACCACATAGTTCTATTTTATTATGTGCGGTACTATCTAAACTAAAGTCTTGTTTGACTAATTTTAAATTCATAAGATCCTATTAACACAAAAATAAAATGCTATTCATGACCTCAAGAGATTTATGATAAAGCGTATCTTAACCATATAAAGAGATATTTCAGGAATCAAAACATCGATATATAACAAATCGGATATTACAGAGGCGCATTTGTAGATCAATAAATTATATATTTGATTTTACCGTAAGAGTATTAGAAGCTTCAAAACACGATATTATATTTTGAATATAATATGATTTTAACCACATTAAAATTAAAAATGCGCAAAATTAAAAAATGAAAATAATAAACGATAAATAAAAAAAACATATTAGATTTTCAATATCGACACCAACACAATAAAATAGATATAGGATACTTAATAACCCGATGGGGCTTAAAAAATTTGAAAAGAGCTAATATAACAAATAAATACACCGAATAGATCATTTTTATATGTTAACGTTGATAAAATTCGTATCTTATATAAATAAAATAAAAAATATATTTGCAAATATAATTAGGCATAAAAAAAATATATGGTTGTGGCTTTATATTTTAAATGGGGTTATAAAAAAAATCAGAAATAAATCTATAAATATAATAGATCCTAAAAATATATATCTTACTAAGTAAAAACTTGTTTTTTATTTTGTATATGTGATTTTAAATATCTTCTTTTTATTTTTACTGGGTATTTTATTTATTTGTGCTAAGTTTTCGTTTAAAATTTAATCAGATTTTTAGTGTACCCAAAATTCAGAAGCAACCAACTCTTTTTAACATTTTCTATTTTGTATGAATCATGTTTTAATACAATATGCAACTAATCTGCATCGTATAAAAATTTTAATATCGTTGGAAAGAAAATTTTTTTTTGATTGAATTTTTCGGAAACAACGAACTAGATTATTATTAGATGCTTTCGCCAACTTATGGGACTTTTATTTACGAAAATCAGAATGTGTTATTCATATTATAGATAGATTGGCCCTGTCAAAACGAATTATTTGAAACTTTTTAATAAAGTCACAGCCTATAACGATATATAAACATAAATATTTAAAATTACTTTCTAATATGAAATATCAAAATTAAAAATATATAAATATCGAGCATATTGATATGTTTTATTGTTTAAATAGCTCGCTCGGCTCTTATAAAATAAATCATCACAATTTCTGAAAATATCCGGGGGTTTGCGTGAAGTAAATGACTAAAAAAATAATTAATTAATATGGGAGCAAAGGGTCGTGAAAATTTTGAATAATCGATTAGTTTACTGTTAGATATACTAGAAATATACACAAAAAAAATTCCGAAACTTAAAGATAATTCACGAGCTTAATCATTACATGCACAAACATTATAAGGTTTTAAAACTAACATTAATTTAATTTCTATGAACTATTTTTAATTGTAAAGCGTCATAAGTGCTGTTTAATAAGGAAATTTCCATAAAAGCAATCTTTTACTGAATTTTAGCAATAATTTTTGAATCCAGTCTAAAATTTCTCAAAAATAATATGTAAAATCGCACCAAAATTCGGATGTATAGAACTAATTACAAATATTTAAACTGAAAAGATTTAAAAACTTATATAAAAAGGAGTTACGATCTCATATTATTTAGTTAACCGAAATTTCAGTAGAAAATATATTCAATGAAGTTACTGTGGCCAAAGAAGAGTATAAATAAAATAAAAAATCGATCTATACCCAAGGTAGCGCTTAAAGAATTCCATAAAATAAGTTTTAATCATGATAGATTTATACTATAAGACATAAGTATAAGTTTAGAGTATGTTTAGAAAGTTATAATTAATTATGAACATCGCAAACCTGCTACTCGATCAATAAATATATTCTAATTTTAACTAATACATTTACAAAATATATGAATTATATATACAAAACTTCCACAAATAAACTTCTCTAACAATCAATTTGGGGTTTTTAGATAGTATTTCATTAGATGAAACAATACACAATTATAATTGCAAATTATATCGAGTAATATAATCATAAAATATGACTATATCTATATACACCGTAGAAACAGGTTTACATATTACGAAGTACTTTGCTATATATATTTTCGATAGAAAGCTTCCACTTTGGTGCAAATAATATGCACCCAAGTTTTGCGAGAATTTTTTATTTAATGAATAAACATTAGATCTATTTTATCTATGGTAGATTTAATTATACTTACGACACGATGATTATAGAAATACGTGTTGAAAATGATCTAAAAAGAAATATAGAATATGTTATTGAATCATATAACAAAATATTAAAGATGAGAAGAAAAGACGCAAAAGTAATAGAACATATAAGAAGCTGTATCATATAGATGTATTATCATTATTTTGTTAAAAGTAATTATTACTTTTAGCAACGCTAAATCATATTAAAAGTTGCTTATTATACACTAATATAAAATTTCTCTGTTTATCATTTTTTGTTTTGAATTATTTGTTTAATTTTATAGTCAAATTCTTATTGAACAATTTCTGATTTTAATCGTTAATTTTTAAAAAATTCAAAACCAATACATTTTTCAATTTAAATATATTTTGTGTTTTTACCCCAGTTTTTAATAATAATGAAAAGTTTAGCATTGTTTTGTCACATATTTTGCATATACATGACAGATAGTCGGATGACTGCGCAAGAAAAGAAGTCCAAACTTAAAAGATCAGAAACCAAAGTGGATTTAGAAACCACAGGAAAAAGGTTGAGACGAAACACCTTTTCACCGAATCGTAGCCAAGAAACAATGCTTGTTGGGGAAAAGCATCATGTAAAAATATTAAAAGATCAGATGGAATCAACACAAATTCAAGCAACTATGCCTAGCTTTGAGGATTTTTTTCGTGGAAGTCGATGTAAAAATATGATGAAGGAAACACTATCTAGAAATAAAGAATCAGAAAGCAATGACAATAAAATACAATGGGGAAAATTATTCATTAAACAATTGGTTAAAAACTGTGTTTTTAAAGTAGAGATAGATTTTCAAAATTCATGCATATCTAATGATTTTATAAGTGAATTACAGACACGAAGAATTCCCATATATAATCTTAATATAGAATTATTATGGTCATATAGTCCTGTTTTTTGCTTTTGTTATAAACCAAAAAGAGATTTTCTTTCTTATAAAGATTTTAAAGTGAAATACCAGCACAATAATATAAAAATAAGGATTTTTAAACATTCGTTTTTTTCCGAGAAAGTTCTTATCCAAGACCCATATCCCAATGAAACATTTTACATATATCGAAAGGTTGGATCATTTTGTACAGTGGCTATACATCAATCATCTTTTGTTTGCAAAGGCTTCGAGTGGGAAGATTCTGTTGTGATCGAAAAAAAATGTGTGATAGGCGAAAATGTTAAGATTGGAGAAAAAACCAAGATTCTAGAAAAATGTAGGATAGAAAGTGGTTCTGTGATTGGAAAAAATTGTATAATTCATGGATCTACAACTATATCTAAAGATGTTATAATTAAAGATAGAAACTTGATAATGCCAAATTGTATGATTGGAAATCATAATGATAAATTTCCGCTTCATTTTTCTGGGCGTAAAAAATATATAAGGCCGCATTACATTCGCAACGATGAATTTTTTAGAAGGGTTTGTAAAACATTAAAAATTCAAAAATGTAGTACATATATTGGAGATGGAAATATTATTGGCGAAGGGGCATTTATCGCCCAAAATTCAATAATTTATAATTATAATGATATATCTGAATACGCACAAATATTTGAATATGTTTTTTTGGGTTTCAATAACATTGTTTTTTCGCATGCAAAAATAAAAGCAATGATAGTTGCTTCAGAATGTATATTCCTTGGTTATATTGAGAAAAACCTTGATGAACTTTTTATATTGCATAAACTTATCTGCGATGGTAAATTGGAGCAAAATGGGATAGAAGCATATACATTCCTAGAGCAAAGTGATGAATTATTTAAAAATATAATTTGTAGAACTAATCTTCTAATACATCAATAATTTTCTGTTTTAAGTGACTATATCTATTGAAATATAGTAGATTAGAAAAAAAAGGTAAGTTAAGATGCGAGTTAAAATCTAGGAAACCATTTTATTATTATTGCTATCCAAAAAACACCTTTCGATTATTAAAATATAATTAAATTAGTAAAATTAAGAAAAATAAAAAGCAAATCCGATTTCATTGTCAAAGAAAGTTTATAATTCTTAAGAAAAAATCAATACTTATTATTTATTAATTTGATTAGCTAAAACGATACGACGCAAAAATTACTTAAAATATTTTTTAACAAACATTTAATTTCCAAAGAAGATCCATTCTATGCAAATACAAGTAAATTTGCGATTTTACACGCACTTCAGCATAATATTTAGTCATAGAACTTGTAAAATTTTATTGAAAATCACTTAATGCGATATTTCTGTATAAATATGCTATTATTTAGTTCTTTGTTCTATTTTATATGAACAGAAAGTGGTTGGAATACAATTGATATATTTTAAATATCCTTGACCCAAATATGTTCAATCACGCATATTCTGGATTTTTAGCTCACTCAATAATTCTTACCCCAAGAATTTGTAAATTATCTAGGCAAAGTATTCTGCACAAAGGATATTTAAATAATTACACTGTGTTTTCGCAAGAAAATTATGCTTTCAAAAAATTTATTTTGTGAGCATGTGTGATAGAAATATGGTAGTTTTCAATTTCATACAAATGTTTCATTATATGTATTCATAATTACGATAATCAATAAGATAATTCATAGAAATTTAGATGTACAGTAAACCTAATTTTGATATACATAATTTAAGACAAAAATATATAGCATCTATTATTTTCGATTTCAATGCAGAAAATTTTCTTGCATTCGAGATGAACATAAAAAATCTTTTAGCAAAATTTTATTGTTAATGGTACTTGAGGCATTTAAAATAGATGTTTCATTCATAAATTACCTTATATTTATCACAAATCTTCACTTCTTATATAGTATTTATACACTTTTTTTTAAATCGAAAAATATTATACTTCATATTATATATTATCATCTGGGGTAAATTGTAAAAATTAACCTCTACATAATGCACAGATACTTTGGAAATAAAGACGAGATTAAAAAAAAGGAAAATATTTACATATGCATATTAAAGATGACACGTGAACCATATTAAAAAAGCATATAATATTTATCTACACAATATTAGCACCTTTTTTAAACGTAAAAAGCATAAATAATTATCTAAATCAAAAAATAAAACACAAAAGACTAGATTCTGACTCCACATCTTTTGATATAATAAAATATGACTAGATCTTCTTATATATAGTCTTTAAATTGCAAAAAGCATAAAAGAATAAATCAGGTAGACACATTTTTCGAAAGTAAAAATAATATGCGTCAAAATAAATCATTCATTCCTGTATAAAGGTATATAATATTTTTTTTTATCAAAGCAAGTGAATAGAGGTGATGGCGCACATGTTTTAAAAGAGCTTTCGTAAGTTACTGAATCTTATACCGCAAACATACCACAGGTTGATATGAATTTATATATGCGAGAAATACACACAAGGAAAAGTCTGTCAAATTATGAAAGTAAAACAGAATAAAAATAATAAACCATTTATTAAATAGGTGGTTGCAATGTCAGATGGAAAAAATGTTCTCTGAACATACAATCTTGCCTTTTCTGTATAGCAAGGATATTGATTTATGCAATAGGGTGATAATAATAAAATTAACCAGCTATAGGATGTATATATCATCACATACCAGCTCCAAATCGACTAATGCCAAAAGAAAAGGTTTTATTTTTTGGAGATCATGCTGTTTCACCAAACCTAAAGAAGATTAAATATGCGTGAATTATATAAGAAATTAAATGCAAAATTTTCATAAGCGAATTGCTAAAAAGATTTATATAGTAAACATACATGTGTATCCGTCTCAAATTCATTTTTAAGCAAATAAAATAAGATGTTAGCAAAACTTGGCTAAATATATACATAATCAAATGAAGATAGTAAATAAAAAAGTTATTGATAATGGTTTCTAATTCTAGGTTCATTTATTATCTGTAGTGCACACTAAGGAATATTTGATGATAATTGACAAAAGATCAAATCATACAAGTACATTTAATATAGGCCAGAAAGGAAATATGCTTTCGGTTAACATAACATATAGAATTCATAGGATACATTCAAATAATTTAAAAAACAAAACAAATTAAAAATTGACACAATAAATCGATAGAAAATCGGTATATTTGTAATTGCATTAATCAGATTTTTAGCAAAAAAAATTTAAACGTTATAGAATGATTCATTCAATAAAAAAACACTACTACATAATTCAAATTTTATTTATATGCCTCATTTAAACATTGTAAGAAATCTTGTTGCCGGATATTTAAGATAAAGTAAATTAATTTTGTTCATACAATGTAACGCTATTTAATTGGAATCAATATATATAATATATGAATACTGATGTTGAATATACAGATTAAATTTTTTTTTATTTAAATAATGCTAGTTGCACTAAAATTTTGCTTAGATGTACACAAACTTCCCACAAATCAAATATCGAAACCGAATCTTGCTTTATTACATAAGTGTCTAGTTATATTATATTGCGCTCTAGACTACTGTTAACTCAAATTACATGCAAATATAACATCATTTGACTATAAACATTCTTTTTTTATATTTTGTTGCCCAAATTTACCTAGATATTTGTTTCAGTTTATAATTTCAAAAAAAAATGTTTTGTGTTTATATCTAAATAAAGCCAAATGTTTATTTTTGAGTATTTAGTGTTTTATGAAAGACATAAATTACACAATAGTATAAAAATTGAGTAATAAAGATATTAAAAAATCATATATTTATAAACGTCGAATTTACGTAAATATAAATTCACATTTAAAAAATATATCTATAATCAGTTATAATAATAAGCAAAATGAGCTTTATATTCAACTCTATAGAATAAATATATTCTAAGATGATCCGTCTTTGACAAACAAACAAAAAATTAGTTCATTTATAATTTTTATTTTCTTTTAACCATTATTTTGTGATTTATTTTCTTTTTTCATTGACTCTTGCTTATAAGAAAGTTTAATTCAATTTTATATGTTTTACTATAGACATGCGAATAAATACAATATTTATTTGAAAAATTCTTATAATAAATTCAATTTTTTTTATAGTATATAATTTTTCACTAGCGGTCCCGTTTTTGCCATATAATATAAATTAAATAGCATTTAAGTTGTTTATGTAACCGAGCAAAAATATGTGGTTGCATTGAAACATGTTTTAACCCTTTCTTAAACATCAACAAGATATTTGACGTTAGAATTGATTTCTACGTGGACTTGATATCCTTTGGATTTATACATTCAAGGCGCTTTTGCATCAATACCAATTCGCGTCCTTCATATTCCACGCTTCCGATGGAAGAAACTGCAAATTTGTACAGCGGAAAATTCTAATGTAGTTTGTTCAAACCGGAACACAAAAAAGAGCAGTATGAATATCAATAGACAAAAATGGAAGGAAGTCGGTTGTCAAACGATTTGATCCCAAAAACACAAAAAGACCAAAATTAAGTAAAGCGTCTCATTTTGGAATTTGCAGTATAGAAGAGTCAATTTATGTAGAAAGGAATTTAATGAAATATACAAAACCTGTAAAAAGGCAAACATCTTTGAATTCGCTGGGATAAGAAAGATTCCATACTACGAAGTTAACTCATATATTCACCAAAATACTTATAAAATCTTAGGGCCAATTAGATTCAATCAGAATCACAAGAATATGTCCGAAATTGCAGTCTTGCTATAAGCTTGCAAACGCCTCTCAAGAAAACCGAAAAAATAGAACCAATATATTTTAGAAATAATTGAGCTTTTGGAAAGAATAAGAAATGGAATAGGATTTTATAAAATAAAGAGCAATAAGCTTAGAAAAGATGAAGAAAAAAATTTTTAAAAATGTTGCGTTCAAAAAATTATCCATGACACAGATCATCATATAAATAATGTTACATAAGTATATAAAATGATTAGAATATTAAAGAAAAAGATGGATAGTGAAGAAATAAATGTGACGTTTCCAAATAAAATAACTTCTTTGAGCTTAATAGATAATCAATTTTTGCAGAGGATTGACTGAAAACAAGAATTACACAATCAAAGACTAAATGAACAACTAAAAAAATTTGTATTATAATGTAGGAAATAGGTTATGAAAATAACAAAAAAAAATCACAACGCTTACCTTTGCCCATTTCTACCAGTCCAAAAACAGAGAAGAAAAAGCTTCATAACATAAGTTGAATTTAAAGACATAATAAATACCTGCCGAACCAAAATGCAGCTAGGCATGGTGGAATCTTTAATATTCATATTAAAAAATAGACAGGCTGTCAAATTCATATATTAGATATATCGTATGATATTTGAAAAATAAAAAACATAAAAATGATTTTACACAGGTAAAGGATATCACATACCAAAAGAGGCTTAGGAAGTGAATTCAGGCTAATTTTGTCCATTTTCCGATCATATAAGTTAACAACAACTGTGGAAATTGGAATAATTCAATATAAGGTATAAGCGTATGAATATATTGCATAAAATCGCTTAAAAAACAATAAGGCGCGTTCATAAAGCAATAGAACAAGCTCTTAAAGCTATTGCGCTAAATTAATTACAAAAAAATCTTTATAGACGTGGATTGATGCAAGAAACGCATTAAACACAAAAAGATATAACCAACTATATATAAGAGATTTAGGTTACCCGCAATAGAATACGTCGTATAAATTAAGGATTACAAGCAAATGGAGTATATCTCCATGATCAAACGCGAAAAAATAATTAAATAAACAAGAAACATGGTAATACTACTAGGAGACAGTCCGTCACATTTTTATTCTATCTATTTTTTGATCCTCTGAGAAGTAAATATAATATACGCTTATGATGGATAAGTGTAATAGAAAATAAAAGTCATATACAAAAAACCGCATACTCTATAATGATGATTAAAAATTAATATCAAAAACTCTAGAAACACTTTATAACAATGACGGACGACACATTGCATTTCTTTAATGCCGTAGGACTTTTTACAAACAAAAATATATCATCTTCATACCATAAAATATGTATAAATGTAGCAACATTTATAGAAGAACTGGCAGCCAATAAATTTCTTAAAGTAATTGAAAAAATCAAAACGGAGCTATACTATAACTTATAGATAAAATCGCAAAACAAATACTAAATCAATTAAGAAACTTATGTAATACTAAGATAAATGCTACGAACTGTATATACACCATTCTTGAAAAGCAAAATCACACATAAATTATCAAAAGAGCGGTTGAAAATATGAAACATAAAATATACACTAAACTAAAGAGAATATATGAGATATTTTAATGAATTTTTCTTTTTCCTCCAGCAAAGTAATAAACAAAGATTATATAAAAAGAGAAATAAACTAGAACGTTTGCTATATTATAAATAGAGAAGATAGTCTATCAGCCAGAAAATTAGCTTGAAAACAGCACTAAAAGATGCCCGATGAGGGCTGCAATGCTAAAAGTACAAAAAGAAAACAAGAACATCTCTCGCTAATTGAAGAATTTCTTAAAAATAAATTTTATGCCAATATTACCGCTATCTTATAGCTAAGTAAAAGCAGCGAGAATGTCTATTGTGTAAGAAAAAGAAACAACATTACACCAAAAACTTTATTAAGCGAATAAAAATGATCTGGTTGATATTCTTTGAATTAATAAAATTTATAAATGCGGCAACATTGAATTAAGTATAGTAAGATAGATCAGTTTTGATCGAGACAGAAATGTTTTTTTCATAAAGACTATATAATACCTACATCGTAACATAGCTATGAAAACAATCTTATACCTTATAACAAGGTTCAAGAAAATGTTGGCACATGAATGCACACGAAGGCACAATTCAATAGTTGATGCCTTCATTTCCTCTTAATAAAACGATATAACTTTAAGAAAACCAAAAAGTTCAGAACTCACCCAGTACAAGAGATCAGTGAAAAAGAAAACGCTTCTATAAAATTATTACCCAAATAAAAGCAGACATTTCAACAAAAAAAAGATAGATATTTTTCAATACGACATAAAAGAAAATATGAAAACGTTGATTGAAATAGGTATAACTAGCCTTGACCTGCTTACACTGAACCAAAATGAAAAAAATAAAAAGTATGACATCTCTGAGAATTGGATTGGTTTCTTTTACAATTGCTAAACATGAATACGAATACATGGTATGACTTGGGATAGGGTAGTTACAAAATTTCATAAAATTATGTTAGGAAGTAAAAAAATCCAAGACGAAGTAGAAGCACACAGGCATTCTAACACACTCCGAAAGACACTTACACACATCTCTTACGAGAGATGAAGAGTGGTTGATAAGGATAGACTAGAGGAAGATGCAAAAAAGATGCATCAGGAGTTGTGCAATTTTTTCATCGAGCTATCCACGTCTGATTAGATAAAATCGAAAAAAATAAAATTAACCCACATAAAAATATCCAATCAGTCATAACAAGTATATGAATATCGGTATTCGACTGTATAGGCACAGAATATAAAAAGCACATGTGCATTACTGGGCCATTTTAACCGAAGTTGGAGCATGACATAAAAGCCGGTTTATAGGAAATCATCGATTTTACAGGTCTTAAAAAAGAATACAATTCTAAAAGATATATAAGATCTAAGCAGAATTAACATCAGACATACGTTCAAAAAAAATCCTAAGTTTTTAACACAAATTTAAATAGCCTAAAATTAAATTACTTATAAATCCATTTCACTTTAAATACACACCTGACACTTACATACACCCGTTTAACCTTAAAAACAATAAATAGATGCATATACACTAAAAACAAAATTACTATTTTATTAAGGCGTATCAATGAGAAAACATAAAATATAGTACACGTATAATTTTTATTTTATACGAGATATAAAATAGAAAATCTCATATAACACATATGTCAATCTAGCTATGTTTTTTATATCAAATTTTCATGCATAAAAAAAGTTTAACATGAGAATTGGTTAGAAAAATCCACGAAAAATTTGAATGTGTTTTCTATTAACAATAAATAAGAAATTAAAAATTCAAAAACACAAAAAAAAATATTAATTGTAATTTATTACCCTTAGTAACATATTCTTACGTAAAATACATATTAAAGTTTTAAAAATAACGATTTAAAAATTATGAAAATTCAAGTTACACTTCTAAGATATAGACGTTTTGATATTCAAATCTACATAAACATCCTGAATTTGAAGAAAAAAAGCACTATAGATATTGTAATTTTTTAAGTTGATCATAGTAAGATAAATATTATTGTTATATAACTATTTTATGCATCTGATGCCTGTTAATTTTATCATCTCTTTTCATATTCGCAAAACCACGGTTCTATTCTTATAATAAAATGCGAATGATGAGTTTAAACAATTTATACCATTATATTTAAGTTTAATATTTAAATTTTTTTGAGGATCGCATAAAAGACCATTAAAACCATCAAAACCATTTTTGCATATTTAAAACACTGTAAAACCTTATTAAGATGTATATTATAGAATTTATACATTTTCATTGTGCAATGAACGTAGTGTATACCAAAGACACAATGTCACTTTTTATAAAGCATCTTGATCCATATAAAGATCTAATATTTTATAAAGCACACTTTATGGACTTCAAATGCACATTTTCTTTAAATATAGACATAGCATTATACATGCAGAAATGCTTTTCAACATATGATCTATTATTTTGTGCTGTTAAGAATAGATAAAAATAGATTAACACTGTATGGCTACAACTTTTAATGAATTCAAACACTGATAATGGTTAAATCTTTGATTTCGCAGGGTTTATAATTTATGAAAAAATGATATTTTGCTATCAGCATATTATGCATATGATATAGAGTCGATTATAGAAATATATACAATATATGTATACATATAAGTAACATATTTTATAAAATAACCACACATCGATATAATGATTTGTTTTTCTGGTGTAAATATGCTTTAGATATCAAAATTAGAGACATCATTACAATGTAAGAATCTAATCCATATTTTATAAATAATAATATGTTAAAAGTTTGACAAATATTTTATTAAACGTGTTATAATTTACGATTAAAAAATCCAATTACATAATTATTTTTGTCTATAACCTAGTTATTAACCTACAACATTACTTTTTTTATCAAGAATCAATAGCTAAAATTATAAGAACCATATTTAAATTACACATATGGTCATAAATTTTTTAAAAAAAATCTTTAAAGCATTATTTTAAAAAAGTTTTTCTGCATACATTTATTATAGATTTTTTTTTGAAAAAAAACATTCATTCATTATATGGTTTTTTATTTGCTATTTCTGTTTGATGCTTTTGGTAGAGGTGAATAATATGCTCGAATTTCGCTGCCAGCTAGAAAAAAAACTTACAAAAAGAGCTTGAATGTTTAAACTTGAATATGGGTCTATTTACTTTATATTATCATAGCTTTTAAGCCATGTCTACATTGACCTATTCACCTTCTTCTTTCTGTAATATTAGCTTTCCACGTTCGTTATTTTTTCTTAAAATTAGAATGACAGAAAAAACTCTTTTTTCTATAAATTTAAAATATTTGTAACGAGATAACCGATATATCTGGAAGTTCATATGAAAATTTCAAATTGTTTAGACATGATTTGTATACAAAAAATTTATCAAATTCTAAGTTTTGAGTAACATCGTTTTATTCGAGTATTTTCTTATAATTGTATTTTAAAATAAAAGCTTTCCTATAATCTAATTAAAAAATTCCAAGTAAATCTTCAAACGTAAATATATCGATGTAACCTGCAATTCTTGCTTCTTCAAACTTAGCGCCATACCCATCTATTAAAATTTAGTTTCTGTAATTTAAGCCAACATTTCATATGTATTTTAATATTTGCAATCATTGATTTTTTTTCGTTTCTTATTTTGGCATCATAAGTGACTTATTTAGTGGTTTTAAAAATAATGATATCATCCTTAATTGTATAGAGTAGTTTTGCAATAAATTTTATTTGTTATATTTTTCGCTTTACAGAATTCTTTGACGACTTCTTGTAAAGTTTCATTGTCCCAGAAATTTTTATTAGAATTATCTCTAGGCTTACAAGTAACATGTTCTAGATTCAAGAAAAAGTGTAAAATTCAATATTCTCGTCCTTTTATTTCTGTACCACAAAGATTTAGAATCAAGTAATCGGAAGTTTTAATCCAGGTATTTTCAGACATATTCTTGTTGATTATGGAAACATAAAGCAATGTTTTTTTCCTGATTTTTTTTGTTTAGTTTCTTTTCCCCTTGTTGTGGTTTGTCATCACCATCTTTTTGTTCGATTATTTTTTGATTCTGGATCCTCTTGCTTATTTTCGGTAATATTTAATACTTCATCTGTTATCCAGTAGTATTTATGTATGAACCAGAACTTTCTTTAGTGTCCTTTGGCGAAAACATTAGACAACCGAATCCTGCGCCTTTAAAAATAAAGATGACACCTTAAGTATGAGTCTAACGCCGAAAAATATTTTCCTAGAGCTATCGAAATTTATATTTATATCGCAAAATTTATATATATTATATGTTTTTTCATGCTTTAATCATTTTTTGTTAATCTTTAACAAACAATAGGGTTCCCACAAAGCAATAAATCAAATAAACTGCTCAAGACAGTGCTAAATATATTCATTAAATATCCATTTTAGTCGCAGTACAAGATTATCTATTTTTTGCGCATTTTATTTAAAAAAAAAGCCATCATGGATGATAATCTCTATGATCCCCCATTTATTTTTCCAAATATCAGATATTTATTCTTATTTGTCACATTCAATTAAACTTTATAGATTTTGTTATTTGCTATTATTTGACTAAACGCCTCATAAAACTTACTATTTCTATTTCCCGTTTTTGCTTTTAGAATAGCTGCTATACCAGAAATATATTTAGCTTATTTTTTCATGCTACTTTTTACCATCCACATACACTATTGCTATAAATTCACTCAACTACCAAGAAGTTTACTTTATATAGTTTCATCAGTCGATTTAAAATAACTTTTATTGCTATTATTACGACCCACTCTATTATTCCATTTCTCCGTGCGATTTTGGGTTATTTTGTGATGTTAAAAAATTCATATCCCTCACAGATATGTTTTGTTACGAAAAAAAACACGAGAAATAGACGATACTAAAAATTTTAGAAACCTACAGATTGAAATATTCATTAAAAGATTTAATTTTGTAATTGTCTGTCCGTTTGTATTCTTCTTAAAGCAATTACTCGCGTAAAATAATCAACAACTGCAAACAATATTGATAATTATTGGTTAAAAGAAAAAAATATAGAGCAACTTTCTTAATTCTGCTAGAGTTAAACTCAGATTCTTTATGGCTTGATATATAATTATTTAAGTTGCAAACCATTCATTTGGGTATTACATCAGATTGTGTTTTTTCTTTGCAATTAGTCCAATACTCATTCCAATTGTCTTTCAAGATAATCCTTCACCATTTCTAAGTGCAAATATTATAGAAAAAATCTAGCTGACATCTTTTTTCTGCTGTAATCTTGCTATTACCCCTTTCATTTTATCAAATGCCTGGATCAATGGTATCCACTGAATGAATTTTATATACATTTTTTTTTATAGCACCACTTCCCTCTGCTACCATATTATCTATGTTTATATTCTTCCTTTATATCAATTTCATATAATCTAAAAAGTGCATCAGCTGAAATTCTATTTAGCTCTTCTTATATTTAAAGATAAAATTTCATGCAAATTCTTTGTAAAGCGATTTTACTAATGTTATAACTTTGGCCTGCACCTTTTTTTTCTAAGATTTTATGGTATAAAATACTTAAGATCATGATATATTAGCTTATCAGAACACCTTTACCAGCAAAAATTTAATCGCACGTATCTCTTATTTAGATTATTTATTTCTTATTTTATTTTTCAATCTTTTTGAAACCGATGACACTTATATCAACTGAGCCTTTTTATTTGACTGCGGTACACGCATCCCAATAGAGTGCTTATCCCATCGGTTTTAAAACGAATGCCTTACCAAAATCTGGTAAAAAAAAATGTTGATATTTTAATACTCTTTTATATCAACAAGGACTATATTTTTATTTATCTTACCATTAAACAACTTTTTTTATAGAAAAATATCGTAAATATTTTTTCTTAGTTCGCAGAAAATAAAAAAATACATTGAACTAGTTATATATAAAGATAAACATACATTTAGAGCTCTCTTTGGCTTAGAACGCACAAAGATTGCATCTTTTGATGGATATTATATGCCTGCCTTCGCTTACAATTTCAGCTTTTTACGCTCATTTGTTAGATGTTTTTTTTATATTTATTCAGATATAGTGTAAGGTAGTTATCTGCGTACAATAAGAGCAAGCAGATCTGGTTTTATACATATTTTCATAAATTACTAAATCATCATGATAAACCACCTAATCATTCTATATAAGATCAACGGAATTCTATTACAGTGATCGATATATCAATACTAATTTTTCGCTAACACAGCATCATTTCGTTCTACTCAATACGCAAATACAAGTTAAGTTTGTCATATTCTAAACTCTCGCCCTTAAAATTTACCATATACGATGCAATGTGTTAGGTACTTGTGCAGTTTTAGTCGTTTTCTTTATTAAAGAAAAAATGAAAGTAAATTATTTTGTCAATTCGTTCAACGATATCACATTATATACCAATTAAAGCTCTTGGTGGTTTTTTCACTGCTTAATTACAACTTCATCATTTTGAGTTACCCACTTTCTAATCTATTCAAAAATTTCTTATACCCCACGTTTAAGCGTTTAAAACTTGAGTGTTTTTCCAATATAAGATCTTCTTTATTTAGTATTCGACATATACTTCTCCGACCACGTAGCTTAAATTTATATGGTTTTTTATATTCAATGATAGATTATGTCTGTTCCGATCCTTTCTGCTATGAAAATATTTTTTCGTCTTTTCATCTTACTTCTCTCCCAAACACATAAAATTGTCGATAAAATATAAGAAGGGGTTATTATTATTATTTCTGAATTTTTGAAATCTCAATAGCAAAGTGATTGCCTTTATACACCTAAAACAATTATATTTTTGCATTTTATATTTTTGCACTGTATTGTTCGCATGTTATATTATGTACTATATCCGTTTATGGAACATCATTATATTCTGTTACCAGATTAATACGAAACTTCTAAGTTTGTTGCGTTTTACTGCATATTAGACCTTTATCGCATATATTTTATATATAATATCTATTATTATTTTTAAAATTTTTTTTTGTGTGTCATGTTTAAACCCTTTTCTTTTATCACAAATACCTTTCTCTTTTTTCTATCAAACTCATTATTTAACACCTGTTATATGCCATATAGCCAACATTAAATATTTTTTTACTTATTAGAACATACCATCATAATTAAGTTTCTCATACCAGCTGAAGCAGAAACAATATTTTCTGCTATTCAAATAAATTTTTGTTAACTTTATATTAGAGTTTATAATTTTGCCTCTGTGCTTTTTTACCGTTAAAGCTTGTAACTAGTAACTTAAAATTTTTACCTTGTCCGCCTTCCGCATAAACATAAAATGCTCTAAAATATGTGTAGTTTATAGCTGTTATAGTAGGTATCATTAACACATTTTCTTGACTTAAAATATGTAAACATATTAATTGTCTACAAATAACTATACTTTTACATATTGGTTGCATATATAACGTAATAGTTTATTGTTGCAAACTACCTAAGAACCTTTTTTGTTTCTAATAAGAAGCTAATTGAATTATATTTGCCAAAAAGTATAAAAAGATATCATTGGTTATAATAAATTACATGTATGTCATTTTGTCTTAAAAATAGCATGTTTTTATGTTTTTAAAGAATAACAGCACATAATTATAAATGCATAAAACCTATTAATTTTGTATCTTGTGTTTTAGCTATCAAAGATCGCTCAAAAAAGCATGCTATGCTGTAATACTTCTTTTCTGTCTGTAACAGCAAAAATTTTTATTTTCTAGATCATTAATACATATTTAAGATGCTTTCACATATTTATTTTATATTTTTCAGCTTAAGGTGGCATTCTTTGCCCAAAGAATATTCTAACTTTGTTAGTTCGTGATCATACCATGTAGAATATATTGTACGACTTAGATCGTATTTTAAATACTTTAGCTTGTAATTTTCAAGTTTTGCATGTAATAAAGCTTTTAATTTTTTCAATGTCAGGCTAAGCGTTTTATAGTTTTTATATTATATGATTATTTTTTATTATTATCATAAACAACAAAATATGACGTCTTGAAAATTAAACATATCTTTTTACAATTTATTGTTAGTGCTATTACAAGTTTTTGTCTTATACATGAATCTTCAATCCCCTATATCTTTTTTTGTTATTTTTCTTGCAAACTTTTAGTATTTACATCTATTTATTATTTTTAGCTATTCCATGTATACGTGATTAATAAATAAATTATCTAGTTGACAAGATTCATACATTTTCTCACGTCACAGAGTGCTGTTCTGTTAGATTTCTCCCTGACAAAATTATTTTAACCCTTAGGACTAAAGTGTACTTTCGCGTATGAGTAAATAAAGCTAAAATAATAGTGAAGTTTAATTTTGATATACACAAAATCAGATTAAAACTTATTTAACATGAATTTTGATGCTTTTTATTATTTTTACTCGATTTCACTTCTCTTTTGTCTCTTTCAACTCGCATAATTTTTAATTGTTATGTATGTGTACAAATCATTTTTTTTCATATTTCGTTTAAATTATAATTTCCTTTTAATTTTTTTTTTTAGAAAAAAAAATTTCTCGTATAAATATAAATTAAATGTTTTTTCCCAACACTTTCATTTTAAATAAATAAATTGTTTTTTTTCTAGCAATAATATGTAGATTTTCTACTTTATTTGTACTTTTATGTGCATAAAATACACAAGTGATGCCTTTTTCTGTTTACGAAAAACTATCTACTAGCATATAACAATTTCTCGCTTCAATTTCATAAAAAAAAATTTTTTGATCTAGATTTTTTTATTATAGAATATATTTTAGATTTTTAGTAAAATTCGTCAGTCTTTAATGTCTTCATCGAAGAGGCTTCGAAAATTAAGTTTTCAAGTGTTATTAAACCTTATATTCTTTAGCGAAAATAGAATTTTACTACCATTATCATAAGTTGCAAATTAGGTTTTTTTATTTCTAATTACATATAATAAACATAAAAAATCTGTCTTACGTTAAGATGTGTACGTAAAATTTCTTCAAAAAACTTGAAAAAAAAAGCTTTTAGCATAACAAAATGTTTCTTATGCCATTAAATGCCATGCTGTGGCAAAATTACAGCGGTAATTCATTTTTAGGCCTAGACTAAATGAGTCAAGGCTCTAAAATATGTTATCCGTAACAAAAAAACCACTGTACAGCTTTTTTGCTTGAAGATTGTTTATTATTATTATCATTTATTTTAAGGCCGAAATTGTTCATATAATACATATAGAAAATTTTATACTTATTTCTTCATATAAAAAAGGGTTTTTTAGACACATAATTATCATATACAATTTTATGGGACACATATTTTTTTATAACTTCAATGCATAATACCGCAAGCTTACACTTCATTTTCATATATCACAATATCTACTGGCCTATATTTTTGCTCCTTATGATTAGCATATATCACATTATGATTGTGTATATGTATATCGTATTTTTGAGAATTTTACCAGTATTTTTGCCATTAATAATATATAGACTTTCTAAACGTTATTAAAACAAGTTTTGTGCTTAAGTGACTGAATTTTCAACATTATTTTGCGGTTTTGAGCTCTTAATAAAATGAAAAATTTATGGTTTTCTTCTCTTACGAAAAAAATGTAAGAATGTGAATATAATGCTATAAACAAGATATTTCTGTCTGTGAATAAGTTTTATCTGTTATCTAGACGCTTTATTTCTTATTCTGTTATTATTGACATATTTTATGACTTCACATATGATAAAAATCGCAGAACTGCTTGTTTATTTTCCCTCGTACGTAAATGTGTAGTATCTTATCTTTTTTACAATCTTTAGATTACATTTACCATATCAATCGCAATTTTTTTTTTCTTTAGGTGCATTATAAATTTTTTATTTTTTTTTAAAGAACAATAAAAATGTTATGTCTAAAAAATAAGGTGAATTTTAGCATTTATTTATTCGCACATTTTTATTTTTAATTTTGTTGATTGGCTTATTTTTAGAATCATAATTATATATGAAATCAAGAACATCTGATTTTTGGTCTAATATTTTATCGTTGTATTGTCTTTTCGATGATAAGCTATGGCTTCTTAGGTTGTAATTTACATTTAAATCTAAATTGATATCAAACATTTTAGATTTTTTCCATCCATTCAATGTAATTTATTTTCGATAGTTATTGTTTTTTTGATAAGTATATCATAATACAATATACATCTTTGTAAAACCATTGTAAATATATGAAAGATACAATTGTTATTGGTTTTAGTACTTTTGAGCATAAATTCCATAATATTTTTATATGCACATTATAAAATGGTACCTATTGATTGAAAATCGGCATTATTTATTTCTATTCTTCTAATTACAAATTATGATAATTTATTAGACATTGTATACATTCCACGCTATTTTTTTCTGTCTTCGTATTCAATCGCTTTATATTTTTTTTGTTATTTGCAAATGAATTTTAACTGTATTTCTTTACAATTTTAGTTTATTTTACATTATTTGTTGTAAATAAAATTTTATCACAAGCTGACATATTTAGAAGTTATTACTAAACCCCTTTGAAGGCGTATATTAGTTTATTCCATAATTAGTTTGAGGCATGAAATTATTAAATGATCGTAACTTATCAGAATTAACATTTTTATAACAATGTATTAACGATGTTATAGTAAGAAGATCAGATGTTTTCCACATTTATTTTAATTTATTACATAGTATTTTAGCTCTACATATATTATAAAAAGTAAAAAACTTAGGCTGTTATTTTGAGGACTCAAATTAGGCACATCCATTTACAAAACTTATATATAATACATAAACTGGCCTTGAATACTTTTCATGCGCTAAAAAATCATGTACATTTTCTTTACCGTAATCATGTGTAGGTTTAAAGCTTTATTTTCATGTGGCTCGCCAGTCTATGTTCGTTACTAGGCTTACACTTAGCGTAGTATACTACCAAATTATAAATATTTCCACTCTATTTCAGCTTAAAAATTTCACAATGATTGGTCGATATATGGAATATTCGTCCACATGTTATGATTTTACGCACAGTAGGAATAATCTAATTGGAATAGACTAGTATATAAAAAAAATTTTTAATCTAAAGAAATTACTGATATAAATTGCAGGGTAGTTCTTTTACATTTAATCTTGAGTATAAAAAATTTGTTTTCTCATTTACGCGCAAAATACAAACGTAAGATCATGATATAGATCTTAATATTGTAAATCAAAAATGATTTTATACAAAGGTTAAAATTTGTTTCTAATTATATTCACGCACCAGAAATGCATAACACAAAAATAAATTGTAGTTACTAAATATAAAGTATATTCTTATACATCGATATGCTTTAAAAAATAAATAAGGGGTATTTTTTTCGCTTAGAACTTCGCAGAAACAGCATTTAAAACAGTTAAAAACATTTGGATGGATTTAGTCATGCATAGTATGCTTGATAATTCTATTTTTATAGCACTCTGTGTTCTTTATAAGTTCCTGAGATTTAAATTGAAGAGCTATAACTTCTTGAATATGTAAACTTTTCAAATCAATGTATAAGACGTTTTATGCGAATTATGATATTCTATAAGAAGCTAAGATTTATATGTAAAATTCGAAACTCATTATAGCTCTCATTATATTAAAAGTACATCGAAACATATTTTTTTATTATTTGTTATTTTTATTCTCTACAAAAATATCTGTGTGCATTCAGATTTTTTTTCTAACGAACCGTGGAGATTTCGTCTAACGAATATTATTCAGGCATAAACTATGCGCACGTTTGATTATTGCTTAGAGTGTTTGAAAATTTCATTTGATTTTATGTGAACGTTAAACATAAAATAAAATTATCATTTTTTATGTCAAATATATTGATTCCAGAATCTTTAGTCGTCTGAAACCCTTTTATTTACATCGGTTATGTTTTTTTAGAGATCGAAAATAACGTCTGTAATGTATATCCTGAATCGTTTAGTAATAAATAGACTTAGCCTTTGCTATAAATTTTTGTTCTACCATTCAATTTTCAACTATTTTCGACAATAAAATGTGAAATATTCAAAGCCAGTCTGTTTTCAGAAAAATTGTTATAAAACGAAATTTTTGAAAATTTAATTATTAAAAAGTATCGCTTCAAATAAAAACAATTTAATATAATGGCTTATAAAGCAAAAAAAACATTTTTGTTATTTTTCTATGAAAATTAAACTATACAAAGAATTTTTGATTATGCAATGTCATTTTTTTACGTGATAATTGTGTTAATTTGTCTGTAATTACAATCCATAAAATTATAATGATTGAAGATGATCAATTCTAATCTTATAAAATTTAGATTTTTCATAATTTTTAGTTATATCAATTTTATTCTTTATAACATATATATTTGTAGCTGAAAGTACAATTTTCTGGCTACAAATCATATAAAAGGGTTTAGTCTCAGGATGTTTTTTACATAAGGAAATAACGTTCTTTGTAAATTCTGAAAGAGCTTCCAAAATATTCGGTTTAACGAGACCTAAAACTGTCTCGGCATTTAATCTATATTGAACAGATTAAAAAGTGTTTTTGTTAACAAAATATATATGATAATTTTTTTTAACAATTTTTGTTTTTAAACTTTGTATGGACGATCACCTCATGGATGCTTAAAAAGATTATTAAAAAGAATAAATTATAATATTTAAAAAAGAGGAATCTTAAAAATGTTGTTCTTTCGTGCTTCTCACTTAATATCAAAATTTTATTGCGATTTAATACTATTCCAAAAAACGATAATCTATTACTTTTATTATGGAAAGAAGCATGTTTTTCCTATTTTTTGAACCTTTTTTGCATAATTTATGCATATGATTTGTATGGGATAAAAAACAGTATTAATTTACTAATTACTTCGTGAGAAAAGGATTGTATAATACATGCGATGATTTGTATTTTTTATTTCAACGTTATTGCATGTGCAAATTGTAAAAGATTTTGACTTTTATTACAACGTTTTGCATTAAAAAACATGTTTTTTATAGTCGATAAGTAGCAAAATTTAGCGCGCAAACATTTATACGCGTTGTACAATGGCGTTCATATATTTATTGCTCAGATTATACTAGAACTAAAATTTTCCAATTAATGCTTAATGTGTGATAGAATTTGTATTAGGTGTGTTTTGAATCATACTTTTAATTTCAAAAACCTTTTACCAATTTTAAATGACGGGATTTAAAATCCAGAAATTGTTTTTTATGACTTAGGCAAACAAAAACAAGGTAAATAATTCTAGATTTTCACAAATCACGTATCAGTGCATTGTAAAATTAAATATAGAGATCTTAGACTATAACAAACTGCTTTGATTAGATAGTTGCATGTAAGAGTATCTTTGGTATTTTTTTATAGTTCGTCCAACTTTCTGGCTTAAGTCACATAGAATAAAATTTGTTACTCGAATAAAATAATATTACACAAAAGTAAGCTGTTGAATAAGAAAATGAACAGAAAAAATGGTTTCTTTATGATGTAATATCAGTTTTTCTGCATGTATTGGCATTACAAATTCATATCTCAAATTAAAAAGACCAGCTGAAACAACGTTTTACCTGAAAAGAAAATTCATCTTGGATAATATATAAGCCATGTTTTTTATTTCTTCTAGATCTGTAAATATTTTAACAAGGACTTTTCATCGGAGCTGATACGTTTTTGCAGCGATGTTATATGTTCGCGAGAACTAACACCGTTTAGATTATATATTATAAATCTTTATTTTGCCGTTTTAATGTTTTTATAAGCACCTATTTACCTTACGTTATATTAGAGTCATGATTTTAGTTTATGGATGCTCAAATACTATTCTTGATTGATAGAATATAGGAAAAAATGATTTTTCTATGTAGTTTATATATATATATATCTATAGACCTTAAAAATAATATACTTAAAATTAACTTTGAGAAGCTTATGCCTATTTTTTATGAATATAAAATCTAAAATTTGTTGATTTCAATACTTGTTTTATGAAAAAAATCACATTTTATTTCATAAAAAACTATATACATCAACAATGGACTGGGAATTGTTGTTTTATCAATCAGATTTTTTAAACTACTTATATATTTAATATTTTACAGAGAAAGATACATTAAAATAATTAGTAAAGTGAAATGTCAATATTATTTATTATAGAAATAATTATAAACTTTTTGACAGCTTATATTTCAAATCATAAAAAGTTCAATTTTTGCCAAGTATATAAATCGTTTTGATCTTAAAGAACTCATATTTAAGAAGAAATTGCATCTTAAATTTAAATAAGTAATTAGAATTTATTGTAAATGGTAAAATAAATAAATATATTTATCAAAATGAATACTAAAGAAAAAATATGTTTAGTTTGACGTTACATTTATTAAAAAATATATATGGATAAATCTTTAAATTTGTACAACGTCATAAATCAAACATTTTCTTACCAAGAATAATTATTTCAATCAGTGAAAAACATCTAAAACATAAGTTGTATCAAAAAATCAAAAAAAAAATCTTCAAAATTACATTTACTTATATGAATTTTTATGCATATCTTATTAGACGGCTATTTTTTCAATTTATATATCAGATACAATTTAAAAGCATAAAATCCAAATTTCACACGGAATGAACTTACTGTTCTTAAAAATTATGCGCAATAAAATCCATTTCCAAACATAAAATATATACTAATAAGTTGGATCTTTGATACAAAAATATACGTGTTCTTTTATGAAGGAGATTATTAATGATTCAATTTATTTAAATCATACAATGTTATATTCTCAAAGAATGTGGTGTGCAAAATCTGAAAACTAAATTTTTTACTTCAAATAAATTTATCGAAAAACAAACTACAAATATTTTTTTCTATTTGAATCGGTACCCTGTTCAACTCTGCTATAACAATAATTGCTGTTCTTGATATGAAATTATAATCTTATGTCAATATTAAAATTAGGAATAGATTTTTTACCGATGTATTCTTTATAAAACGAGTTGTTAGGTGTTTTTTTAGAGAACCAAATGCAAACAGAAGCACAATTTGAAATACAAAATTTTATTAGTTGCTCTTTGTATAATTTCTTCTTGTCCTATCAATCTGGTTTTCTTTAATTTAAACATAAAATGTTTATATATGTTGTAGTTCAATTCCAAGATATATCCATATATCGTAAAAATTTCTTATAAATATATAAATTACCGTAAGATTATTTACAATTATGTTGTACTAGACTTAGTGTAATTCAGATAGGCAAATTACGTCCTTATTAACATTTTACAAACAGAAAGTGATATTAAGAAAATTCATATTTTTTTTAAAATAATAAATATAACTTAAATATATGCGATTCAACATTTTGACAACATATAAGACAAGTCAGACCATACTTGTATTCTAAATAATATGCTTTAAGTTATTGTTTTGATATATTTCATCTACAATAACGAAGACAACTTATTAGAAATATTGCAAAATATATTGACTCATTAGACATTTTAAATCCTAACTTTCGGCATAATTTGCTCTTTTCTTGTCAAATGAAATAGTTAAAGTGTCTTGCAAAGTGAGAGCTTGCATATATGCCTTTAATTTATTTAGATTATGTTGCTCTTTAACCAATAAAATATTGAAAATTATTACCACCTAATTTCATGACATCAAATATGAAATTTTATACGTTTGCATTCGCATATAAATTTTTATAATCGCAGAGATATAATACAACCAATATTTGTCAATCACACTTTAGTGAGTTTTCTAGTCTAGTTATACACATTTTTATCAACTAAAGAATCTTTATTTGCTTTCGTGTTTGCATTCAATGGTCTTTTTTTATTATTATAGATCTATCTTTATTTAAATGTTTATTTTCGCTGATTATATGTACTGTATATTGTCTGATATCTTTGATATCGTTGAAGTTTTAGCGCCTTGATCAAAGAAAACGATGACATCAACAGATTTTATTGCGGTTTCGCGTGTACCTACTTCTATTTATATATTTGAATCATGTTGCCAGATGATATAACGTTTATATGACTATTTTACAATGTGTTTATATTATTCAATGACAAAGAAAACATATCTATCGAGAATAAAAGCAAATAAACCTTCTTTTTTATTGCTATATATTCATTCTTATACTTTGAAGACTTAACAAAAATAAGCAGTATATTATTTTTTGCTTTAATATAATTTTTTTGCTTTAAGAAAATTTTTTGTATTGTTTTTTTCTTTTATTTCACACGAAAAACTATATTGTTGCTTTTTATTCCGAGCGTCGTCTAATATTAGTCTGTTTACGTGTATATTTTTTTAATAGTCAAAAATTAGTAAGAGATATTTATGTTATCTTTTTCACATTTTTATAAAATATGGGTATATATGCAAAATTAAGAAATTGTTTATCAAGAATGCGAAATGTTTGTTTAGATATTGAATACATGAAAATCATATAAATACGTGATATTGGGTGTATATGCTAAATATAGTTTTTTACATATGTTACATAGTTTAATAATTTCGAAAAGGACTAAAAAATAATATTTCATAAGATTTGACATATTTATTCTAACTAACAACTATAAAATAGAAAAAGGGGTGATAAGTTTAAAATATTGATATTATTAAGTGGTAATTTATTGTTTTTTTATCAGTCATTATGTAAATATATAAAATATTCTTCATAAACTTTTTAAGCTTGCCCTTTCCAATAGATTTAAAAATGCAATCGAAAACAAAAATTACATTTTCACGAACTAAAAAACTACTGTATATGTTGTGCACTAATATATATTTTAGGAGTAATTGAAAAATAAAAACATTGACCTTTTTTTTTACTTTTTATTTATTTTTAATTTTTATATTTTTAATTATAAATTATTTTTTTTTTTATAATTAGAATGGCAATACATAGTAAAATGATGAGCATTCGTTAAAAAGAGATATTAGTATCTTTCCAAGTATTGCGGATCAAGTAGATTTAAAGGTCTAAGAAATTTTCCTTTTGCATTTCAATGCAAAAAAAACTAAAAGCAACACAGACATCAATTTAATACACAATTTATTCCTTTTTGTACTCAGTTAGCATGTTTTTTATTATAAAAGATTCTTTACGCATAAATGTTTGTTAATAGAAATAGAAATAGCATAAGAATGCGTATTAATTTTTATTTTGTTTTGCTCAATTACATTTCTAATTTTGTAGCACGTGAATCTATGATCAGCGCAGTGTGCTTTAACAGTATATTATAAAAACACAAACTTTAAGATAAAAAAAAATAAAAAAACCTAACACAGCGTGAAACTCCACTGCATCACCAGAAGGTTATACATTTATTTAACATTTATAATCCACTGAAGACTTTCAGAAACCTTTTAGATATGCTGTAGTTGTGTAAACATTATATATTTATGAAAAAATTTATAAAGTTAAAAATAGAGCAATATGTAGTTCCACAAGCCCCTTCATTATTATTAAAATTGTATTTACAGCATAAAAGATAATGTTATATATTTTATAAATATTGTTCGTTTAAATAGTCTTTAATATAAACCTTAAAAGAGTGATATTTATATAAAAAAATTATTTGCATTTTTTACAGTGCTTTTTAAGATATTTTTTTTTATAATCTAACAATAAAAAAATATTCTCAACAATATTTAATCATATAATATTACAAAGTGTTTTCTGTAAATACAATAAAAGCGCAACTATTATTTGCGGGAAAAATAGTAGAGTTTAAAATTGATCTTATGTCTTTCTATATAAATACAAATAAAAATAAGACATTTTGATTGAAAAGAAGTGATCTGTAGCTCTATAAATCATAAAAGAATATAAATCATGTAAAAAAAACCAAAATACAATATAGAAATTGTAATCTATAAAAAAAAATTAGCTGTTACAAATCGCAAAATTTTTTTTTATAGTAAATTTTCAGAGCCTGGATATCAATCAATAGATTTATGTAAGAAAAATAAACAAAAACGCAGAAACACACTAATAAAAAGAAAATATAAAATCATACTTATATGGACAAAGCGTATTGATGATTGCTTATGAGCAATAATATTGTTTTATTCAAATAAAAACTTTAGATTGGTCAGTTTATAGCCGTTGATATGTATTTCTCAGGTTCTGTGTATTAAATGAGCTTTTTTTTAATCTGTAAATTTATAATTATAGAATTAGGCTTTATTCTTATCTTGTAAATGTTATCTGACCATTCAGTCGCGTCTTGTACGTTGATGCATAAAAAATCATTCTTTTAAAAATTTAGCGATCTAAACTGTTTTTTTATCCACGTTATTTTTATTATTATATGTATAATTCATATGTGAATTCAAATGTGAGAAATAATTTATTTATACAAAAAATTTAAAACCACTACGACAGCAAAACCTTAATCTCATTGTTTAAATTTTTCGGTGCAAATAATAAAATAAATTCATTATCACGCAAATATAGAAAAATTCTACTTTTTAGTTTTAAGATAAGTATTGAATATATTAGATATATTTTTTTCTTAATTTTTGGTCTGCGATTTTAAATAAACAACAGTGATTTACAATAAAAATCTTTACTCTGGTACAAAATGAAAATTTAAAAATTTTATTTTAGCTACAATCATGAAGATTTTCGCGTAATTGGTATCTTTTTTTATGCAATTTGGTTTTAAAATACAAATGATTTCTTTATGTATAGGCATGTCGCACTATGAAATTCAATTGTAGATGTTTTATATAAGCGTGTACTTTCTGTACCTATAGATATTCATCAACCCTAAAATGCGACCTCTATTATATCTTCTGTACTTATATAATTTTTTATAAGTTTAAAGAAAATTGTCAACCTTAAAGACAATTTTTTCTATGTTTTACTCTTATTATGTATTTTTTTTTGGTGTCTCTATGTTCATTCACATATAGAAATCAAACTATGCTAACATTCCCTAATATTCATGTAACTGGCATCACTATAAAATGCCACCAAAATATTTTACTATTTCCGCTCTTTTTTATTTTACCCCTAAAATGTATATTTAATACATCTAATGGCGCCTAAAACGGCATTAAACTCATTTTTAAACTTCTTTCTTTATTTTTCCGTTATCAAGACTTTTATTCGATAATTTATAGATTTACTCATTTCTTTGATAATTTTTTGAATTGATTCTATAATAGTCTATTCTTTATTTTATGGTGGTTTTATTTGATTAGTTTCTATATTTTATCTAACCCCTAATAGTTTTGAATATTAATATTCGAAATATAAAAAGCGAATTGGTTTTTAAGTCTAGTATAATAAAGACATTTTTTTGTTGATCTTCTAATAAGTTTAATCTATGAATTCAAAGCGTCTATAAAGAACTAAATTTAAAAAAACAAGATATATAATAAATTTAAAATATACAATTTAAAGTTTATGACTTATAAAATATATGTATAGAATAAGTGAACATGCGTTTAAACATCCGCTGTGCGCTATGACTCAAGTATTTGAATAAAAAAAATTCGTTAAAGTATTTGATGTAATTTTGACTATTATCTATTTGAAAAGTATAAAACTAAAATTGGCTATATACTTTAACAAATTTCTTATGCTTTTGCTTAAAAAATGAGTAAGTTCACTAATAAAAACACTGTAATATAGATTAAGAAGTATATATTTTTCCAGATATTAATATTGACTGGGGGCCTAAAAAATTATATAAGAGCTTTAAGATTAGATATAAATAGTTAGGTAAAATATTATTGAGGTTATGAGTCTGTGAGAAATGAAAACCATATTAAAATAAGATTTTTACTGATAGTTGTTGTAATAAATCAAATATATCTTCGATGAAGGATAGGGTAGCTCGAAAATTTCTATTTTTCGTATTGAAGGGATTATTTATCTGCATAAATATAAAAAACGTGAATTCAGAACTTAATATATATTTATTATTACAAAAAACCATGTTTTTTTCACAGATTAATTTTCTATTGGATATTTTTTCAATAAATATATTCAGTGGGTATTTTCATTATTTTATATCACAAAAATCGATAGTAAATATTAAACTGTTATACGTACGAATTCCATTTATGCATGTTTTTATGATGCAATGCTCTCTTCTCTATAATATGGTCATTCTGCTTCATTCTGTATGTTTAATACAGTAAATATGATGATTTAGATTGGGATTCTTGTCCATATTTTCATCTGTAATATTTATAGCATTTAGAGTAATCATATGAAAAATATAAAATATTTCCTTCTGAAGAGTATTTTATTTGTGCTTAATTTTATTTATACATTTCACATTTCTTATTTTAGATAGATTTAAAATAGCTATCTATGACACTTACAATTTAAAGACTGCTATACATTTATTTTTACTACATCTGGTATGTTTTTACCGATTTAAAACTTAGTATCTATACTTAATTGTCTATTCTTAATTTTTTTACGTTTTGGATTATGAATATAATATATTTTTTGCAACTAGACTTTATCTTTTTTCATATTTATTTTAGTAAACAGAATATGTTTTTCTTACTTTATGCAAGATTAAAAATTTATTTTATATTTATTGTCGTTTTTATGCAATTTAATGCCGTCGTGCTAATAATAATTCTCAAACATAAATAATTATAAAAATTTATTAAGCATCTTTGCAGCCTTTAAATAAAATCATAGTAAATCTGGCTAACTTGTAAATATTTTTATCATATACTAACACACTTTACAAATGAATATGATCTTTAGTAGTATATTTACCAGAATTTATAATTTTGTGTTGTAATTTGCCATGATGTGATGAAATCTGCGCATTTTACAGTAAAAATTTTTTATTTCTCTTTTTCTTAAATTTTTCTTTAGGATTTTATAAATTTGAGTTCCAGGGTTCTCTTTCATATTATTTGTATCTTTGTTTTATTCTGGCGCCTCTGGAAATCGACTTTATATGTCGATTGTTTTGTTTCTATTATTGAATTTTGATTTTTTCATTATAAAAAACGCCTATTCATCCTAATATAAAATAGAATTTTCATGTTATTTTATATGATTTATTTGTTTATTTTCTTCGTAAACATTTTGAAATATGTGTTTATCTAAATACGAGCCTTATTAGTTTTGTAAAAAACAATTTTGCTATGAGTATTACATATACTGAATTGATTATTCCAATTTTTCTATGATTTTCAAATATGAAAAAAGCTTTTTGTCCACTAATTAAAATCCCTAAACTAAATCCATAACTGTTATTAATTTCTAGCTAATATAACGTGATTTACAAAATTTTACTTATTAGCGTGTGGATCATTTACTTTTGATTTTTTAACTATAATATTTAATTCATTTCATTTCTTATTTACATTAAATTATTGAAGTTATATTATAAATCACTTATTTACAGTAATTCCATGATCGATAGCCTCCTAATTTTTTCGATAATTTAATATCAAAAAATGTAGTTTTTAAGGATAATTTATCGTAACCCATACACTAATCCAGGCATAAAGAACAATTTTGTGTTTCTCTTATTCATTATTGTTTCTTTAACCTTTCAAATTAAAAAATCAATTAAATTTTTTTTCACAGAAACTAAATAGAAAAAGATTTAATTAATTTTTAAGATAAATGGATAAACTTTGTTTGCAATTTAATATGTGTTATACAATTTGCAATCAGATTTTTATGCAATTCTCTTATGGCATATCGCTGCTTTACGTATTTTCATCCTTTTTCTGAGCCTTTATCTATATCTAAATAAAAAATATAACTAGAAGCAATTGAACGATACGACTTATATCAAAATTATGAACATAAAAGATTTCTAAGATAATTAAAAAAAAATTATAACATTAACAAAAATCTTACAAATTATATTGTGTTTCACATAAGTATAGTTTTTCTTTAAAATCGCTTTTTCACATAGTTCGTATGTGCTTACTAGAAAATAAATATTTTTTAAAAAAATATGTATTCTTGCTATTTTAGATTTTATCGCTAGTTTAAATATCGAAAGTATGCATATTAGATAAACAGATTATAAAAACAATATTTATATTTCATAAATATTCTATACTAAAATATTAAACCATATCTTCATAGTTAAAAGTATAATAAACCTACGTAAATATACATTTTTACCTTAAATAGACCCTCCACCTCTAATTAAAGTATTAGCCTTAGATTCTGTAAGTTTTATGGTAGCAGAATTTTTTTATTTTTACAAGAGATCTATACTTTTCACATTTATTATATTACACAAGTCGTGTTAATATCACAGTTAGAACTTGTGCTATCACTAAAAGCCTTGACCCGAGTTTTCTATATCTGTCACAACTAAATTCACACTTAAAAATTGTTTAAAATATCATAAAACTCAAATCTATAGAAAAATCTCCTTTGATACTATTTAATAGAGATATTGCATCGATTTCACATAAATAAAATGTTTTCCTATGCTGTTTGTAAATGTTACCCAATCATTCTTTATGATAAAACCATAGTGCCACATGCATAAGCTGTTAGAAGCTTTGTGTAACCTGGCAATTTGAAATTTTATTGCATTTAAAAATGTTACTTGTTTCTCGTAGTGTACTTTTAGTCTTGTGAATTTTTTAAGGCTATCTAAAGTGAATTTATACTAATTGATACGCGACTTGAAGTAAAATACACGTTTATTACAACATGTTGTAATTACAAAATATTTTTAATACAAAAACGTAGTTAAATAGTGTTAAATGGAAAACACATGAATTTTTAAGTCTTATATGATAAAGATGCAAATACGATTGTATATTAAAAAGACACATATAATAAAAAGGAAACTTTGTCGAAATTAAATTTAATAAAATGCCAAAGAAAAAATTGTGATTTGGAAAATCAGTAAAGGAGAATATGTAAAGATATAGTTACTCAAAAATAATTTTTTATGAGACAGATATTATTTTAGATATATTAGGTAAATGAAACACGCTTCAAAATAAAATCTTAAATACTAAAAAAGCGTCTTTAGAACTGCTTAAGTAGTTTGGAATTGTAATAGTAAGGCCTTAAAAAATAATGTATAATGGGAAGGTTTATAAAGTATAGTATATTTGAGAAACATACAAAGATTACTTCCCTATACCAAACTTAATTCAATTGATTAAATTCAAATAGTTTGAAATCATATTAAGTCACGATTAAATGCAAAAAAATATTATAAAAAATAAGAGGATATAACGATAAGAATGGATATATAAGTGTATGAGAAAATGTAATATAAAAGCATATAGAAAAACCTTTTTTTGCAATTCCGAAATTAACCTAAGAAAAAATTGCTGATTGTACTTTATATACCAAAACTTGGATATTTAAAAAAAAATTATAACATGAAATGATGAAGAAAAATGCTGTTATTACAACATATTTATGCATATTAAGATTTTTACTTGATTTGACTTAATATCGTCTGCTTGTTCAATAACAAGCTTTACAGTTATATCAACCCGCCCTAGATTAATTATTCTACAAAAGTCTTGTTATATTCTAAAATCGCTCATTTTATATGTAGTGCATATTTCACATATATATGTTATATTTACTCGCTATTTATTTAACACATGTATAACATTGAATTGGAATTATCGTTTTAAAAGAAGTGTAGAATATATTAAAATTGTTTCTGAAATGTTATCATATTTTCTGTAATCAAAAAGTACCTATTATACATAAAAATTTTAATTCTATGAGAAATAAGATTTTTCACTTTTAGTAGATTGTGAAATAAAAATAAGCGTTCAAATGTAAGGGCTGGCTCCGAATAATCTACATAAATCGATCAGCTAAAATTTATCATAAAAAAATGATTTTGTTACCTGAACCAAGCACAATTATAAGTGAACTACCATTATAAATTTCTTTAAATAACCCTTTAAGTTATATTTTTTAGAGCCTAATACCAGCTTTAATTTAAGTTTTAACCACCTGTACAACCATCTTGAATTCTATTGTGCACAACGTGTCAGAACTAAGCTTTTTTTACCTACTCTAAAAACTTCTTTAATAACTCTCCTCTATCAAGACTTAAAAGTCAAATGATTTTTTTATTCCAAGGTTTGTATCTATGAAATAATCTGCTTATTCACTTTTTATTATTTTAAATGCCTTTTTATTTTTAGTATAACATCATCTCCCATATTATTCAATATGGAATTAATAATTTTTGTTCTATTTTAATGATTTCAACGTAAATTCTATCTGATCATAATTTCTTAATTTACTGTTAGTACCATGTTTTTGTTAAAAATACAAGTTACAACAAGTTTTATGTGGGTTATAAAGTTGTATTTTATACAACACTTAAGAATATCAGGTCTTTTGTGTGATATGTATACATCAGTTTTATTCTTTTATCTACTTTGATAACGTCAACTTTAGTTTTCAATATTAATTTATCTGAATTTGTATGATTATCTTGTTTTTCCAGCATGCAGTCTAGGCACCTCAAATTATGAACATTCAACGCTCATGGAAATCATTAAGTTTTTATTAAACATCCGATGTCAAGCGATCCAAAATTCCTAAAGTTTCCTAAAGTTTCGTAACAATTCGCCATCTTTTGCTTTCACGTAAAAGAATGTGCGTACCTAATGTTACTGCAATGATTTAGACACAACTCTCCATTCTATTGTAAAGCATCTTTGATGATCTTATTACTCTAGCGTTAGAATTTATATACATCATAAATTCCTTTTATACATTGTTTTTCTACCTTTTTGCATAAAAATGTTTTTTTATATGCACTATAAATTTTATTTGCATATCGTATTATGTTTATAAATAATTATTTATATGACCTAAGGTTCGACGCATTTTCTAGTTCAAATAAGAACAAATAATATCGCCTAAGTGATTTATTATATTTGAATGTAGTTATACGTAGCATAAAAAGTGTTTTATCTATCTTATATTTTCTGTTTATAGGACCGTGCCATGTTTTTTTTTTATTAAATGGTAAAGTCGTTCTTTATAGATCAATTTACATATATTGTATTTTTAACTAGTATTTGAATAATTTTATCAATAAAAAGAACAAAATCTCTATAAATTCGCGAGAGATCGTTACATAAAGTAGAAAAATATACTTATGTGTTTAATATCTGCCTTTGGAGTAATGTTCGCTGTATACTACTGATTCGAGCGCAAATTCTACAACTTTTTTGTGAAGTTTGTGCTGTTTTGTATCATTATTATAATTATATATACCTTATAATAAAAAGTCCTTCTTTCTTTAAATTGCTGCTACATCATATATGCAGTTTTCGTTGTTTGAGCAGTATTTGCCATGTTAATTATAATCGCAAGGCATAAAATGAAAATATGCAAATTAAGTCACTGGTCAATAGACGAATCATTATTCACTATGATATTACAGCCGTCCTTGAAAAAAAGAGATTGGTTGTAATTGCTTACATGTCTATGTTGAATGCTACGTAGAGATAATTATCGTTTTCTGTCCGGCTTCGTTGATCCTGCCCCAACACTGAGGATTGTAGATTTTTTTAGACCTTGAAAACTTACATTTTCGATTTTATTTTGAGTATTTATTTTAAATGCATGGGCAGTTTTCACTAATATATCTATCTATACGATCATCAATTCTTAGATGATAAAGTTTTTATAGCATAAAAAAATTAAATCTGATCTATAGCATATTTTTTTTTTACCATACCATGATACGTAAATGTATATGTTGTATTCTTTATTTATTTCATAGTTAGATTTTGCCTATTCTTTAGTAGCCAGATTTCTAATGACTATTTTAAGAACTTTTTAGTACGGAGTATTAAAATAACGATTCCCAGCGACTACGTTGACGTTTTCTGTTGTAATTACTATGAAAAGATTCCCATTGCATGTATTGCACTTTATTTGATCCATTATAGACAGTTTGTTATGATATTAAGTATAGTATTAAATATAAATCTAATTTTTCGTCACTTAATATATACGAAATGACTTCGAAATCGTAAAAAATACATTGCACACCTGTAATTTTGTTGATATGAGAGTATTGAATACCATCACATTTAGCGGCTTCTTACCAAATAAAAAAAAGTTATAACATATAAATTCTATATTTTTAAACGAGTTCTAACATTAATTTTATACAATACAGCGTATCCATATGCTAGTTTATACCAAGCAAAGATTTATTAATTGTATTTATCCCCTTTTACCTAAAAAATCCATAAATCATATAAACCACGTATATTGTTGATCTATTTTGTTACATTGACATATAGATATCATTTGCAATTGAATTACTCAATGTTTGTTTTTAGATCTAGAAAATAGAAGGTTGATTATGATTTTTTGTAGTTTTTTATTACCAAAACAAGCATTACGTACTCTGTTTTATATTACAATTAAATATTTTGCTATAAAAAATCCGTTTATTTATAAATTATAGCACCTCAAGAAAAATGCTTTTTTTGAATCTTGATAAAATTGTGACAAAACAGATCTATTATATATATATTGATGTAAAGTTTTAAATACACTAATATCCAGAAATTTGATATTACAGACGTACAGTTTTTTTTAGAATAAATTTCAAAAACATAGTTTTAAAAATTTATTCGTTTGATCTTTTTTTTTGTGGATTACGAAACAATAAAACATTTTACATTAAATTTTATATAAAAAGTATATAAATTACAATGAAATAAATCATGCTCATAACTGAAAAAAACATTGATCAATTCATATATAGGAAATTAAAATACAAATTGCATTATCGAAAAATATGCTCAATATAAGAAATATATACGTAAATCAAATTCACCAATAGAACATAAAAAATATTATTTGTCTGGTTTAATGGATTTATCTGCTTAATAGAAAATTTTATATTGTTATGTTGATAAAATGCAAATTTTCTTCGTTAAATATATTAATATATTGGAATATATATTTTTGCCGACAAAACTGATACATGGTTGCGGTTTTATTATGAAAATATGCTAGTAAAATATATAAGATATTGATCAAACAATATCTATTTTTTAAGAAACATATCGTGTGTATATAGAAAAGTGTTTTTCTTTTTTTTTAATATATTTTTAATATCTTCTTTATATTGAATCATAGTCATTTTATTTATTTTTGAAGGTATTCGTCTTAAAATTTAATCCGATTTTAAATATACCCAAAATACAGAATCAACCATACTCTTTTAAATGTTTTTTGTGCGGAATGAATAACTTTTTTGTAATGCAGTTTAGTAATTTTAATCATTCATAACTTTTCTTATGATGTAAAGAAAATATTCAATTTGCAATACAATTTATCAGAATAAAACATGCTTAATTTAATTAAATTAATTTGCCCGAGTTTTTATGATTCTAATGTATAGTAAATCTATATTTAAAATGCTCTTTAGAGATAGAATGGTCTTGTCTAAATCAAATATTTGGTATACTTCCATTTATTATCGCACAGCCTACTAAAAAAAGTATGTATTTTATAATATAATTCCTAGTACGGAACACATAAATTTGAATGATTAGATATGGATGATAATTGACGTTTAATTATCGTTAAATATAGCTCGCTTGGTATTTTATAAAATAACCACTGTCAAAATTTCGAAAATAACTGGGGGTTTGCGTGGAGTAAATAACTTAAACTTTATATGGAAAAAGAAGGTTCGATGAGATGTAAAAATGTAAAATAGTCGCTTAGTCTTCTGTTGGGTATACATAGTATCTGCACAAGAAGTTTTCTCAAATACTTTAGAGATAAATCATTAGATGCACAAGCACTACTGCGTTTTAAAAACTTAATTTTAATGCTAGTAAATCTTTTAAATGTACAAAGAGCACAGAAGTGTTGTTTCAATGTATATTTATATCTAAAACTCATGATATTATATAATTTTTGCAATAATTATTCGATTCAGATATAATTCATCATGTAATTTGCAAATTCATAAAAAATTAAAGTATGCTGATCTCATAAACATCTAATTACAGCTAAAATATACAAAAATATATAACACAAGAGATTACTATCTTTTTATATTTTGATGAACATAAATTTCAGCATAAAACATGTTCAATGAAGTAACTGTAGTCGTAGGTGAGTAGAAATAAATTTTAAAAATCGATCGATATTAAGGTGGTGCTTTAAGACAATCGATAGAAATTTTTGTATATTTTTTCTAAGTGTAAAAGATAAATTTTTATTAATATAAGTATATGTTGTAAACATTTTATATGAATTACAGTTTATATTCATTACCTGAAACACCTTTGCTCTTATAATAAATAATCTAAATTATATGAATACAATTCGCATAACACCAATTTTATTATTCAAATCTGCAGAAAAAAACTGTTCTACCAATCAATTAAGGGTTAATAGATAAAATTACCCCATGCAGCAACAATGCATACTTAATATGCAAATTAAGTCGAGCAAGATAACCATAAACTATTTCAGTTTCTTTATCTATTGTAGAAATGGGTAATTATGCATAAAATAGATTGTTTTTTTATATTTCCAACAGAATAGCTAACATTTTAGTCCAGATTATATGCTCCAAAACTGTGCCAGCTAGTTTAATTATAATGTAAGCATATAATCTATCGATACTTTAATCGATATAAATAATGAGCTGCACTATATAGCAGAAATTTGTCTGAAAATGCACAGAAAAGAATTACTAAGGATGCGTTTAATTCATAAAACAACGAAATAAAGTATAAATCAAAAGGAGCTAAACTTTACGATTTTATAAGAATATATAAGAAGAGATTCTATTTTATATCTTAATAAAAGTCATTAATACTTTTGAGCAACGTTGTACTATATATAATTTGAATATCTTGAATTCTTATAAGATTCCTTCTTGTTTTCGTTTACTTGGAATTCATTTATTAAATTTTTACGTCCAATTCTTATTGACTATTTATTGATTTTTATAATCTATTTATGGGTTAATTTTCTTTGTATCGATTATATCTATTTAGACGTGTTCAGCGTTTTGGGAATATTGCACAACTCCTTGATGCATCTTTTGACACCTTCCTCTGATCTATATTCATCATCTGCTCTTCTTCTCTCAAATGAGATGCGTTTAGTGTCTTGCGGAGTGTGAGAGCTTGCATGTATGCTTCTACTTCGTCCGATATTTTTAACTCCTTAACATATTTTTAATGATATTTTGTGACCACCCCATCCCAAGTCATCAAATATTTATTGATTTTAATCATTAATTACGTAAAAAATTCAAATCATTACATTTCATTTTAATCATATTTTTTAGATTTTAATCACAATTGTGTTTTGTCCCCTAATTTTAATTAATAATGAAAGGTTTGGCATTTTTTTGTTGCATCTTTTACATATACAGGACAAAAAGTCAAACTGATTCACATGAAAAGAAGTCCTATCATAAAATTGCAGAATCTGGCGCGGAATCGGAAACCTATAGAAAAAAGTTGAGACCACGCTCCTTTATACAGGAACTTAATCAAGAAACAACATGTAAAGAAGAAAAGAATCCTGTAATAATAGACAAAGATGAAATGAAATTAGCACAAATTTTAGGCACTAGACAAAAATTTCTAAATTTGATATGGGATAGTCGATATAAAAATATACTAAAGGAAACAATATCTAGAGAAATGGATTCAGAAAAAAACAAAAGTAAAATGGAAAAGAATATATTTTTTACAACAGAATTAGTGAAAAACAGTGTTTTTGGAGTAGAGATAGATATAAAAAATCCATATATATCTAATGATTTTCAAAGTGATTTTATGCAACGAAGAAAGCCTATATTTGATCTTAACATTGAATTTTTATGGCGAATTGGTAGTTTTTTACGCCTTTGTTATAACCCCACTAGATCTTTTGTATCTTTAGAAGACTATTATATGAAATATCAGCGGAATGATATAAAATTAAGTATTCAAAATCATCGGTTTTTTTGTGAGAAAGTTCTTATTCAAGTCCCTTTTCCAAAAGAAGATTTTTACATATATCGAAAGGTTGATTCACTTCTAACAGTGGCTATACATAAATCATCAATTGTCGGTATTGGCTTTTACTGGGAAGATTCTGTTGTGATCGAAAAAAATTGTGTGATAGGCGAAAATGTTAAGATTGGAGAAAATATTAAGATTCTAAGACATTGTACGATAGAGAAAAATACAGTGATCGGAAAAAATTGTATAATTCATGGATATACAACTATATACGAAAACGTTTTAATTAAAGATAGAAACTTGATAATGCGCTATTGTACTATTGGAAACTATAATAATGAATTTACACGCGATTTGTCCGAGGTGAATCAAAATATAAGTCCGCAGTACTTTCAAAACCTGGAATTTTTTACAAGGGTTTTTAGAACATTAAAAATTCCGAACTGTAGTGCGTATATTGGTGATGGAAATGTTATTTGTGAAAAGACAATTATCGCCCGAAATTCTATAATTTTTTGATTATAATTATATATCTGGATATGTAGAAATATTTGAATATGTTTTTTTGGGTTTCAATAATATTGTTTGTTCGAATGCAATATTAAAATCAAAGATAGTTGCTTGTGAATCTAAATTTATCGGTCCTTTTGGGACGGATATTGAAAATCTTTATATTTTAAATAAACTAAAATACGATGGTATATTGGAGCAAGATAGGGAAGAGGCTTACACATTCACAGGTAATAGTTATGAGTTATTTAAAGATATAATTTGTAGATCAAATCTAACATTTTATTGATTCATATGATGTTTTAAGTGATTTAATTTATGTAAACTAAGCCGATTAAGCATACAGAAACAGTAAGACGCCAGCCAAAATAAAATAAAACAATTTTATTATTATTACTACATAAAAAAGACTATTTTCGCATAATATGATTAAAAAAGTTGAAAAATAAGGGAAAAAATTTTGCGAATTGGATTCCATATACAGAGTACTTGTAAAATTTTCATAAATAAAACTTCTTACTTATTATTTATTTAATCGATTGAATAGAACCATAACGAGAAAAAAATCACTAAAAATCTTTTTTTACGCGCAATAATTTATTAAAGATCTATCAATTATGATACTTATACGTAAACTTGTAATTTTACACAAACTTAGGCATAATGTTTAGCCATAGAACTTATAAAAATTGTATTTAAAATCTCTATTTGCGATTTTTCTATGTAGGAAAGTACTTCATTAGATCTTATGTCTATTTTTTTATATATAGAAAGCGTGTTAAAAATCGATAAATTTTTGTATACTTCTGACCGAAAATTGCTTACAACGAATTTTCTGTATTTTTAGCTAACTCGATAATTCTCAAAACGTAGTAATTGGATTAAAATAGCATAGTAAAACTACACAAAGGATATTTAAATTTCTACATTGTATTTTCACAGAAAATTAAAGCTCAAATCAAAATCAACTTATAAGCATATGTTAAAGAAATCAGATAAGTTTTTATTCCAGCCTGATGTTTCAATATATGCATTTATGTTTACATTAATACAAAGGATAATTCGTATAAATTTATATATACTGTAAATCTTATTTTGATAGACAAAGTTGAAGACAAGCCTATAGCGTAATATATTTACGACTCCAATAGAGACAAATTTTCTTGTGTTCCTCATGAAAATATAAAATCATTTGGTGAGAATTGTAATATAAAAAGGGTACTAGAGGTATAGAAAAGTGATGCTTTTATTTAATCATTGCATTTTATACATACAAATCTAGATTTTTTACTATTTCATTGATTTCTGATTTTTTTAAATAAAAACGGTATTACTTGCATATTTATAATATTATAAGGGGAAAAATATAAAAATTTATCTTTTCTATGTCCATAGATACTTTCGGAAATAAACATCGAGATCTAAACAAAACAAAAATATTTACAGATGCTAATTTAGAAATATTATGTAAGCAAAATACAGAGCAAAAAAAATCCATCACTTAATATTAGAGCTCCTTTTATATGTAAGAAACATACATAATTACCCTAATACAAAATTAAAACTCAAGACGCCAGATGTAGACATTAAATTTTTATATTAAAAATGAATTGAGTAGACATACTTGTGAATCGTATTTTCATAGCATATATAATAAGTGAATTTATCACATATACAAATTGTTTTGCTAAAAAAAATTTGCTTTACCTAAAATCATTAATTCCAACAATAAATAGTTGTATATTACTTTAAGTATGGCGATCGGAAAAAAGCAAGTGGCGCACTTTGTTCAACAGAGCTTTTAAGATGGCTGAATTTATAACCTCAAAGCATCAGAGGTTCTATTTGAATTTATATATACATGAAAAACTCACATGGGTGGGTCTGTCGAATTATATTCGTAAAATTCTTAGAAAAAATTAGACAATCAATTGCAAGCTTTTGCAGTGTAAGATGCCGTATTAGTGAACTGAACATTATTTGCGGACGTACCTTATAGCATGGATATTGTCGAGTTAAGTGTTTTATAGCATAAATACCTAGTTAAAAAAAATGCGCGTCACATACAGAACCGATATCATCTTATTCCAGGTATAGAAGTTTCAATTTCTGGAGATCATGCTGTTTAAGAAAATCTAAAGAACTACAAACGGGCGTATCACATAAACGCACAAAAAAACCCATAATCATAAGCGAATCTATAAAAAAAATATACACGAGTATATATTTAAGCCAAGTGGTCTCGATTCTTTTTGAAAATCGAAATTGAAAGATGATGCACAAAAGACGGTTAAATAGGTATAAAAATAACAGGAATTAAAAATATACAAAAGATTTGTGATGAGTCCAAATCTAATAAATCTATCATCTATTTTGCAAAATAATGAATTTATGATAGGCATTAAATACAAATTCAAATCATATAATATAGCTTATTCAAGAGAATGAAACCTATAAAAATGTAGTGTACAAATCATTTAGATATAATAAATATATGAAAAAAATTAAGAATAGAAAACGAGAACGTAAAATGTCATAAGAAAAATTGGAATATAAGTATATTCGTAATTGTTCTTAATCAGATTTAAATAATAAAAAATACAAGTTATAGAATAAATCATTGAGAAAGAAGCTTTGTAATATAATATAATTTTGAAACTAAAAAGCATTAATTACACATGGTATGAAATTTTGTTACAGGTATCTTATAGATGCAATGTTTTACTGTTATTAAACGTTTAAAATGGTAAATAATTATCATTAATGCTTATTATAAATTATAACATTTGTTATTTATATATTAAAAAATTTAAATTACTATTATGTCTGCTGCTAAATCTTTTTGTTTTGAATTTACCCACAACTGTGCACAAATCAAGTATAGGAAATTTATTATGCATTCGTATATAAATATTTTGCATCATTATATCGCGCTTAAGAATAATTTTTGTCTTTAATATCAAATTGAATCTTATATACAACTTCTAGTATTCTTCTTTTATATTTTGTTATTATAACCTAAATATTTTGTTTTTATTTTATATTTTCGCAGAAAAATAGTTTTTTTATGCCAAAAAAAAGCCAAATTATAGTTAGTGAGAATTCTTAATTATATGGATGACACATATTTAAAAACATAGAATTTAGCTTTTGAATTAGATTACAACAAATAATATATTTATAAAAGTTGAATTCACGTAGATTTCAAACCAATATAAACACATAAATATATAAACAGTTACAATATTATGCATCTAGAGCTCTTTTATGTATAAAAAATTAAGTCATACATTCCAAGATGGTCAATCTTCGACACAAAAAAACCACTCAGATTGTTTAATATTTGATTATATCTTTCTTTTTTTGTATTTTCTTTGGTTTGCATTTTATCTTGCGCATATAAAAATTTTATTTATCATTTATGGTTTACATTATACAAAGAAATTAGACACAATATTTTCAAAAAAAAAATTTTATAATCTATGTACATTCTAAAATAATAATTTGTATCTATAGTGTAAAACGTTTTTTCCCTATACTTTTAAATAAAAGGAATTAAAGATGTTTATTTCGAATGTATCTTAAATAAATTACGCATAAAATGGGTTATATTAATCCGATAAATATAAAACTATACGAAAACGTAAAAAATAGAAGATAGAGTGCAATATTTAAAATATAGCATATTGCTGAATGCATGCTATATGCTTTCTTCAGTCTATAGAATTTCGAGATAAATTCTTTTCTAGGAAAATTTACGCACCTTTGTTTATGATTAACAGCTTATTAAAAAATATTTATAAATGGCAAATAGCATTATTTGTATTCGAGATAAATGCAGTTTTATATTTAATATTAGGTCAATAACATTTTCTAAATATTTCCAACCAATTAATATGGATGTATTTATGAAAATCGAATGAATATGTTTTTTACATATTCATACTTGCATAACCATCTATAATTTATCTAATTTTTTTTATATATTATAAATTCGTGTGGTGATCAAAATTTCTACTTAGTGTGATCATGATGCAACTGGTCTTCGTAAATAAATAGAAAAAAATATTTTATAAATCATTGGAGCAATAACATGAGAGCTTTTGATAACCATGATTACAACCAAAAAACAAAGCATACTGTGTATATCTGTAAAACAAACATCTGAAATGATATTTATTGTCACAACATAATTGATCAATTTTTGCTAAAGATGTAGTAAATGTGCTGGATTCGCTGTAATATTAATTAATGAGCATTTATATTATATTTTACTTTACTGCTATATAAAAACAAGGATTTTTATATTATTTTATATTCAATGTGTCATATTTTGTATTTAAACCCAATTTATCTAAAATTTCGCTCGTTTACTAGTTTTTTTTCGATTTAAATTACCATAAGTCAGATTCGCTTTGATTTTAAAAGGAAATATGCATATCGCAATACGAGTATTACCTATAGATTAAAGAACAGACTCGGAAAAAACGATACCATTACATCAAAGAATTCCAAATAAAATATATAAAAGGAGCAAAGTTCAAGAAAGGATCTTGGCGGATGAAATAAATCCGTTTGATTGAAAATTTAAAGACACTTTCCTGAACCATAGAGCCTACAAAAATCTTCATCTAGATAAAAGGCCAATAAAACCGTGCTGTAATAGTCACATTTTTGCGTATTACAATTGAAACTTTTACATAATCGACATAATAATACATATAAGATTATAGGTAATCCAAGATAGGTTTTGAGCACATTTACAGAAATCGGTATTATAGAAGACCACTTTGTAAAAGAATTCGTCGAAAAATCAATTTTGGTATTATATTAGTTTACTTTAATATTAATTATTACAAAGCAAAACCCTTTAAATTCAGATTATATGTTAAAACAAAACAAAAAATTTTTTCCACACATAACAGACATATCATAAATTTTCATCTCTCATTATTTATCCAAGTAATACTCACAAGCGAAAACTTATATTGTATTTATATATAGAAAAGAACCAAGCAGTTATAAAAAAAGCAAAATCGCCAATTAAGAATTAAAAACAAAATATATCCTTATTAAGTGTAATCATAGTTACAAATTACTTTTTTATATTTTAAAACTCATAATAATATGTTTTTAAAGCTACAAATATCGCAAAAGCAAGCGACGGAATCAAATGAGGCAATAGAGTTTTACTTTTTGAAAATAAAATTTTTAATAAATAATTCAAAACTGAAACCCAAAGTAAAAATGAAATGGATGTCATGTGGGCAGCTATATGATAATCGGTATATATTATACTATAATTAAAGGCGCAATAAAGTTGCATAGTGTAAAAAAAGACAGAAACTTATAATTACCAGAATTTTTTATTAGTAATAGTACAGAACAAAGTAAAGAGATTTTAAAATACAAAACAACTATGAAATTCAGATTTTTTATAATGATATTATAAATACCTTTGAATAATATAATTATAATTATAATTATATGTTATATATGAACATGATAGGGGTGGTATGTTTGAGTTGTTTACAAGTCGGAACATAAGGTGAGGGTCGCATGTTCCACTTCCACACACCCCACTAATTTCCGAAACGAATTTACTCTAAAGAAAAATACCCAAGGGGGCGGCCAGTGAACAATAAAAGATAAACCATAGAGCCATGACAAGCCATGAGAAATAGGAGGCAGCTGTAAGAGTCGTTGAACTGTGCCCTCACTATGGAAAAAAGTCCCACACCGTGCAGAAAGAATAACGGTAAGTGTAGAGTGCTTTTGTAGCTTGTAACTCATATCGATGAACAGAAGACAGAATCACATACCCTCCACATAATGACTGCCGCCTATGAGAAAGGGCCCAATCCACAATGATATTAAGGGTGACAAGAAGTGCTGGGTGAGTCCCACAGAGAGATGCAGCAGCTAAGCAAAATAGTTCCTATTATTAGTAAACATACTTCCTAAAAAGTAAAAGAATTAAAACATAAATAAATAAGTAAATTCGATAAGAATTTTTTTTATTGAACATGATAATTTTATTGTCTCATGGGGTAATATACACAAAAAATCGAAATTATTATGATGTTTCTTATAATAAATAGATAGACTAATTAGTCCTCCCGACTTTTTAGAATTACTTTTTTTGTGATATAAATCCCAAACAAACATTTTTGCTTAAAAGTGCATGTTCAGAAGGATATAAATCATAATAAATGCATTCATTTTGGTAAAAATTGCATATATTTTGGAAAAACTTGCTGCATTATAGTTCAGATGGCATACAATTTTTTTGTAAAACCGGTAAAAAATTCTTGTACTCTCATGAAAAATTTTACAAATCTTAAAACTCATGAGTTTTCACATGAATTAAAAGTTATTTTTGAGAAGAATGGTTTATAACTATTGCGAAGTGATAGAGGAAAACTCATAAAACCTTTAGAGTTGATTCTATCAAGATTTATTACATAAATAATGACGGTCAATTATATTATTTTACAATATAATTGTTTCTTATTATAAAAAGTATATTTAATATTTTTTTTTTAAAATATATAAATTGTTGATCATAAATCTTGTTGCAAGGGGTTATTAGTATCTTTTAAATTATAAATAATCATAAATTGTAAATATAACCCCACCAACAAAATAAAATTACAAATATCTAAGGATATTTTTGCTACGTACTATTTTATAGTTCAAACTGTAAAAAATTAAATCATAATGTATGCATAATCTTGTATAACATAAAAATCCAAAAGTCAATTTTGCACGTTATTTTAATAATAATACTTAGTCAGGCAATACGTCAAAATGATTTTAGTATTTCTCACGTTTATTACATTTTTTTAGAGTATAAAAAAGATAAAAAGTCGATTATGTTTATTTCTTTCCTTACAATTGTAACCAGATAATAATCCACATGTACTATTCTCGCTGACTGTAAAAATGTTAGCACTGATCATTTGAATTATATAGATTCTAATAATATTGAATATTCAAATAGATATATATTATAGGATTTATATTTCGCTACGTAAAATATCCCCCTCCGTCTTTTTTTTTTGCAATACTATGCGTTTTTTCTATGTAGTAATACCAATAAAAAAAATTAAGAAATTATTTTCGTAGCCTGTTAATATATATTACCCTTTAAAAAATATTAATTGAACCTTAAGATAATTTGAAATATACTTGGTTATTTTTGTAACATACAAGAAGATTTGAAAAAAATATGTCTAAAAGTAATTTCGTATGTATCTCCTTAAGACACCTTAAATAGTTAATGGTTATTTTATATGATATTCTTTTTGAATTAGATCAAATTGAATAAAATTCGGGAAGAACTTTTTCAGTTGTCGTATATTTGTTATTAAAAATATTAGTAGCCTACTAATACTTTATTATAAGTATTTTATAAATTTAAAAATGTAAGTTTTAATGTGAAAAAAAATATATGGCCGCGATAAAAATTAAAAAAAGTGATTCAATATAAATGTTTTTTTTTAATACAAAACTAGTCGTGGATGTCAATAATAAAAAATATACAAGCTTAACAAATCATATACCACGGTGGAAATTTTTATAATTTATCACATCTATTCATTTTTTGAAACAAAACTTTTAGATATAAATGATGATAATTTTTAAAAGAAAAAAATATTTTGATTGAAGTTTATAAAAAAATATATATTATATTTTTTTTTAAAGAATTTAGAAATACAACGAAGTCAAGGCATCGTGAATACAAACAGACTGAGAAGAAATTAAATACTGAATAATCTTGAGTGAAGAAAAAGATCGATGAAAATAATGCAAAGATAAGAAAGTAAATACTTTAGATTATTTATTTCAAGGATTACATCAAACAATCAGCTTGAGAAATATATATGATTAACTAAAAATTTCCCATAAATGGCCAAAACATATTGTTTCTGCTATTTTTTGCGTTTGATACCAGAAATTTACTATTATATAACCACTACGATATTTTATAACCAGAAATTTATGAAATTTAAGCTTGGTTGTATTTTGTATGCATATAATAATCTTTTTATTTCGACTAGGACCGCAAATTTTATTATGTGGTCAACTTTAGTTTAATTTATTATAATATGAAAGATTTGTGGTAATAAATTGTTTACGGTTAAAAAAATTATATCTTTGCGTTAATTTATTTATATGTTGTAATAATACGCTAGAATTTAATTTTATTATCGCTAAACCCAAGCGCACCTTATAAAGAATATTACAAAGAAAAAGGTTTTTTTTGTGCTTTAATATATATATTATTGCATTAAATGGTTTTTTGAGAAGACTGTATTTTTTCATCCCTAATTTCAAAAATTGATATGCTCGAATCGATTGAAAAACTACAAAAACATAATCATTCTAAAATAACACGATGTACTACAATAAAACACATCTTATCATCTTCAGACATGTATTTTTTTATTTTCTAACATAAAAAGATATGAAAATGTATAAAATATTTTTAAATAGTCAAATGAGCATGTTTTTTGAATATTTTAATGCAAATCTGTTTTTCATACTTAAAATTCCATTTACATATTTACGATATCTGTTTTATATTCTAAAAATGTAATTTACATCCATTTTTAGTGTTCTGATAATTATGTATTATTGCTGAATCACATCGATATTTTTGTTACATTAAGTAAGATTTTTTAGACAGGATATATTTTTATACAGCATACAATTTTATACGGGTATTTTTTTTATATATTAAAAATTATTTTTTTGATAATTGTTGTAAAATTTTTACATTTTTTATATCTAGTAATAAAAATCATGGATATTTTAATACTTTAAAACAAATTTAAACAAGTTTTGAATAATTTAAAACATATAGGCGAATCATACTTATAGATATTCACATATTTTTTTTGATACAAGTATTCTTTTTAATAAGTTTATGATGGGCGAATAGATGTTTCTATGCTATTTCTAAAGAAATCGACGCATTTTTATTATTCATTTATGGTTTTTTATGTAATTATTTACTTAATATTTCGATAAAATCAAAAAAAAAAAATTCGTAAATCACATTTATACATTTTGAGATTAAAAATTTGCTCTTTTAAATACTAATAATAATCTCTAATTATATAGCGAAAAGTATTTTATGATGATTTACGCAAGCAAAAAATCATTATGAAATTTTGTATTAATGTATTCAAACCTTATTTAATAATATTAGCATTTTATAGTATTATAAAAGATAAAAATTTTTTTCTGATATAAACAACCATAATATATGAATAGTATTTCAAACATTTTCACTGTGTGTATAATCTCAGAAAATAAAAGAAAAGATTTCTATTTGAATTTTTTTCGGCACATAATAACATATATTTCTGTACATTTTCCGACACATATTTGTCGTATATAATGTATAATTATTGTAATCTAGCAGAAAACCATTTTAATCTAATAATGAGTCCGTAAACGACATTATTGATGAAAAATAGATTATTCGATACATAATTTTTTTCCAAAATATTTATAGTCAAAATCTGTGATCTTAAGGCACGTCGATAATAGCTATATATGGATCCTGTAAAATTAATTTTTTTTGTTTTCAATACCACATTGATTCCGTAACAAAATAAATAAACTAAATGACAAAATGGCCTATTAACTGATCATTAATCACAACTTCAATTTTGCGTATGCTGTCATTCTAAGATGTAAAAATTTTTATCATGATAAGCCTTTATTTTTTTGTGTAAATATCTACATTTTAAGATACCGTTGCATATGTATTGGGAAATATATACAGATAAGATGTTTATAAACTCTTTGTATTCAATGCATACAATATTTATTTTAGATCTACTTATCAATAAAAAAATAACACCATAGAATGTATGGCTCATTGCATTATACCAAAGAATCACAACATAAAAACTAAACAATAACAAAAAAAAAGAGTTATACTTTCTTCTAAACTTTTTTAATTATTAGACTATAATATTTGAAAAAATCTTATATGAATAGAATAAGAATTTATTCAATATTTAACGAGACAATCTATATTTTAATGCACAGAAGTATAAATGCTTTTTTTCAAATTTAAAACGCTTCTGACTTCGCTGAAAACCTTCTAAATCTACATAATAAGATCTTAAATTTTTTTCTCTGATTTATGTCATATTCATATTTTTTGAAGTGTTAAATCATATATTTATTTCGTATTTTCAATTATTTTCAATGATAACCATTTTAGATTGGTAATTACATTTTTGAAAAGATATTATTTATTGATTTTTGTTTACCTATGAATAATTAAAATTCGCGTTTTGTTCTGATTTTGATTTTGTAAAACAGGGTATGTCAATAGTTGTTTTTAACAAGCTGTAATAATTTTTTTGTCTATCTTATTCGGTTTGAACCACATGATATTACTAATTTTTATCATAAAGCTTATCAGTTTAAAGAGTCTTTCTTTATAATTGAGTCTGATTGAGATCCACTTTTATTTTTATATCTATTTTATCGTATTTTTTATTTTTTAATTGTTTATTTTTATTTTCATCTTATTTATATCGTATAAAAAATGTAGTGATTGATTTCAAGTGAACACATCATATCTATATTTACATGTTTATCTCTTTATCATGCGTATCTTCGAAACCTCGCCTCTTCTAAATCCTATTATTTTGCATGTTTTTCACAAATCTATAGTACGAACGTTTGCCTCGAATTGTTTTTCTTCTTCTTTTTTTTTGAGTAATTAAAATTTTTCGTGTTACCATAACATTTCGTGTTGAATTTGTTTGAAATTCGTAGAAAAATATAAAATTTACGTTTTCTTAATTATCTATAATAAATTCAATCTTTATTTAGTCAATAAAAACCTTGAATATTTTATGTTAAGATTTCATGACTTACTATTGGTTTTTTGCCTCAAAGTCTATTATTTTAGTTTAAAGCATTTTATTGCTTATTAGTTATAACTATGTGTCAAATCTTGGAGTTTTATGCCAATTTAGTTCTCTTCACAAGCTAAAAAAATAAAAAGAAAAAAAATACTGAAGATTATATTTTATATCATGATGCTTTTTTTTACAATAATATACGACAAATTATACCTGAAAACACTATCGCAATCTTTCTGATGATGAAATTGGTATTGAAAAAAAAAATCCTCAGATATCTATGTGAATATATAAAGTTGGTAAAAAGTTTATTTGTAAATTTAGATAAAATTTGCAAATATACTTTATTTTTTGAGTTGATTTGCCAAATCAAAGACAGTATGGTTTTTATATATATTTTTGTGTAATATATTCCCTTTGCTATTCAATATGTATTTTGTATTTAGATTGCAACAATATTTGTTTTATCTTATATTTTTTGAAGAGAAAATGGCACGTCTTACGATTTATGCTCAAAAAAAGTAGGTAAAAGCTTTCATGATATTAATATTTTACAAAGGTATATGGTGTGGAAACACGCAACACAAATTTTTACGCTTTTTTTATAATACCAAAGGCATTGCATTAAATATAAAAACTAGCAGATTTTTAGCTATTTTGTATTTACTCTTGTTTAAAATTATAGTTTAAACCGTTATAAAAGCCGAAATTTTAATGGAACGCTATATGAAGTATATAATTTATATTTACTGCTATTCATAGAAATTATAAGTAATTCTTATTATATAATGATGTTTACGCATATTAATAGTTTAAAAAATTTTAATAGGTGTATACACTAAATACAAGTCATATGTACAAGTTTTTTCAAAAATGGCATAAAAAATTTTTAAGAGCAATAATGGCATATTTGGATCGATATTAATTATCACATCACTGTGTTAAAAGACTAGTTCATAAATTTTGCCTACAAATATACAGTTTTATGGGACTAGAATTTAATTTAGTTTTCAATTAATTATTAAATAAAATATGAGAACAGGTAAAATATGAATTCATACATTTTATAAAATTGTTATTTTATGCTTTTACTTTCTTGAACATTAGTTCTAGATTTTAAGATGAACAGTTAGTTAAAAAACTATCAATATCTTTATATAAGCGCTCTTGTGTAGCCAAGGGCATCGTATCAAAAAAAGACAATTAATACGCAAACTATTTTGTAATCATTTCTATACAAAGATAATTCCGATAGATAATATGCACTGTGTTGTAAAGTAAAGCTTCAATTTCCATTAGTAATTAGATAAATAATTTTTTTTATATAAATAGTTCTAAGGATAGACACAAATGGTATGTAGTAATCTACCGATTCTTTTTCTTACAAAATATTTATACATCCATCTTTTTCATTTTGCTTGTTTTAGATACGAAAGAAACTAATCAAAACTTTACTTAACCTTAATCGTATAATTTATATTAAAAGTAATAAAAATAACCATCTTAGTATCAAGATAAGAGAAAAACATTGATCTAAAAGGTTTTTAATGGCCAGCAATGTATAATGTTCTTTAATATGTATATCTCAGAAAATAAAATTATAAAACCATAAAGACAAAAAAATATTTTATTTTATAGATACTGACACAAATTGTGGGGATTTTTCATAATTTTTGTTGTTTGGAAATCATATTGAAACCATAAAATTACCAATATAAACCACATAGATATTATATATAAACGTATACAATGCATTCGTTTTTAATCTGTATAAATAAGTTATAAAGAATTTTTACAGCTGTAATTTAAGTTTATATTTAATTGGTATATGATAATTTTGCTATATACTTATAAAAAAATTAGAAATTATATCTATTACATTTTTTAAGTCTAATATACAATATAAATAAATATCAAGTCTATTTCTGCATGTATAAAAAACGACTTTTTTACTCTAAATTCTAATAATCTTGAATTTCTAACTATGAAGCTATTTTATTTATATAATATCATTTTTTAAGGCACTCTAAATTTTTTCGATATTTTTAGTTTCATAAAAATGAATAAGAATGTCTGTAAAAAAATTTATTTCGAAAAATTTAGGTAGTACTCAATCTTGCAGACTCATCCTAAATGAGAGTTTAGATTTTTATAAAATTTTATAGCACACATCTTTTATAGTTGGTAATTGTATCGAAACGATTCCACTTTTTTTTTAATGAAAGATTTGCATTGAAAAAATAATATGAGTTATCCGAAAACAACAAAAAACTAAAAATATGGCTGTGTGGAAATAAAGAATAGTTTGTGATTTAGATCTATCATAATAACTATTCATATATTTAGTTTCACATCTTTTTTGCATATATTTTAATAACCAACCACAATGAAGGGTATCAAATGTAACATTAATACAAGCAAGTATTTTAAAATGTATTTATAATAAAAAATTTGCACTTTATACTCAAAAAATATATTTTTGCATCTGATTTTTTATCGCTATTACATATAATTGCTTTTTTAAATTTTATACTGTTTATAATAATCTCCTTATTTATATTATTCGAGGATGCTTGTAATTTAAAACCTTTTCTCAAGAGAAATATTATCTTCTCAATTATTTATTTTTGTTTTATTTAGTTTTCGCTGCAATTATGTCTATAATAATATTTTAAGAAATGATTTAATGCATGTTATTTTTAGAATTAAACAATTTTTTTGTATTTTTTATTGCCTTATAACCTATAAAAATCTAGATATGATCTAATGCATTAGCGTTATTTACATGAGAAGCTCATATTATCGTAGTTTATTTTCTACGTGCCAAAAAATACTTTTACAATAATTACATGGATTAGATCATATTATAGATATTGGCACAAAAAAAATATCATTTTAGAAAGAAAATGTAGAGCAGACATAATCAGACATAATTTAATTACTTTTCTATAAAACTTAGACGTTAGTTCACTCCAATCTAAAATCAGATAAACAAAAAAGAACAAGATCAAATTGAATCTGTTTAGACTAAGAAATAAACGACCAAAAAGACACATAATTACATAGTTTGTAAGTTTGGAACATACACGAAAACGCTTTTTTTACTGTTTTGTCTATATAAATACAGAAAGTGCTTTGAAAATCGACAGGCGAGATATTATAAAGGTGTAAATAAGATCTAAAACGATTAATAGGTATTCATTATAAATAGAAGATGCTTTTTAAGGCAATTGAAATATTTCGAATAGAGAAATTTGCGAAAATTTGCATATATTATACTGTCAATTATTGGGAAAAAACGCTTCTGTACAAGTAAATTCTTATAATAGTGCAGTTGACAGCATATCAACGTAATACAATGCTAATATTTATCCATGTTAGCAATTCTGCGACGTATTATGTAATCTATATAAGAAAAAAAAAATTTCTTCTGTTTATAAGATATGTGTATATCTTTGCAAAATGCTGCAAAGAGTGTAGTTTAAAATACACATTTTTTTTTGTACAGACAGAGTATCTAAAAACATTGTGAGATCGCGAATGTTTGAGAAATCAAATCATTGATATAGAATGCAAAAACTTTCATTTATATAAAAAGGCATTCTATATTCTCTTTAAAAAAATAAAGCGGTATTTTAAACGAAATTTACTAACGCGCAAATTTTTTTGTGCATAAAACTGTCAAAAAAGACAAAACTGCATATTTAAAACAACAAAACCGGACATTTATGTCTTTTTTTACTCTGCATAGTATTTATAAAAACCGATATTAGAATTTTTCTTCGGCTGGAATTGAATATTTGTATCTCACATCAGGCTTCGAAGCAGGGAAATCCTTTGTTATGTTGAAATTTTACATAATTTGTTCTAATGCGTATGCTTTTTGTTTAAAACAACAGCATAAATTGCGTTTTTAAGGATAGAATATAAAAATGATATTTTTTTGTTGTAATATGTTCTCTAAGAATAAAAATAAAAATTTAATTGTGTTTATTATTCAATTTTTCACCATAATACATGATCTCTTATTTTTAAATATTTTCATTATATGCTTACAATTTAATTTATGTCTGATAAGTATTTCTTAACCCCACAAATAAATATACTACTTCATAAAAATTTCATTTTTTTTGCCTAAAAGATCAAAGATCACGGTTAATTTTGATTTTTTTATATGGACAAATTTATAAATGTATCACAATTTTTATAGTTATCATCAAAATTCCGATATGTGCAAAATATCAACTGGAAAAATCAAAACTTCTGCGTAAATAGTAGCAGACAGAATAAAATTTTATTTATTACATATCACCCTATATAAATATTATAATGTTCCTGTATAAATTTTTCCAAATTTATCTGTATATTCAATTTAAACTTGAAATATAGAAAATAACATACTAAAGAAAGAAAGTATATACATCCATACAATATAGACGTATTTTTATTAAATATTATTTAAAAATAAAACAATAATATAGTCACATTTTTATTTACATGTTGAAATTATCTAAGATATACTTGAAGCTTGAAAATCGATCTGGCAGAAATAGATTGCAACAAAAACATACAAAGAGCCATCTATTCTTCAATTTATATTCATGGTAAAGAGCCCGGTCTAATTTACACTGTATAGACATATATAAAGTTTCTATAAAGGGCCGAAAAATTTGTTACATATTTTAGTGTAATAAATATATTTGTTTATATGTAAATAAATATACTTGAATACATTAATCATTTTCATATTATAGAAAAAAAATGGCTTCAAAAGACTATCGAAAAAAAAGAGATTAGTAATTAAAAACAAAACCGATAAAATTTGTATATTTTACTTATAAATTACCTTTTGTGGAATATTTTAAATTCGACTTCAAAACAATTGTAAGGCATGGTTTGCAAACGTCATTGGTTTTTTAAATACTTTGATTTGGAAATTGCTATATATTTTAAAAATAGATATATGGCATGGATCTCGATTATCAACGCGTTTATATCATTTATCTTGTTTAAAAAATCATTGGACAACTTTTCATGGCCCAAGATAATAGATTTTGATTCAATGCAAACATTTATAGAATAAGACTGCATGATTTTTTCTAAATTTTACCTATCAAATGGGGGTATTTGTGTCTGACAAAAACTTCTCTAAGTAATAGATTACATTTGATAACAAGCAGTTTAAAACCAACAGAAATATCACAGAAATATTTATGCTTATAAAAAAATTCGTAAAAAAAAATATGCAAAAGAGACTAGAAATGAAATGAAAATTGATCGGTTTTCTTCTTAAACCTTTGCTTTTGCATTATCATATATTGCAGATATATATTTGAGCTTTATAACAAAAAAAATGTGATCACTTGACGTATAAAATACAAGATAATGTAAAAAGACACTCAAAAGATTAAAAAAACATAATACGACATAAAGTAATAATAATAGCTGACATCCATTTAATAAATTCAGTAAAATAACTTCTTAAATTCACAGTTATCGTGAGTAGCGTAAGACATCGAAAAAACATATGAATAAAAGTCATGAAATAAGCAACTATCATAAGAAAATATACAAGAAGCTCTAAAAATATAATATATACATGAAAAGTAACATATTTATCATAGTAAAAAAAATTGTTTACTACAGACAAAAAACGAAAAGAAAACAAATTAATCCGCATTTATATAACTTAAAAATAAAATACATATCTATCCAAATTTTATAGCATAAAATATATCATATGCGAGTTTATCATTTATCACGAAAGACTATGAAATTTAATTGAATACATGAATTAAATTACAGTGAAGTTTTTAATGTAAAAAGTTTTGTAATTTGTGCCACGAACTTTTGGGGTATTTTTGAAATAGGCATTCTACTCATACTGTTCATAAATGTAAAATAAAAAATGATTTGATGAGCGAAAAACCGTAGAATAAAAAAAGGTATTTATTAATATTTACTTTTTTAAACTGAAGATAAAAACTTGATGATACATGGAAATACAACGATTTTTCATATTATATACGATAGGAAAACATGAAAAAAAATTCTATAACATTCTTGCAATGTGCAAAGTAAAAATTCAAGAATAAAATATACCTAAATAGTGTTAGAATCGTAAGGTGTGATCGTTTAATGTCACCCAAATATGAACACCGCTATGGAATACACAAATCAATAAAAGAAAGCTATATACATGTAAAAAATATATTTCAATATTCTTCAAAATATAAAAAATATCTATTTATATTTTGGTAGAGTATTGAAATATAAAATAAGTTATCATACTATTTTATAAAAATGGCTCTTTTTATAAAATTCATATCTTTTATTGACGCATATATTTATATACGAAAATTTGTATAATGATATCGGGAATGAAAAAAATTATGGTTTAAAGTTATCGTACGATTGCAACATGTAAATTTTTTGCCCTTCGGCTATATTTTTCAGAAACATATTAATGCATGGAAGTTTACAGTACAAATATAATGAGTTTAAAATTTATAATCCCCAAGTGAGTTATTCACACTATAATTACATAATTTTGGGTTTTAAATTTAAAATTTAATAAAATGAGCTATTTATGTCAATAGTTATATACAACAAAGTGCAAAACGTGTAGAAAGGAAGTTTTTAAAAAATATTTTTTGTAAATTTATTCATAAAATGCTCTTTATAAATTTTTTGATAATTAACTTATTATATTCATTTATACGTCTTTGTATGCTTCTAAAGATGTGATTCATATTTTTGAATATTATTGAATATAACCTTCAAGCAACAAATAGAAACACAAGTCCATAGTTATTCGTTTGTTTTGTATGTAAGCGATGAATTTTTTTGATATAGTATATAAATATGCTGTGAATAATAAGATCAGAACTCGTTATAGAAGGGTTTTTAATGTTTTTTTCAAAAGTATGTTTATCAAGTAAAAAATATTCTTTATATGATAAGATCTCAAATTTTTCTTAATTTTATATTTCTGTATAAGACACTGGTTTTCAAAAGGGGTGTTGCAATCTATTAAATTTCTACCTTGTAATATTTAAATTGGAAAAGAAATTTAAGGTTAAACATTAGTTTAAAATAAGATACCAAAAAAATACAAAATGAAGAATTAACTACATTTTGAAGATAATAACAATTAAATTGATTTCATAATAATTTATGTTTGATTAAAACTAGTAGATTGATGTTATATTCATATTTAATTGCTAAAATAAATAATCTTTTTGACTAATAATTTGGTGATTTATAATCTGTGTAATCACAATATGCAGATATAAACAATAAATTCAGATTTAGCATCGAACCTTAGTTAATAGTTTCTCATTACCAATAGTAATATTTGCGGTATAATCAGGTTATATTCATATCCGATATACTATTGAAATTTACCAAACCATTTCGATGTAATGTAACTGCTTAGACGGAATATGGTTCAAACGAATATCAGAGACTTTGTGATTGGAATATGGATAAAATATGTCTTTTAGTTACAGAACGTAAACATATATGATTAGGAGTTCGTTTCCGTTTATATATCAGTGAGGATTTAAGTTGTCTGAATATCATTATTTATAAAGTACATAGATTCAAGGTTATTTTTATATTTTTCATCCTCTTTCAAGTTTAATAAAATATTTATTTAAAACTTCGATTAAAATTGAAAATGTATTTTTTAAGGTTAATAAAATATATTTCACAATGTTTTTTTTATTATAACGATGGTATTAATAAATTTACATCACAAGTAACAAAGTTTTATTTAGAAGTCCACATAACTATATATTTAACAATATTAACATCTAAATTATATTTATCTATATAATTTTACATATTAATGCATTATATAATCTAGTTAAAAAAAATATTTTGGTGTACGTATAATATTTTAGAATCAAAAAATAATCAGTTGTAGAAATATACTTCGTTTAAATTTGATTTTTTTGTTATATATTTATTCTAAAAAAAATTTCCGATCATATATAGATTTAGAATATTGGTATGCGACAAACCCCGACATTTGTCTAAAAAACCACGTCGAGTGTTCTTTCTAATATTTTTTAGTTCATGCTACAGCGCATTATAAAAATGCTTTGAATTTATAAAATTGCATTTTTTTAATCTTTCAATACGATGGGTTTTTATTACAAAATATCTCGAAGCTACAAATTTATTGTAGTAATACAAGCGTATAATTTTTTATAAAAATATTAGCTACTTTTTTTTTGATTTGTAATAGGAAATTTTATTACTAGGTGATATAAAAACAACGTAAATTTTATATTATTCAGGGACAATATTTGCAATTTTCTCAAGATTTTTTATAGGTGATCTTACAAAAAATAAGATTATCTCATTTGATTATTCAAAAAAAGAAGAAGAAGCATCCATAATATTTCAGTTCTTGTTATAAAGTACAACTTGCGCTGTCTCACGTGCACACATCTTTTATTACTTTCATGTATTTTATTCTAATAGAAGTATTATTATAAAAGTCTCTTCTGTATCGTATTTATATATTAAAGTGTTTCTAATAATCCCAAGGTGTACAATTATGCCTATATCGTAGTAGTTATTGCGAGTATCTGCTACATTATTATTATTGTGATACCACACCTCACCAAGATATAAAATATGAGAAATTTTTGTACACCACTTGTTTTTATATATAAGCTCATATATATAAATATCAAACTATAAATTATAAATAACATCTTTTTTTTCATTGTTTTTGAAGATGATAATATGACTTAAATAGTTTTAAAGAATTTATCAATGACTTCGTGGGGATCAAATAGGTGCAACTGGATTATTTTTATCATTGTATTCTAATAATACACAACTTATATTGTTCAAAACACAATATAGATGTAAGCAATATTCCAATCTTTTTGATTTACATTGTAAAAATTCTCTAAGTGATAAATTTTATTTTTCACAAATAACGGAATTGTAAAAAAAGCCCCCCTTTAAATATTCATATTACAATTAATCAAGTACATATCATAAAAATATTTATGCTCATATACAAATCCAAACTATTTATTTGTAAGGAAATTTGTATGCAAGATCGTTTGTAAATGTTTTCTTTAGTTCTAACAGCACACATCTTAACAGCATAAATATAAAATCAGACAACAATTATGGCTTTTGATTCTATAAAAAAATATAGAGAGATACAAAAGGTTATAAATTTAGCGGTTAATTCTCAAATATACATAGCATATCTTGTGTTTTTACGAATTTATAAAAAAACTAAGCTAATATACGCATTTAGCTATCAGTTCTTTTATATAGAAGTATGATATGGGTTCACTAATCTTTAAGCATGTTTCATATTTAAACGTAATACAATCGTAGCTTAATTTAAAGGATTGTAACTTTACATTATCTATCTTCTTAAAAAAGAATAGACGTCAAAGAAGATGAACAGAAGAGACTGTTATGATATTCCATAGGAAAAAAAATACTTTAGTCTTAAAGAGAAAATCTTTAATATACAAACCATAATTAAGCTAAAATAAAAGATAAAAAAAATGCAAAAATTATAGGCACATAAACATTATAGCTAAATTTATTTGAGCATATCGCCCTATTAAAAAAAAAATCATGAGTTAGTTTTAAAGTATATAAATTTAATAAACTAACTAGTAATCGTGTTTTCCAAAATTTATTGGGTTTTCATAAAAGGTGCAGTATGTATATTCATAAAGTTTCGCAATAAAAGCGTAGACTAAAAATTTTTATATGCAATGTTTGCATTTGACACCTATAATCGTTTACATACACAGACATGACACCCCTCATACTTTTGGTGGCTTTTTTACTTCTATTTGTGCTTTTAGATCATCTAAACACATATAAAAGTTAAACTCGATGTATTTAAAGATGTAACTTTTTACACATAACATAATCCGTCATCCAGTGTTTGCTGTCGCTTTTACAGCTAGGAAACATTAATTACATATTTATCATGCTAAAATACATTTTTGTATAATATTCAGACCTTTAAGCATCAAAATTGAAGATTATACGTCTAATGGTTGTATAACGCAACTAATGTTGCAGAAATGATTAAATAAATATAATTTAGCTCTCTTAAGCAATGATGATACATAGAGAAAAAATTATTTTGGAATTCCAACGATTCTAAATTTCATTTTAGTCTCATATACCATATTTTAATAATTTCTTATATGACTATTACATCTTTTGCTTATCTTATGAACTCACGCTTTAAGTCCATAGATTTCTCATAAAACTGAAGATATCTTTGTGTAAATGTTTTGTTTTATTATATAGTAGTTAAAATAGGATAAGCTCAGTTATTGAATAACTTTACAATGTTGGTTTATTTTGCTACATCTACACTTACTTAAATCTTTGTTATATGGAGAAACTCTATGTGATTTTTGAGCTCGTTTAACCATCACATACAGGAAATTGTTGATTCGATTCGGCTTGTTCATTATTTTCATTGTATAACTTTTTAGTATCAGCAGACTCCGCTGCAGGTATTATATGTTGCATGTATATTTATATCCGTCCCCACGTGTGTTTTAAGGTTGAACATAATCCATTGTTTAAAGTTTTTTATGTAAAACAGACAGCTAGAATTCACAAACTTTATAAATATAAATTATTATAAAATAATATCAAAAGGTATAGATTTCCTGTCATTGCAAGAAAATCAAAGCTCAATTCCATAAATAACTAAAATTTGATTGTAAGCCTACAGTGTTCAGGAATCTCAACTCAGGGTGACTCGCACGCACAAACAAAAGGGTCTAGGAAGATGTTCTGATAGTAAGTTTGACATATGAAAAAGTATACTAAAATATTATAGAGATAAATTGGAAATTTTTTTTAGTAATATGTATCATTCACATAGATCATTAAAATTTCTTTTTAAAAAACTGACGTAGTAAAATATATTATACCTTAAGAAATTATATTTGAGTTTTTTTTAACTATTCATATATCGGAATTTTTTTAATAAAGCTTGTTAATGCACAACTTTAGATTGCATTAAAAAAAAGAGTCTGATCTGTTCTTCTTCTTATTATTTCTTAATGTAAATGCTTTCGAATTCATATTCTTAGCATATAATATCAACTATTTAAAACCTATTTTTGCGTGCAGTGTTCATGCCTTTTGTAACAATAAATAATTTATCATATAAATCTATTATTTGAAAACGCCAAAATCTATTTTATGACACATTTTACTATCCGTGTTTTGTATACGTAAATTATAGTGAGTTTATTCAATACGAGATAAGATGTTAGTATGTTTCTTATTTTCAAATTTTGTCTTTTTATTTATACTTTCTTTTATAATTTCTTATGGTTTAATAACATGTTATTAGTATTAATTTATCTTTTACAACTTTTTTTAAATATACATCAAAAAGTAAAGAATAGATATATTGAACCATGTAGTTACCATAATTTTCACATTAAAATATGAAAAAACAGCAAACCTAAGCAAAATAAGACGAAAAAAATTATAAGAAAATCAAGCCAACATACATCGTGTCTAACGATCTCGAATAATTGAAATAGAAAAAAAAACTTTGGGGCACTTTGCTTTCATATGATACACGAAAAATTCTTACAATGCCCAGTTTTTCAGAATACGTGTTATCGTTTTTGTCAATAAATTAGCAAATTTTCTGGTATTCGATTTAGATAAACAAATTGAAATGCTCGAGCTTTTCTAAGGAAAAAAATGTTCATGTAAAAGTATTTCGTGAATGTTGAGATTATAGAATCAACACGAAGGTTTGGTGTATGCGTCCTTTATGTTTATACAAGTCCAATTTGTGAGACATTTAATGAGAATGCATAAGAAAATAAGTATCCAATATATAAAATTTAAAAATTTGATAAAAATTGAATTGTCCGCCAAATTTAATTTGTGATACATTTATAGAACTATTTAAATATAAAAGACATGATCAGGGAATTATATTTGCTGTTATTATTCAATTTTTCAGATATGTGAAATAAATATTTAATTGAATTTAAATCTAATAATAAATATATTTTAAAGCAGAAAAAGTCAAATTGTTCATAAAACTTTTTAGTTAAAGGAACGTAACTTTTAAATATCAAGTGATGTTTCTGAAATGTAACGACTTATTCAAAAATTTTGTAATTCCATAACATATCATTTGACAGTAAAATAAAGAAAATAAATTATTGCATAATATAACAAATAGTAATTTATTTTCAAAAAGTCTTATTAAAAATAAAAATAAACAACAAGTATATATACGTATCATAAAATGTGATAGGCTAGGAATATAATTGTCACATGTTGAGAGTTGGGTATTATAACCGTAGCAGAAGAATATGCATAAACAATAGATTATTAAAATACCGATTTCAAGGGTCTTTAAATGTAATAATAACATTAGAAATTGTAAGGATCATATTAAAGAATTGCAAATATAACAACTGTTACTCAGAACAATCTAAAGTTTTTAATGCAAATTAGGATGGTTGAAAAAAAAATTGGCACAAAAACCTATTTTACTTTATATACACAATTAAAACCGAGTTTTCAGGATAACACGAAATAAGAATATTATAAGCAAACTACTAAAAAATTTTATCACGCAATATATATTTTACACAAAATAAGGTACGATTAAAATATTTCTACTATAATAGATGTAAAATAGGTTTAATTGGATAGCCACTTAGTTGATGAATATTTTTTGTGTTTAAACGAATATTAATGCGCAAAAAAATAAAACAAGAGTATTGGTATGAAAAATTTTTACAGTAAAGTAAAGTGTTTTGTTTTACGTATGAAATGATGTACAATATTATAATATGAACGCAAAACATATTCCTAAAATGAAATTTTTGATACCATTAATATCATATAGCTATATCTGAAGTTTTTTCAGTTCTAAAAAGCGAAATTCTAATTTTATTTCAGATTCCATGATATATATATTTATAATTAATTTTTGTAATACATAAAGACTTTGTAGAAATTTGCACTATGGTTTTTGACATTTTTTTACGGTTTTAGAATGGCTAATTTAGTATCGAATGATTATACCTTGATTGAAAAGATTATTTTAGTTGATATTGTAAGATTCATAATATTTTTATTTTCAATATTATATTGCATCCGCTTTCCTGTGCATTATATCGTCCCTTTTACATTCGCATAACAATAGTTTAATTATATAAAATAAAATGGGAACTTTATAAAATTTAACGAATTTTCTATCTATAAGCGTATTAATTTTTATTTTTTATTAAACGCAGTGTAAGCAAATAAAATGATTTGTGTATATTTAATAAAACACAAATCAAATAAAGATGTATATTATAAAATTAATACATTTCAACTTTTGCAATGATTGTTGCTTATACTTATAGGGTTTTTTTCTGATTTTATAAAACATCATGATCCATATAAATATCTAATTTTATTCAGCAGATTATATGGCTTATATCAGTTTATTTTTTTGCAAGCAGACATAGCATAAACAATGCAAGAGTAATATAAAATATTTTATCAGTCAATTTATACTGTTCGAGGCAATTAAAAATAATTTTACCCTATTTTACAACCCCTTCAATGAATTCAAAAACAGACTGATCGTCTTTGATACTTTTATTTTGCAAAGCTCTATTAGTTGTGAAATAAATTCGTTATTTAGCTCTTTATAAAAAACATATTATATAACATAACCGCAAACCTATCATATAATTTGTTTTTCTAGGGCATAATGGGCTTGTACTATCAAATCTAGTTTCAGCACTACAATTTATTTAGGCGATTTATAATTTACATAAAAAAATAATATTTAAAGGTTAAAATAACATTTGATTCACCGTATTCTTATATTCACTTTTAGAAAGGCCATTTAAAAATCATTTTTGTCGATATCGCACAAAAAACTGAGAACATTAATATTATAAATAAGACACAAATGCTACCATGATATAAAAAAAAATGTTATTACAAAAAGTGTATTATTATACAGTATAGTTCTGTTAGATGCTGAGGCAAACGTAATAATCATGCTTTCTAATCACTTAGAATCAAAAATTACTTGTCAACAAAGCTCCAATGTATAAAAAAAATTCGCGCGCATTTACTCTGTATTTTATATAATTTATATACATTTCAACAGTCACCTGTTCACTTTTATTCTGTCCGTGATATCACATTTCCATATTGATCATTTCGACTGGGAATTGTATCATTTATAAAAACACAATTTTTATTCAATCATAAATTCGGATATTGCGAGATATGATGATCCTAAATGATTTACGCGTAAAATCTTAATTTTAACGTGGTTTAAACGAAAAAATTCAATACCTGCTATTTTCTTATAAACATTGGAATATTTGAGCATTTTCTTATTATTGAATTTTTAAATGCAAGCTTGATAAAATCTAAGTGAGATCTGCCGTTCAATTCTACGAACGTGAATTTATGGCTTTATATATATCCTTGCGTCTGAATACTTAGTGCCATCTTCACATTTTTATTCATTTTCTGAAATTTAAGCCAAAATTCATGTGTATTTTCATCTTCTCTGTCATTCATCATATTTACATCGTTTCTTTATGTATTAGAAGTAGAGAAAAATGTTTTGGTTTAAGACATTAGTATAATTCATCATGTACTGTATCGAGTATTTTGGATCAAATTTTTATTTATGTATTTTATCCATCGCTTTATAAAATTCTTTGACGACTTTTTGTACAGTGTAATTTATACAAATTGGTTTTTTCTTATCCCACTGCTGACATATCTCATCTTTTCATTTATACAAGTTTTAATTTCATAATCCTGTACTTTTATTGAAGTATCACATAGATTTAGAATCATATCATGCGTAATTTTACCTATATTTGTATTTAAATTGACTTAAAACAATTTATTAATAATTGAAACGTAATTAGGCCATTGTTTTTTCTTCGTTAATTTTACTGTTTAGTTCTTCTTCTATATCTTGTTATTCGATTTTTTTTTGATTCAAGATCTTAGCGATTATACTCTTGACATGAAAAAAACGTTGATATTATTATATTCGTAGAGTTTATGTAAACCAGAACTTTCTAGTGTGTTTTTTGCCGAAACAAAAGTTGACCTTATATAATACCTGCAACTGTCAGGACAACCCTTTGTGTAAGACTTTTACAAAAAAAAAATGAGATTAGTTTTTCTATATAGATATTGCCACTGCAGCATTTATCTGCGTTTTTTTGTCTATTTTTCTTTTCGTTTTTCATTTTTCTACTAAAGGGTTCGATAGGAGGAAATAATTCTATTCAACCACTCAAAACAAAGTTTAAATATTTATTGACATTCTTTAAATTCGCTGTGCTAAATTTATACTGTATTGTCATCAATAAATTTGTATAGATAGCCATTACAGCTAGTAATCTCTGTTATTACCACCTTTTCCCAAATATCTTGTATCTTTTTATTTGTATAAATAACACTTCTTTTTTAGATTTTTTAGTTTGTTTTATCGACCCATTACGCCAAAGAAAAGTCTCAGTTACATTTTTCGTTTATGCTGTATATATTAGCTGCTATTTTAGAAATATTCTGCACCTCTATTTTATGCAAATTTTAAACCCACACGAGCTAAAACTATAGATCAACTTTAAAACAGATGTTTTCATGCCATTTGTACTCGTAAACAAACGAGGGCTTTTCTTGCTATTATTACACTTAAATCTATTATTCCGTTTCTCTGTGCGATCTTGGGGTTTTTTTGTAATATTATATATACATATTTCTAGCAAATATGTTTTAAATCTGCAATTACAAACATGCAAAATACGATTCATTTTATTTGCGAAATCTACGGTTTAAATTTTTCCTCTGATAGATTCTTGATTGTAATACTATTTTCTTTCATGTTATGTACATAAGCTATTACTCGCGTAAAATAATTTACACTTGCTATCACTTTTTTTAAAAAATAGTTGCGATTTCAAAAAGTAATAGAAACTTTCTAAAATCTTCTAGAGTTGCAATCATGACATTTTTCGCTGTATATTACACTGTTTATGTTGGAAATATTCAACGCGGTGTAAAAAGATTTACTTTACATATTCCTTAGTAATTCAAACCTATTTAGGTTGTAGTTAAAGTAAATCTACTAACATTTCTTGTGTAAATATTTTATGTGATGCTAATTGCTAGCATATTTCCTCTAGACTCATCCGATTTCTCATTTTGGCCGCTATTTTCGTTTCCCGATCCATACTACATACATAAATGATATTATATAAAATATCGCGTATTACCTACTTTCTATAGGTACTGTTTTGTCCTTGTATATTTTCTCCCTTTATATCAATAACAAATATATTTAGAAAGTGCATCTGCTGTAATTTTATTAAATCCCTTCTAATTCATAGTTATAAATTTTTCAGCATAAATTTCTAAAATGCGATTTTCCATATGTTATGTTGCTTAAGCCTGAACTATGATTTTAAAGGTTTTGACGTTATATAATAAGATGAAATATTCATTCTCTTAGCTCATCAGACTTTCTAAGCAAAATCTACTTGCTTGCGACTCTTTTACAGATTACAGTAAGCGTATAAGATTCAATCTATATGAAACTCAATGACTATGAACATTCTAGCCATTTAGTGCAATAGAATATACACGACACCAAATCCAGTGATACTCGCATAGGATTTAAAACAAATGCCTTATCGTATTTGGAAACAAAAAAATTTGATTAAAAACAACACTATGCATATCTACATGGGACTTTATTTTGTTTTCTTCTATAGAAATCTCTATAAAAAAAAACCTTAAACTAGTCGAAAAGCTTAAAGATTCATAAATATTTGAATTTTTTTAGGTTTTAAGCTTCTTAAAAGTCGTATGGAAATATTAATTTCTTTTGCATCAATATTCTTTGCCTGCAATAACCCTGTACCGTTTTTTGGAGTTTTTTGTAATTGATTTAAGTTTATATTGATGTAAATATGATGTATGGTTGTTATCCTTGTACTATCAGATCGACTGATCTGGTCTTTTCTAGATATCATGCATAGATTTTTAGATTTAAAAATACACAACAAACACTTCTATAGATCAACATGTATATAAATATTTCTCGTGACAAATCCATAAATTATTTTTTTAACAGCATCAGTGCGTCTTACACATAATTTACAATACATATTGAAATGCTGTTTAGTGTTTGTCTTTTATCTCTGATTAAAGTTATAATTATCCTTTTTTATACTCAAATTGCAATATGTTTAAACATTTATTTTCTTTTTTCAGTTTCTTTATAACTGAAATAATGTTTGTGTAGTTAATCGAGATTCGTTCAATTACACATTATACAGTAATGTAAGCCCTCATAGGTTTTTTCTCTGCTTATATAAACTGCTTGGTTGTGACTTTGATCATTTATTTTTTCTTATTACCATTAATCTATCAAAATATGCATTAAACCCTTCTTCAAAACTAAACTAACGTATATATATATAATTTTCTTGTTTTAGTATTTGAGACACGCTTCTCCACCACAATGCTTAAGTTCATCCTGTTTTTTATATTATATGAAAAATATTTATAGAGTCTTAAGAGTTTTGCTCTATACATTTTGGTACGTCTTTTCGATCTTCCTTTACTGAAAAAACATAAAATCTTCGAGAAAATATCAGTATGAGTTATTATTATTTGTTAAATATTTTTATCACCCAATAGCAAATATTATGCGCATATACACTTTAAAAAGCATTATAAATTTTCATTTTATATTTATTATGTTATTTTTCGTCTTAATACACATCTTGAACATCTTTTTAGATAGTCACTAGATCAATTCAAATCAAAAAACGCGAGTTCGATATTGCTGCATATCATACCTTTACTTACTATATTTATATTTTTCATCTATTATTCTCTTTTCAATTATTGCTGGTGTGTCATTTTTGAACGTTTTCCTATATATTTTATTCCTTTTCCCTATAATTAAATTGTTTATACACACATTTATCCGCCATATAGTAAATAGTTAATATTTTTTTACATATTTATACATATAATACTTTTAAGTTTCTCTCAACAGCGTTAATAGAACGAAAAATTGTTCGCTTATTATTTATTATATGTTTTCCTCTTAAATGACTATATATCTTTTGCTCAATTTTTTTGTTTGCCTTTCTCTCTGTAATACTAGATACTGATAAGATTTATTTATACCTAACGCATCTTCTGCTGTATACTTACTCTTCATATAAAATAGAGGTGTTTAAAAAGCTGTAATAAGATGATATCATAAACACATATAAATGATTATTAAAATGTAGACACACTACGTGTCATTAGAATCACTATGTATTATATCTTGTATATATATATACAATTAAGATATATAGCAGAAAACCACCTAAGAACTATACGGTCCGTAAGAAAAAGATATTTAAATAAGTAGAACAAAAACTTTTTAAAAAATATCTATGGTAAAAATATTTTTTTTTTCGTTATCTTTGTCCTATAAAAAGCATAATTTTTTTTTGTATGTTTACATATGAAAATATTAATTTATACGATAAGCTTACTATTATTCATACACTTATAACATGCTAAAAACCGCTTAATGGTGTAATATTTGTTGTAATACCATATTTTTTTGTCTGTATCAGTGATATTATTTTATATTTCATATTTTTGCCCTTCATATTTTTTTTTGCCTCAGATGGTAATCTTTGCTTCTTAATTATCTAACTTTGTAATTTCCTGATCAATAAATCCGTGAATATTAAGCATGGCCTAGATCGGTGTTATCAGATGATTATATTGTAATTTTCTAGGAAATTACGTCTTATGGCTTTAATATATTGTAGAACAGGTTAACTGTACTTTTTTATATGAAATGCATAATTTATTCTATGATTTTATAAAAAATGTCATATCCATCGACAATACTATTTCTGACTTTGTATTTTATTTTAGTAGCTTCCAATATATTTTTTCTTATACATAAATCTTTTTATTTCCTTGATCTTTTATTAGTACTTTTTGTGTTTAAATGACGAATAATTCTCATAGTCTACTTGACAATTTATTATCATTTAATTATGCTTCCCAGGTTGCCGAATTATATATTTTCATCTAGAAAATATTTTTCCCATGAATGGTGCAAAATTAACTCTTTTCACATGAGTTCCAATATTAAAAATCTATTAAATTGATAAAATAAATGCTAATATTGTTTTTCTTTTATTCAGCATAGGAATTTTATTGATTTCATCATTTTTTGCTTTATCACTTCTTTTGTCTCCGTTTACTTATTATATTACTTGTTAGTAGGTACATAAGTAGTATTTTAATTCCAAATTATATTTTAAACCGTTAACTAATTTTTTTAAATACTTTTATGATTGAAAAGAACTTTTAGATATTAAGAATTCTATTTTCATGTTCATTATCGACACTTTCATATATAAATAAATAATTTTGTGTTTTTCTGCATAGAATTTGATTTTCTGCTACAACTCCACTTTTTTATATGTAATCTCAGCAAAGTCAATCTTTTTCGGTTTTTCAAAACATATCCTCTGTCTTTCGACCACAATTTTGTGCTTTATATCATAAAATATATATTTTTAATCTAGATTCTTTACGCAGACTTAGATCTCGCAATGTTTATAAATTTTCTCAATTAATTTTGTCTTTATCGAAGGGTGTTACTATATGATCGAAACCTTTTTTTCTACCCCTTCTTTCTTAGTAGGTTACTTAATTGCAAAATTTATGTCATTCTTTGCTATTCTAGATTTATAATTTCTAACTACATAAAATGTAAGTATAAATTTTTTCTTACGACATGATTTGTAGGTTATATATTTCTTAAAATAACTTTCTTGTGCTTATTCTAAAAAAATTATTGTTTTGTGAGAAATGTATATGTCGTGGCACATTTAAGCTGTTATTCATTCGTTAAGGCTTACCGTATGAACAAAGCCAAAAACAATATGTATATGTGATAAATATCGCACTGCACTATCTTCTAAGCAAACCATCAAAATTTAAATAATGTTAGATCAATAGGATGAACTTTTAGATATACTTGTTAACATAAAAAAATAAATTAATCTGAATAAAAAGGGTTTCTTTGCCCCATAATTTGATGATCACGATTTTATATTATATTCCATTGTAAAACAAATGTTCAAACCCATCTTTATATTACTACATCTAATTCAGAACAATAATTATGAGTCATTTTTTGCTCCTTATGCTTGCAGTGTGCTCTCATGACAATATAGTATGATTAAATTATTTTTTTTTATAACTTGTTTGCTTCCTATAAAGAATATATAACTTTTTTATTGTTTTTATATCAATTTTTTTTCTAAGTGTCTAAATTCAATGTTATTTTGAGATATTTAGCCTTGTAAAAACCTAATTTACGATTTTTATTTTACGGATAAAAAGATAAGAGTCTGTATGTAATGCTGTAAACAAGATATTTTCTTTATAAATAGGTTATTTATTCATTATGATCGCTGAATTTTTTATTAGATGCTAATTGATTTATTCTATGATTTTACAAATGATTAAAATCACAGATCTTTCTGTTTATTTTTATTTGCGTGTAAATGTGTTATAAAATGTCTTTCTTGATTCCGTTGCAAACATTAACTTTATCAATTAAAACTTTTGATTTTTCTTAAGATACTTACGGATGTTTATATATCGAACGAAGAAAAATATATTTACGTGGTTTTTATTGCAATCTGCGTGATATACTCTCGTCTTGTATATTTTTTGATCACCAATACTATATCAATATAATATATGCTATCAAGAACATCTGCTTTTCCGCATATAATTCTATTGAGTTGATTTGTATTATTTCTGACTAGTGTAGGCTTTTTATGTTTTAATTGATGGTTTTATCTGGATCATTATAAAACTGTTTATTATTTATTCTTTACCTTTTATGCAATATATTTTCGACTCACATTATTATTAATAAATTCTATACATATGTCAATTGGATTCTTTTTTACAACTCCGCATATTTAGAATAATGCATTTTCTCAAGTTTTAGTACTTTTCTGCTTTCAATCTATTATATTTATATATTTTCATAATAAAGTGGTACCTTATTTTTTTAAATTTCGGCAATTTTCTATTAAACCTATTAATACAATTATCAATAATTTTATAGACATTGTATGTATTTAACGCTATCTTTTTCTGTTTTCGTATTCAATCATTTTATATTTTTCTCTAAATTTTTACTGTGTTTACAGACAAGTTATTTTCATTTTTCATAGTAAACATATGTTTCTCTTAACTTAAAAATTTTTAGAAATCATTACTAAAGCATAATCAAGGCGGATCATAGTCTTTTGCATAATATGGTCGAAACATAGCATAATTAAATGATCAAACCTCATTTAAATAAACATTTTGATAAAATTGTCATTATATAGATTGAGTTAATTGTACTATTTCTTCCATATTAAATTCAATATATTATGTAGTATTAAAGCTCTACATAAAATATAAAAAGATTAAAAAAACAGTGACTGCTATTTTGAGGATTTTAACTAGGTAGATGCATCTACAAAATTTGTATATTATACATAAGATATCTTCGAATACCAATTATTGCTTACTTAAATATGTACTGTTTTTTTTCCCGTATTCATGTTTTGTTTTAAAGCTTCATTAGTATGTGGCTCACCAGTCTAAGTTTGTTTTTTCGCTTAAACTCGGCGTAGTTAAATCGTATTTTTTTTATATGTTCGTCTCTTTGTATGATAAACACTTCACAATTTTCGGTTTTACTTATGAAATATGCATACATGTTATATTTTCGTACACATTGAAGATGATGAAATTAGATAATAATAGTATATAAAAAAGCATTTTATCCATAGAATTCAACGATATCAGTTGCTGGTGTTTATTTACATCAAATTAAGAGCTAAATATATAAAAGATCTGATTTACTAACAATATAATTTAATTATCTTGAGAATGATCTTAAATAGCTAGAGTGAACATTATATATAGGAATTTTAAAATATTGTTACTTTTTATGTAAACTTGCAAGAGAGCTTTATAGCCGATAAAAATTGTGAGTACACAAATTAAATTAGTTTCTAATTACGTTAAAAGCTTTAGTAAAAAAACAGCAGAGATTTTTTTGCATCTACAGAGCGCAAACAGCAATAGAAACAGAAAAACATGTATATTTGCGATTGTTTGCTCAGCATGATAACTAGATTACTTTTTTTGCACATGTAGTGTAGCTCAATCCTTAATGGATATAATTTATATGCTTAAACATTTTGAATTGGTAAATTAGTAATAACAATGTAAGATACAAATAAGCCGATATGTGATTTTCTACTAGCTGCTAATTGTAAAACTTTATAATTCGAAACTCCTGTTAGCCCGAATTTTTCTAAAAATAATAGATAAATTATTTTTTTGATTTATAACTTATTGTAACTCTATAATATTACTGTGTATTCAATTTTTTTTTCTAAATAAATGGGGTCGAAAACGTTTCATGAATATTATTAAGCATAATCTATGCGTTTTTTCGAAAATATTTATTAAGTGTTATTATTTTATAGAAAAACTTATTCGATTAATTCTATTAGAACTAATGGACACATATATGATATGCTATGTTATGTTAAATTTGCCGATACAGAAACCTTTAGTCTTCAAAAATACCTCCTCTATATTATGGGTGTGCTATTTTGCCAATATTATCAAATCAAAACATTTAAGTCCGGCCGAAGCATTTTTATAATCGATAATAAACTCATTAGTGTATAATCTCGATTTATAAATAAAAGGAAAGACTAGCTTTATTCAAAATTTTCATTTAATCTAGATATCTAAAAAAAGATACGACAATATAATGTAAAATATTTGATCCTAAAATGGCTAAAAATTATATCAAACATTTTTGCGCAATTGCAAATTTACAAATATATTAAAAATAAAATTTTTAATTATACAATGACGTATTTTCTGTATTAGTTGTGTTAATTTTTTTTCGAAATTGCAATCTTTAAAACTATAATGATTGATGATGTCAAATATAATCATCTAAAAAAGAAATTTCTTAAGTTTTGAGGTTAAATGAACTTGTTCTTTATAACATATATATTCGCAATAGAAAAAAATGAATAATGGGCTTTATTTCTTAAAATAAGAAATTTTGTGTCAGAGTTTATATTACATAACATAATCCAAACATTCGTATAAATTGAAAACAAGCTGCAGATATCTTATTGTGGTAGATTCGAGAAAATACTTGCCTTTTTTCTAATCCGCTACAATAAGATATGTTGTAGTAAGCTATATGAATATGTAAACCATTTAATTGCACAATTTCTGTAGATAAACTATGTAATCTCGATCACCATATGATGCCTTATAATTTTTTTGAAAAATAAAATTAAAAAAAAACTGGTGAATCTAAATATTCTAAGCCCTTCATGCTTCTCATTTGTTAGCAAAAGGTTACAGGGAAGAAATATTTTGTATAAATATAAGAAATGTTGTGCATAAATTCGCATAGAAATAATTTCTTCCCTATTTATAGAACTTACTATCATAAATTCATATTATGATTCGCATGGGATAAAAAACAGATATATTTACTTAACCTTTGTATGAATTAGCGTTTAAAGTACCATGTGTTGATTTGAATACAATATTGAACTTTTTTTGCATGTTAGAAATAAAATGTTAATGCTAGATACAACTTTTTATCAAAAAAGTAAGATTTTAAAAATATAAAAAATTGTATTTTCAGTCGATTGTTAGTAAAAGACTCTCAAAATAATTTTTGCACTGTTCTACATGAAGTTTAATATTTTTAATAGTTCTGTCTTTATAAAAAATAGAATTAGAATTTTATCTGATAAATGTGTGGCGTGTGTTTCTATAAGGGGTTGAACGCACAATACTATAGTTTTAATTGCACGCGTTGTAATATGGCATGAAGCGATGTAAAATATAATAGTTTTTTTGTTGTGACATAGGCAACTATAAATACAGTAAATTTTTCATTATGTACCACAATTCACAGAAGAGTATATTGTGAAATTCCATACGGTGATCTTAATCCTTTACTAATATATGTTATCAATGAATTTCCGAAGTTTGAATCTTTATTTTCAATAAAATGGTTGATCTATAATGGATAGTTCAAAAATGAAATTTATTTATTTTGTTAAGTTCGTAAAAACTTCTTGATTTATTTGCTTTAGGTTGATTTTTTATATGTATATAAATAATATTAAACAAAAAATTTCTATCAGCAATAATTATGAAAAGAAAAAAATATACATATGTGACACTATGACATTTTTTAATGTTCATGATAATATAGATCAAATTCGCATATGCAAGAAACTAGTTGGAACAACTTTATATGCATAACATAAATACAGATTCATAAAGAAATTTGGCTACGTTTTTTGACTGTCATACTTGGCGTTACAATCATTCTTTAAATTCTTTATGTCAAATCTAGTGTATGATTGCGGCAATTCTACATGTTTATAGACTCATATATTGGCTTTATATGGTAAAAATTTCAATTTTTTTGTTTACATGTTGAATTCTGTTCCATTTGCCTTTTACTTTTATATTTGAAACATAATTTTAGTATATGTATGGACAAATAGTATTCTTGATGACTAAAATAGTGGAACTTATGTGATTTTGCATATTCTATCAATGAATTCTTGAAAAATCAAATCATATACTTACATATAAATTATATAAGCCTTCGCTTTCTTTTTTTTAATCTCAAATTAAAACGTAAATTGATTTATCTCGATACTTTTTTAAAGATATATAAAATAATGACATTTCTTGAACGAAAAGTGTACACATCGAAACGATCCTGGATATTGAAGCTTTTATTGAGAATTCCTAAGTAAACTTCATAAATATTGATTTTTTTTATAAGATACACTTCAACATATATATTGAGTAATGTATTTATATTTTTGATTTAAAAAGATGTATGAGCGTCTTTTGACACTTTAATTCCCATCAAGAAAAAACATTTTTTTTAACTTAACATAATCGTTTAGATCCTATAGAACTCAATCTTTAAAAAATATTGGATCATTGCATTTATGAAAAAAACACTTAAAAACCTTTTAAAATTGTTTTATAAACACATTAAAAAGTCTAAAATGAATAATAAAGAAAAGATATTTTATTTTGACAAACATAAATAAATATACATAAATATATCTGAAATTTTGATTGACGCTTAATATCTATTATTTTCATTTACAAATGTGCATATCAATCTGTGAAAAAATCATAAACTCAAGTCGAATATATAAACACAAAAATAAAAAATCATCATAATTTGCATTACTTTTAGAAATTTTAAATTATATCTTATTAGAGGAAATAAAAATTCCTTTAAAAAATATTATACCTCATAAAAACAATATATTCAAGCTATACTCTGTATGAATTTACTGTGCTTGTAAACTATTGTGTATTAAAATTTTATTATGACCATAAACCTAGCAACATACCATTAAGTTGATCTTTTGAGATAGACAAAAATTTATTTTTTCAAATATAAACAATCATGAATGATTCCATTTTTTCGTTATGCAAATTTTCAATAATAAAAGCATACGTGTAAAAAAAAATAATTTTTAACTTATTGACTTCGAAAAAATTTATCGACAAACGAGCTAAACAAACACTCTTTAGATGCATTTTTCATTATGATAATATACTCACACTAATTATGCCATAATAAAAATGATGTTATCTGAAAATAATATAAAAAATGTTCGTATTCAGAGTTTTAAAGGATGGTTACTGTTGTATTCACGTATTATAACGAGTGGAAAGGCATTTCTTAGATGAATATAATCCAAAAAGAAGCACATTAAATGTTACAAAAGAAACTTTTTTGATTTTTGCATTGGTTCATCTTCCTCATTAAACTGGTTTTCTTTTATTTATACGTAAAAAAATTATAAAATTCACGCCATGAAATAAAAAGAGCAAGCATATTTAAAACGATAAAATTTGTATTCTTTTGTAATCCTTATGGTTTTTTTTTCGATAAATGATGCATAAGACTTATCTGTTATATATAGCCCATTTACGTTCTTATTGTCATTTTTATAGATAAGAGTGATATTTAGAAATTTATTGTTGATATTTGCAAACTACAAATTAACTCCTTATTTTAAACTTTTTACAAGTTTTCCGAAAAGACTGACTTATAATTTATCCAAAATTGTTTTTATTTTCAGGTAAAGTTCCTTCATTATTAAAATGACATCAACTTATACGTTTACGCCATTTAGAATATAGCACAACATATTGATGTGATTTCAGTTTTTTCCCTAGATCTATCTGCATAAACAGCACTTTTATTTATAAATAATGATTGTTCAAATGTCTTGCAAAGTGAAAAGCTTCTAATTATTCTTTTACTTTATCTAGAATCTATAGCACTTAAACAAATCATGTATTGAATTTGATGAACACCCTATCATAAGTAATTGCATATGGTATTATTTTTGTTTTAAATTTGCAAGACCACTTCAATTGCGAAAATTTATACAACCTATATCTCTTATTCACCACTTCATCAGTTTTCAAGAGGCCATGAACTTATTGTAAAGAACTATATAATACTTTCAATGCTATTTAAACCATAAATATATGGTATATTTTCTTTGCTATTGTATAATAAAAAATTGAACATATTTATTATTCTTACTATATACTTTATAATTATATATCTAACTATATTTTCGTATGTGCATTTTCGCAGATATATTGTACTGAATAGGATCTATAAGTTTTGATTTAATTAGAGTGTGGCGCCTTACCAAAAAGGAAAGAAAAGACATCTTGTGATTAAGTCGTGCGTTCGCGTATATTTACATGAAAATCATCTTGTTTCTCCTTCCAGATATATATTTGTTTTTATGGCGTCGTTGCTATGTGAACACTTTATCCTCTAACAGAAAACAACGTTTCAATCCGTAATTAAACTAAATTTTTTTCAGTGTTTTGTTTTAATAGATCAATATCTAGAATACTTTGACGAACTAGCGAAATCGAGCATTATTTATGTTTTGGTGTACATGTTTTTTTTATTTAACACGAAAAACTTTCTTGTTGCGATTTCACCCGTGCCTCGTAGACAAAACTTCGATTTGATTGTTTTTGTACGAAAATCTACAATTCTTAAGAGATTTTTATGTTTTTAATTTTTTATTTATAACAAATATGGGTATTTATTAAAATTTGCTGAACCGGTTATCAAGAATTCGAAATGTTTGTTAGATATTAGGAACTTAGAGATCTGTGATATGCAAGGTTTGTGGTGTATTGGATATAAAAGAACTTTATTATAACAACAAGATTTTTAATTTTCGTAAAAAGAAGCAAAAATAGAATATATATAAAATTGTACTCGGTTTTCCAAAAATAAAACCATATAATAGACAGAGGTAGGTTAAAATCATATAAAATTGTTAATATATATTGACTACGATTTATTTCATTCTGTATGTAGTTATAAAAAAATATACTTCATAAAATTTATGAGCTTGTTCTTTCCATTTTTATAATAAAGACAATCGAAAAAACCTAATATTCATATTAAAATACTGAACTATTGTATTTTTGTGCTTGAATATCGTTTCACGGAGAGATTTGCAAAAAATAACATATAACCGTATTTTTTTTGTATTTAGTTTTTTTGTATTTAGTTATTTTTTATTTTTAATTTAAATAATTTTTATATTATTTTTCAACTTTATATAAAAAACACACAGTATAAACGAAGTGCAATTGTTATAATTGGATAAAGTGTCAGTCATTTTATTGCATGTTTAGTAGATTTTTAGGTCCAAGGAATTTTTGACTATATTTCAAGCAAATAATAACTTTAGATAAGTATGATACATTTTATGTCTCTATTTTTTTTTGCAAAGTGAGAAACTTTTTACTATAAAAAAGAATCTGTTGTCATGAATATTTACAATGAAATATGAATATGCATACGAATTCTCAACTATTTGATATTTTTCTTTGCTAAATTTTATTGATAATTACGGGCATGTATACATATGATAGTCCATATGTGGAATTTTAGCCTGCTTTAAAAAAAACCATTTTCAAGCCAAAATCATAAAAATAAATTTAGATCAGATTATAAATTCTGTGCATCAACAGAAAATTTTGCACTAATAAAGCATTATTATCACCTTTTGAATTTGAGAAGCTATAAATTTGTTTCTCGAACTTTTTCAGCAGAAAGTTATTATGCCAACAAATGAAAAATTACAAAAAGAGCATAAATATAGTTCCACAAGCACCGTTTTTTTTCCAATCATATTATCTGTATCATTGTGGCCGTCTGTTTATATATTTGAAGTATTGCGATATTCAAATCACATTAAAAATCCTGTGCATTTGAAGGGAATTAATTTTTTAAATATCATATTTTTTTTTATTAAACGGTGTTTTTTTGTGCTGAATATTTTTACCGATTCCACAATAAAAAAATTCTTTAAAAAGACTTTATACATGAAATGTAAGGCTGAGTTTCATAGTAATGCTTAAATGGGTAATAATTTTATTTCTGAGACAAGAATATTACTTAAAATAGATCTAATAATTTTTATAAAAATAAAATATAAATAATACGTAAATATCACATAAAAGATTGTTCTTAAACACCTTTGATCTTAAATTAGAAAAAAATCGCACGTAAAAAAAACTAATATACTTTATAGAAGTGCGATATGTTGCAATGAATATAGTCATTTATAAAAAATATATATTTATAGTATATTTTTTAAGCCTGAATATTAAAAAGTTACTTTATAAGTACAAATATATGGTAAACGCGCAAAACACAAATAATATGCTGAAAAAAAGAAACTTTTATGAAGAAAGTTGTATCGATATATGCTTTTAAAGCACGAATATCGTTTTATGCAGTTAAGAATTTTTTAGGTGGTCTGTTGATAGCTTGTTCAATTCACTCAATTGTTTTAAGTATATTTTTGTATTATTACAACTATACTACTTTCTGTGAATTTTTATCCATATTAGATTACACAAGGACCAATATTTTTATATTTGGAATTATATTTCATATTCGGAAACGTTTATATACTGATTGCATAAAAACAAATCTCCAAAAATCAAGTTCGCTTAATTGTATTTAAAAAGAGGTTTTTTTGATGAATGAAGATATACCATATTGTGTTTACGGTATATATATGTATTAAGAGATTGGCTTTATTTAAAAAATCTACAATCATTTCCGACTTAAAATCAAAATTACAAGTATATGTTATTTATCACTTTGCAAACTCAGCATAATTTATAGATTTTTTATTTTTAACATTATATTTAAAATTGATTTTTCTGGTTTTATATTCAATGCTGTTTTACTGATTATAAATGTTTTATCTTTATAATCAATATACGAATTCTGTCAATTATTATAAAGATTTTTTTGTTTATTGCAAAATATAAGTTCTACCACTTTTCGTCTTCATTTGTTTTCACTGTATTATATAATGAATGAATCTTTTATACCTTTTGATAGTGATCATACACATGTAATATAATTTTTAACACTATATTTTGGTCTTTAATATCGTATTTAGAACAGTAGTGTATCTTTAAAACCTTACTGTTGATAAAAAGATTATTTTTAATTTAATTCAATTTTTTTTTGCAATCGGGTTTATAGATATTACGATATTTTTTTTGTAATTCGTAATGTAATTTTTTACAATTCAGTGTAGATTTTTGCGTTTCTTTTGTATATTCTGTACCTACAATCAACCATGAAATAAAAAAAAAAACCCAAATTGTAACATCTCTTACATATCAAGCTTGGTAGCTTCAAATATAATTTAATCATTATAATACATCTTTCATATGTTTAAGTCGTTTAAATTTTGTTTGGCGTCTCTTAGTTCTTATACATATGTAATTCGAACTACACCTAATACTTCGTACACTATATGTTACTGGCATTAAAAGAGTCGCGCTTATATTATATATAGCACATGAAAGATTACGCGCATCTTCTAGCAATTGACTGCCTCATATTGCGCATTTTTATGCCGTTTCTTCCTCAAACCTAAAATGTATATTTTGCACACTATCTGCAGACTTTCATCTGTATCATACACATTTTTATTTGTTTCTAAAATTTTTTTAGTTACAAGGGTTTAATTCTTAAAGTTCTAATATTTTATCATCCATTCGATAGCTTTTAAATTGAATTTTATTTTAAATTTTTCATCATTCATTTTATTACGGTTTTATTTGATTTTAGCAATATATTGAAAGTCGCCAGTCATAAAAATTATAGGCGAAATTTTATAGCAGCAGATTCTGTTTTTAAGTTTATTGTTTTTGGCATTTGTTGTCTTATACTTTAAATAAAGCTAAACCCAAAAATTTATGCAGTAAAAAAAATATACAACTAACATTAAAAAACAAGTTAAAAAATCCTACTAACTTAAAAGATGTTAAGTTTAGCCTTATAAAATAAATTTAGAAAATATTTTAGATGCTTAAATAAACAAGCTGTGAATTATGACACATTTTATTGTCTAAAACACAATATGTATTATTTTTTGATGAAATTTTTTTTTATCTATTTTGATACAATTAAATATAAATTAGATTTATTTGATTAGGATATTATATATGAATTTTCCTTCAAAAACATTGTTGGTTAATCAATCGTCGAATATTATTTTAAATCTATAAAATTAGTATATTTCGAAATATTAATAAGAACTATGAGACAAAAAAATTATATAAGAGCTTTAAATATGTATAAAAATGGTGTGGTCTAATTTTATTGCGACTTTTTGAAAAAAAATCAAAAAAATTATACACTTAGGTTCTAGTCTTTCTAATATACTAAATTATCTATGATAAAAGATAGGGTAAAACGAAAGGGTCTATTTTATGTATAGAGGGGTTAAAATTTGTGGTATAATTACAAAAATATGTAAAATCTATACATAATATATATTGAGTTTATTATTAAACCATGTTATTTACAGATTTATTCCTCCAATTGGATATTTCTTAAAATAAACATGAGCAGTGTGTATTTTAAATATTCTATACACAAAATTTTAAAGTAAATATAATACTTTTCATGTATGTATACTTTAGAGCGAGTTTTTTTTATTGCACCATTGTCTCTGATTTTATTTCATAGTTATACCGCTAAATTTAATATTTTTAATACCATTAAAATAAGTTTATGATATATGACTTTATGCATAGATTCATCTATATTAAAAAACTAATTTATAAAATCGATTTGAATTTTGTCTGATAAAAAGTATACAGTGATTGTTTATTGTAAGTAATTACAACAAACTTTTGATATAACCTATTAAGATAGATTTATAATGGCTTGCGATTGACGATACCAGTTAAACCTGCTTTAAACGATTTATAAACGAATCTATTAATTTTTTACTGTTTTTTCTAGTATTAAATTACGTAATTGTCTTGTATGATCTTGATTTATGATTTCTTAATTCTTAATAAATATGAATTTTATAGCCGCATCTTGTTATCATCTCTTTTCACATATATTTAATATACATTATAAGTTTTTATTTACTTTTTGTGTATATTAAAATATATTTTTATATTTATTATTCTTTTTGTAGCTATTTTTATTCACATTACTTTTCAATATTCTCAAACCTAAATAATAGTAAAATATGTTTCTACCAATCTATATTGCTTTGCAACAAAATCACTTATAAATAGGCTATCCTGTAAATCTAGTGTAAATTTATATACAACATGTACAAATAATATGATAGATAATAGATATATTCTACTCAATTTTTGTTCAATGTTCTACATGACATCAACAAAATTACTTTTTATTTCTATCAAACTATCTTCTACATAATTAAATCATGTGTTCCAGATCGCTTTTTCTATGATTATCTTCTTTGTTTTGTCTTGCGCCTTGAGTCATCGAATTTTCGTGCCGATAATTTTTTTTTTCAATTTTTTAATTTTATTCTATTTACTGCAAAAAACTTTATTGCGCGTTCAGCGATATACTTTTGAATATTCTTGGTATTTCTTTTTGATTTATTATTTACTTTTGCATAAAAGCTTTGAAACATTTGTTTATCTATATATGAACTAGATTATATATTATCAAACAATTTTAGCAAGATTAACGTATGATGTGTGGGGTTTTATCTTATGAAACATTATAAAAAAATTATTTTTGCCAACTAATTTGATTCCTAATATAGAAATTTCAGCTCTTATAAATCTCTAGTTTATACAAAGTAGATATAGAGAATTGCACTAATTCTTGTGGATTGTTTCTTTTTTTTTAACTATTATAATCGATCCATTAGATTTCTTGTTTTCTTTATATAATAAAAGTAGCATTATAAATCACTAAACTTGGGTAGTTGCATGAAAGATTCGCTCCAAGATTATTCATAATATAAATACTGAAAATCAAGGTTTCGAGATTGATATGATGGTGTAAACGCTTGTAAAAATCTTCGCATGAAAAACAAAAATTTGTTTTATATTTTTTATTATATTTTATATATCTTTTAGATTTAAAATCATGATATTAGTATTTTATACTGTAACATTATAGAAACAAATTTTATTTTTCGCTAAGCATTATAGATATACTTAGTTCAAGATTATTAGGGGTGTTTCATGTTTGAATTCTGGTATTTATGCTGATCTCTTATGGTATATCTTTATTCTTCGTATTTGCATGATCGTTTTAAACAAAATAATAGATAATAATTAAAAATTTATTTAGAAACAATCTGGCATTATGACTATAATTATACAAACGAAATTTATAAAAAAAATCAGAAGATATTAAACAATTTTTAAACAATGTAAAAAAATAATAAGAGACAGATTTTTATAACAAATAGTACGCTTGTTTGTATAAAGAGTTGTTTTACATAGTAGTAAAGTGTGTAATTCATTGTAGAAATATTTTCAAAATTATACATAATCTACTAATTTTACATTTTTCGCTGTTTTGCATGTACGAAGTGGGTTTATTATATAAAGAATTTATAAAAGTATTAATATTTTGCATAAATTTTTATTCCATTATTTTCTAACTATTTTCGCATGCTTTATTATTCTAATAATAATTTATAGCAATTAAAATTTTCGCCTTAAATACGACCCCTTCTCCCACAAAAAATGCCTGCCCTAGCTTCTGTATGTTTTTACTAACAGCAAAGATAACCATTTCAGACAATCTTAATATGTCATAAACATACTTGTTACAAAAATCGTGTTATAATCAGCATTTGAATTTGTACAACAACCAAAAGCTCTAACCAGAATTTATCATTATCTGTAATGGCGAAATTTACAACTAAAATTGTATAAAATATTTAAAAACCACGACAGTCACCAAAATCAGTATATCTGCGGCTTCCTAGAGCCGCTGCATCGATTTCTTCTGACAATAAAGGATTTTCGATGTTGTTTGTAAATATATTCAAATATTATTTTCCAATATATCATCTGTGCTTGTTTAGAGATGTTGATAGCTATCAGTAACTCTACCATTCGTGATTTCTAAGCATTTCAAAATTTTACTTTTTATCGTTTTATCCTTTTATCATGTTGATTTTCTTGGGATATCTAATGTAAGTGTAAAATTTATTAAAATTTTTATAGATTGAATTGCAAATTATAAAAAACACACGTTATGTTTTTAACGTGTTGGAGTTAAAATGTTGTTTATTTTGAAATAAGAGTTATAAAGTGTAAAATGAAAAACACCAAATTTCTAAGTCTTGAAAGAGGAACATTTAAATTATTATTGTACTTGACGATTGATTTTTATATTAAAACGTATTTTGTGGAAAAGGTCAATATATAAAAGTGCAAAAGGAAAAGTCATGAATTGGAAAAACATTAAAGGAGAATTAAATAGATGAAGTTACTTTAACTGGTAAGTTTAATAAGACAGATGATATATATATTGGTTAAAGGTGAAAATATTAGTAATTTAGCCTTCTAAATAATAGAAGCATTTATAAAGTGCTTAAGTAGAAGGAAATTGGAATAGTAAGTCTTTAGAGAATAAATTATATAGAGGAATAATTAAAAATTTCTCTTATATTAAAATAAATCAAAAACCAATTTGTTCTTCGGAACAATCTAAATGCTGAACTTTAAAATGTAAATAGTTAGAAACCAAATAAAGCCACAAATAAATTAAAAATATATCGACCTATAAATAAGATAATAAAGAAAAAAAATAAAATAAAAATATCAGTTCATGATTAATATTCATGAATAGATAGAAGAAAAATAGATAAATTGCAATACCAAATTAACCTATGAATAAATTTTAATTGTACTTAATATGCCAAAACTTGGTTTATAAAAAAAAATCAAAAATGCTATGAAGAAAAAACGTAATTTGTTACACAAAAGTTTGTAAATGTATTTTGATCATCTCTTTGACTGGATTCTGTTATGCTTGTAAAAAAATGAGAATCTTATCAATAATATCTGCCACCAAAGATAAATTCTTCGACACAGATTCGTTTGATATAAAACACCCACTTAATACTTCCATACGCATTTCTTATGAAAAGTGATAAATTTACTCACTTTTTATTATCCACATGTTTAGCATCGAATTACAATCAAAATTAAAAGGAGGGGTAGAGATAATCAAAATTAACTCTGTAATATAATCACATTTAATATATTACAAATACAACTTGTTATACAAGTAAAATTTTATTCTATAAGATATAAGATTTTGTTACTTTTAAATGATTTTGAATTTTAAATATGCGTTTTTGTATAAGGGTAAATTACGTGACATCTGTATTCTGTGATCATTAAAATTGTAATCACAGATTTTTATTCTTTTTATAATGATCCGAGCAAACTTTATAGTGAGTTAAAAAATAATATTTCATTTCATGACCTTATATATAATTAAAAAATTTTAGTACTATTTTATATTCTATAACTAATGTTTTTATTTAATACCATAAGTTACTTGATCTCTCTTGTGCACAAAGCGTTTGTACTTTCGGCTATTTTCCCCTTTCTAATGTCTCATAATTTCGGTATTATATAATAGACTAATAAATGAAAGTGTTAAACTAAATCCCAAGGTTTGCATAAATGAATAAATGTTTAGATTACTGTGTGTTTTGAAGATATGTTTTGTGATATTGTATAACCACTAGGATTAAATTATTCTATATGCTATATACTTCGTCTATTCCATATATATATATATGAGAAAAAGAGTACTAGCAAATCATATTCATAATTTTTATTATAAACTTTGTAAATGTATCAATAGAAGTCAAACAATTTATAGACAAAAATACAGTTTGTCTGTATATGATTATAAAAGTATCTGATCTGGGTTTTACTAATTTTACTTCCCTTTTGAATCTTGTATTATCTTTGATCTCCGCCAACAAATTTGCATTTGATTCTCGTATTGCATATTAAGGAATTCTTTCTAGCATATCGTATAGTCACTGTACTATTATATAATGTCTTCTTATATGCTCAATTCCAAGTTTTTTTTTTGCATCTGTTTTCCTCGTTTTTCAAATATATAAATTACCGTTACACTGCCAGCATATTCCGCTTTTAAGCAATGGAATGTTTCTATCTGAATGAAACATTGAAATTTTTTAGTTAGAATTTCTTCGATTTTTGCACGATAGCATATTTATGAACCTTTAAAATTACTTTTTTATATTTGCACATTAAAAGTTGTTGATGTAGTGTCTTAACTTTATTTTACATCAAACCATCTTTTTGTCTAATTTAATTGTTGAAAAATCTAGGTTTACTATTTCAAAAAATGTTTCAAGAATTTATTCAGAAGGGCTAGTTTCGCCTTGTTTTTTTCAAAATAATGATAAGCCTTTTTCCATATTATATTTGCCATTTCTTGATCTAGTATTGTAGTAGCATAAAAAGACGATGCCCGTTTTAGTTCTCTACTTTCGAGACACGCTCTAACTTTTTTCTTTTAGGGTCGTGTCTTTATGTATTGTATAGTTGCTCATATATATTTAATTTTACTTCAGTATTTGCCATATTTGATCGTCCTACATTATAAAATCTTCTGAATCTAGCTTGATTCGCTATAAAGCAGTGAATGAATACAATAAAATGTTTTCAATTAAGCTTGTCTATGTTCTATAACGTCAAGAAAGTTTGGCGTATTCTTTTGAGTAATACTTTTATTAAATTTCATAAAGTTATGATTTTTTCTGGTTTCTTTACTGATTTTTAGTAATGATATAAACTGTTTTATATTGAAAAATAATAGTTTTCTTTTAATATAAGAAATCAATAAGGTTTTTAGTGTTATAAACAATTTTCGATATGCTTTTTATATCTCAATACATTTGAAAAGCTTCTTTACTTGCATCTTATATTTTTTACGTCGATTACTCTTTTTAAACAATCTTTAATACGTCAATGTCATCAAAATATATGTTTTCAATGCATTATTGTCTAGGTTGAATGCTTCAATTGATTTTTTCATTCGGTATACGGCATGTGGATCCACAATAAAACATACAGCAGTGGGCATATGCTGTATCCTTTAAAACACCCTTTTTATTTTTTATAGATTATTTATTATATAGTTAGACTTAATGGTATATGGCTGTTTCCTAGAAATTGAGCTCTATATACAATCACTCTATCGTGTATGTTAAAGTTAATTTATCTCTATGCGATTTTTTTTTTGATATTTCGCGTCAAAATTTTTTGCATCTAACCATGTTACGTTTATTTTGTAAAGGATTTAGCAAGTAACGTTTATCATTGTCTGTTGTTTTGCTCCTTGTATTATCTGACCGTTTCAAGACAGTTTTCCCATAAATGGATATTTATTTCGACGTCGCTCTGCAAATCTTTTTTCACTGCTAGTGTTATTATTTACGAAAGCTTTCAGAATCATGTAATAGGCCTGAATTTTGATCTATTTAAGCGTATTTTTTATATTATTATGTAGTTTAGTCGAATAAAACAGTGTTTTATCAAATATTTAGCCATAAAGTATATTTATATCATATAAATTTTATTGAATTCTGATATTTTCAAATAGAAAAGTTATGATTAACATCACATCAACAAGCTTCTTAGTAAGCCAAAACATTTTGTTGTATATATTGTATTTTATATATGTAAACATTCTAGAAAATGATTATTTTTTATATCATTGTATTTCTAAGTTAGTTTTAATAAGAAAGGTTTTATTGATTGTATTTATCCCCTTTTACAGCTTATAAAAACTAAATTTTGTTAACTATGTATATTGTTGATCTATTTTATAAAATTTATCTAAAGATCCTTTCGAGATTTTAAAAACGATTTAAATGTTTATTCTTAAAAAAAAGAGCATTTTGATCTATCGTTTTTTTTTGTAGAGAAACAACCAGTAAGCAGTCAGTTTAAAGCATAATTTAATATTTTGCTATAAAAATTCGATTAATCATAGATTTTAACACACCAAGATAAACTGCCTCATATGAATGCAAAAAAATTTGTGATAAAGCAGATCTATTACATATTTTTAGATATTTCAGTAATAAAAACGATGGTATCCATAAAATAGATAGTTAAGCCGTATAGTTTTACTCAGAGAAAATAATAACACTATATATTTCAAAATTTATTTGTTAGTCTTATTGTATATGTATTTCGAAAACAAAAACATCTTACTATATTTTTATTTTAAAAAGTATATAATTAAAAATGGTATTTATCAAGCTGAAAAATAAAAAACGTTGATTTTATCTAGAAATATGTACTTAAATACGAATTACGATATCATAAAACACCCGCAAAACAACAAATATATACATAATTAAATTCACCTCTAAAGCAAAAAGAAAATTTCGTCTAATATATAGGATTCATTTGACTATTAAAATTTTTTTATTGTTAATGTTAATAGAATTATTTTTTCTTAATTCAAATAATTATTAAATTGCGATATTATTTGGCAGAAAAAAATAATTTTGATTGCGGTTTTTTTTTGCAATCATGGTGTATCATATACATTTTATTAATCTATTTGTATTATATGGTCTTATAATGTGTATCTTATGTTTAATGAACCTTGTTTTTTATTATATTAATATCATTTTATATATTTTCTTTTTATTTATATTAGACCTTTTTTTATTTTGCCATGTTACAAGCTAAAAACTCATCTGACTTTAAATTTACTGAAAATTCTTTTGCAATTTATCTTTTTTAATGTTGTCGTTTTGTATGGATAATTTTTTTAATTCATCTAACAACAAATTTTAATTAATTCAACAATTCTTTTCTGATGGAAAGAAAAAGTTACTTTTGCAATTGGATATTTCAGAAAAAAATCGTAGTTGATTCCAATTAGATGGTTTCGCCGGAACATGTGAGACTCTATTAAAAGTTTAATTGTATGTAAAATTTTCAAAAAAGATAGAATGGTCTTGTCTAAATTAAAATTAAACTATATTTATTTCTGCACAGTTATAGAAAAGACTGAAATTTCAAGTTTGAATTTGTTGTGTTGGATCATAAATCGGAGCAATAACATAATATAGATCATAATTGATATGTTATTAATGTTTATAATATTATGCTACGCTATTAGTAAGACTTAACCCGTTACTACTTAGAAAACACCTTTGGGTTTATGTGAAGTTAATGGCTAAAATACTATTTATATATCGTTGGTCTAACAGGCGTTAAAATTTTAAAATTATCGCTTAGTTTACTGTTAGATATACTTATAAAAAAACACAAAATGCTGTCTCGAATATTTTAATGGATAAATTACGAAATCAATTATTACACACTCTAACACGATGTAGGTTTATAAACTAAGTTTAATTAACGGTAATAATAAATTTGCATTGGTGGATCAATACAAATGGTGTTACATTGTAGTTTTATAAAAACAATAATGCTCTAATTCTAATTCAAGCGAGAATATTTGTATTCAGTCTGATTTCAATAATAAAAATATAGAAAATATACAAGAATCTATATCCTTTTTACATTCGTTTACGCGAAAAACTAGAAAAACTTATATAATGCAAGAAACTACGATCTCATTGAATTTTTATGAACTAAAATTTCGGTATAAAACATGTTCAATAAAGTAACTGGAGCCGCAAAGTGTAGAAATAAATAAATATAATCGGTCGATACCCAAGGTGGCGCTTTAAGACATTAATAAAATAACTTTAAATATATGTACTTTTCATGATAGATTTATTTTTGTACTACATAAAGAATATGCTATGAATATGTTTTAATATTTGCTATCTATTTTGAATGCCTGAGACTCCGTAGCTTTTATAATAAATCCTTTCCGATTTATATATATACAATCACAAAATGTACTAGTTGTATATATAAAAATTTTGAAATAAACTTTCCAGCAATCAGTTTTGAGATTTTGGATAAAATGTCTCTATGATGAAACAATACATAAGGATAGATGCTAATTGAGTCGAGCAAGATGACCAAAAAATATTACAAAATCTATAGATACCAAGTAAACAGATGAGATATTAGTATACTATGTTATTTATATTTCCAACAGAAAAGCTTGCATTTTAGACTAGAAAATATGCATCCAAGTTTTGGAGAATGTTTAATTTATATAGATAATCAAAATTTCTGTCTTAACCATTTTAGATTAAATTTTATTTACAACACAGTATTTAAGAAATAAATGTTCGAAAATTTACCAAAGGAATTAGCACGCATGTTATTGAATAGTAAAACAACGAAATAAAGTTAAGATCATACGGCGCAAAAGTATAAGAGCTGATAAAAAGATGTATCATATAGATGGTTTATTTGTATTTGCATTTAATTAATGTTTGTCTTTTAAGCAAAGTTTTATTATATTTAATGTTGAATTATATAAATTTATATAAGATTCCTCTGTTTATCATTTTTAGTTTTGATTATTTATTTGATTTTTTAGTCAAATTCTAATTGACCAATTTTTGACCCTAATATTTAATTTTAAAAAAATTCAAAACCACTACATTTTTTCATTTTAATCAAATTTTTTCATTTTAATCACATTTGTGATTTGTACCCTAATTTTAAATTAAAATGAAAAGTCTAGAATTCTTTTGTTGCATATTTAGCATATACATGACAGATAGTTTTAAGGAAGTACAAGAAAAGAAGTCCGAACTTAAAAGATCAGCAACCGAAATGAGATCTACAACCTTTGGAAAAAAGTTGAGACGACGTTCTTCTTCACAGAAACGTAGTCAAGAAACAATGCTTGAAGAGAAAAAGCATCGTCTAAAAATATCTAAAGTTCAAATGGAATCCACAAAAATCCCAGCTAATACTCAAAAATTTCTGGATTCTTTATTTGGTAGCCGATATAAAAACATGATGGAGGCAACAATATCTAAAAATAAGGAATCAAAAATAAGTGACAAAAAAATGATAACAAATAGATCATTCACTGAGGAATTGGTAGGGAACTGTGTTTATGGCGTAGAGATAGATGCTCAAAATCCATGCATATCTAATGATTTTATAAGTAAATTTAAGCAACGAAGAAGGCCTGTATATTACCAAAATACTCAATTGTTAGAGCGAATCAGTCCTATTTTACGCCTTTGTTATGACCCCAATAGAAATTATGATTCTTTAAAAGATTTTAAAATGGAATATCAGGTCAATGATATAAAATTAAGTATAAAAAATCATCTGTTTTTTACCGGGGAAGTTCTTATTCAAGTACCTTATCCTAAGGAAAATTTTTACATATATAGAAAAGTTGGATCGCTTAAAACAATGGCAATACATAAATCATCGATAATTGGCGAAGGCTTCGAATGGGAAGATTTTGTTGTGATCGGAGAAAATTGTAGGATAGGCGAAAATGTTAAGATTGGAAAAAAAACCAAGATTCTAAATAACTGTAGGATAGGAAAAGGTTCTGTGATTGGAAAAAATTGTATAATTCATGACTGCGTAACTATATCTGAAGATGTTATAATTAAAGATAGTAACTTGATCATGTCCAGATGTATGATTGGAAAATATAATGATGAATTTCCGCTTCATTTTTCTGGGCGTAAAAAATATATAAGACCGCAGTACATTCGCAACCATGAATTATTTACAAGGGTTTGTAGAACATTAAACATTCAAAACTGTAGTACATATATTGGAGATGGAAATATTATCGATAGAGGTGCATTTATAGCCCGAAATTCAATAATCTTTAATTATAACGATATATATAATCGTGCAAAAATATATGAATATGTTCTATTGGGCTTCAATAATATTGTTTGCTCTAAAGCAAAAATTGAATCCAACAAAGTTACACAAAAATCTACATTCAATGGTTATATTAAAGCAGAAATTTATTTATTTTATATTCTAAATAAACTTACGTGCGATGGTATATTAGAGCAAGATGGGAATGAGGCTCACAAATTCCCAGATACAAGTAATGATATATTTAAAGATATATTTTATGGATCTAATCGCACTTATTATTGAATTATTTTCTGTTTAGAGTGACTTAATTACTGTAAATACAGAAGATTAAGCAGAAAGATACGGTAAGACGCCATTTTAAATAAAAATACACCATTTCATAGATATAAGTATCAAAAAACACTATCTTTCTTATTGGAATTTTAAAAATTGGGAAAACTTATTTTATAAATATATGAAAATCGGATTTATTGACAAAAAAGGTGTAATATTTAAATAAAAAAGAATTTTCCTACTTGATATTTATTTAAACGATGGGATGAATTCAAGAAGACTCAAAAATCACTTTAATATTTTTTAAAAAACATTAAACTTCCAAACGAAATTCCTGCGATAATAACACAAGTAGATTTGCGATTTTACTAAATCTTTGTATGATATCTGGTCATAGAACTTATAATTTTTTATTAAGAATTTCTTTATGTGATATTTCTATGAAAGCATGAATTTCATTATATTTAATCTCTATTTTTTAGTAACAGAAAGTGTTTTGAAATAAAGTTGACATATTTTGAATATCTTTGACATAAAAAATATTAAATACACCATATTCTGGATTTTTAGCCCATGTGATAATTCTTACCTCGAAAGTTTGTGGATTAGTCAAACATAGTAAAAATACACAAACGATATTTGAATTTATATATTGTGTTTTCACACAAAAAAAGAATCTCATAATAAAATAATTTTGTAAGCATATAATATAGATACAGATTATAAATAATTTCTGTCTAATGTTTCAATTTATGTACTTCTAATTACAATAATAAATAATATAATTTATGGTAATTGATATTTTTAAATAAGATAATTTTATTAAACACAATTTAGACAAACATCCTTAACATGTTATATTTACGATTCTAATGGAGGAAAACTTTAGTGCTTTCAACTGAACATAAAAAATCCTTTCGTATATATTGGTGCAAAAAAAGGTAATAGATGTTTTTATGCTTCCATTACATTTTATTTATCACAAATCTTCATTTCTTACCTTTCGATTTGGGATTTTTTTATATTGAAAATTATTTTACTTGCTTATTTATATTATTTTTTCTGGCAAAATTAAATTATCCTTCACTTCTTAATACATAGATACTTTGAAAATATACATCGAAATTTCTAAAAAAATAAAAAAATAATAATACTTATTTAGAAATAGCATATAAACATAATAAAGAGCTTTAAATTATAATTCACTCAATGTTAGAGCTTTTGTTATATGTAAAAAAACATATATAACTACCCAAATCAATAAATAAAACCTAAGACGCATGATTCAGACATTTCACTTTTGATATCTAATATATTTGAGCTATTAGTTTGTGAATACTCTTTTAGTTTCTAAAAGCGTAAATGAAAAATCACGTATACTCATTGTTCATAAGTACAAAAAATATTTTTAACTAAAGATATTAAATCCAATATCAAGACATATAATATATTACTTGAATCAAAGCGCCCAAATAGGATAGGAATCGGCACTTTGTACAGAAGTGCTTATAAAAAAAAGACGATACTATGACCTCAAAGAGTCTAGGATTTATTTGAATTTATGCCAAAACAAGATGTACCTAACAATGAGAGGGTCTGCCCTATTATATTAGTAGAAACAAAACAAAAATATGAAAAACATATATTGAATAGAGGCTAGAGTGGAAGACGCTTTAAATGTGACCTAAACTTTCTATGCGGCCTGTTCCAAAAAGACAATGATATTGGTACGAGTGGGGTTAAGGTGTAAGCATCATATGTCAGCGACAGGTGGTACAAGGCATCTCATCCATACTCCATATCAAGTATCCATGGGACCCAAAAAGTTTTATTTATTAGAGATCATGCTGTTTCTTAAATCTGAAGAACTACAAAAGGGCGAGGATTATCAAAGCAAAAAAAAACAGTTCATAAGCATGTGCTAATTAATATAAATAAATATATAAGATTAAAAAATATTGCCAAATACTTCGATTTCATTTGAAAACAAACAATAAAAGATGTTATAAAAAGGACAGTTAAAGAGGTACTATAACAACAGATAATTAAATGATACAGAGTAATAATAATGGGTTCGAATCTATTTCATTTATAGTTTTATTGCACAATATTGCATATATGATAAGCACGAACAGAAAATTCGAATCATATAAATATAGCTTAATAAACGAATTAAGCCTTTTAAAATCCAGTATACAAAATATTTAGATATAATTAATACACACAAATAATTATGAATAGATAACAAAAATAAAAATGACATCAGAAATTAAAGGGATATTTGTATATTTGTAATTTCTCTTAACCAGCTTTAGGCGTAAAAATATACTAGTTATAGAATATATTATTTAGGAAAAATTTTCTAAATACATTATAAATGTGCAATAAATACGATTCAATTGCTCGTGGTATGTAATATTTTTGACAGGGATATTATAGATACAGTGAATTTATTTTGATCATTTAATAAAATGCTAAATCTTAGGCATTAATGCTTATAATGAAATTAGACTAATCTTGAATATACATATTAAAATTTTAAACCTGTATCATGCTGCTGCGAGGGAATTAAATTTTGAAAAGAACAAAAGCTATACAGAAATCACGTATATAAAGTTAATTATACTTTCGTACATAAATTTTTTGCATCATCAAATCGCACTTAAAAAAATTTTTTGTCTAAATCATAAAACAGATTTACAATATCTAACATAAAATAATATTCATATCATTTTTTTTGTGTATATTTACCTTGATTTTGTTTTCATTTTAAGATTTCGGATAAAAATGGTTTGTATAAATAAATAACGCCAAATTATAGTTAGTAGGTATTTTGAATTTTATGAATGACATGAATAATACAACATAGGATCAGTATTGAGTACTAAAGATATTAACAAATCAATGTTTATAAATGTCGAATATACGGGAATATATATTCAATAATAAACACATAAATCTATAGTTAGTTTTTATAATTTTGCAACTTTAGCCTGATTTTAATCTCAATAATATCAATCTATGTATAGACGGTCATTTATTGGCACACAAAAAATAACTTAGTTCATTCATATTATAATTTTTTACATCTTCCTTCGCGTTTTCTTTTGTTTTTTTTAATTTCATCTTGCTTGAATAAATTTAACTATTATTTATGGTTCACTCTATACATAGAAATAAAGGCTCAATATTAATAAAAAAAGATTTTTATAATTCATGTATTTTATTTTACAGTTTTTATTTTTCTATAGCAGTTCACTTTTTTTGCTATATACTTTATGATAAATATTATTGTAGTTGTATATTACAAATTCATATTGAATAATTTACATAATAAAATGGGTTGCATTGATGTGAGTAATAAAAAATCTATTAGAAACGTATAAAATAGAAGATAAAGTTGTAAAATATATAGTCTGTAGAGTCATATTGCAACTATATGCTTTTTTCTAATATAGAATTACAAAATTTTAGTTTTTATATAGGAAAAGGTTTCTCATCTTTGTTTTTGATTCTAGACTTATTTAAATGTATATTTAATATTAATGCAAACATTTTTAATCAACATAAATTAAGTTTAATATTTAAAATTGTATAAATATTATCGTTTTTGAAATCCTCGTTGTTGGTTTATCTTTTTAGCTAATAAATTATGGATTTCTATGTGAACATGGAATATATATGTTTCTTCCAATCCATAATTTATACCTATCTATATTATAGTAGTCTTCTTCTTTAATTATAGTATATTTGTGTGTTTCCTATAATTTTACTTTATGTGAAGATGATACCGCTGCTATTCGTAAATAAATAGAAATAAATATTTTCAAAATTATCTAATGATAACATGAGAGTGCTAAATAAAATAAAATATTATATAGATATAGAACAGGATGTTTAGTGAATTTAACAATGAACATGAGAAAAGATGCTTATTGTCCTTAATAATATAATGATCAAAATTTCTTTGAGATAGATTTATGTGCATTTATCTTTTCGATTTTACTGTATTGATTGCAAATAAGACATTAATATCAATATTTTTTGCATTTTGAAACCTATAAGATACAAATGGCGTTTTATTTTCTTAGTTTGACTCTTTTTGAAAATCCAAGTGTCAGATGTAGCTATGCATTAAGACAAAAATTCGCATATCGCAATACGATAAAATATAATGAGAATAGATTAGACTCGGTTTAAAACGATAGCAAATAAGAAATCTGTGCTGAAATGATATTTAAGTGGCGAAGATCAAAAAAAGATTTTTTCGGATGTAATATCTTACAAGTTAAAACATTTATGACAATTTCCACAACCAAAGTGTTAACACGAATCTTCACCTAGATCAAAATACAATGATCTTACTATAATAGTCATATTTTTGCGTCTTACAAAACAAAAGTATTACATAATCAACACAACCTGCATATTAAATTAAAGGGAACCCCAGGACGGTTGTGTGCAATAAGATAGAGTTTGATGTTATAGAGAATCAATTTAATACGAATTACGCTAAAATTAAATTTTGTAATATATTAGTTAAATTTAATTAAAATAATTCAATATAAAAACTTTAAAAATACTGATTATATGTTAAAAACAAAAGATTTAAAATATAAAAATTGCAGACATATTATATTTGCTTAAGCTTGCTTTATATATCCGAGAGATAAAACTAACCGAGATATATATTTTGTATCAAATTTGATGAAAATGCCCAAGCAGTCATAAAAGAAGCAAAATAAAAGCTAATCATTTTTATAGGGATCCTAAAAAATTAAAGATTTTAAAGGTAAAAGGTATTCTTGTATCGCAAAGTTAAAAATAATGAAATTTTAAAGATTAAACAATCAGTATTGGTTATCGAAGGATTATAATTGGACAATGATGTTGTAATTATTGATAATTATACTAGTTATAAAAGAATGAACTCGCCACAACCGTATTATTATATATGGATGCTAGAAACGCAGTGATTCATTTATTTGTATGATTTTAAAATAAAGAAAAGTGTAAATATATTTCATAGTGTAAAGATTTAGAAAATTTAATTCGGTAATGCCGGTAGAATCTCGTTTATATATCGGATACAAAAAAAAAATATTTGTGAATGCAAAATTACCATGTAATTATAATTTTTAAAAGATATCATATAAAGCTTTTGATATTTTGGGTGTATGATATATATTAGGCATGAAAATATTATTAACTCAATACTCTATAAGCGAAAAAATTAACAAGTCAAATAAATATCACGTTTTTCGGTGTACATACATACACGAAGACATATCCTGAATCCGTAAAATTTTGTTTTTCCGACTAAAGTACACGATTATGCATTTTTGCCATTGTAAATATAACCATAAAGCCCATAAAAAATGCCCCTATTTCCATTTTGTTTGAATTATTAAAGTTCAGATTAAATATATAATTTCGGTATATAAAGTGAAAATTGTTGATCTATCATAGAAATTTTACAAATTTTTTTATTAATGCATCTTTCAAATTATTTCATAGTTATTTGACGCATTATTTAACACTAAAGCGAAGGTTCATAGGGTAAAACGCAAAAGATTTTTACAGTTGGTTCTTGTTGAATTTATCATTTTAAAAATTACGCTTGAACTATATTATATAGCAAATACCATCTCTTTAAATCATAAAAAGTGCTTTAAATATTTATTTTTCCAAATATATGTAATTTGTTGTGAAAATGACGTTTTAAAGGGGTTTATAGTTTCTCGAAATTCGACTATAAATCAAGCATTAAAATACTAACCTATCAATATGAATGATTTTACAAATGTCTAAGAAATCATTTCTTATATTTGAATATATAATTTATATGATAAGAGGTAATTTATTAAGCATGCAGTCTGTGGTTTTAACTACTAAAAAAAATGACAATTGCTATTTATTATGATCCAATTAATTTTTCACGGTTATTCTATAGTACATATCATCAATTATCTGTTTTGTGTAATATTCATGGAAAAAAAATCGATCATATTGCAACAAATTTCATGCTACTGTAACAATTAAACCTTCCAATAACATATATATCTTGCGGATTTTAAAAATTGCGAAGCGTTTAATTTGACCATAGTTATTTTAAACATCTTAGGATACATTGTGATATGTTAAATGATTCATATTTTGCTAATCATAATTTTTTTCGTTTATTTTTTTAAATACTATGTGTTTTTCTTCTATTAATCACAATATATAAAATTAGGGAGGGTGCCTATCGTAGCCTTATAACATAGGAACCCTTTTAAAAATTTAACTGTTGAAAGCTACAATAATTTGAAGATAACTGAATATTTTTGCGTGTAAAATCAAAAAGATATATATAATAAGATAAATAGACATTTTAAAGAAACCTTCTTAAGACAACGTAATATTAATAGTTATATTCAATATGTCTTTTGTTTAAAAAATAATGTAAAAAATAGTTTAATTTTGGGCACAACGATCCCGCTAGTTATATGATCGTTATTTTAAGAAAAAAATTGGGGCAAATATTTTTGTATGTTATTACATAATAAGTATTTTTTTTATCCTTAAAATCAAATTGGTATGTTTAAATTCTATAAAAACTGTATCAAAATGTAAAAACAATACTTCAACTCTAATTTTTATTTTTCAAATTGAAAAAAAAATTCGTGAATGTCAAAAAAATAAAATTTATAAGCTATTCAAATCATTAACCACTTGTAAAGTTTAATACTCGATCACATCCATTTAGTGTAGAAAAAAACATGATAGATATAAACAAATACTAATTAAATTCAGAAAAAGAAATTTTTCGTTTAATTTTACTAAAAATCTATATTGAATTTTTCTCTTTTTAAAAGAACTGTAAATTATACCGAAGTCAAGCAATATGTGAAAACGGACTGATCATACAGAAATATAGAACTGATCAATCTAGTGCGAAGAAGGTGTAAAGTCGAGGATATATGTATAAAAGAGAAAATGAAAAAATTAAATCTAGTTTTGTTTAAGAATTGGATCACAAAATCGCGCATGAAATCTATTTGAAAAACTAAGAACTTACCCCAACTTTTATAAAAAATATCTATTCTGCGTTTTATGCGTTTTATAATTAAAATATCTACTATTCAACCCATCTAAAAATTTTTCACACAAAATATATGAAATTCAAGTTGGCGTTATTTTTTTATACGTAATATAATAATCTTTTTATTTCAAACTAAGAGCGCTAATTTTTTTTACGTGGTCAACTTTAGTTTTATACTTTATATTAGGAAAAATTTGTAATGTTCATTCAAAGATTGGCCAATAAAATAAGTTTAAGTTCATAAATTACTATGTTGTAAAAATACGCTATGATTTTATTCTATTATCGTTAAGTAAATTTTACACTTATAAAAAATATTACAAAAAGCAATAATTTTTTTTTCTTATGAATATATATTACAGTATTATCATGATTGATAAAAAAGACTTCCTTTTTGCAATATTCAATTTTAAAAATTGATTCTGTTCGATTTAATAGAAGAACTACAATATTATAATACCTTTAGACATAACATAAAAAGAAGTATTTAAAAAAAAACTTTGTTTTTTTATCTACAAACATATCAACATCATTTTCAGACAAAATATGTAAAAAAACAAATAATAATTGAAAATATTGGGATGGGGTTTTTATATGAATAATTTAATTCATATCTGTTTTTGAAGATTGAAATTTTAAATGGTCAGATGGGGTTTTTACCTGAATATTATTATTCATATCTGTTATTGAAGCTTGAGATTACAATTCCGAAAATATACGATCTTCTTTTATATTTTTTGAAAATAAAATATCATGCTCTTTTTTTTATTTTTTGGTAGCTTTGTTTGATTACAGATTTATATAATGATTGTTTTATAACAATAAAAATTTTAAAAGTGATAATTTTATATGAAGCTTCAAATTTTATGCAAAAATTTTTCATATAAAAGTTAAAAAAAATAATCACTTTTTTCTGATCGTAAGATATCATTTTTTTGTTTTATGAGCTAAAAATTTCATATTTATTCGCTGTGTTTTAACTTTTTTTTAGAAAAAATGCATTACAAGACAATTTCTTAAGATTTTTTTTGGTTCTTAAAAATCAAAACATGCGTAATTTTTTTTTCTGTGTTAAATTCTGAATAATTTATATAATTTAAAAAAACAATCATGGAAACTTTTATGATTCTAAACGTATTTAAAAAAATTTGTTATAATTGAAAATTTCTGACGAAAATCATACTAATAAATATTTTCATGCATTTTCGAAACATGTATTTTTTTAAAAAAATTTACAAAGTAATTGTAGTTTTTTCTTTTTTTAAAAGACTTCTATATGCTTATATAATTCTATTATATTTTTTTATGTACTCTTGCTCCTAATATATTAGTCAAATACAAAAACAATGGACTATGATATGTGTTTAAATATATAAAAATTTTCCGTACGCTCATTTTATATATTTTGTGAATATAAATTGCTTATGTTTTTTATTTATCATTTTTCTATCTATATATAGAATAGAGTTAATGAATATTATATAAGCAAATAGACTATATAAATATAATTATTTATGTAACTTAAGCTTATTTTTATATACTTTTTTAAAAAATTTATAAAAAAGATATAGGTAATTTTTTATAAAATAAACACCTCAAAATATATGATCGAGATTTTAAACGTTCTCTCTGTGTGTATAATTACAAAAAGTAAAGAAACTAGGATAGATATTGTCTATTTTCTTATAGAGTGTATCCTTTTTAATGCAAATCTCGAGTATTCTCAATATATTTGTCGTATTCAATATATTACTATAGTACCTTAGCAGCTGACCATGGATCAACCTGAAAAACAGTTACAAAAGCTTTAGCGACGGCAAAAAGAGTGACTTTAAACTACCTTCATTTGGGGTGAACCTCAGGAGGATTCCATACCATAGATATCTAATAATAAATCCATGCTGCCAATCAAAAATCTAAACAATTAGTCTGTAGGCGATAAGACAGCTCTTTGCTTAGAAATACAGCTTTTACAATTCTAGAGAAACACTGACGTATAATTTGTAAACAAATTTATCAGAGTATACAGTGCGACAAGATACAAGCGTACTTGGTTGTATAAAAAAATAAAACACCATTAGATTTCTCTTAAATGGCATCCTAGAATTATCTGAAAAATTCTTCGAGATGATGAAGAAAGCAGTTTATTCTATGGATAAAAAACTGTGTCACTAAGCGCTTTTATAACAGTGGTATCTCGTTGTACACGCCATTTATAGATAATGCGTTGTGGAATATTGCATTTAACACGCATTACTTCTTCTAGTTCATAAATTTTGCGGCAATAGTAATTCCTTTACCATTTACACAGATCATTGGCTGCAGATTGCACAGATTTACAAGATAAGTACAATAAAATGTAAAAAGAACCTAGGGACGGGGACATGCATGATAGAAGGGAAAATTACCAAAAAAGAATATCATGAAACAAGATTAAATGATACATACTGTGACAAAAATGGTAAATAAACTAACAACTGATAAATGTTGAGTTCTGAAAAATTTTATAGAAAAAAGATTGTTTATGCATTAAAGAATATAGTGGGATCGGGTAATTGGAAACTGATAAAATAAATTATAATTTTTTCATCACAAGTTTAAACCCTTTCATAAGATTTTACTATATAAATAAAATAAAAAATATTGGTTTTTAAAGATATGGGAGCAAGTGTCAAACTAATACTAAACATCTTTATTTCTAATCAGGTTTAAATACCCCCAAATAAAAAAAAACGATAGCAGCAAAAATTTTAGAAATAAATATTATAAAAAATATAGTCTTATAGACACACTTCTATTTGAAGAAAATTAGAGTAGCATATAACGCTTTAGAATGAATGCCCATATACTACTTATAACTCCAGAACTTATTGCATTTTGAAGTGTTGAAGATAAATATAAAAAATAAAAAAGGTTTAAACTATTTATACATCAGTTCTTATGTAGCCAATTAAAGAGAAACATCTTTTGAGCGGAAAAATGGGGATATAAATTAGATTTCTTGCAATTATACACCTGAGGTCCCCAAGAATAAACTAGTTCTGTTAAAAACACTAAGATACAACAGAACAATACGTATTCATATAACAAAAAATTGCAGAATACATGTTTTTCTTAGCATAATATAGTAGATTCTAAAACAGATAAATATAAAAAACAAAGAGTCTACAAAACTCAAAAGGCAACATGCAATTAGCATAGTGAACGTAGCTAACAGTACAATTAAAAAGCTAGATGTATTTTTAGTTTAGATATATAGAAAAACAACATCTAAAAAACATATCTGCATCATAGAATCTTTTTATAATTTACAAACTTGCAGGTCAAACAATTTTTTCTGTGTTGTATACAACTATGTAATATCACTTCTCTTTTATTAACGAAAAAATTTCAAATTCTATTAGCTAGATAAGTGAACTTATAGAGATTAATATTTGTCTTTTTGGTTTTGCAACGCTCGCTGATATCACAATCATATATGAATATTTGAAAGAAAAATATAAACTGACATTTGCAATTTTGCATCTGGAAGATAATATACTATTCGTGAATAACACTGAAAAGTACAGGAAGATATAAAAGCAAACCCAGAAAAAAAGAAAACCTTTTTAACTGTCTGTCAACTTAAAAATGTGGTTTTCTAATACAGAAAGTGATTTTATAAGAAATATAATTGGTATGAAACAGTATTTTCTTATAAAAAATATATTGTAAACTGATGTATTAGAAAACACAAAATACCTCGAGAACTGCTTAATTCTTTGGCTTAATATGCATTAGTGGTGAAGTCTTAAATTTTTACGTGACCATATATTAACTCCTTAGAATACACATATTGACATCGATTTCGAGAGTATGAAGCAGTTAAGTTAGTCAAAATAGGCAGAAGAAGCGTTCGGGAATAAAAAAAAGAGAATAATACAAAAACAGAAATAGCACAACCATTAGAGGAAAGTAATAAATTCTAACGAAGGATGATTTTTATGTAGAAAAGTAATCCATATAGAAAAAAATAATGAACAAGAAAAAAAAATGCTCTTTTGCTAAATAAGATACTTATGAAATCACAGCAAATCTTTCTATAACTAGAATAGGTGCGTTGACCGTAGAAATATCAAGTTCTATGTTTCGACTTCTATGTACTATGAAAGCTCTTTTATATATAAACGGATCATAAAGAACCAAAACATAATAAGACTGCCTTAAATACAAATAGTAGAATACTGAAAACCGCACTAAGACTACAAGAATATACATACGAATCGATATATATATAAATAGAAGTTAATATGACATATTTCATGAGTAGACCATGCAGGGAAAAAAAGTTAGCTTGACAAGTTGAACTCTTAGCATCGCAAAAGAAGAAATCATTTTGTCATGATAAAAATTTAATAGTACATGTGAGACCAAATAACGTTATATTTCTATTTAGAAAAAAACAAAACTGGTGTGGCAAACATAACAATTACAAAAACATTGTTTGAAAAAGCAAAATATGCAGCAAGTTCTGAGAAACCAGAAATTAATGCAAAAAAACAAAACAAAACGACATTTAATCAGCAATTTTAATATGGGTGATTATTAAAAATGGCAACAAACGCAATGGCATATGCTATCTTGCATATTCATTGGTAAATATAAATTTCACAAATGAATGTAACCAAAAGAATTATGGTCAAAAAGAACAATTAAAAGCAATATAGTAATTATCAGTATAAAAGCAGATTAATACCCTTGAGAATCCTTACAGATAATGAACTAGAATTCAAGACTAGACAAAAATAGAATTAGGTAATAATATAACATTTAATATAAATTAAAATCACTTTGCTCTACGAGGCAGTAATTGCGCTTGAAACAGCGTATAAAACGCATATACGAATACGAAGGAAAGTTACAAACTTTGGCGAGAAAATTTGATACAGTTCTTTGAAAGAGCAACAGGCGTACACAAAAAAAAATATACAGGGCTATATTAATAATATTATTCTTTCTTGAATATGTTAAAGAAAAATATTGGAAACAACTGTTAAAATCTTTGTGTAAACTCTTTCCATAAACAAATTAACAAATAAAAGGGACAAAAAAAAATAGTAAAAAACGTGAAAGCAATCACATAAGGCAAAAATCCTAATATATTAGATCTTATAAAACAAGAAAGCATATTAAATTTTAGCATCACCTTCCTAATATATGACTTACAGCGAATTGACGCTGAGGTTACTAAGATATCAGTTTCAGATACTAGATGCGAAAAAAAAAAGTACAAAAGCACCCCAAAATGGCATAAAAAGCGAAAATAATAAGGAAATGCATATCGAAAAAATGTATAATGAGTAGTGTTGTAATTTATAAAAAAATATATGAATTTAGTCCGATAACAATTGTCCGATCTAATAAACAGTACCTTAACGAAAAAGGATTTGCATACAGAATAAATGAATCATATTTTACTAACAAACTTTGTTATTTAAAAACTGTGATCCTTAAGAATCGTTAGATAATCGCCCTTCATCTGGTAAATAGATTCTATTAGGTGTAGAATACATCACAAATCCCGTAACTAAAATTTCAAACAAAATGACAAATAGCCGTATTATTTACTTTTAAAAATGAATACGATGTCGATTTTCTAGTATCCTAAGATATTAAAATTTTTGAACATGGGAGATAATATTTTTAAAAAATATGCATACATTTGGGAGATGTTGCATATATATTATTATGAAAAAAATACCGTCTAGTAGTTATCAAATAATGCGTTTTAAATAATCGAAATTATGGTTTAGATTTACTCATTCAGAAAAAAACACCATAGAATATATAGCTCACTGCATGATGCCACAGTAATAGAATTGCAAAAAGAAAAGAATACAATAAAAGGAATAATATTACAAACAAACTTTTTTCTTTTGATAATTTATCTTTTATTATTGGAAAAAATATTTTATGTAAAGCATCTAATTAAAAATATTTTTTTTGAGACAATCTACATGCACATAAGTATTTAATCCTATATTCTGGTTTTAAAAACGCGTCTAACAACTCTTCAAAATTATCAACTAAATCCATATAATAAAATTATCATTTTATTATCTATGCTAGTTCAAAAATAATATATTATTTTTATTTATGTTAAATCATCAATTAAAAATTTCTAATTATTACCATTTTAGACTGTTAAATCTTCATTGTGATTTAACATTAATTATTCATTTTTTTTGCCTATTAAATAGTGTTAGTTAGCGTAAGTTTTTATAATATTGCTTGTAAAACAGATTCTGCAATATAATTTATAAAAATAAACCTATTAATGGTTTTTAATATTCTTCTTTTGCTAAAACCACATTACATTACCCCTTCTTATAATAAATTTTTTTAGTTTGGAGCTTACTACTAAATCCTCGATTATATAAAAGCCTCAATATTTAATATTTTAGAATTTCTTTTTTTTGTTTACTGTTGATTTTTTACCAGTCATTATCTTTAAATGAATGTGGTGATTGGTTTCAAGTGTACGTAACGATTCTATATATATGACTATATCCCTTTCTCAAAGATATCCGATCTGCCTCTTCTCTTCTAGATCTTTTTTTGCATGTTTTTCTCAATACTATAGTTTAAATATACGCTTTGATTTGAGTAGTGACTACGATATATGCACCAAATAGCAAATTTTTCGTGTTATCAAACTTTCTCATGTTGCAAGATATTGTGTTATATTTGCCTAAATTTGTAGATACAACAATTTACGTTAGCTTAAAAATAGATTCATAAATAAAATCATTTTTTCATTAATAGAAAACTTTAATATTATATTATTAAATTTTCTAGACTTTATTATTATTGTTATATTTTTGTATTGCTAAAGATTATTACTATGTAGAAAGTTTTTTTCGTCATCCATATTTGTTCTCTCAAAAGTTGAATTCTATTAAATTATAAAAATGTAATAAGTTTATATTTTGTTGCACCAGAATGGGCCGTATTTCCTTATATGACGTTAATTTAAATGAAAACACTATCGCATTATTTCTGAGGATCGAAATAGCATTGAAAAAATCATGACCCTTGAAATACAATGATATATATAATTACTAAAAAGGGTGTTTGTAAATTTGGAAATAAATTCTGTAGATATCCACATTTTTGGGTTAATTTTACCAAGCACATGACAGCATGATTTTAATTTTTATTTATCTGTAATTTTTTGCGTTTGTAAATTCGATTTGTTTCTTTTAATTTAAAAACAAAGAAATTTAAAAAATATTTTAAATTTGTCGTATTTTTAACGGAGAAAATAATACCTACACGACTAGTATAAAAAAAGAAGCAAAAATGTCAAGATATGTTGAAAATATGCTAATATATGTAAAGGTGTATATGTTCACAACATAAAATCTAAGATGCTATTTTTTTGTACCAAACGCAATGCATTAAATATAAACACTAGCTGATTTTGGTAGTTATCTTTTACTTTTGCTTAAAAATAGAATTTAAAACCAAAAAAAGATGAAATCACAAAGATAATGACCTATGTAATTTAGAAGAATTTTATTTATTTATTACTAATATTTAAAAATTCAAGAGTAGTCGATTTTTGATAATGATGTTGCTCTAAAGAAATTTATAAAAGCAAATATTATAAAGATCAAAATTAAATATAAGCCGTATGTTTAACTTAAGTAAAGAATAGTACGAAATTTCCTTTTACCAATTATTACAAAATTAGGTAGAGGTTTCACAAAGCACATACAAAGATCAACTATAAAAGCACATCAATTGTATAACTTCAATATTTAAGACCTATTTTTTTTTCGAAATTATATATGCACACATCTCTGTACTTAAAGGCTTATCACGAAAATTTTGTTATAAATACACAGTTTTATGAGACCAGAATCTAATTCTATTCAATTGATCTAAAAAAATATAAACAGATAAAAAAAATATTTAATGTCATTTTACTACATATTACAATTTGTCCTAATTTTTGTTATGCAATAGTTGTGACTTTTGTATGTATAATTTGTTAAAAAAATCATCAATTTTTTTTTATAAACATTTTTTAAAGCAACGCAAAAGCTACAAAAAATCTATAAAATTGTATTATAAAACTTAATTGTAAGCATTTATTTTTGCTAATTATCCTAAAATATTATGCATTGTATCTTTAAAAGTTGTGGCAATTTAAAATCAAAAATTAGTATAAATAAATGTAAATACATAACTGATTCTTTTATCAGATACACGTATTATATATTTACTAACATATATTTTTTCTAATAAAATTTTATTATATCACCCTTTTTCATTTTGCTTGTTTTTTATATAAATTTAATATATCAATATTATTAAAACACTAATCGTCACATTTTTATTAAAATTCTCTGAAAAAAACTTCTTAGTATCAAGATGTGTATATTATGAAGTTTTATAATGTTTATTATAGCGTAGCAGGTAAAATATGTTACTATATGTATTTTTCAGAATCAAACTATTTTAAAATGCTAATAACATAATGCTATTTGATTGCATAAAAAAATATACATAAATTGTTTAAGATTCGAATGAATTTCGTTGTATAGAAAACATATTATATATAAAAAAGTATCTTTTCAAAATGTGTGCATATCATCCGAAAATATATTATGTAATCGTAATTAACCTGTATTTTTAACTTGTACTAAATTCGTACAACCTAGTTCATCGTTTTAGCTTTATTGGTAATGAACTTTAGATACTATATACACTATAGAAAACTCTAGTAACTGCTTTTTATATAAAAATATACTAGTTAAGACTAAAAAATCTACAAAGATGTGTATAGCTAATTAGGTTCTTCGCTTCTAACCTTCATTCATAATAAAATTTGAACTTCGCTTCTAACATTCAGCCATAATAAAATTTTCACTCTGCTGCAGCTACCTTTGGGTAATTCTTTTCTAAGAAATTGAATACTTTTTGGTATTTTTAGTGGAAAAGAAATGAATTGGAGTTCTGTAAAGATACTTACAATACGAAAACTTGTGGCAATAATGAGCAATCCGATTTATCTTAATCATATATTTGGTACTGTATAAACATAAAATCTTGCTTCTTCCGATGGTTAGTAATTTAATCACAAAAAATCATCTTCTCTATTAAATGAAAATTTTACTAGAAAAATCATATTAGCATTTTGAAAACAAACAAAACCTGAAAAAATCTGGCGCTGAAAATGAAATATTATTTATATTTGTTTTTAATCCATCCTTAGAATTCTCTCATGTAAATCTAGAATAATGATTGCATTTGTTTTATAAATTAAGCGAAATTAATCTAAAAGATATAAAATGTATATCTAATATATTCTGTCTATGTTAATATATTTTATACTATGGCCCACTCCATATATTTTAATAGATCCTACTGTATAGTTTATTTTATTTTTTTCATTTGATGTTATTTTTTTAAGTCTATTTTAAACCTTTAATTTGATTCTACGTGTTGTTAGCATTCGAAAAGGCTAGTAATTAAATCCGATACTTCAAATAAAAGAAATTTAAATTTTTATAATATTTTTTATTTATTTTCTTGAATTTTATTCTTAGAATATTGTAAAAAAAATATGTTTAAAATGTAATTTTTCTAATTAAACATAATTTAAACGTATTTAGCACTTCCACATAGATATAAAATAATATAATCTGATATATTTCTTTGATCAGATGTATAGCAATATTTCTCTTTGTACTTTTTTCTGCGTGTAAAATCATGCTTAATCAATAAGGAATGGATAAAATATAGTGAATACTTTTGAAATTCTAAAATATCGTTTATTAAAGATAATTTAATATATATAAGAAGCTGACAAAATTTATGTGTCATTTATGTAAAATTAGACGTTTATTCACGCGATTAGAAAATATGATAAACAAAAAAAAAATACAGCAAATAGAATCTGGTTATGAAAAGACATGTTGAGCCTCAAAAAAACTACATATCGATAGATTGTGTGTTATAGATTCACACAAAACCTTTTTTTACTTTGTTAATTTCTACATTATTATAAGATGGGCTTTTGAAATCACTTGAAAAAAAATATATAAGGTGGAAATTACTTTTATAACAAAAAAGAATAATTCTGTTGTAATATAAGATTACAGCACAAAAACACATTTTTATACTAAGATCGAGAGCTGTTAAGGAAATTTTGCATGCATTCTTCAATGATAATAAATAATTCGATATTTCAGGTCTATTCTTATAATATCTCATTTGACCTAGACAAAAAAAAATACAATGATTAAGTCTATCCAAGATATATTTACTACACGTATTGTAAAATTTCTATGATGATAAAGTATATTCTTCTATAGTTTGTGAAGTGTGTATCTTGAAAAGATAGACATGGTGGGTATAGTTTATAATACTCTTATAATTTTTTTTACTGACATAGAATCCTAAAACTAGAGATATCGCTGTTGTGAGAGAAAAATAAGTTATTGAATAGAATACAGGAATTGCAATATCACTCAGGAGCATTCTTATCCCTTTGGAAAAAATTTAAGGATATAAAAAAATATTATTTCAGACAATAAAATTACTTGCATAACACCGTCAAAAAAAATTAATCAAAACTGCAAAATTTAATTGAAGAAACTAGACATGAATTTCCTTAATTGACTCTGCAAAGACAAGATAAATCAACGGAATATTCGATATCTATTGTTACAATTGATAAAATACGTATGTTATATGTTTAAATAAGGCACAATATATGCTATTTAGGATAGAATAAACTTTAATTTTATGTATAAAATGTGCACTAACATAATTTTTGCTTGTTTTTTTATTAATTTTATATATTTATATTCTGCAACATTTGTAGGTTTTATAAAGGTAAAAAAGGATTACTATTGTTTGTAGGTGTGTATGTAATATATAAATAATTGCTATTTTCAAATTCAATTTTTACCAATATAACATAATTTTTATTCTAATAAATTTATATTATATGCTTTACAATTTAATTTATGTCTGCAATGTATTTTATAATTCACAGCAAATAAATAGACCGCTTTGTAAATAATGTGTTTTTGCATTGATCAAAGATAAAAAAAGCGTTTCATGTCGATAATTATTATTAAGACTAAATTTTTAGATATTTCACAATTTCGGTTCATATCATCAAAATGCCGATTTGTACGAAATATCTACATGTTAAAATCAAAACTTATACGTAAAAAGAAGCAGACAGAAAAAATATTTTTTTGCTTTTTTATTACTTGAAGATAAAATCAAATAAAGTTGTTAAAATATTTTTTCAAATTTTTCAGTATATTCAAGGTAAACTTGTATCGTATAAAATATAATACTATAAAATCAAAAGCAAATAAATATACCTGCAATTGTTCGTCATTTTGCAATTTATAGCTGTTTTAAGAAAAAATTATTTTTAACTTGATAAAATATAAACATCCTTTGTTTTATGTGGTGAATTTACCTACGATATACTCCGAAGCTTGACAATTGCTATCTGAGTAAAGTAATATTACAACATAACAACACAGAAACCCATTTATTCTTAAATAAATTTTTAAGTCAATCATTCTAGTCTAATATATATTATATGAACATATTAGTATAAATAAATTTAAAGAAACAAAATTTTTCCACCTTTGTAATATATTATAATGCAATATATTTTTAGTTCATATTTCAATATACTTGGATTCATAAATCTGTTTCGGAATGTAGAAAAAAAATGGCTTCAAAAGACTATCGAAGAAATAATTTAATTTGTGATTTAACATAAAAAAAGATATTTTGTTATAACTAGTTGTATAGTTCTTTTGTATTGAATATTTTCGAATCGCCTTACAAATAAAAGCATGATTTGCAAAAGGGCCTGTGGTTCTTAACGTACTTCAATTAGAAATTGCTATTGATTTTGGAAATAGATTATTGGTAATGTTCATCTTCTATCGTCGTGTTTGTGCATTTATTTCGTTTCTAAAATCCTTGAACGATATTTCATTGCCTAAGATAATATATTTATATTCAATGCGAACATTTATAGATTAACACTTTTAGATTTTTTCGAAGAATTAACTTATATGTGGTCATTTTTGTGGGACATTTAGTTTTTCAACAAAAAATGAAATTATATCACAAGCAGTTTTTTATCCAAAGACTTTCTCTATAAATTATGTTTTGCTTCAAATGATTCGTAAAAAAATGAATATAAAAATTGCGAAATAATCTAGCTTTAAACTGAAAAGAATTTTATTGTTTTGTTAAACTTCTACATGTGCATTTTTACAATACTATAGATTTATATTTGGAATATCAACTATAAAAAAATGGGATCACTAGAAGTATCATTCTATCAAATGACATATAAACATCATAAAGATTCGAAATTAACTTAAGCCGTTTAAAATAGATTGCAGTGTCTGATTTTAAACAATTGAAGTATTTAAAAATCTTATAAAAACCTACAATAATCGATAATTTATAAGCCATAAGCCATCATAAAATAACACTTATAAAAATCACCATATAATAGAAGAGTATCATAAAGAAAAGATACATGAAGGTCTAAATTGGGATTTTATCATTATTAGTGTCATCTCCACCATATACATAATTATTATATCTAATAAATAAAAACCAATATAAAACAAAATTAATTGGTTTTCATTTAATTTAAAATAAAAAAGACCACTATTCAATCTTTATTTTCCAAAATTTTTTCTATTAAAGTTTTGTACATTTATCTCAATGACTAAAGATGAATATTATTTTCGAATGCATTCTTTAGAATACATTTAAGTTACAAAAATATTTTTTTGTAATTTTTTTGTATACAAACTTGTGGGATAGTGTTCAAATAGGGGAAATAATATCACTGTTCATAATTTACAATAAAAAAAGATTTACTGATATAACAAACAATTTTATATGCAAGGTATATATAAATATTTACATTTATAACTAAAGATGGCAACTTGATTAGATAAAGATAAAAAACAATGGCCATATAGTAAATACTACAAAACTAGAATAAAATAAATTCAACAACATTCTTGCAATCTGCAATTTAAAAGTTTAGGATATATAAATATGCCTGCATAGTTTTGAAGGCAAAAAGTGAGACTCTTTATTGGACTAATATATATTTTTAACTAGCTATCGAATACCACTAAAATATATTTGTCAGCACGAATCAATAGATGATAGCTTTTGCTTATCAAAAATATTTTATAACAGTTGCAAAATACCTTATAGACATGTATATTCTTATTTTTTTACTTCCATCCTATATTGACGCATATTATACAAAAAAAAAATGTTTTATATTAGCCGGGAAAGAAATATAAATTTTTCTGACATTGTATCCTTGTAAATTTTCTTGCTTCTTTGTCAGAAATCATTAAAATTAATTAATATGACATAAAGGTTGTATCTGTATATATAATATGTTAAAAATATAAAATGCTTAAAAGTGAAGCTTACAGCATTATTAATAACCATGAATATGTATATTAAAAATTTAATAAAAAAAATTAATTCAACAAAGCGCATAATGTATAGAAAAAGTAATCTATTGAAATATATTTTTTTCGTAAATTTATCAAAAGAGTAGTCAATTTCGATAGATTATATTAGTGTTCTACAGAGCTTTTTACACATAGAATGTGATTTTTATCTGTCTTTGTATTTTTTAACCCAATGTATCATAGTTTTTTGTATTTTTGATAAGAACTTTTAACGCATTAAATAGCAACACAAGTATTTTGTAAGTCATTTCTTCTTTGTATCAAGCGATGAATTTTATTTGGAATAGTACACGAATTATTCTAATGTGTAAGACCAAAACTCGTTTCTAAAGTTTTTTTTTGTTTTTTAAAATATTATGCTTATCAAGTTTAAATCATTTTTGGTGGAACTACGTCTATAGTTAATTATATAATATTTCCACAAAATATGTTCTGTTCAAAACTGGGGTGTTTAAAGGGTTTTTTATTCTATTTAATATCTACCTTTTAAATTTTATGTATAAAAAAAAAGTGAATTTAAACATATGTGTTATTAAAGATATTTTTGATAGTCTTAACTACATTATAAGAATGTTCTATAAAATTTATTTTATAATGGAAAATGCCGGCTACAAACAATATGATTTATGCTAAATTAACATTTTATTTGATAATAAAAATTATCTTTACGATAAATAAGATAGTCGTTTACAAATATGTAACTTCACAATACGTAGATTTGCACCTTTATAATTACTATATATATGTATTTGATATCGAACCTTAGATAATAGGTACCCATTACAAATATTGATATTTGCGTGTATAATCTGGTTATATTAACAAAAATATAAATTTATTATTTACGAAACCATTCATTATGCAATTGCATAGATGGAAAATGAAAAATAAATATCTGAGATATTGTGAAGGTAATAGAGATTTTAAAAATGTCTTTTGCGCACTGAACGTAAACAGACATATGTCTTGAAACTTGAATCGAATTGTATATTATTTTTATCAAAGGGTTTTTGTATATCTTCATACAAAATTCACTTATATTCACAACTATCTGTATATTATACAACTCTATATAGTAGTCTATTACAATAAAATTTTCAACCCTTTATTACTAAATGAAACATATATTTTTATAGTATAAAATAAGAGCTAAAACATGTTTTAAACTTTCTATGATGATATGATGTATAGACCGCACAAATAACGAAGTTTCTTATAGAAGGTATCTAAACATAAAATTTAACAAAATTAACATCTATATCTTTCTAAGATAATCATATTTTGTATGAATGCATAATTAAATTCAAATTTTGTTTTAATCATGTTAATTATTTTAAAATGTAATACTAATCAGTTTTAAAAATCCAATTCGATATAATTTACAAATTTATTTTTATGGATATATCATAAACATTATTTCTGACCAAAGATTAATTTAAATTATTTGTATGCAACTTACCTCGCCAGAAGTCAAAGAAACTACGAATCGAGTGTTCACTCTATTATATGTTCAAACCTTTACACTTCAAACATTTTCGGTATTCATGATATTCTATTTTTTATAGTCTAAAATATGATGTGTTTCTTGGAATAAAAACTTTCACAAAGATACATATAAAGTGAAGTCGCACTAGCGTTTTATAGTATATACTAACAAAGCAAATATTTTGATGTATTTTCACATAATTTAATCTGCAAAATTGCTTCAGATAATAAAAAAACACCATTTACTTTGTAATAAAGCTCAAATATAAATTTTTTAATGTTTTTTATAAATGATCTTTACAATAAACTTTCTTAAATAACCATATATTTATCTTAAGGCAAAATAATTGTTTTAATTTAGATTTTTTGTCCAGTACAGCTTGCTTGTTCTTTTTGCGTGCACAGCATATTTATGACCATATGTATTGTTAACTTTCTTTAGTATTCATCAATACCTCTGTTCCGTCAAAAAAAATAAATTCGAGGGTTTTTCTCAATCCCAAGGTTTATAAAAAGCACTCATTCTCGTTTGTTACTATGATTTCATTGTGATAGCTTGTATTATATCGTGCTAACACAACATTCCAAGTAAAAATATATATAATATTTTTGTGCAGCACTTGTATATCAATGAAGACTCGGATGCTAAAAGGAAATACTTCAATTAATAAATAAACTTTTGTTTTTCATATTGTTTGCGATAATAGTTATTCGACTTAAAAAGTTTATATTGCTTTCACTATGACTTATTGTAATAAATTTTATGCAATGAATTTTTTTATATTGTATTTATATAATACACATTTTTTTATTTCGAAATACATAAAATAAGTCTGCATAATTTACATCTTTTAAATTTGCATTGTAAAAAATTGTCAAAGTCATAAATTTTCTTTTCAAGAATAACGCAAAGGTAAAAAATCCCTTCTCTTAAAATCTTCATATTTTTACAATCAAGCACATAATATTCAAATATTTATGCTAAAATTCTAACTTAAAATTGCACTTGTATTTCAAATTTGCATAAAAAATAATTTGTAAATATGTGTTTTAGTGTAAAAATCACAAATATATTAAAATAATAAAAAATAGCAAAAAAATGTATATGTTTATTTGTAATAGACTATGTATCGAGAGATGTAAATGTTTTTTATATACCAGAAATCCTCATACAAGCATAAAATATTATTGTTTAATCTTAAATGAAAAAATAAAACAATTGTACACATTTATAAATATCTTGTTTATTAAGAAGATGATGAGAGTCAATAAATATTTAAGCATGTCATATATAAAAATATTTAGTAATTAAAGATTTAACGGTAGGATTGAAACTTACTCTTGCTCTATGTTCTTAAAAAAGAAGAGAGTCAAGAAGATGAACAGAAGAGTATGGTATTATGTTCTATATAAAATCAATCACGTATGCCTATAGATAAAATCTTACATTACAAGCCGAAATAAAAACCACAATTAAAGGATATGATAATATAATAAAAAACCATTGAGAGACAATAGATATTCTAGATATTTTATATAGAAAATATATCGTAATCAAAGATTGAAAAAACAACAGAGTTTGTAGTTAAGTATGTTTATTCAATAACATCTAGCAATCAAAGATTTAAAAATATTTGAGTGTTCATGTAAGTCTAGCATGTGCATTCATTTATATCGAATTCAAACGGAGAATAAAATTGTGAATGCAACGGTCTTAATTTGACACCTTGAATCGATCATTTACAAAAGTAAACATCTATTTAGCACCAAAATTGGCTTATTTTTCTCGCTTGAGTTCTTGGATCGAGATAATTCGTTTCAAAGCCATAACATGTGTATTACCATATCTAAATTTTTTTTTTAAACATGGTCGTTCGACGATATTCTCTCTAAATATTTGAGCTTGGGAACATAATTGCCGATTTTTTGTCTCGAAATCGAATTTTGTGTATATTTGAACCTCTAAGCTTCTAAAGTGAAGATTATAAGCCAATATTGATGAAATTTAAGCATCGCAGTTATAGATTTTGTATATATTTACACTTTTGAGCTTCAGAATTGAAGATCTATGCCTAATATTGTATCACACAATTATAGCTATGATCAAAATTTATTAAGATTAAACACTCTCTAACGTGATAATGGCGTAAGATGAATATACACTTTCTTTAGTTCTAATCAATCTAACCACATGATTTACTTCTATAGACCTTCTTTTTTTTTTGACTGTTGGAAACTTTTGCTTATTAGATACACTATTGCTTGTAGTCCTTATATTTTTATATAACTAGTTTGATCTCAGTGTTTTAGACTCGTTTTACATATAAGTAGTCAATATACGACAGGGTCAGATTATGGATAACTTTACATCGCTGGTTTATTATTTCCATCACCCCTCTACACTTACCTATATCTCTGATAAAGAGTGAATCTTCAAATGATTTTCGAGCACGTTCTAGTGTCTTATACAGCAATCAAGTGAATAATTTTCGGCAAGTGAGGCTATTCGTTGTTTTACTTTCTAGGTCTCGGCAGATCGCCTTGCAGGTATTTCTCGTTTTGACCATATTTATATTCACCCCTGGTTTGCTTTGCGTTTATAACACGGGACTCTTAATATAGCTCTTGTAAACTAACTAAGCAAGCGTACTCAATAATCTAAAGCAACAAATACCATTTGAAATATGAAAAAGTGCAGTGTCTATGTGCCTATAACGCAATGCAAGCTCGATTCACAGAAAAACTTATATTTAAATGCGCGTCGTATATTAAGGTGTTAAGGATTACAACTCGAGGGGAAGCTAACCACAAGCAATATTTAGAAAGATATTTTACATAAAAGTCTTTAGAAAAGAAGATGTATCAGAAATATTGTAGAGATATATAAAATAATTATCGTCTAAATCTGTTCCAGAGATCTCTGATTTTTGCTTAATCAATCGTAAAATGCATAAAATTAAGTTAACCTATAAACAAATAAAATATATTTGAAACCTTATAAACAATATTTATGAGTGTATTTTTATTGTAGCTTCTTTGTGCAAAACTTTAGATTGCATTAAAAATGAGTTTTGTCATATACTTTTCAATTATATCATCTTTAAAATGTTTTCCGACGCATATTCTTAGCTTAAGACTTATAATTTAACTATTGCAAAGTAATATCTGTGCGGGTTCCTAGCCCTATGTTGCTATTCAAATACCAGAACATACAGAAAATAGTATTTCATGTTCAATATATATAATGTTATGACACATGGCACGACCCTCGTTTTACATACGTGAACTATAGAAAGTTTATTAGATCACGGATAATATTTTTTTTAGTTTCTTATTTTTAACTTGATTCAGGTTTTTCATACTTTCTATATATATTCTAATGGTCATTTAAGATTTAATTCTGTTATGATTTAATTCTGTTATGATTAAATTTGTTATAATATTTGCAATTAATCTTTATCAAAAACCATACGAATAGATATATTGAACCCCGTATTTCTTAAAATATCCACATCAACATTGAAAAAAAAATATCTAATGTAAGCCTTAAGCATTAAAAAGTTTAAAATGTATACATAACAACATGCATCTTTTCATCCAATCTATTACTTTAAAATTTTTAGAAAAACTTGGTGGTATACCACTTGCATATGAAATTACATAAATGTCAATACGATGCCTAATTTATGGAGACTATACTCGTGTTTTTGTCAATTTTTTTGCAAATTTTCAGGTATTTAATATTATTTTGATAAATGAAAAAGATTCAGTTTAGTCGTGAGAAGATGGAATGTTTATGTGAATATGTACGTGAATGTTAAAATTGATGTATTTTTGCCGTAAATTGCTGTTTTTATTGTGTATTTTTCAGATAAGTATATTTTTTGACATTTGAAGTAAGGAATTTGCGAAGACCTTAATATCGATAATATGTGAGCTAAAAAATTTGACAAAAATAGAATTGCATTTGCCAATATGTTTTATTTTCATGAATAGGAAACTATTTGCATTCAATTGATTATCATGGGATTCACTTTTATGTAATTATTCAATGTTTCTGATATCCGATATAATAGTTTATTAAATTTATATTTTATATAAAAATGTTCATGAATGTTAAATAATGCAAATTTTATATACATTTATGGTGCATGTTTCTTTAATCCAATAATTTCTGTTGCTGCAATGTGATGACTAATCAAAATCTTGAGAAATTCTTTGATATAACTTTTAACATTAAAATAATTAAAATAAATTTTATGCATATTTCTACAAATAATATTCAAAGCCAAATAAACTCATCATAAATTGATAAATATACAACAAGTATATTAAAATGAGCATAGGATGGGGTAGGCTCAAAATATATTAAGTCCCATGTTATGTAGTTGGTCATTCCAACCATAGCAGAAGCATACACATAAATCATATGTTTTTATAGGAAATCATCAATTTTATATGTCTTAAAAGAGAAATATCAATTAAAAAGATATTTAAGATGATATCGCAGAATTAGAATCAAGAACATGTTTAATAGAACAATATTTAGTTTTTATTAACAAATTTAAATGGCTAAAAATTTATTATACCCATAAATAAATTTTATTAATAATTTACCTCTGGCACCGAACTGTTCCGTGTATTCACTAAGATTTTAAATTAGACAAATAAAACTAAAAAACAGGCATCTATGATTATTAAAGACTTTTACTAAAATAAAACAGAAAAATAAGGTACGAGCTTGTTTTTTTAATAAGAGATTGAATATAGACTATCTTGAATAATCGACATGTAAATCTATCATATTGGTATTTAAACGCATATTAATGCGCACAAAAATAAAACAAGGGAATTGGTCAGAAAAATTCTCACGATGAATTAAAGATAGATTATATTACTGCATTAAAAAGTAAATAAAAGTTGAAAATCGCAGACAAAATTCCATAATGCCTTTTATAATATTTTTATCATATAATATTATTAAAAATTATATTGAAGTTTATAAATTAAAAAATGCAAATTATAGTTCAATTTCCGAGATACGAACATTTAGATATATTTAGATCTACCCATATATTTTAAAAACGCTATGAATGTGCTCTATGGTAATTGCAATTTTTTTGTTTTTTAAGAAGCGAATTTCGTTATTGAAAGTTGATCCTATGATAGATAAAATTATCTAGTTGATCTAAGTATGATTTTTTTATGGCAATATTATATTACATCCGCTTCCTGTTTATTTTGTCGATTCTTTTTTTATTCCCATAGATATATTTTAATTTTTGTATTAAAAAAGTAAAAATTTTTTTATCCAAATAATTCATATTGATATAAGTGTTTTATGTTTATCTTTTAAGGATCGCAGTGTCAATCCATCTAAACCACTTGTGTATATTTAAAACTTCTTACAACATATAAAGGTGTATATTATTGATGTTATACATTTTAAATTAGAATAATGAATGTAGTAAATACCAATAGTATAACGTGCTATTTAATAAAACATCTTTTTCCATATAAATATCTATATAATATAAAGCACACCATATGGACTTCTTCTGTCTATTATTTTCTAGCAGAAATTAGATATATATGCAGAAAAGCTTTTTAACATGTTATCTGTTATTTTGGGCAGTTTGAGGTAGATGAAAATAGATTTACCGTATATGGTCAAAAATTTCAATGAATTAAAAAACCACTTATCATGGTTGAATATTTAATTTCTTAAACCTGTAAAGCTTTCTAAAAAAATGTTTATTTTACTGTTAGCAAATTATGAATATGAAATAAAGTCGATTTAAGAAATACATACAATATATGTACATTTAATATAAAATAACCACACATCTATATAAAGATTTGTTTTTCTGGTGTATATAGGTTTTTTTTATCATAATTAGTGACTATCTTTCAATTTAAGAATAAGAACTCTAATTTACAACAAATTATAAATATCTAAAGGTTGACCAATCATTTGATTTACAGAACTATTAAATTCAATTCGAAAATCTCATTTAAAATTGATTTTTTCTATAATGTACATAGAAAATACCATTATAATCAAGAAACAATATCTAAAATAATACGAATCAGCATTCAAATATTACAAAGTTTAGGAAGGTTTTTTATAGAAAAACCTATGCAGCAGTATCTCGCATGATGTTATTATATACACTTATTATGGATATTTTTTTAAATAAAAATTAAGCTGCAACTTTATGGCTTTTTACTTAGAATTCTGTTCGATAATTATCGTAAACGTTTTAAATTTGCTCACATATCACCTAAAGCAAAAAATAAACTTGCTAAAGGAGCAAATATATTCAAGATAATTCGCGTCTATATGCTTTGAAATTTCCAGCTCCGCTTTTATGCCTTCAGTCATCTTTTAGAAACATGTTTCTGTGATGCAAGCTTTCCATGTAGAATATTTTGACCGTAAATTATATCGTTTAATGCAAATCTTATTTTTGAATGCTCATAGATTCGGGTATTGCGATACCCAGTGTATCTGGTGTTGATATGAATATCACATGAATTTTAAAAGTGGTTTGAATTTTAAAAATTTAGAAAATATATATTTAACAGAGCATTAAGCTAATTGAGTATTTTGTCAAAGTTGAACGTTGAAAAAAAATCTTGCTATAATCTATGTAAATACTGCCACTTAAATATTTTTGAGCTACGGTATCGGATTTCCTTTTATATTTGCTTTTTATGACTGAGAGTTATTTTCATGTGTTACAATTTTTGTTTATGTGACTACAGCAAATTGTTTTCTTTAGTATTTCATCTTTGTAGTCATTGTTTGCTTTTAAATCGTTGCGTATTTGACTTTAATAGAGAACCATTAGCTGGTTAAAAACAAAAATAAAATTCATTCTTTATTTTATCGAGTATTTAAGATCAATTATATATATCCATTTTTATATTATATTCTTTAACGACTTCTTGTGAAGAGTGATTAGTAAGAATTGGTTTTTTTATATTTTATAGGTGAACATATATGGTGTTCTTGCTATTAGAAAAAGTGTAAAATCTACTATTACCGTGCTGTTATATATGTATCCAAAGATTTAGAATCGGTATATCAGTAAATTTATCTATAGTTATAATTTGTGGTACTTTCACACAATTTAGACCGAATATAACGTATGCGGTTGATTTATAGTTGTTGATTAATTGTTTGGTTTTTTTTTGTTCAGTAGTTCTTTTTCACCATATTCTTCATCTTTTTACAATTTTTTTAGATCCTAGAATTTCATGATTTTGTTCCGGATAGTTTCATGTCGTTTTTGCTTTCTGTTTTTGTATTTATTTCTGAACCAGAACTTCCTTTTGTGTTTTTTAGCGAAAAAAAGGAATAACCTAATGAATATCTATAACTACGATGATAACACCACCAAATGTGAATCTAATACCAAAATAAATCACCAGCATCGCTTCATGGAATATGAGGCGTATTGTTAGCATATTCATGGGTTATTTTATGCTTTAATCTACTTTTGTTGTTCTTTAATAAACTAAAGGCTTCGATAGAACGGAATATTTAAAATCCATCAATCAAAAAAATGTCACAATATATATTTTATTTCCATTATTATTGCTGTACTGAATTTGTAAAATTTTGTCGTGTTTTTTGTTGACTAAAAAGGCATTATGGGGGTAATAACCGCCTTCCCCCAGTTATCTTATATTTATTCAAACTAGTCATCCGAATTTACTTTGCGTAAAATTTCTAATTTATTGCTAATTTACTAATCTCTTCCTATGAAATTATCTATCTATTTCCCTTTTTCGCTCTTTACAATAGCTGCTATGTCAAAAATATATTCTGCACCTTTTTCATGCTTCGTTGGTTGAGTGGATAGCATATTACTATAACATTTTTCATAATCACCAGAATTTTAGATTCCATATATCTACCTGTAGACTTAATTTGCTTTTCTTGTTATATTTAAATCCTACTCCTTTATTCCGTTTCTCTGTGCGATATTCGGGTTCATTTGTAATGTTATATGTCCATATACCTAACATAAATGTTACGTGATTTAAAGTACACATGTCATATACGACGCCTAAATTATGGGAAACATCTGGATTGAAATGTATTTACAATATTTTTTTTATTGTAATTGTCTTTCTATTTTGTACTATTTTTAAAAAGATATCTCGTGTAATTAAATCAACAACTACTAACAGTATTACGAATCTTAGGTTTTAGATTAAAAAAAAATAGCCACTTTCAAAATCTTCTTGTGTTCTAATCTGATTTCACATGGCTTGATATCTGATTTTTATATGCAAACCATGTATTTAGGCATTACATCAGATTTACTTTTTTTTCATTCCTGATAAATACATATCATTGAATATAAAATTTCATACAAAACATATAAAATTTCTTTTCTAAATATTTTTAAGACGTTAATTCTATATATTTTTCTGCTAGACTCTTCCGCTTTTTTTCCTATTGTTCAAAAATCTTATTCACTAATTAAGTATGAAAGTTTAATATGTTTTTGTTTATTTCTGATATTACATCACGTTCCTCTGTTTCTATATTCAGTATTCTATTTGTTATTATTATTTTAGAATATAAATTTTATATGATCTAGAAGGTGCATCTGCTGTAATTTAATTAAAGCTCTTCTTATATTAAATCCATAAAAATAATGCAAATTTATTGCGTAAAGCGATGATCCTGATATTTTTTATTACTTTGATCTGCACGTTATTTCAAAAATTTTTACGGCATGTAATAAAATATAATTTTTTATCTCTTAGCTCATCAGAACAATTTTCCCTGCAAAATTTTCTCGCACGTATCGTCTAGTTATGATTAAATACTTTTTATCGTATTTATAATCTTTTTTAATCACATTTCACTCGTGATAACTGTGCCTTTTCATTTTACTGCATGTGAACGAATATTATCCAGCATTTCTCGCATCAATTATAAAACGAATGCCTTAGCGAAATCTGGTAAATACAAAAATGTTGGTATTTTTATACTCTATTATCGAACTGTAACTATCTTTTTGTTTTCTTACTAATAAACTCTTTATATATATAAAAATATCGTAAACGGGTTTGTTTTATCGCAAAATGTAAAATTATTGAGCTAATTAAAAAGCATAAAAGACCAACATTTTTTGGCACTTCTATGGCTTTGAGGATACAGAAGCGCAAAGAAATATGATTTTCATAATGGATTTATTAATGCCAGCCTAAAATTACACTTCGCACATTTTAAACGTATTTGTATTTGTATATTTTTTAATACCGTGTATGGTAGTTATCTAAGAATGCTAAGAACAAGCCTTCGGGTTTTTCTTTTTATTTTGCACAAATCATTAGCATATCACAATAAACCACCGAACCCTTATATACAAGATCAATGAAAATTAATTTAATTGCTCGTATTAAAACTATTTTAAGATTTGAAAATATTAGCATCATTGCATTCTACTTAATGCGTAAATGCAAGTAAAGTTTATCATATCCTAAACTTCAACGTAAAAATTTTGAAATTATGTTTATAATTGCAATGTGCTGAGACCTTGTGCTGCTTCTATCGATCTATATAAATCAGACATGATAGTTGTGTGTTTAACCACAAATTTGTATAAATATATCACATTATATACCAATCGAAGCTCTTGCGGGTTTTTATACTGCTATATTATAGCTTTGATCAAATATTTTTTCTTACGTTTTCTAATCTATTCAAATATTTCTTAAAACATACTTAAAATGCCAATGAAACTAATGAGTTTTTCTAATGTAAATTCTCCTTGATTTAGTATTTAAACAAACATCTCCTACAGCATAGCTTTAAATTATCCACCTTTTCTTATTTAATAATAAATTCATAAAAGTCTGATAATTTTTGCTTTAAACATTTTTTTTGTCTTTCCGATCATACTTTTCTCCATAACACATATAATCATCGGAAAAAAATAATATCGGCATTTATTATTACTTCAATATTTTTGAAATCTCAATAGCATAGTGATCGCTTTTATACACCATAAAAAAGTATATTTTTGCAAAATATTAATATTCATTATATTTTTCGTATGTTATTTTATGTACTATATCCAAATCTTTAACATCCTTATATTCTGTTAACAGATCATTTCAAAACCAATAAATGTGTTGCATTTTATCAATCTAAGATAAATATCTCCTATATTCTATAAATAATATCTAATTTATATATCCTTCGTTGCTTTTGTGACATGTTTGAACCTTTTTCTTAAATCTAAAATTTCTTTTTCATTTCCCTATAAAAGCAAATTTAACATAATTTTTGCGGCTATATATAACAGTTTATATTTTTTTACTTATTTCAACATACCATCATGATCCATTTTCTCTCTACAGCGTTAATAGAGGAAAAAGATTCTGCTCTTCATCCACGAATTTTGTTATCTGTATTTTAAATTTTTTAATTTTTAGAAATGTTTTTCTACGCTTTTATCCCTTAATACTTGTAACTGGTAGCATCATTTTTACCTTACGCTCATTCTGCTGTATAATTACTCTCCTCTAAAATTAGAGGAAGTGTTAAGGCGTATTTAGATGATGTCATTCCAATTTTTTGTTGTCTTATTATACGTAGAGACACTCTTTGTCTTTGAAATAACTAAAGATAATATCTTGGTTCAATATATCACATATTAATTGATTGCAGCAACCGCCTAAGATCTATTTGGTCTGTATGAAGAAGATAATTTAATAAAAAGTATGAAAAGATATCAATGGTTAGAATTTAAACCATATTCGTCATATATGTCGCATAAATAGCTATAAAGTAAATTTATTTTAGGTTGAACTTTGTGGAATATAGATTTATATGGATAATATATTTTTGTGCTATTTTTTATGTCTCGAAAGTTTGCTTAATAACGCAAAATTTGCTGTAATATCATATTTCCAATCTGTATGTGTACATTCAAATGATATATATTGTGTTATTTTCATGACTGATTATGCATATTTTCTGCTCTATCCTTTTTTAATGTACAATTTTTTAAGCTTCAGATGGCATTCTTTGCTCCTTAATATTCCAACTTTGTTAGTTCGTGATCACATCATTCCAATATTTGTAATATACCTAGATCGTGTTTAGCACCATGAATTTGCTATTTTCTAGTAAAGCATGTATTCTCGGCTTTAATACATCATTAGTCCGTTTGCCGTACTCTTTTTTTATATTACAGGTTATTTTTTATTTTTATCATATAAAACAAATTGAAGGATGTCCCGAGATTTTAAATATATGTTTAAGTATTTTGTTTTATCTTTTATTGTCTTTTTCTATTATCCATGAATCTTCAGATTTTCCTTGATTTTGAAGTTGATTTTCTTGTAAATTATAGATGTTTACATCTATTTATTATCTTATATCAATTCGAGATTTTTGACTAAAAATCCTCATATTCTACTTGACAAGTTATTTAAATTTATTTTTACCTCTCGAAGTTCTGAATATATTTCCATTAAAAAAATTTTGCCCTGGATGGTGCTAAGTTAGACTTTTTCTATGTGTTTAAGATCTAAAATAGAACTAAATTAGCATTTAAATTGCTAATATGGTTTTTACTCTATTCAACATGAGTTTTATGTTTATTATATCATTTTTATGGTTTTACACATCTTTAGTATCCGTTTAAAGATTATATTATTTTTTAGTGTCTGAATAAAAAGTATTTTTTTCTCAAATTACATTTGAAAACGTAACCTTCTTTTTTTTAATTACTTTTATAATTTTAAAAGAACTTTATAATATTATAAATTAAATATTTGTGTTTACTATCAACACTAACATTTATAAATAAATAAGTTTGTGTTTTTCTGCATAATACTTAGATTTTATGCTGTGACTACACTTTAACATATATAAACTATGCAAAGTTTTGCTTTTTTCGTTTTTCACAACCTGTCTAGAAGCTTTCGACCACAATACTTTGCTTTTCATCATAAAAGGTATATTTTTATATCTGGATTTTCTATGCAGACTTTGAATTGCTTTTTTTTCGAAATTTGTAAATTAAGTCTGTCTGAATCATAGGGTGAGACTATATGATTGAAGCCTTTTTTTCTGGCCTTTCTTTCTTTAACGGGTATAAATCACAAAAATTGATATCATTCTTGCTATTTTAGATTTCTTCATTTCTAATTACATAAAATATAAGTACAAATTTTTTTATTACGCCATAATTCATAGGTTATATTATTCTAATAAGAACTTTGCAAAGCTATTACTAAAAAAATGATTCTTTTGTCGAAAATGTATTTACGAAGGCACATTTACAGCATTTATTCATTTTTATGCCTATACTATATGAAAGAAGCCAAAAATGTATGGATTATGTTATAAACTATTTCATTCACTATATTCTTGCACGAAATTTAAATAAGGTTCTTATGTTATATTATATAGCCGATATTTTTATTAACTAGTTATAAGAAAATCATATTATATGTCCAAAAATTAAAAGATTTTTTTTGCACCTAATTTATTGTTGACGATATAATGGTTATATATTTTGTAACTCTAATTTTTAGATCAATAGTCATCAACTACATTTTCATATAGCGCGATATCTATTGGCCTAGACTTTTGCTCCTTATTGCCAGCAAAAACATGAAGATTGTGTGTATGGAGATTGTTTTTTTAAAAATTATTACTTTATCTTAGTTTTCTCCGAAATATGACTTTATAAACGCTGATAACAAGTTAAATGAATTGGTGCGTATGGTTCTTATATTTTTTGAGCGGGCTGTGGAATTTAGCTCTTATTAAAACAAAATATTTCTGATTTTTGTATCCTAATAAAATGAAAGGTATGTGAATATTATCACGTAATCATTGGATTTTTTTACAAGATATTATATTCATATATTATGCTAGATTTTTTTAGGTGATAATGTCGTAACTTTTGATTCCAAAATGATAAAAATCGCAGATCTGTATGTTTTTAATTCCTCCTTACGTAAATGTGTAATATAACAAATTTTAAACACATTTTAGCATATATTTACTTTAAGAATTTTTTTTTCATTTTTTCTTTAGGATAAATCAATTTTTTTTTATTAACAACAAAAATTTCGTGTACATAAATATAATAATCTGACGCGTTTCAATACGAAATCTTGGTATATTCGTTTATTGGCTTTTTTTATATATTACATATAAAAATAAGAAACCAGTTTTTCTTTCTTAGATATCTTGCGTGGTGTATTGTTATATTTCTGATAAGTAATGGCTTTTTGATTTGTAATCTGTGTTTATATCTGGATATATAAAAAAATATTGTTTGTTTTTTTCTGCCATAAATGTAACTTATTTTCGATACTTATTATCTTTTTGATGAGCTATTCATAATTCAATTTTATTTTTTTGCATAAAAGCCGCAACTAGTGAAATATTGCAATTGTATTTGATTTTAGAATATGTCTATACAAAATCTATTATATTTCCATATTATTTCTAAAAAATGATACCATATATTTTGTATTTACAGCATTTCTATATTTAAAAATTCTAAATACAATTTATCTTGCATTGAACATATTTCACATTATTTTTTTCAATGTTCGTATAAATCTCTTTATATATTTGTTATATGCAATATAATTTCTACTTTGTTTACCAATAATTTTAATTTCATCCAAGATTATTTGCTGTAAATACAGTTTTCTCTTAACCTGAATTTTAGAAGTTATTACTTAAGCCCAATCAAGGCGCATCATAGTTTATTGCATAAATAGGTCGAAGCATGTCATTATATAATGAACAAATCTTTCTCGAATCAAAATTTCAAAAAATTTTTAACGATTATGGTTGAAAAGCAGAAAGTGCGTTCTTTTGCATTATATTCGATATATTATGTAGATTTTAAGCTCTACATATAATTCTAAAAAAAACTTAGGCTGTTATTTCGAGAACTTTAATATGCTTTCGCATATACAAAACATAAAAAAATACATACAATGGTACCTAATCCTCTTGCGTCAATACTAATGTACATCCTTTATAACGATATCATAAAATGGTTTATAGCTTTCTTTTTATGTTGCTCGCCAGTCAGTGTCTGTTTTTTTCGCTTACACTTGGCTTAGTTGACAATCCATTTTTATTGTAACTATTTCTTTCTACGCTTTACATTTCTCAATTTATTTTGGCACATGAATAATCGTCCAAGTGCTATATTTTTACGCATAGTAAAAATCTTGAAATTAGAATAGAATAAATTTATTTGAATTTTTATCAGAATAAATCACAGATTAAAGTTACATTGGTTATCTTTTACAAGTAATCAAGAGTTCAACATATTTATTATCACATTTACAGCGAAATACAAATATATGATCTTAATATCGTATATTGGAAATAATTTTTAGATAAAATAAAAATTTTGTACCTATATATATTAAAGTTACAAAGTCACTATTTAACGGATAACAATTGTGGTTACAGCATATAAAATATATTATTATAACTTGTTATGCTTTCTAAAACAGATAATTTTTTTATGCCTAAAACTGTGCAGAAACAGCCTTAAAAACATAATAAAATGTTTTATTGATACTTGCATTCTTAGCATGGACAAGAAGATTACCTTTTAAAACGTATGAAATCTTTCTCTATTCTTTTAGGAGATAATTTGAGGAGCTAAAACTCATACAGATTAAAACTATTGAAATCAATGTATTATGCGAATAAGGCGATTTATAATTTTTTGAAAGAAGCTCATGCTTTAACTTTAGATTTAAAACTTATTTTAGCACTATTTTTCACAAAATAATTCGTAACTATCATTTTGAAATATCTTAATAGTATCTCTACAAAAATTATTAGCATAAATACTAATTTTTTTCATTAAATCGTTTTATAATCGTCTTCGAATATTATGAAGCAAAAATCTTTGCGTATTTTGCCTTTCTTGCTATAATTTTGTCTTTTGCTAGAGTGAATTCTTTTTATTTTTTTAATAAGAAAATTTCAATATAGAATTATAACCATACTTTGCTCTGTAAAATTATCGATTTAGAAAAGTTTGTCTATTGGTAAAACTTTATCGATATTATTGGTAGTCTGTTTTTCCAGAATTTTCAAATCATTCCATTCATATCCAACTGTGTATTTAAATAAGATCGAAAATAATATCTGTAATTAATATCCTCTATTGTTAATATATGTGAACTACATATCACATATTTATAATTAAATCTTTATTTTCATTGCTAGATTTGACAATATCATGTGATAATTTGCGGCCTATGTGTTCAATATAAATAAATGATACAACTAAATTTTTGAAACGTGAATAAATAACAAGTAGCGCTTCAAAATAAAAAAGATTCATAAATCACCAAAAATATTATAAAAAAAAATTATTGTGGTTTTTGCATCGGAAAAAAGAAATTTTTTTATAAGACGATATAATTCTAAGTTATTTCTTCATCTTTCGTGGAAATTGCTACCTGTAAACGTAAAAAATTTATAAAATTGAATATTAATCATAGAAACTTTGGTTATACAGATTTTGCAGTTAATAAGATATTTTCTTTCAAACATATATTTGCTGTATAAAAACAATTAGTTATAGGCTTCTTATCCTAAAATAAATAGGTTTAGTCCCAATATTTTTCTTACATATTCACATTTTCTTATGCACATATTCTGAAACAAGCTGGCAATATAAAATTGCTTCTTTTATGAAACCCATAACTTTTAATTTTAAATTCATACGTACCAGATAAAAATATCTTGTAGTAAGCCCAATGTATACGTGCAAATTTGGTTAAACCATTTTATAGATAAACTATGTAATTACGATCACTCCATGATTGCCTAAACATATTATTAGATGGAATATAAATTTTATAAAAACAGATGAATCTTCCAATCTTTTCATGTTTCTTTTTATTTCAAAAAAGTAATGACTTGTATTATTTATCCAAAAAAACAACAATCTTGTACTTAAGTTAACAAAAAAAGAATGTCACCCCTATTTCTTGAACTTTTTTCAGCATATAATTATACAAATGAAATGCATGGATATATAAACCAGAAATAGAGTACTAATTAAGGCAAGAGAAATTGCATTTTATTCGGCATGAGATCATCGCAATTCAAAATTTATGATTTATTACATTGTTAATTAAAAGCTGATACTTGATACAACTATTTATCAAAAAAGTATGATTTTATTGAAGAAACACGTAGTTTCAGTCGACAATTGTGTTAATATCAAGACACAAAGATTTTTTACGCGGTTCGTCATCAGTTTTGAGTGTTCATTTTTGGATAATATCTATATATTTAACTAATTCGATTAATGTTTGGCGTTAGTTTCTGATGAAAGTGATACTAAATTCATAAGTTTGCAATATAATAACTTCTAAAAATTTTAAATAACAGATTTAAAATCCTGTAATTTTCTGTTTTGTCTAAAGCAGTTGTAAATTCTGTTCATAATTCTGGTATACCACAAATCACGTAGCATTTAATTGTAAATATAACAAAGTTATCTTAAGTTACTACAAATATATGTTTTTAATAAAATTTGAAGTTTAGTAATATCTTCTAATGAATTTTATTATCTTTAATGGGGTGTTGACAAGGATATTGTTGATATTTTGTTGTAGTATGCTAACTTTTTTCGATTAAGCTGCTAAGATTAATTTATATAATGGACTTTAATCTTTGAAAATAAAATGATTCTATGGAAAATAAATATTAAAAGAAAAAAAATGTTTCTCTGTGACTAATGTCAATGTTTTTTAATATATTGATATTACATATATATTGCAAATAAAAAAAACGAATAAGAACAACTTCATCTACCTTATACAAACTATATATGTAATAAAAATCCGATATGTTTTGTTTACTGCCATTCTTTTAAGGACAATTAATCTAAAAAAGATTCTTAATTGAAGCTAGTGTGTTTTTGTAGCAATTTTTTCTGTTCGAAGAAACTAATATTGATTTTATTTATGTATTAAATATTTAAATTCCCTCGTTCTTATGTTAATTATGGCCTATTTACCTTCATTCTTGATAGTTGTGTCATAATTTCAGTTTACGGGTGCACAAATTAATATTCCTAATAACGAGCACATGGAAATTTATAAATTTTTTTGCGAAGTCTATTGATGCATTCAGTGATTTATAAAAAAATATACTACTATATAACTTAGAGAGGCCTATGCTGATTTCGTATTGATACAAAATAAAACGGATTTTTGTTTCATTTCAGTATGTCTTATATAAAAAATAATTTACGTTTTTTTTATATACAAAAAAATGCATCAGAATTATCATTGATATTGAATATTATATTAAAAATTTTATGATTAAAACTTCTCAAATGTTTGATGATTATCTAGAAAGATACATTTTGGCAAATTTATAAAGTGCAGGGTTTATATTTTTGATTAAACAAACTATTGAAACTTTTTAAAAGCTAGAATTACCAATCGAAAAATGCAATTTTGTCACGTAACTGTATCGTTTTGATCCTATTGAAATATATGTAGTAAAGTGATCTTTAAATAAAATAAAATCAATTAATCTATTAAAATGGTCGAGTATATACATAAATTTTACCATTATTAATTAATAAGAAAATGTTGTTTAGTCTGTTATACATGTATTCAAAATTATATAATGATATATGTTTTAATTTGATTTGATTCATGAATCTAATATTAACTTACAAACAATAATAATTTGTATCTGTTTAAACGTCATAAACATAAGTTGTATAAAAAAGGTACAAAAAAACAATTCTTATATTTTTTTACTTTTTGAAATTCAAAATTATATCTTATTAGAAGAAAAAACAATATACTTTTTCTAAAACTACTATTACCTTATAACAATATATCCAAACTATACTTATAATGAACTTAGTGTGCTTGAAAAATTATGAGTAAAAAATTTTTATTTTGACCATAAACAAAGTAATATCAATAGTTGAATCCTTGATAAGAAAAATAAAAATGTTATAGATATAGTAAATATGAATAGTTCAATATATTTTGATCATACAAATGTTATATTGTAAAAGCATGTGGTCTGTAAAAACCGTGTTTTAATAATTGACTTCGAAAATTTTATTGACAAACAAACTTAACAAACACTCTTGTGATACATTTTCTATTTGATATAGTACTCGGATCACGTATGCTATAATATACATTACCGCTATTTATATATAATCTTAATATTATGTATGTATTCAGAGTTTTAAAGGATTAGTTACTATTGTATTCATGTATTAAAACGTGTTGAAAGGTGTTTTTTAGAGAACTACCTCAGACAGAAGCAAAATAATTTTTAAAAGAAGAAAGTTTAATGTTGTAATTTTTAACCTTTTCCTGTCAATCTAGTTTATTTTATTTTAAACGAAGAATGATTAGATAGTTCTTTGTTCAATTCCAAGTGTATGCATATATAAAGATAAATATCTTCTAAATATAAAAATTACCTTATGATTGTTTACAATAAATGGCGTATTAGACTTTTGTGTAATTTATATATAGACAATTTACGTCCTTATTGTCATTTTACAAACAGAAAGTGATACTTAGAAAATTTTGCTAATTTTTAATAAATAAATGAAAATAAACTCTTTATAGATTTGACTTTTTAAAAATATTCAGACATTCTGACTTATATTTTAAAAATAAAAATTATTTATGGTTTAGTTTCTTCTTTTGTTCTATTCCATCCACTTCAACCTGGACAACCTACTTTAAACTTAGCACAACAATTGATTAATCTTTCGGTTCCGTCCCTATATCTATCTATATCAACTGCTCCTATATTACCAAACGATAGCAATTCAATGGTCTGAAAAATATGTGATCTTGCATATATGCTTTTACTTTAACTAGTATTTGTTGCGCCTTAACAAATAAAATATTGAATTTTCTGACAAAAACATCTCAAGTCATCATAAATGGCATTATTTTTGTCCTATATTTTTATATCAAACCTCTTAAAATTGTGAAGATGTAATATGACATATATTTAATATTCAAAACTCTATTTAATTTTCAAAGATCGTTTTTTGTATTTAAATTAACTTGAATATATTTTCTTTGATATTGTACAATAGAATATTTGGTATTTTTTCGTTTTTATTGTATAATAAAATATCTAGTATATTTTCTTAGCTATTGTATATGAAAAATTGATTCTATTAGATTAGTATGTTTATATACTTTAAAATTTATTATCTATTTTTATTTTCAAATTATTATTAAGCCGATCTCTTGTACTGACTAGAGTCTATTCTTTACGATTTTATTGGAGTTATGCGCCTTGATTAAAAGGAAACAAAGACATCTTGAGATTTAACAGTGCCTTTGCGTGTCATAATAACCAATTTTCTATTACATCTCGTTACCAGATAATATATTATTTTCATGACTTCGTTCCAATGTAACACTTTATACTAGCAAAGATGAATACGTTTTTATCCAGAAAAAATATATATATACTTCCTTGTTTTGATTCTATAAATGCTTTTCTTAAATACCTTGACGTTCCAACGAAATCTAACATTATATTATTTATTACTATTATAATATTTTGGTGTGCTACTTTTTCTTTTATTTTACACGCAAATCTTTTTGTTGCGATTTCTCCCGTGTCTCATAGACGATAATTTCGATTTAATATATTTTTGTGATAGTCTATAATTGGTAAGAGATAAGTTTTAATATCAATCTCTCATTTTCAAGAAATATGGGTATTTTTTCTAAATTTATAGATTTGGTTAACGAAGACGCGAAATGTTTGTTTAGATTTTGGGAACTTTAAAATCAGTATTATACAAGGCTTATGGTCAATAGGAATTTTGATAACTTCTTTATTTTATACAAGATTTATATTTTTAAAAAAGGAACGAAATATAATCTTATATAAGAATAGACCCATTTCGCCTATATGCAAGCTTATAATACACAGAGACCGGTTAAAATCATATTATATTGATATTGTATAAATGTGATTTTTTTAATTTTTTATCATTTGTTATTTAATAATAAAAAAGAATATCTTTCATAAACTTCACTAGCTTTTCCTTTTCATTTTTTTTTATAATACAATCAAAATAACATTCTATATTTACATTTAATGATTTGACATTTATATATTTTGTGCATCAATAGATATTTACAGAGTAATATAACCTTAAAAAAAATTTAGCATGTTTGAGTGTTATGCATAATTTTTATATTTTATGGATTAAAAAAATCAATTTATTATTTTGAAATTTATTTTAAGCTAATACACAGTAATATCGATGTCTATTGGTTAAAAAAGACATTTATGTCAGTTCTTTTATTGCTGATTTAGTATATTTTAAGGACCAAAGGATTTTTATACTGTAAATCGATTTTAAAACAACAAAAATTATATAAGAAACTAATTTCACTTTCTTTTATTTCTTTTTTTGGAAAGTAGGCACTTTTTTTATAGATAAATCAGTTTTCATAAATGTTTGTGAGTAATATAAGAATGTAGATATAGATTAACAATTTGTATGAATATTCATGTGCTTAATTTTATTTATAATTACTGTAGCACGTGAATCAGTGATCAGCCGAATGTGGAATAATATTCTGCTACTTAAAACAATATTTAAACCTAAAATCGTGGAATATAAATGTCTATCTATGTGAAAATTCACAGCATCATCGCTAGATTTTACACTATTTTACCTTTTCTTATCAACCATAAAAATTCCGGAAACAGTTTATTTGTACTTACATAGTTCAAGCAAATAAATTATGATAAAATATGAAAATTTATAAATAGAATATAAAATTAGCTCCGCAAATCTTTAATTTTTGGAAATTTCTTTATCTGTATAAATTTTTCGGTTTTTTATTTTTATTTAAATTATTGGCCTTTATAACTTTAATGTATTTTTTAGGCATTTTTTTTACCAATCTACAAAAAAAAATTATAACAATATTTATTGATAAATATCACAAAAAGTTTCCTATTTATACAAAAAAGGGAAAACTTTTTTTCGACAATAAAAATAGTTAAACTTATAATTTATATTATGTAATTTTATAATATTAAGACGTTATGATCAAGAAAAAATGATCTGCAACAAAAATAATCATAAATAATAAAAAACTTCTTATAAATAAAATCAAAAATACTTTATAGACGTTTTATTCGTTGGAATAATTTATAAGTAGAATTCTTAAAATATATGTTTTATGTATAATTTCAAAGCCTGTGATATCAATAAATATATTTTTTTAGAAAATAAAAATTAAAACGGTGAAATCGACGAAGAATTTTTGAAGTAAATAATAAGATACGTGCATAGACCAATAAATATTTAATATTGCTTTCCAAGCACGAATTTCGTTTTAAAGTTATAAAGTATTCAATGGTCGTTTCATAGTCGTTCAATTTATTTTTTGGGATCTTAGTTTGTTTTTTGCTGGATATTCCTTTTTTTCTTCTGTGAATCTTTTTATATATTTATTTTATACATCGAGCTATATTTTTTTATGTTATTTGACCAATCAGGCGCGTTTTGTATTTTGATGGCATGTAAAAACCTATCCTTTTTTAAATTTAGCGATCTAAATTGCATTAAAATAGAAGTGTTATAAATGATAGAAATGTACCATGTTATGTTTTGTGCGAATTATAATGTTTTAAAAGATCAAATATCTATTTAAAAAAATAAAGAAACCATTTAGAATTGCAAAACTGAAATTAAATTTATTAAGTTTTTTAGTAACTTATTTAATTAATATATTATAACGCGAATCTAGATTAATAATATGTTTTTAGCTGTAATACAATCTACGAGTTTTAATTTAATATATTTAGTTTTATTTTAAAATAATACTTGTAATATATTTTGAAGGTTGTATAAATAACACTGTCTACAGATTGTTTATATTATGTTAAAAAATGTACGAACTATGTCAATTATGATTTAAAGTATTTATTTTATATATCATAAAAAAATTCATCACATAAATCTCTTGCACATTTACCTGTATTATATAATTGAAAATTCATTAGAACCTTTATATTTCGATTACACACTAGTTTCTCTTTTTTAACCTTTTATTTTGGTCTGCAATGAACGTATATGTGGTAGCGATTAATTTTTTATACCTTTACTATGGTATGAAGTTTGCTTTTAAACTTTAATAATATAGATACAATCTTTATTTTTGTACGTCATTAGAATACAATTTTTGCAATCGGGAAAAACAATTTACGTTGAAAAAAAATTATGTTTTGAATTGTATTGCTTCACACTATAATTGTGTATTTTTGTAACATCGATTGATTTTTCTGTAAAGTAATCATCTATCAAACTTATAATCAACGCCCCCGATTATTATTTCGCTTTTCATTATAGTTTTATATGCCCATCAAATATTATTTTAAACCCTAAATTACATTTTCATATGTTTTAGCTGTCTTTGACATATTTTCGGTAACTCTTAGTTCATTAAAATATATAACTCGAACATCACCTAACCCTGACCTCATAATTCATGTAACTTGCATCATCATGAAAAGATGCACCTAAATATTAATAGAAGCACATGCTTTTAGTACGCGCATATTTCAGCAATTTACTCCTCAAAAAACAGATATTTTACTGTTTACTTTCTTAAACCTAAAATGTATATTTTTACACATATTTCTGACTTACATCGGTATTCGACACATCTTTAAATTCTTATCTATAATTTTACATTTGCAAGAGTTCATTCAATTATATCTAATATTTTATCATCCCTCCAATAACTTTATATATTTAATTTTTATCTTCATATAAAACTATATATTATTTAGACTATTTTATATAACGTCTAATGCTCATGATAAGTAATAGGCGGGTATCTCAAGAGTGGAGTTATTTTGCTGTCTCGTATGATAGATATGTTTGTTTTGTTGTACTTTATAATTAAGTTTAACCCATGAATATAAAAGTTACTAACACCGAACTAATGTAAAAACAAGATAAAAAGTATCACTAAAATTAAAGATTTCAAGTTTTGCGATATAAAATATATGTAAAAAATACGTATATTGCGTATAAACATCGTTGTGAACTTATAAGCACATTTTTTTGTTAAAAACCTGGATTTTTCAATATATTTTAAAGTTTTTTTATTATCTATTTTGATACAATGAAAAATAAATTAACTATAAATAATTTAAATTATTTCTATGTGTTATACTTCAAAAACAGTTTAGTCTACAAATAATCGGATTTATATATAAATTAAGAAATAAATATTATTTTTAAATATTAATAAAAACTGTGGGACTTAATAATTATAAATGAGCTTTAAATATAAATAAAAATGGTTAGGTCTAACGCAAGACACTTGAACTCATCTCATTTGAGAAAAGAAGAGCATTTTTTGAGGATAGATCAGAGCAAGGTGTCAAAAATGCATCAAGGAGTTGTGCAATTTTTCCAGTACGCTGAAGACGTCTAAATAGATAAAATCATAAAAAGAAAATTAACCCATAAATAAATAAAAATTTAAAGTAAGGATAATATCAATGAGGTTATGAGAAAAAAATATAAATCAATAAATAAAAATTCGACTTTTTCTTTAAGTTTTTTTTTAAACCAAATGTATCTTCGATATAGACTCGGCAACTCTATAGAGTATATTTTTGGTGGTTAAGGGGTTGTATATCTAGTATGATTGCAAAAAGGTGTATAATCTGTTGCCGTTCTTTTAAATACGAGTTTCGAGGAATACTCTTTTTGACATCCGGCCTCGAAAGTGGTATCCTTATCATCATATTCACCTTCTTCCGCCATATTTTATAAGTTGTAATGTCGTTTTCTCAATAATTTGCCGTCTTCTATTTACACTAAATCTGTAAACCCTCCATATTTTTCTATATTCTTTCTTTATCCTAAAAACCGTTCTTTTACATCATTTTTGCGCTATTTTTTAAATTTTCTCGTTTGGCTATATTATTTCTGTCCTGTTTGTTAAAGGTCGCCCTGTATCGTCCTTTAAATCTTCTCGTGTATGTGTTGTATTTACTGTTTTATATTATTAAGTCCGTGTTCATTTTCTTCGATCTTTCCTCTCCTGGGGCACACTCCATTGCTCTATGGTAACTATTGATATAATCCGTGTCAACCTTTTTTACTCTTTGTTCCAGGTCATTTTCTTTATACTTCACTATTAACTCCCTAATTGTCCTGATTTTTCGTTCAACCTATCCAATACCATTAGTGATTCTACTGTGGTTATTCTATTTCTTATCTAGAATGTTCTGCAAAAATCTTTTTACTCTTCGGTTACGTATTGACGCCGATAGTCAGCTATCAATTCTTCCTTAATGTTCTCAATACACCACGCTTCTAAGACTCTCGCAATTTCTGCCGCTGATTTTGTCTCAAAATACTGCTCGAATCTAAACCTCGTAAAGTAATCAATGCCTAACATGATATGCTTTCTGTATTCTCTTATGTCAATCAAGTCTACTGCCGATTTTTCCATAGCATATTTGGATTCGACTGTAACACATCCACCCGTGAGTTTCCTATTATATACTAGTCACTTTTGACACTGTCGTAGTATATTCTTGACGAATTAATTTATTCCTGGCCTATAATATTACGTTGGATTTCATAAGAGGTTGGTACTAATCCTCCGTGACCAACCATTTCATGAGCTAAGAACAAGCTCTTTTCTTTAACTCCAGTATTTCTTTCCTCTCACCGTATTCCTTAATCTAAAAAATTTACCATTTACTTCGACTGTATTCTTCTCAAACTTGCCTCGGATAATTTTATCCCTTTCCCTACTTTTTCTGTGTTCTCCGCATTTTAATTCTATTATATCTGCTTAATGCATCTGCCTCTATAATCTCTTCTGGTTTTCTATATTTTATTTTAAAATCATACGTTTGAATTCTTTTTATCCACCTATTAATTCATTATTTTTGTATTTACTTTTATCTTAATGTTTTCTAAAGCCTTGTGGTCTGTATGTATTTCAAATGATCAACCTTTATGCTCGTATTCAAATTTTTGAATTTCCCAAAAAACTGCTAGTATTTTCTTTAAGCTCATGATCAAAAGTAAAAATTCCCTAAAAAACTGCTAATATTTCCTTTTCGCTAATTCTATATCTTTTCTCTGCCGGTGAAATTTTTGTATAATTGCATGATCAATTGACACAAGCCTACTATTCATTTCCTGCGTAACGACTGCTCCCAGTTCTGTATCACTCGCTTCTGTTTTTTAAATAAACATTTTACTATATTCTAGTATCTTTTGGATAATAATCCCCTTGTTTTTTTACAATAGAGTCTCTGTTCATTCCATCAGTCCATTCCTATTCCTCTTTGTCTCCTTGCATCGAATCCGTTAATCTACTTACCGCGTCTATAAACCAAAGAATAAAAGATCCGAACCTTCAGCTAGGCCATTAGAAGGATCTCAATTCCTCTCTAATCTTCGGTAATTAGTACGAACTTGCTTTTCTGCGTTTTAAATCCGCAGACTTTTGTGTTTAAACATTTATTTTTACGCCCATCAATGCATTTTCTCTTTTAAAATATTGCAATTTACTACCACCGACTTTCATTTTTTTTAGTTATAATCGGCACTTGATCCACGAGAAAGTCATGTTTAGCAAATGTTTCTGCATGAATCAACACATCTTTCATGTAGCTTTCAGCTTCTTCCCCTTCAAACTCTTCTATTGTTGTCGAAGTAACCCTTTGTAATATTTGTGGCGAGTTTTTAAAGTCCATTGGTATTGAATTTCATTTTATATGCGCCTGCCATGATCAAATGTAGTTTTTTCTTTGTCATTTTCTTCGATCTCTATAAAGTAGAAAGATTCTTAAAAATCCACTACGGTAATCCATGTAGAGCCATTTTTTCGTAATCACGTCTCTTATTTGTAGTTTTCTTGTACACAAATCTTCTAACTAAATCATTTAGACCACATGCGTTAATATTAAATCTTATACTGCCGAATATTTTTTATACTTCTAGCTAGATATCTCCACTCCAAATCTGATCGCTTAATACTCCTAGCTCTTTTCAAGTGTTTACGTATATCTTCGTCTTTTTTGAACACCTGAGATATCAATTGTCTTTTTATTCATGTAATTTTTCATTGGCATTTTTTTTTACACTTTTTCAGATTACAAAATGTAATTTTCTCGTTCTCTTTTGCAAAAACAGACTGATGTTATTCGACTAATCTTTCTTCTGATCATAGACTTTCTGTACGTCTCTTAGTTACTTCTTTTTATCATCTTGACCATATTCTTCAAAATCTAAAGCCTTTTTATCTTTATAATAAAAAAATTAGAACAACCATAGGACGAACAATATTTTTATTCGTCTCATCGGACAGCTTCTTTTAGTATGGTCCATGCGCTACAAGAAAAACACATCTTATCTCTTGGATTCCAAAATCTTTTCTTCTCACTGGAATTTCTATTTTCCTGTTCTTCCACTCTAATATATATCAGCTCCATTTACTCTTTCTTCATCTTGACCATTGCGGTCCTACGCGCCTTAAACTCGGCTTCCTCTTTTTCCTTCTATAGCAAATCCAGCATTTCGGAACTCCTATATTCAAAATTTCTCCTTCCACCAAAAATTCCTTCAATTTCTTAGACCATGTGTTCCATAAAAACAACAGCCTTTCCTGTACTTCTGCTGTATCGTGTCCATGTCACAATTAATTACTCGCATCTCCTGAAATAGGTTAATAGCCGCTTGGCTACGGTGAGTTTCTAAGTCGCCTTACTCTAGCGTGGCCCCATATTACCATTAAATTTCAAAGGAGTTACGAGGAAATTTTTTTTAATATTATCTATTTATATGATATACGTTTTATATTTTGAAACCGAGTGACATAGGATTTATTTTTCCTTTGGATGTTTCTTTTAAATAATAGTTATTGTGTGCAATTTTGATTATTTCTTATCACAAAATTTAAAAGTAACTATTTAACTATATCATTTATAAATTCCATTTTAAGCTAATTGTTTTTGCTGTATGGTTTCAGGTCTATTTTTCATGCCTATTCCGCTACCTTCTGCATTTATGATCCTTTAAAAAAATGATTTAGATGTCGATACTTATCCATATATTCAGCTATAATATATATTCGAATATTTAAGAAAAAATTTTAGCTTATCTTATACAAAGTGCCGTAAGATTATTGTATTGTAAGTTATACTTTTATTCATTTGATTTTACATAATAAAGATAAATATGAAATAGCTTTCGATTGACACTAAAAATTACTAACTGCTATAGATGACTTTGTATTAAATCTGGTCTGTATTTACCATTTGTCAAATTGGCACGATCTCATAAAATTCTTGTCTTACATTAAATTTTTGTTTTTTTGCATGAGTATAAATTAATCTGCCGCTTCTTGTGGTTCACTTTATTATGAAATATTTTCACCGTAAGAAAAAGTTTGAATTTAGATTATGTGTATATGATAATAAGTTTTATATATAATTACCTTTTGTAGCTGTTTTACTTCTCTCTGCTTTTCAAATTTCTCAAACGTAAATAATTGTAAAATATGATTCTAAGCATCTTTGCTGCTTTTACATATAATCACAAAAGAGTAGGCTATCTCGTAAATATTTTAAATTTTTTTTTTCTCCTTATATAAATGAACTTGATCGTTAATGAATATTTTGAATATAAATTTATTTATGTTGTTGTTATTTGCCTCTATGTGGTAAATTCTATGCAATTTACATTGACAAAGTTTTATTATTATTTTTCATTATGTTTTTTAGGATTATGAATTTACAAATTCAGATCGCTCTTTCTATAATTTTCTTCTCTATTTTATCTTGCGCCTCGGATAATCGAAATTTTATTCCGATAAATTATTTTATTATATTTTTTTATTCAATTATATCGTAAAAAATAGAATGTCTGTTTTTTTAAGATATACTTTTGGATATTCTTGGTATTTCTTTTGGATTTATTCTTTACTTTTTGGTAAAAGCTTTTAAACGTTGTTTTATCTAGAGGTGAACTAAAATATTTATTATGTGAAAATTTTGTCAAGATTAATGTATGATTTGTCAGAATTTTTCGTATTTTTTCTATCTGTAACGCAAAAAAAAGCTTTTTGTTAAATAATTTAATTCCTCATATAAAATATTCAGCTCTGATAAATCTCTAGTTTATATAACGTAGATGTAGAGAATTTTCCAAAATGGTTGTTTATTGTTTACTTTTTGATATTTAAACCATGATCGTTGATCTATTTGACTTCTTATTTTCTTTTAATCATATAAGCTTCATCATAAATCACTAATTTCGAGGTAATTCTGTGATCGACTCCATCAAAGATTTTTCGCTACAAAAATGGTAAAAAAAGTAGTTTTCCAGATCAAGATGATCTAACCACATGCAAAAATCTAAACATAACCCACAAAAAAGTGTTTTTTTATATATTATTGATATTATTGTGTGTTTCATCTTTATAATTTAAAATTCAAGGAAAAGTTATTTTTCAATTCAATAAATTTGAAACTAATTGATTTTTTGGTAAAACATAATGTATAAACTTAGTTTGCAATTTATAAGGGTGTTCTTGAATATGCATTCAGATATTTATGCTGATCCATTTTGGAATATCTGCATTTTTCGTAATTGTTTCTCTTTTTAAGGATTTATCTATATAAAAATTATAAATATATTTATAAAAATCAAGAAATTGCGACTTTTTGTTCAAAAATTGATAAATAAAGATTTTTTAAACCATGTTTAGCCATAATACAAGACAGATAGAATTTTACCATAAAGTGTGGTTTTTTTTTTAAGAAATCGCTTTTTTACAAAGTTCGAAATTGCGTTTAGGAAAAAGAAATATTTATTAAAAAATACATATTCTGCTGGTTTTCTATTTTTAGCTGTTTTGCATATTTCGAAAGTGGGCTTATTAGATGAAAAAATTATAAAAGTAATAATAATTAACCATATAAAAGATCATTCCCATATCCATTTTGTTTCCACATTATATATAATTTCAATAAGCACATAGCAATCAATATTATCGCCTTAAATACACCCTCTCTCTATAAAAAGTGTCTCCCTCAGCTTCTGTAAGTTTCTTGCTAGCCCCAGTCACATACTTTTTCAGACGATCTACATGAGTCAAGAACTCTTTATTTACACTCTTCGTGTTATAATCACCATTTTAACATGTCCTACCACTCAAAGCTCTAACCAGAGTTTTATCTTCATCTGTCATATGCAAATTTGCACCCAAGAAAATAAAAAATACCATATAACATATAAATGTGCCAATTAAACTTTTTTCTAAATTACAAAGGAATTTCTGTTTGATTCCTTCTAATTAAAATGTTCTCCTATATTGTTTGTAAATTTTACTGAATCTTCTATTCTAATAAAACCATATTGGCTTGTGTCTAGTATGTTTAAAACTTCTCGTAACCTTGTCATTTGTGATTTTGTGAACAATTCAAAATTTTACCTGGTTGTCTTTTTGTCTTTCTACGCATGTTCTTTTCTTAGACTATCTAGAGTGAATTGAAATAGTATTTTATATTAGAGGGCTATATTGATAGTCGTAATTTTAGTTTTCGTTCTCAGGCACAGCTTGCTTGATTCTCTGTACACACAGCGTATTTATGCTTTCGGCTATCTTCTCCTCTCCATAGTCTTCTTCAATACCCCTCCTTCTTTCAAGACCTATTAATTCAAGAATTGTTCTCATTCCCAAGGTTTGAATAATAGCCTCAATCTGGTTCGTGACATCCAATTCCTTCAGGTACCTTCTGTGATAGAGGGTTTTAATAATAAATTTTAATTTTAACTAATTGATGCGCAATTTGAGAAAAAATTCAAGAAAAGATAAAACGTTATTATTAAAATGTTCTGATAATTTAAATAAGATTTAAATAGTGTTTAATGGAAAACACTTTAATTTTTAAGTTTTGAAAGAGGAAGATGTATTTATGATTGTATTTGAAGGTAGGCTCTTGAATTAAAAACGATTTAAAGGTGCATGCGCATTTATAAAGGTTTTAAAGGAAGAATCATAAATTGAAAAAGCAATAAAGGTGAATATATAAATATGAATATACCTTAATAAGAATTTTTTATAGGACAGATAATATAATTAAAGAATGTGGTTAAGGGAAAACGCTTGAATTATTTAGTCTTAAAAATAAGGAAGCATTTATAAAAGTGCTTAAGTGAAAAATAAATTGAAATATTAAGTTTTTAGAGAATAATGTGTATATGGTAAGGTTTATGAGGCTGTTTATATGGGAAGAAGCATTAAAAAATTTGTTCTCTGAAACAATCTAAATGCTTAATCTATAAAATACAAATAGTACGAAAATAAATTAAGCCACAAATGAATTAATAATATATTGTTCTACAAAATAAGAAAATATGGAAATAAGAATTCATATATCAGTTCATGATAAAATTAATCAATAAAATCTTGATAAAAATCATAAATTGCGATACCAAAATAAACCCATATATAATTGCTGATTGTACTTAGTACACCATAACTTGGTCATTTAAATAAAAATAGTAACATTTATGATAAAAAAGTTTGGTTTTTTTAACATAAAAATTAGCAAATGTATTTATATCTATATAGATAATATCTTGTTTGACAGGATACTGTTTTTCTTGTTCAAAAACAAGATGCTTATCAATAATATCAACCCGCTCAACATTAATTCTTACACAACAGATTCGTTTGATTCTAATAAACCTTTTTTAAATTGTTAGCACATTTCCTAATATTTGTGTTATATTTGCTCGCTATTTATTTTACAGATGTTAAACTTCGAAGTAGAATCATAATTTTACAATACAGGTAGAATAAAATCAAAATCTTTATCTTATAAGAAATAGGATATTGTCATTTTTAGTGATTTTTGTAATAAAACTAAGCTTATAAGTGTATAGTTTTAATAAAATGATCCAAGCACACTTTAGAGTGAGTTAAAAAAAATATTTCTATTCATGGCCCTTTAAGACTTTATTTATATTGGTTCCAATCTATGTGCTATTATTTTAGTCTATATTATCGAGCTTAATTTACTTAATCTCCATCCTACACAGCGTATTAATACTTTCGTCTGTCTTTTCTACTCTAAAGTCTTATTATACCGCTCCTCGTTATAAGAAATAGTAATTCAAGGATTTTTCTAAATTCCAAGGTTTGGATGTATAACATGATCTGGTTAGTTACCTCGAGTTATTTTAGATGTTGTGTTAACTTAGCGTCTAAAAGGATGACGTATAGCGCAAATTTCGTCTATCCCATGTATATTAATACAAACTCGAATGCTATCTGATAATAATTTATTAATTTTGTTTGATCTTTTGTTTGTACTTTTGTTTATGTTTTAAATACAAGTCACAACAATTTTATGATAAAGATACAGTTTGTCTTATATTCATATATAAAAATAATAGATCGTTCGTTTGATAACTCTATTTCGCTATTGATTTTTGGATATACTTTCATCTCCGCAAACACATTTCCTATTATTCTTGTACTGTGCGTCTACGGGATTGTTTAAATTATATTTCTTTCTACAATAATGTATAGTCGACCTACTTGTATGTAAGACCTTCTTATATCGTCATTGTCAAGCATTTTATTTCATCTGCTTGCCAAGTGATCGACACATATAAAGTGTCGTTACATTGCGGAAACAGATAATTTAGAACACTATAATGTTTCTAAACTGATTAAAAAAAATATTCGTACAAAAAGTCATATTTATCGTACTGTAGCTTCTTTGAAGATCCTAGTATACAAAGGGTTTTTATTTACAAACTTTTTAAGGTTCTTAATGTAGTTATTTTTGTTTTTATTTTACATTTAAACACTCTTTTTAATTAATTAAAGCAATGAAAATCGTGGTAACTATTTCGTATTTTGTCAAATGGAATATATTAAAAAGCCAGGTGCATCAGGTGAAATTTTCAAAATGTAGCAAAGCTTTTCTTTTTTGATTATACATATTCTTAATCTAGTGGTTTTAGCTGAAAGTGTATTATTTCTGATTTATATTTTTTTTTATGTGACTAGGCAGTATTTTTCTATTTAGTGTTATGGTCGCTCTTTATTTCATATTTGCATATAAGTTTTATTTTCAATCAATAATTGCCATATTTTTATTAGCGCAGATTGAAATATATTTGCTCTGCCTTAATAAAGCAATATACAGTAGATAATGAAATTACATGTTCACACTAGCCATAATTAATTTTCACCGTTATGTGCAGTTTGACGCATTCTTTTGAGTCGTTCCTATATTAGATAATATATTTTTTTGCTTTTTTCTACATTTCGTTATTAATTTTACGTATTCATTATTTCCATATATCTATATTTAATCGTTTCTTCTGTTAATAATGCAACATAATGCAGTTTTTGTTATATTAACTAGATTTTTCATGTTTGATTCCATCCCAATACATTTGAAAAGCTTATTTACATAATTAGACATTAGTTTCAAGTCATAGATTCATTTGCCTTTTAATCTTTAAGTCGTCAATTATAAAAAAAAAAGGTTATTTGCCTTCTTTTCTAGGTCGATTGATACATATCGATGATTTTCTTTTAAAGTACGACTTAATGATCCTCTCGCAAACAAACAGCAGTGTGAATAAGCAGTCACTATATATATTTCTTTTCAATATTCTTGATGATTATTTCTTAATATTTATATCTATGTGGTAGGGGTTGGTTTTTGCTAATTTAGCTATATATACAATCATCCATTCTTAAATGTTAAAGTTTTTAAAGGAATTCAAAAAAAAAATAATGCTGTACCGCATCAAATTATTTTTTTATATCAGACCATGTCACGTTTGTTTTTTTGTTATATTCGTTATTTATTGCACGTTTATTTATTGCTTTTTGTATAGCTCCCTGCACTCTTCTGACCGTTTTAAAATTGTTCCATGGTTAGTTTTGAGATTCGATTTCGCTTAGCAATATCATTGTCACTATTATTTTATAAATCTACTCATGCATTTTATAAGCATATATTTTGATACGTTTTAGACTATTTGTTTTGTATTAACCATCTTGAATTGGAATATAACCAATTATTTTTCTCTTTTTTTAGACATAATGATTTTACTATCTTGTATAAAATTAAATGTAGTTTTGTATTTTTATTCATGAGGACGTTATGTATACCATCACATCCAGTGGCTTCTTACCGAGCAAAAAATTTAAGTTATATCACTTAACAGTATATTAGTCAACTTGATATAATATGAAACTTTTTTTTTATAAGAGAGTTTATTTCAAGGAAACTCTGTTTTTTTCTCATCAACTTTTACTACAAAATAAACTTAAAATTATAGTAAGATGTACATTTATGATCAATTTTATCACATATATCTAAATAAAATATTTAAAATTCCATAAACAATGTTTGGTGTTGATTCTTGAAAATAGAAGGTGTATAGTGATCGATTGTAGTTTTTTGTAGCGAAAGTAGTTTTAAGCAGTCTGTTCTATAGCGCAATCTAATATTTCACTTAAATAAATTCAAATATTTTTTAAGTATACCACCCCAAGATGAAATGCCTTACATGAATTTTATAAAATTGTAAAAAAGCAGATCTAATGAATATTTTAAGATAACAAGAAATAAAGATAATTATATCTGAAAATTATATTTAAGACATATAGTCTTATTTAGAGGAAACTACAAATTTATATATCAAAAATTTATTTGATTTGTCTATTTGTATGGGTATTTCGAAACACCGAAGCATAAATTCATATCATTTACATTTGAAAAATCATTCTTTAGACTGAAAAAAACGTTGACTTTATCTAGTTATAGGTAAAAAAAATGAGAATCGTGATATCATCAAACACGCACAATATAAATAAATACTAACATTGTATTCACTGATGAAGCATTAATATATTTTCGTTTAATATAATCTATTTATCCACAAATAGATAATTTTTATATGTTAATTTTAAAAAAATATAATTTTCTAAATTAAAATAAAAAATATATTAGCAATTATTTTTGCAATAAATACTTATATTTGCTTGTTTTTTTGTTTTTAAAATACGTTCGAAAAAAGATTATATATAAAATGAAATTTCATAAAAAATTACAATGATTATAATCGTGTGCCTATGGAATCGTAATTTTGAGTATATACTTTTATAAATAATGTCTTCTGTAAATTTATAAAAAGATGTTTTATTAATTTTTGCTAGGAATGGCTTAAAATTCATTCTGATTTTAAATGTACCAAAATACATCTGTAACTAACTCTTTTTAAGGTGTTTATTTGTATATAAATTTTTCAAATAATTTAACAGCTAATTTCGATAAATTAAAAATTACTTCTGACATAAAGAAAATATATTTTTGCAATCAGATTTTTCGACGGAACTTGGGGGAAAATAATTTACAAAAAAAGATAGTTTGTAAAATAAATATTTATAATAATTATTTCCTTTCTAAATCGAATAATTTTAAACTTTCCATTTATCGTTGCACAGCCTATGAAGGTTTATAAATCGTAATTTTGTTTGATTTTGTTCTAATATATATAATAGAAATTTACAATATGCAAATACCGACCATAATTGATTTGTTATTTTTGTTATAATAGCCCGTTTGGCTATTTATAAAATTTATACTGTCAATATTTTACAAATACTAGGGGGTTTATGTGAAGTAAATGACTAAAATTTAATACTGATAATGTAGTCTAAGAAGTCATAAAATTTTTTTATTATCGCTTAGTTTAATGCTAGGTAAACTTAGCATATACACAAGAAGTTTTCTCAAAGACTTAAAGATAAATCACGAGTTTGATCATTACGTGCACAAACAATATATAGATTTTAAAATTAAGATTAATTTTATGGAAATCAATCTTTTTCTACAATTTTAGCAATAATTTTTTAATCCAGTCTGATATTTCCAAAAAATTATATATAAATTTATGGTAAATTCAAACAAAATCTTAGTATTCATACTTAATTACAATATTTTAACTGAAAAGATTTTACAACTTGTATAACACAAGAGATATCGAATTCATAATATTTTGTTAATCCAAAATTTAACTAGAAAACATGTTCAATGTATCAATTGTGGCCGATTTTGAATTGAACTAGATATAAATAATCAATCGATACGAAAGTGGCGTATATACTATCACTTAATTGCTAAAAAAAAATCATTTAAATCATGACGATTTATTTTTACAAGACAGAAGTTTAGGCTATAACATATTAAAAGGTTTTAATAGATTTTGTGTGTTTAAAACTATGTAACTCGATCAATAAATCTATTCTGATTATGAATAAGCATAATCACAAAATTAAATAATTGTATTGGTTACAACTATTCCAAATAAACCTTCTAACAATCAATTAGGAACTTCTGGATCAAAGTTATATTTTATGAAACAAGTACATAATTATAGAAAAAAACTGAGTCGAGCAAGATAACCATCAAATATTACAAAATCTATATATACCGTAGAAACAGGTGGGATATTACTATACTTTGTCATTTATATTTCCGACAGAAAAGCTTGCATTTTAGTCCAAATAATATGCACCCAAATTTTGCGAGAATGTTTAATTTATATAGATAAACATAATATCTGCCGTAACTATTTTAATTAAATTATATTTACAACACAGTATTTAAGAAACAAATGTTTGAAAATGATCTCAAAGGAATTAGCACGCATGTTTTGGAATAATAAAACAACGAAATAAAGTTAATATCAAAAGATGCAAAAGTATAAGAACCGATAAGAAGATATATCATATAGATGTTTGATTTATATTTGCATATAATTCATTATTATCTTTTAAGCAAAGTTTTATTATATTAAGGATTGGATTATATAAATTTATATAAGATTCCTGTATTTATCATTTTTAGTTTTGATTATTTACTTGATTTTCGTAGCCGAATTCTTATTGACTGATTTTCTACTTTAATCATTAATTTTTAAAAAAATTCAAAACCACTGCATTTTTTCATTTAAATATATTTTGTGATTTATACCCCAATTTTTAATTATAATGAAAAGTTTAGCATTTTTTCATTGCATATTTTACATATACATGACAGATAGTTATATGGATACGGAAGGTCAGAAGACCCAACGTAAAAGAGCTGGAACCGAAGTGGAATGGGAAACCGATGGAAAAAAGTTGGGACCACGTTTTTTAACACAGGAACAACGTAGTCAAGAAACAATGCGTGAAGAGGAAAGCCATCGTCTAAAAATATTACAATATCAAATGGAATCAACACAAAATCGAGCTACTGCGCAAAACTTTCTGGATTTTTTTTGTGGTAGTCAATCTAAAAATATGATTGATGCACCAATAATTAGAAATAAGGAATCAGAAATAAGTGACAAAAAAATGATGCAAAATGAATCATTAATTGAGAAATTGGTGAAAAGGTGTGTTTTTAGCGATTTAAATATTGATGCTCAAAATTCATGCATATTCAATGATTTTATAAGTAAATTTAAGCAACGAAGAGGGTATATATATGATCTTATTATCAACTATTTGGGGAAACGTCAAAATATTTCTATTTTTCGCCTCTTTGATGTCACCAACAACAGATCATATGTTTCTTTAAAAGATTTTGAAAAGAAATTTCAGATTAATGATATAAAATTAAGTATATATAATCATCTTTTTTATTCATCTGATAAAGTTCTTATTCAAGTTCCTTATCCCAATGAAAATTTTTACATATATAGAAAAGTTGGATCTTCAAAAACAGTGGCTATACATAAATCATCGGTTGTTGGCAATGGCTTCGACTGGGAGGATTTTGTTGTGATCAGAAAAAATTGTGTGATAGGCGAAAATGTTAAGATTGGAGAAAAAACTAAGATTCTACAAAATTGTAAGATAGAAAAAGGTTCAGTGATTGGAAAATATTGTATAATTCGTGAATGCGTAATTATATCTGAAAATGTTGTAATTAAAGATAGTAACTTGATAATGCCCTATTGTACGATTGGCTTAAAAAATAATAAATTACCACATAAGATTTCTGAGGGTGTTCAATATATAAGGCCGCAGTACTTTCGCAACTTGGAATTTTTTAAAAGAGTTTGTAAAACATTAAAAATTGAAAACTGTAGTACATATATTGGAGATGGAAATATTATCGGTACAGATGCATTTATCGCCCGTGATTCAATAATCTTAAATTATAATAATATATATGAATGTGCAGAAATATTTGAATGTGTTTTTTTGGGTTTCAACAACATTGTTTGTTCATTTGCAAAAATAAAATCAAGAATAGTAGCTTCAGAGTGCGAATTCCGTGATTGTGTCGAGGCAGCTATTGATAATCTTTATATTTTAAAAAAACTTACGTGCTGTGGTACATTGGGGCAAATTTCGATAGAGACATACCCATTCCCAGATAAAAGTAATGAATTATTTAAAAATATAATTTTTAAATCTAATCTAACTGCAGAAGATTTTTTTTCTGTTTTAAATAACTTGATTACTGAAAATACAGAAGATTAAGCAGAAAGATACGGTAAGACGCCAACTAAAACAAAAGGAAACCATTTTATTTATATTACAATTCAAAAAAACAACATTTTAACCTATTAGAGATATAAAAAAAATTGTAAAATTTAGCAAAAAATCTATGCGATTCAGATTTCATACACAAAGAAGTGTAAAATACATATAAAAAAATTTTTAATACTTATTAATAGTTTAATTGATTGATAAAACCAACAAGACTCAAATGTCACTTGAAAAGCCTTTTTAACAAACAATAAACTTTTTAGGCAGTTTTCTCTTTTTAAATCTAAATAAATATTGCAATTTACATACACTTATTCTTAATATTTAGTCATAGAACTTGTAAATTTGTATTGAGAATATCTTTGACCAATATTAATTTATAAGCATGAATTTCATTAGATCTTATTTATATTTTTTAGTAACAGAAAGTATGTTAGGATACAATTAAACTATTATAAATATCTCTGACACAAAATATGTTCAATAACGCATATTCTGGATTTTTAGCCCATCCTATAATTCTTACCGCGTGAGTCTGTAAATTGATTAAGCATAGAAAAACTACACAAAGGATATTTACATGTCTAAATTCTGTTCTCACGTGATGATTAAGCTTTCTGCAACGTAATTTTGTAAGCATGTGATATAGAAATCTGATAATTGTAAATTTCTCCCTAATGTTTTAATATATATCTAATTACGATAATAAATAGAATGATTTTGCAGAAAAAATGATAGTAAAGCTAATTTTAATAGGCATAATTTAAGAAAAAAATTCAAACATATTATATTTTTGATTCTGATGGAAGGTTAGTTTTTTCATATTCCAAATGAACATAAAAAATCATAAAACAATAATTGTTCTATTAAGAGGGCACTAGTGGTATATGAAACGGACCATCTTCTTCATATTTGATTACCCTATATTTGTAGAAAATATTCATTTTGCATTTTTTTGAAATACTGACAATGTTTTTATATTGTATATATTATTTGTGGACAAATTCGGAAAATTCTCCCTGGATTACATACACTGATACTTTAGAAGTAAATGATGGTAATTAAATGAAAAAAAAATATTGTAAATTGTGTATTAATTGATCTTTTATAAAATAGAATACCAACAGTATTAAAATACAATTTCTCAATATATGTGGTTTTCTTGAACTTAAAAAATCAAAATTAATAGAGAAAAATGTAGGGTTTTATGTAGACGGTATAATCTTTCGAGATAAATATTATATTTGAGTATATTTACTAAAATTTCATATTTATAATTTACAGCATAAGCTAATATATCGGGTTCTGCTCGTTGATCATTGGTAAAAATAATATTCTTTAGTTCAAATCATACATCCCAGTATCAATATATCTATATATTAACTTTATTATCTAGAGTGAATTATTATGAAATGCAAACATTTATAAATCAACAAGGATTTAAGAAAGCTATAAATGCTGGAATTTGGTTGATAAATTCAAGTTTTCGAAGCTGATTATTTTTTTTTGTGGAAATAAATATGTATACGTAGTTGTAGAATATCAGTTGATTAGATATAGTAATAACTGTATAGTTGAGAGATGGGCATATGTTAATAGAGATATTAAAAGAAATTAATAGTTCCTCAATGCTTAGGGATGTATAATGGCATATATTAACTGGTGAATTCAACAAATTACATTGATCGAAAACATTATTTTGACTTTACAATAATGATATAAATTATGTAATTTTATATTATAAAAATTTTTATCGCTATCGAATTATTTTAAATATAATTTATCATAATGAGAAATGTTTTAAGATAATGTCACAACTTGCTCTTATAATTATCTAATTTATATTTATTACTCTATCAATATCAATTTGATACTTTCACCATCTGTTCCCGTGATCTTCTAAAATTATTTACGCGTCATATACAATATCAAGGTTCTGAATATTGTATGCGATACTTTTTCATCGCTATTATTATAAATAAACAAGGGCTCATGTCATTTGTATGATACACATTTCTATTTATTTAATGGGACAGGTGATACTCGAAAGCGATTAATTGACTTAATTATCCCATATTTTCATATATAGCAAAATTGTTGTATTAAAAAAATATAGAGTTAGATCCTTTCAATAACTTACAAACAGGATTAGAACTCATGCTTAAATCGTTTTGTTTTTTATAATAAAAGAATTGAGCATAAAAAAGATTATAAAATACGAGCACTGATGCAGTTATGCCAATTTACTGTTGCATAAATGTATATTCCCGAAAGAAAGTTAAGCATAATAAGATGTTTAACAAGAATCAAACTGTAAATTTATCATGAAACTACAACATTAAATATATTGCTGTTAATTAAATATGAATTTGTTCTTGATTATTAATTCAAATGAAAATAATGATCGAACGTATTCTCTTCTGAACAAAATTAAAAAATTACCATCCAAAGAGCATATAGATTAATTTATGCCAAATGTTAAAGAAAGTAATGATTATATATAATATCTCTTATATAACAGGCTTATATTGTTATCTAAAAAAAAGGTCTCGATCCTATTTACACTTTTTATACGATGATATGTAATTTTGGGGTGAAAATATAATATAAATTAACAAAATGCTTGATCATTTTTATTTTCTAGGCAAAATAATTTGTGTTTATGATTTAAAATAGCTCATTATATATTAATTTAAAATTTATACAGCAATTTAGGCATTTAACCTTGTATTGTTTACCGATGTAATATATTGATTAAAAGAATCAAACTAATGTTTAAAAAATTTTGGTTTTAGTAACTATTATCAATATAATTTTTGGATAAAATAAACACAAAACAAAACAAAAGTAAAGTTATTTTATTTTTGTAAAATTTGTGACGTTAATCTTAGAATAAGGGAACTTAACGCATGGATAATTATACAGACTTAATCATTAACACACATTGCAAAAATTAATGAAATTTCGTAAAAACATATTGTGATTGAAACGATATAGATTTAGTTCCATAGATTAAATCGATTTTTAATTATAATAAAAAATAATATGGGCACAGAAAAAATGCATAAACTATTATCATAAATTTTTCACAAGTAAATTATAGGAAGTGTGAATCAAACAACATAAAAATTATAATTCGAAATATTACAATTTATAAGGAACACAAACTAGCAACTCTATAGATTAGAATTAAAATACATAATTCAATACCATTACTCGAATAGAATCAATAGATGTATTAAAAACACGTAAAGAAGGAATTCAGAACGAGGTTAAAAGTAATTCCAAGAATAATTTTTGACCATTTTAGTACTTTTAAATAATTTAAAAAAGAAAATTTGATGCACATAAAGTATGATTACATTCCTAGGTGGAATTAAAAGGAACTGAACGGATTTTATCATTATTTAAAGTTGGAATTAAAAATTTAAATCTCAGAGTTCCTGGAATAAAGTTAAGCTGTCTAAATTTCAATAAACCTTTTTTTACAAATGTTATATGAGTTAAATATAAAAAAAGCAAATCAATGTTGTTTGTGGTATCTTGTGATTAAAATACAACCAAAAGTAACCAAAGCAGGTATTTTTTCTGCAACAAAATATTTTTAATGCGCATTACAATATACTAAAACGTAAACAACGCATTTGTATAAATTTTAGACAAACATGAAAAATACTGCTGTCCTAGACAGTTACTTCTTCTTATGGGCATTGGAAATTAACAAAAGTGAAAGTAACATTGGAAATATCATGATACATGCGATATTATCCGTTAAAATTTCTTAAAATATTATATAAATATTTATTTCTAACCCTTTTCTAATAGATAAATCATATTTTTAAAGTCATGATACAAAAAGGCAAAGCTACTCAAAATTTCGTACCAAAAGAAGTTTTAATTTAAATTTATGTTTTTTTTACACATTGATGAAATTATGGAGCATTATTTTGCATATTCAAAAACGTTTTTACATGGAGGTTACCTGGGTGAGAAATCGAGATAAACTAAGGTTGCCTCTTCTTTTTTGCTTATTATTTTTTCCATTTTAAAAATATTCTAATTATAAAATAAAATAAGGTACATATTCGATAGATCTTTAATTTTATATTCTATGTACATACTTTAAACAATTATTTTTTTTTATTTATGGGGCATACTTATAGTCGTAATTTTAGTTTTTGTTCTCAGGCACACCTTGCTTGATTCTCTGTACGCACAGCGTATTTATACTTTCGGCTATCTTCTCCTCTCCAAAGTCTTCTTCAATACCCCTCCTTCTTTCGATACCTACTAATTCAACGGTTTTTCTCGATCCCAAGGTTTGAATATATGCCTCAACCTGGTTCGTGACATCTAGTTCCTTCAGGTACCTTCTATGGTATCATGTCACCACACCGTCCCATGTTATAACATATGGGATAATTACATACTTTTAATATATACTTTTACATTCAGGGGTGCCGAAATTGTGTGGTTTACAAGTCGGAAACCTGTGTGGGGTCGCGGGTTCCACTTCCAGCCACCCAATAATTTCTAAACGAATTTACTCTAAATAAAAATACCTAATTGGCGGCTAGTACACAATAAAAGATAAAACATTGACATGCCATGTGAAATGTGTGTTTGCTGTGTAAGCCGTTGAACTGGGCCCCCTGTATGTAGAAAGATCCCACACCGTTCAGCAAGGATATAGGTAAGTGTAAATTTTGCTTGTATAGCTTAGCGATGAACAGTAGACAGAATCACATTCAATACTCATAATTACTGCCATCTACTCGAAAAGGCCCAATCCAAGGTGATTACGGGTGACAAGAAGTGCTGGGGGAGTTCCACAGAGAGACCAGCTTTTAAGCAATGGTTCCTTTTAATATAAAGCGAACTTCCTAAAAGTAATAGAAGTAAAACATAAAAATAAAATAAAATTCGATTCGATAAGAATTTTAATAAAATTCAGTGTATAAAATACAATATGGTATAAACCAAAAAATTACAGGATCATAATCTCAAAAATATATAAATAAAACAAAAAAAAATTATAGAAAATTACATTACATCTAAAAATTGATGATGAGCAAACATTTTATGCTATAATCATAACAAATTTTAGTAAAATAAAATAAGAAAGTATATATATTATAAGGTATTATAACCCCTTTGAAAAAAAAAATCAATATATAAAAAAAATCTTATTTGAGTTCTTCTATTTAGCAGATTCTATTTATGCTCGATTTTTCTTGGATTTATTACATTTAAATGGAAACATATTTTTATTACTCTATCTATTCAAAAAGATAATGCGCACAAATAATAGAATAATTTATAAGGTTTAATGCGCAATAGTACAATCCATGAATAATATTTATACCTTAAATAAAAAAGCAACATAATATCATATATTATATATGATAAAAATATTTTTAATTTATGTTGTATATCTAATTCTTAAAATACTAAAAAATATAAAAAAGTACGAAAAAATGTAATTGAAAATATTAAAAATCAATTTCAAATGAAATATTATTTTGTAGCATTTATATTTCAAAATAAAAAAATATTTTATTATAAAATAGATCGATCTATCTTCATGTAGATTTATGGCCATTATTATGTCATTTTTGTTTTCCTTTTCAATTTTTTATTCATAAATAATTATTGTGTTATACGTACAACTTCTATTGTGTAATTTTAATTTGTATGAAATTCATATTCATCATATATCCCTTGGATAACGCACAATAGTTTGCATAAATATTATTATATGTTTTTATTTGGATTACCACCATTTTTCCATTGATTCCATAATATTCAATGTATAAATACTAGATTGTTCAAATAAAACAGTTAAATTAAGCCTTTTTTAAAAAGTATCGCATATTTTTATTTTATAAATTTTATTAATTACATTGAGAGCGTTTAATAATACATAATATGAAATTTTTTTATTGCTAAAATACTAATAACATACAAAAAAATTGTTGTATCAATGATCTATTGCGTTGTCATTTAAACTATATTTTTATATCGAATAATACTGTTAAAATACATGCTTTAAGCATCTTTTTATATTTTTTATATTTTTTATATTTTTTATATTTTTTATATTTTTTATATTTTTTATTAATTCACCACAATATTTTGTAGCTTCTTTATGAACTCTTTTTAAAATCTTTAAAATATTTTTTAAAATATATTTGGGAAATTTATTTATATTTTTCATAATAGAAATCAAGTTTTCAGAGTTTTATTTGTACATTTCAGATTTGTAGCAAAAAAAAAAATCTTTAAGTTTTGTATACAGATTGTGTAATCGACTGTTAATATAATGTATTTTAAGATTTTATTTTATTTTTATATGAAATTATTAAAATATTTTTATCGACATTATAATTTAATATTGTTTTATTGCATCAGCTGTTTAAACATACTCTAGATCGTACACAATAAATATGTACCCTATTATGCTTCTTTTACCTTTAAATACATCCCAACTTAACCATAGAATATCTATTAATTTTTTCATTTACATTCCCAATATTTGATAAAATTAAATGCTATAAGTTTTAGTTTCTAGTTAAAATAAGCGTTTAATTTTAATTTACGCATTGATACGTTTTTTTAAAATATTTAAAAAATAATGCGAATTAAAATGTATTTCTTTCCTCAATTTTATATTATTTATAGGGAATTATACAAATTTATATAATTTGAACGAGTTTTAAAAAATAAAAGAATCTAACATGGCGATTTTACGAATTTTTACAAACCGAAAATTATTATATGACCAGATAGATTGTGAATTTTCTATACTAAATCTTAAATATAGTAAATCACAGAAGGTATCTGAAGTTTAGGCTATAATTGTTTGATTTCTAGTTTTTCAGCAAAAAGAAGGAATATTAGAAATGGAAGCCTTTTTGATTATTTAAATTAGGTAAAGAAATTATTTCACTGCTCTTGTATAGATGATCAGTAAACCAATCCGAAATTTTTTTTGCCTAGTCAAGATATTAAAGGAAAATTAATCATGTATTTGTAGCAATATTTAGAAAAAATTTAAAACTTTGATGAAAATATGGGGCGCCGGGTGAATTTTTCAGGTTAGTGAATCCGCTAATACCCATGTAATTACGCGCAAAGAACGTTCAAATAAAAATAGAGCTTTGTATTATATCATATATGATACAAGAGAATAAGAACCCATATATTTCATCTAGAAAATGAAAGAAACGAAACGACCCAAAATATAAGACAAAGATTGCTAAAAGCATTTTTTTTTGCAGATGTGCAAATAAAATACTGCAAAATTAAGGAACAGGGATTATTCAAGCATACAGTATGCTATAAGAGATCTTTCTAAATTTTTAACCGAATGTAAATGCCTCAATGGCTGTTGAATCGTACATAAATGTAGTCAATCTAGAAATAAAAAGAATTAAAGAAATTTTGACAGCAAAAAAGCTGGAATATTCAATTGAAAGCGTTCGGAAGTTATATCATAATAAATGCAGATTTTCTCGGATTTGGAGGTTGTTAAATATTACAGATTTATGTATATTAATGATTTATTTCGCTTAATATCTTTATTACAATTTCAGAATTTAATTAGAACTTTTATATATATTTATCGTGATTTTTTAATCAAAATTTCAATTATTTTTATAGATTTTATTGATGACACAGCATCATAAAAGATATCTGAAGGAACTCGAAGTCATGAACCCGATCGAAGAATCCTTATATACCCTAAGAGTGTAATATGCCCTTGAATTATTAGATATAGAAGGGAGTAGATTGTTTGAAGAATACTTCGAAGAGGAGAAGATAGTTGAAAGTATAAATACGCTGTGCGCACCGAAAATCAAGTAAACTGTGCTCATGAACAAAAACATAAATTTAGCTTATGATTAAATTTAATCTGAAAAAATACTGCAGCATTTGAAAAATCTTCTATTCAAGAAGAAGAAATATGCATATGAAATCAGCTATGTTAGTAGTGAAAATGAGAAGCCCCTAACTTTGAAAAAAAATATTTTTAGGAAAATATAACCTTGAAGAAGTGGACATTCAAGTACCAGGTAAAAAACAAAAAGAAGGCTTATTCTGCAATATAAAATTAAAAACTCTTCAACACTTACGAGAAGATAAAATTTATTCCTAAAGCGCCTACTACAAAAAAAAATATGACCAGCTGAATAATATATACTCTATTTCCTTCAAAATATAAACATATTTTGGAGAAAAACATCATGCGTTATCCACAACGATCCTTTTAAAACGGTCACCAACATGGCAACAAGATGCAAAAAAGTGCTAGGCCGAGATTACACAATAATATTAATGGAATTTATGATGCAACAAGTTCATGCCAACATGATTCAAAAAATGCAAGGCCGAGAATACACAATAATATTAATGGAATTTATGATGCAACCACTTCATTCTGAAATGACTCAAAAAATTCAAAGCCGAGATTACACAATAATATTAATGGAATTTATGATGCAACCTCTTCATTCTGAAATGATTCAAAAAATTCAAAGCCGAGATTACACAAAGATGTTAATGGAATTTATGATGCAACAAGTTCATGCCAACATGATTCAAAAAATGCAAGGCCGAGATTACACAAGAATATTAATAGAAATTATGATGCAACCACTTCATTCTGACATGATTCAAAAAATGCTAGCCGAAATTTCACAAGAATATTAATAGAAATTATACAGCAAAAACTTCATTCCAGCAAGAAAATATGGTTTTAAAAAACAAAGAAAATCCACAGACAAAAGTAGAATAAATTATAGAAAACGAATATACAAAATAAAATTAGATACGGGGATTAAGTTGAAAATTTAAATTTCACGTGATAGATTTGATATATTTAGATTCGATAATGAGAAAATAATGATCATCTTTTGAGCAATCGACGTTGCCAGTATAGAAAATCTAAATTAGACTGAAAACGACAAAATTTTATTTTTTCTGGTTTGAATTATTATTAATCCACCTGTTTGAGACAAATATCATGCTATATTTCGTAGCATTGTTGTTAGTAACAAAATATTATAAAAGTTACCAGAAAGAAATTGAAATCACACAAATCAAAGCAAACGCACAACTAATAGGATTTAGAAAAGCTCTTGAACGAATCGGTCACAAGAAAAAGAATTTTTTCAAGAATATATAAGAGAAGAGAATATCGCAGAGAGTACGGATATGATGTGTTTACAAAAACCAATCAGGTTAAGCTTATGGAGAAGATCAAAAATATAATACCAAAATATATCATAATAAAAAGATAGTTAGGAAAAAATTATAATAAATAAATTTTGCGTTTTGAAAGCATTTTAATTTATAAGAATAAGGGTTTAATTTTCTTTGATATCATTTTCGTAATAAAACGTACTGCTCGACAATCTGAATAAAATTACGTATGAGGCTCGTATACAGAGTTTTGTATCCAAATATTTGTTCGTTCAATGCAACGATATTATTAGACTTATATAATTCCATAATCTGTGCATTGTAGTTAATTAGGTTATCACTGGAGTATATTCTTTCAAAGGACTGAATTTTTGTGATTAATTGTGCTTCGTATGGGTGACTTGGATTAAGAACCTGGCTAATTGCTTCTAAGTGCGTCTTTGTAGCTAAAGCAGTAATGTTAAAGAGTTTTAAAAAACTATTAACAAGGGTTAGTCCTCTAACATGATTTCTTACATCAGCAAGGAAATTTATTCCGTATGTGTTTAAATTGCTAACTGTTACATCATCGAGAATTGTTGTATCGGTGCTTAGCTTTATATTAAGAAAGACAGTGAGTGTGTAAACGATGTCTTGTACAGCCCCACGATATCCAACCCATAGGGAAATAGCCGTATCTATAGTAACCATATAACTTCTTGCAATGTATAATAGCTGTTGGTAAACGTCACCTAATACTTCTAGAAGAATAGGGTCGCGAGTACATGTTCTTTCCTTTATATTCTTATCAATCATTCCAAGAATTATAGTCATTTTTGTTATGTTTACAAGATTAGCTTCTGCTACATTCTTGGCTCGATTTTCTTTAAAATCAACATCATTCATTAATATTCCGTTATGCAACAAATATACTGTTGTATTTTGATCTGATGTGAGATTTGAGTTGAGTAAGACTGCTGATTTTTGAGCTATTGCCCTTATGGTTGCCATTGGAAATTGATCAATATCTGGTAATGCACAATCATGTTGACCAAATAAATTGAAAAGAATTAGTAGCATGGCTTGTTTTCAACCAAAGTTTTTATAACATGCGATACTATATTAAAAGATAAAGATATCCTATTTCTAGGCAAATAAAAAAACTGTTTATTAAATGATATTTTAATTAACTTATATTATAATATATTCTGTTTAACTTCATATTTATATGAAATTAAACGGCATGATATATTTAATTTTATTATCGTTTGAATATAATATAATTTATAGCATAACATATTGAGTTTAATTTCATATTTATATAAAATTGAACGGCATGATATATTTAATTTTATTACCGTTTAAATATAATTTAATTTCTAGCATAACATATTCAGTTTAACTTCATATTTATATTTAATAAATGGCATCAAATACAAATTTTATTACTATTCCATATAATTAACTTTGATTATAATCTATTCCGTTTCACATTTATTAATAAGGAATCAAATATTATTTTACTTACCATGAGTAGATAATTAAATTCCATCGTAGTATATATAGGTCGACCTCATATCTATAAGATTAATTTGCAAGATACTTAACTCATCTCGTTTGAGAGAAAAGGAGCAGGGAATAAAGATAAATCAGGGTAAGTTGTTAGAAGAGGTATCAAGGAGTTGTGAAATGTTCCCATTGGCTGACTACATCTCAATAGATGGAATTGATAAAAAGAAACTTAACCCATAAATTTTATCTAACTTATATCTAAGGCTAATTTTATTACCATGCGCAGATAATCAACTCAAGAAGTAATAAATAATTCAAATACTTATAATATATCTGTTAAAAACATGTTAATGTATAATTCTTGAACGTAGAAGATTATTGAGAGCGACTGTAAGGATGATGTTATAATAAAGAGTTTACAGCAAAGTTGTAATATAGAGCAATCTAAAGTTTTTATGGAGAAAACATGAAAATTTTGGGGAAGATATGTCCTTAAATGAAAATATAATATTATTTTCGGTTCCACAGCACTTTCCTGTTACTATAAAGAGTGTTTTATTATTTAATATCTAAATTACACTATATACAAATTCAAACGTTTTTTTAAATTAAAATAGATTAATATACTTTAACGCGCATGAATTATTATTCCTTTTTCGTGGATAACTTGATACCATAGGCTACACATTAAAATTTATAAATTTCAGTACTTAGTTAGTGATTTAGATATATATTCAAGGGATAATTTTCTTTTCATCTATTTTATCTATTTAGACGTGTTCAGCGTATTGGAAATATTGCACAACTCCTTGATGCATTTTTTGACACCATACCCTGATCTATCTTCATCAACTGCTCTTCTTCTCTCAAACGAGATGAGTTCAAGTGTCTTGCGGAGTGTGAGAGCTTGCATCTATGCTTCTACTTCGTCCGGGATTTTTAACATCTTAACATACTTTTTATGATATTTTGAGACCATCCCATCTCAAGTCATCACATGTGGTATTATTCTTAGTTAGTGAAATCTAAAATTATATAAATGCGTAAAAGATTAAGCTCTGGTATTCTAGTAAGCCCCATAGTTGCGATAGTCTATTGCTTAAATAGATAATCATTTTGAAAATCCTATTTAGATATTTAATTCCAGAAACCAATTCATCCGATCTCGAAATTTTTATTAACGATTCAAATAGTTTGAAAAAATTTTAATTATAAAAAAATAAAAGGAATTATAAATAAGCCTAAATATTATTTTTTATCATGAATTGAATTAAATTATTGATATCGAAACATTAGCATCATAGCAGAAAAAAAAATATTTTCAGGCTAATTTTTGATTCTGTTTATATATTTCTCAAAAATTGTGTGATATAATCTTTGAAACAAAAACTTCATCAAATTTTTTTAGTATCTTTTTCTCTGCTATATTCTCATCGATACCCCATGTTCTCTCAGAACTTATTAGTTCAGGTGCCTTTCTAAATCGTATGGTTTGATCTTCATGGCTAATATTGTATATTAAATATTAATTGATTATTTGCTTCATAAATAAATTACGTATATTTTTCTTTTAATCATATATTTTTATTCACTTATTTTGTTTAGATCTATAATATTTTGATAATGCTCCAAAACATAATAAAAACTTATAAGCTTTTGGTACTACCAACATTAATTACGGTAATCCTGGCATATATATAAATAAAAATTTTTATTTTATTAAAATGTCTGAATTAATTTTTGATTTAACTTTAAAATTTTCGTCAAACAGATGTGTGAAATAATCCTTAGAGCCCACTTCTTCAATGCTTCTCGCTATACTTTCCTCTGCATAATCTTCTTCGATACCTCTTCTTCTCTCAAGTATATAAATAAACTATAGATATTATAAATTTTCCAATATTATTCAAGGCTTTCTGGGAGTATGTGTATTAAAATATATTTGCTATTTAAGATCCAATGAGCTACTTATTAATAAAATTAAAAATTAATTGCATGTATAATTTCTAAAATCTTCAGATTCTTCGAAATAATGAGTATTTAGTGCAATATACCAATAAAAATTGGTTCTATAAATATAAAGATTTTTTTGTAATTTTCAATTTTAATATGATCTTGTAAAAAGAAATTAAAAAAACACATGTAAAAATATTATACGAAAAAACAGGCGTTGTTCCAAAATAGATTGTTTTAAATAAAAAAATGCATGAAATTTATGCATAAATAAAATAACCAATACCTCTGTAGCTTATATTTTAGCATAAAAAAGACAATTTTACACTATATAAACACTTTTAGATGGACATAAATGAATGATCTACATATTTAATTTATTTATCCTATAAGAATTACAATTTATAGATAAGCCTATATATACTATGGTCTTTGTATTATTAATCTCAGTAGTTTCATAAAAAAATCATATGCAATTACTTTTTAGATCAAAAAAACGACAAAATTTATATTACTAATAATATTAGTGTCAAATTTCGAAAATGAAAAAAAAATCATGCTGTAAAACTTATAGTGATTCTTTAAATTTATAATATACGGAGTAATTTTAACAGATATCATGGCCGGTAATTGTGTTTTTAAGTTGTGATCATCAGATATTCATGAATTTTGGTTTCGTTTGGGTGTATATTTTATTGTTAAATTATAATATATTTAAATACAGAGAAAAAAGTGTCCTTCGTTAAATATGACCAGGGATTGCTAATAATTTTTTTTTGGCTTTTTCATATATATTATTGCGATATTTTCAGCGCCAAAAGGTATTTTTTATGTGTAAATACCTTTGTTCATGTTGATTTCTATTAATAAAATAAATTTTACGAAAATTTATATTTTATTAAATATTTTCTAGGCATTTGTTGAAATGCATACATTTAAAAAAAAGATCCTGATTTAAAATAACAGCAAGGATATAAAAAATAAAAATAACATCGGTATGATTCTAGCATTATATAAATTTGACATGTAATATTAAGTAGATAAAAAAATATGGGTGTTATTTGCATTACCTGCACTAATAGTGATGATTATGATAGATTTTTGTATTTTTTTCATATTAAAAATAAATAAATACATAAATACGATCGAAGGTGGTTTGTATTTGATTAATACGTATTTATAGAATATAATATTAGTAGAAATGTCTGTATAAAACCATACTAGAAAGCAGATCCAAATTTAAAAGTGATATGGCCCATCCTTGATTCGGTATTATTCGAATATTATATTTTTTTAAGCTTGGTAAAAAACTAAACTAGAATCGAATATATATTGAAATATTATGCTGCTCATCATGAATTCGATATTTATAAAATATAAATATTATTAGAAAGGTTCGTGCATATCCTCACCAGAAATCGAATATTCATTAGAAATTTTTTAACAAATCATGAATTCGGTATTTATAAAATAATAAATATTTTAAGGGTTTAAACAAAACTATACTAGAAATCAATCAATCTTTTAAAATTATCTAATACTTCATGAATTCGGTATTTATCTAAAATAAATATTTTTAGGGTTAAAACAAAACTATACTAGAAATCGATCAATTTTTTAAAATTATCTAACACTTCATGAGTTGTGTATTTAACAATTTTTTTAGAAAGATTCGCAAAAAATAATACTAGAAATCGAATTTATAATTAACAATTACTTTGCACATCATAAAATTGGAAAAAAATCAATGACGTTTATTATTTGAACACGTAGAATACACAAAAAATTTGATCGTTGCTTATAATATTTTAAATTTTTTATATGTGATTTTTTCATTTTAGGCATTTTTAAGTCAGTTTTTTTCTATAATTTGTATTTATATACATTTAGCCATATAATGTCAGACTGTTTGACTTATTTTATGTTTTTTTAATATATAAATTATCTATTTGTCTTTCAATTTGTATTACTTTTTATCATCCAATAATTTTTATATGTTTGTGGCACGTAAAGTCATATGTTTGAGGTAATGTAGTTTTTTTATAATAGATAGAATATAGGTAAATAAAAAGGTATTTGATTTTCAATGGATTTTTGAATAAATGAAAAATTATTATATGATACCTGTTCAATGATTTTGATTTCGTAGGAAAAAAAATAAAAAACAATTAAAATAGAAAAGGCGTTTTATGTATCTAGATTAAATTATTTCTTGTATAGAAAACTAAATTTAGATAAAGAGAAATAGGAAATAAATGATATGAATACCTAAATCACTTCTTTTCAATTATATACACTTTATATAAGAATTGATTATCTTTTGAGCCACTGATTCTGGTAAAAGAAATTTGTCTTGATTTATTTGAATATAGTTTACTTTTCGATAAAAAAAGCTTGGTTTGAGTTCCTTAAAAATCATCTATTATTTATTATAGAAAAGGTATTTTTACTTAGATATTATAGAATTTATAGCAATACAGAATGGATGTTCCGGATACACAATACCACAAAAAGTATGTGAAATAACTCAAAGTTTCAAACATAATAAAATGGATATATTCAAACTTTATTACCTAAGAAAAATAATGTATTCAGTATTCTTATACGAAGAAAGGCATTGAAAAAAATTTTCAAAATTAAATATAAGTTGTACACACGAGAACTATTCAAGTTATTAGATGAAAAACATGATACTCTAATGGTAAAGTCAATTCATGAAATAGATTGCATTCACTGTTATTTGTCTATGATACTAACATAGTATTTCAAGTGTAAATTCAATAAACTTAAATTTTATTATAAAGTTACAAATTATAGATGATCAGAATATTTTTCTGTGATCAAAATTAAATATTTAGCCTAATCATGTTAATCCATCAATCAATAAACTTAGATTTTTCAATATTTTTCTTTTATGAAAATATGCTGCAATTTTATAAGCGGGGAAACGTTATTGTGGTTTACAACAAAGGCACAAGAATGTGAAAAAGATTAAATTAAATATAAAGTATGGCAATTATTTTTTACCTTAAAATGGTATTTAACTACTATTTTAGGAACTCTAGGCTGTTATTTATTTCTATATATGAAAGATAAATTATTTTTTTATTTTTTGTGGTTAAAAACTGTGTATAACCCTTATGCACTATAAAAACTGTAAAAATATATCTTAGATGTCATAAGTAAGATAATTGAAATTGTGATGTTTTTCCATAAAATTTATCATAAAAAACGTTAAAAGTAAATATATTTATTTCCAGAAGATATAAAATTTAATATCAATCATAAAGGACTTTAAACTAGTTGATTTTTAAATGGAACAGGAATATTCGATTACCAGATATAAAAAAAAACTAGGCCAAACTAAATGTATGGTGCTCCTAAGTATACGAACCATCATTCTATCGCAATCTCTAAAAGAACAAAGCCTCCTGTTTTTCATATTTAATTCGATTGTCAAAATTTGTTTATCCCTTTTGATAAATATTTTTACTGTCGGCTTCTTTTTAAAAATAAAAACACATACAATGGTTTCTGTGTTTTGCAAATCAATTTTAAACAATGGTAGGGGGTTATCATCATCTTCTGATGCTTTAAAAAAAATTTGCATCCTCTCTGTAATTTTTTCAATTCCTGATTCCAGGGATTTTATATCCGTAAAAATCATATTATCTGGGAAAAAAACATGATAAAACGGATCGTATACAAAATCTCGCACATAATTGTTATAATTTAATGCTATCATATTTGGATAAGGTGAAGAGCATAAATCGTTGTTTGTAAGTATTATAGTTTCGAATGATGTCTTGGTCTTATCAAAGGAATTAGTGTTAATTTTTTGATCTACTGATCTAGGTACGTTTGACACGGATGTATCAATTTTTTTTTTGAGTAAGTGACCTTCTTCAAAATACATATGAAATGAATCACATAATTTCGATGAATGTTGATTGTGAGCAAAATTGGAATGATTATTAAAAGATATTGAATGTTGCTTAAATTCAAGACCAGAATATGCAATATCATTGCTTTCAGGCGAAGAAACCACAAAAAAATTTCCACTTCGATCATCATCTGATTCACATCGATATTCATTTTTCTCTTTCCAGCATAAATCATCATCAAAAAATATATCATATTCTTCAGGTTGCTCTAAACTAAGATCTTTCCTTTCATCTTTAGATAAACTTAAATCATCGGTAGAAACATGTTGGTTGAAACCAAATCTCTTTTCTTTCGGATTATAAGCACAATAGGCCTCGTAATTGTGCTTGTTTATAGAAGCTATATCACCATGAATTTCTTTAGATTGCATAGCTTGGCTGGTTTGAACAGAAATGTTTAATTGTTCATTGTTTAAATGATTATCAGGATCGCGAGTAATATTTTCATTATAGGTTGATGTACTTTGATTGTTATCTTCTGCCATATGTTTTTCATTTTCAAATGCTGATACAACTTCAGATACACTTTTCCATCCTGGAGACCAGTCCACACGAGCCAGGTCATTTACGTTGTTATTTGGCATTAATGAATAAGACCAAGTGTTCAAGTTATTTGTTTCACTGGAAAGTAAAGGATTTCCATGCCAAATTTCTCTGCACTTCTTTACGGAGCTAAATAATTTTTCTTCTTGCATTTCATCGGGATGACAATAACTTATCCGCTTATTGACATCTTTTTTGTAAAATGATCTATTTTCTTCTTCATCCATATTCGAAATAGATCTAATAGATTCAAACATCTTTATTTCTGCAGATTTTAGATCAAAATCTTGCGTATCTATAATCTTTTTATCGAACTGAGACGCATTAACCCGACAATCATGTTTTTTTGAAGATATACTTAAGTCATCAAGTGTATGCATGTCTTCCATCTTGGATGTTGAAGCTAAAACTACAAAGACGAATATAGAAGCAGAAAATATTTTCATTTCCGGGGTCTAAATTAATCTAATAAAAAGTTAATTTCTTTTTTTATCTTTTTTTGATGGTTAAATATTCTCTTTAAAATATAAATTGATAAAAAATGAAAATTTGTTCTTAATTAAGCAAATTGAAATATTATAATAAAGATTATGATCGTCAATGACTGTAAAAAAATTATATCTTAATCGACCGAAACTATTAAGTACCTTAAATAATCATAACCGTAATTAGCTAATATTTTCATCATTATTTTTACACTTTTTACTATGTTTCAATGAATTTAAATTAAAAAAGTAATCTGCCCCATAATTATACAGCCGAGGTTTTAAATATATAAATATAACACAATCCATATGATTTTTTTACTATATTTATATTTCTTTATAAAACACAACACATTGAATACAAATTTAAAAGCTAATACAAATAAAATACGAATGAGTATTGATATTTCGAATTTCTGAACCAATTTTTATTAAACTTTTATAAAATTGTTATATTGATCAATTTGGAATAATTATGTATAAATCAATTGTATGAAATACGACGATGAATAATTAATATATTATAGGTCTTAAATAATACGATTCGAGGCTGTTTACGATTGAATTTCAGTAAAAATCCGAGAAATATAAATAAAAAGAACAAAAACATCTTAACAATCAAATCAGTAGATATACGTGACGTGTATATATTTTTCAATCTACTCCAATTCTAATAAATCGGGCTATCACAAAATAAAATCATTAAATCTCTGAAATAGACCGCGCAATTTGCAAATTAATGATCTAATGAACAATGTCATAAATATAGAGGGAAATAAAATAGGCTATTTAAAAAATATTGTTAATTATGATAGCTCTTTTGATATTTCGTTTCTCCGGTTAAACAGAACACCTTTTTTAGTTATACAAAACAAAAAAGATCAGAATTATTTTTCTTTTGATTATCAATGAACCAAAATATCCCCTAATATTCTATATTTTATTTCTGAAAGAATAAAACATTTTCGATATTGTAATATAAATTATTTGATGTTCTTTAGATTTAACTTCTCATCTAGATCCTAGAGTTCTAAAAACACTGTTCTAGGATCTATAAGGTGCCTGATATTAATTTTCTTTTGATATTTTTGGTAATTTCATTTCATAATATTTCTTTCTGCAAATTATTTTTTATTTTGGCGTTAAATTTTCTTAATTCTCGAACCTAAACTAAAATTTCTGTGTAGCTTAATATATTTCCTTTTTTCATCTATAGATGTGAAAAATAAACAATCAAAAAGAATTTCCGTACGTGTATTATGATTTTTTAACCTTAATATTTGCAGCTAAAATATAGCAAAGACCATATTATCATGGTGCAAAACCATGTAAATGTTTATGATGAGCTAAAATCTGAAATCTATTTGAAAAATTATTAAACCGAAATACGTGTATGTTTGATTATTTTTTTATTTTTATATATGATTTTGTGATATTAAATTATATTTAAAAAATATACATAGAGGATAAAAACCATATGCCCAGTTAAAATAATTTTTTAAATTATCTACTAGCAAAACTATGCCAACTTTCTACAAAATCGATTTGAATACCATATTTCTTCAAAAATATTTTTGAAGTTCAACAAAATATCATTTAATTAAAATATTATTCGGCTATATAATTTATAAGATTTAAATAATCACACAGTATATTTAGATGGTGTTCCACTGATTAGTAAACATTTATGTTAAACGCAATCTGATATATATCTAAACAGAATATAACACATGAATAATCATATTATCTGCCACACAAGAAATATAAGGTTTTTGTTCTTATGGGAAGGTATTTTTGGCTTAAGGATTATAAATTTAAACGCAATGGAATTTTATATTTTGATCGTTAACGAATCTGAATTTTATTAAATTTAATTATAAAGAGCTCAGCCCAATATAAAGATAATAAAAATTTCCGGTAATTTTATGGTAAATTTACCACGTAGATATCAATTTTGGTATATTTGTTTCCAATTTATTTTAGGTTTATTTAAACTCAATTAAAGTTACCAAAAATTATCAATTTTGGCATATTTATTTCTTATTTAGTTTAAGCTAATTCTAAGCATGGTAAAAGCTTTCATACGAATATCATTTATGGCATTAAATACAGAGTTGCATGATTTATCTAAACATATTTAAAACTTAAGCAAAAATATCAATGTTAATATTCTATTTCATAGGTAGTTTAAACATAATCATAACATAAAAATATACGGAAAATTCCAATTGTGATTAAATTTTGCAGATGTTTATGCCATATGGAACCATAATTTAGTCTAAACTGATCATTATAAAACCCAATCACATTATAATGATCCGTATATAAACCTGAAAAGTTAGACGAATTCGTAAAAAAATCCATTTTTCTGCGTCTTAATAATTAAACTAATATTTGGTATTGATAATCAGTTTCGTATATTTTTGTAAATTTATGCATCTGATTTCTTTAAAGGCTCTTAATTTCGGGATTCTATTTCTATGTGAAAATATATGTGCTCGAACTATGAATTTTCGGAAAATAAATGTTGCTATTTATTCATGTTTCAAATATTTCATTAATTTATATTTTAGCTTTAATGTCCGCTGAAAAACGAATATGTAAATTAATATTTATGAAATTAAACTTGCAAAACTAATTAACATTATAAAAATCTTTTAGATTATCGGTGGTTGAGCTCTTAATTAAAAAATGTGTGTGATACTAGATAAAATATATAAATTCAATTCAATTTCGGTAATTTCAATCATAAATAAAATACAAAAAAACAAATACGAAGTAAAAATAGTCTTGAAAAAAGATACCACATAATCATATGAATAAGTTCTGGTCAAACACATGGAAGCTAAAAATAAAAATTAAATCAAGTATTATATGAAATGCATGAATTACGATTGTCCAAATGTAAATATTCAAAATGCATGTACAATCTGTTAAAAAAAAAGAATTATGTAATAAAAAATGAAAAAACTGAAATTTGACTTTAAAAGTATTTTTATACTAATAGCTGGTCGGTGTATATAAATCTAAAAAAATCATGATTTTCTGATTGTATCTATCGCTTTAAACAATATTTATTGTGCTTTTATCTATAGATTTTATTTATTATTCAATATTTAGTTGTTAAGAATTCTTAAAATCGTAAAAGAGTGTTTTTAAGGCCTATTTTTCTAATTAAGGACCATTATTGCATAAAATTATTGCTTCTCATGGATACATTGGCTGCTTAAATATATTATACTTATTTATATCTAGCTAGAATATTCATTTTTTTATGTAGCTTACTTCTCATCTTTGTTTCTAAATATCTCAATACTATGTTTTTTGTTTAGTATGTTTGAGGTATTATGCGGCTAAGAGCTATCTGAATATAAATACAGACGAATTAAAACATATTCATAATATGCTTTTATAAATATTATGTTTGTATGAATCAGCGAAATTCAGATTGAATACAAATGAAGCAATAAGAAAGCTAAGTGGGGTAATAAAAAATGACTTTTTACTATAGTATTATGATTATTTTATATTAGAATTATGTATTCCGGGCTTGATTAAGGTATAGACGATTATTTTGTTTTATTTATTTATATCGAATAATTATTTTTATTTTTTATTATATCGCAGAAAGTGATAATCTGTGGAACTATTGATTTTATAATATAATAAAGCAAAAAAATAGATTTGATCTGTTATAAGGATATATCAAACATTGGTTTTTATAAAGCTCATTTACGCTAAAATAACATGTTTAACCAAGAGTCAAAATGGTGAGCAGAAAAAGGGGTTAAAGGTTTTTTTATTGATTAGACATACTATCAATGTTGGTTTTTACCTAGTTTCGATGTATATAGGCAGATCCTTGGTTTTTAAGGATTAAATTGAGCAACATGCATTATAGTAAATATAATATGCTAGAAACACAAATAATTGTTGTCTTTAATAAAAAAATCATTTTAATGTCGAAAATTATTTTTGATAGCAATAATATCAGAAATGATCTAAATATATTTTATGCAACCAGTATCGGAATTAATATTTTTTATAAACACTTATACCATAATGGAGTGTTATTTTTACACTTTATATAATCTATAGTCAAATTTCATATGTCTATTCTTTAGTTTTTGGCTTGATCACAAATGATCGATTTCTAAATATTACATTTAAAAATGCGTTTTATTGCTCAAAATAACAATATAAGAATGATAGGAACACAAAATGAAAACTTATCTGAGACATTTAAATCATCCTAAAATTGTGCATTAATCATATAAATTGAATTTTCTTACAAAATACACTCCGATCTTTAATGATCAAAATATATCGTCACATCATAAAGTGAATATTTTATGACTTTTTGGGTCGATCATTTGATCATTATTTTATTATCAATATTCGTATACCATAAATATCTTTGCATTTTTATTGAATCCATGCCACATATTTTTTGCATTATAATAAATTATTTGACATCATAACGATAAAACTCAAGATTAATTATATGAATTCCTTATAATTTGAATTATTAGCTGTAAGTTTAAGAATAATATTATGAGTTGCCTATATTTAATTTATTAAATGAAAACGAAACACAATTATAATTACACAAAAGAATATCTATTTTGGTGTTAATATAAAGACAGCGACTTTTTTTAATGCGGTCGAATCATAAATAATCAAATATATACATAATAAAGAAGGAGTTTACAGGTCTGTCTCATTTTTACAATACGTCTAAGAAAATTAGCACATGAAATCCGAAATTTAAATAATTCACTGGATAATAAATAATAATGAATTAAAATGTGATATCAAGAGAATTATTTTTTGAATAAGGATTACTAAATAGCAATTATTGACGCTCTAGAACGAAATATAGAATAAAGCATTGAAAATTTGGGCAAATTTTACCTTCTAAACATTTAAGCAGGCTACTATCATTTTATTTATTTTCAAGCTTATATGTGCCTGCATCTTTACTTGGTTTATGTACAATAAAACTTCTTTAAATTGTGCCGGATTTTAATTTCAACCCTTCAAACTTTCTTTATAATCATTGATGAAAATATAGGCAAGCTATGTACTAACTATAACATATAATGATATATATTGTCACCCGAAATTATTTTTCAAACTGCTTCCTGTGTTTACATCTTATTGTAACCTTTGAATATTTTCTCGCTCATAATATCTTAAACACCTCTTCGATTAAAAACACTTATATTTTAAAGTGTTTTCTAATTACATATTTTAATGTAAGCCTCGGTTCGATTTGAGACTTCGACTTCTTTTGTTAATAGAAAAAAATGTTAAATAAGCATATATAAAAAACATATAAAAATAATAAAATAAAGTTTAACATAAAATATAGATACCAATAACTAGTACATGGAACGGTGTGGTGACACGATATCATAAAAGGCACCTGAAGGAACAAGATGTAACGAACCAGGTTTAGGCATATATACAAACTTTGGGATTAAGCAAAACCCTTGAATATATTGGTCTCGAAGATGGTAGTGTATTGTTGAAGACATATGAGAAAAGAAGAAAGCCGAAAGTATAAATACGCTGTGCGTACAAAGAATCAAGCAAGCTGTGTCTGCGAACAAAAACTAAATTGCGCCCATAAATAAAAAATAAGATACTAAATAGTAAAACATTTATGCTATAATAAAATGCAGCTCGCAAAAAGAACAAAAAAGACAAAAATAAAGCATAGATGAAAAGGTAAAATAAAAAAACATTCGTCGAATAATAATTTTAAACATAAGAATAAAGAAATTACGAGTAAGACACATATTCGGTCATTTATAAACATAATATGCAAGTTTAAACTTATGATTTTAATGATAATATTTTTTTTTTGATCTTATTAAGATTTAATGAGAATTAAGTAGTGTAAGAGATTGTAAAAAGTATCAAAGAAGCTGGAACCAAGAATTTTATCACATAATCTGTTATCAAGATTTATAAAATTCAAATGTAAATTAACTTATTTATAAAATTCCCTTATAAATCTTATATAATTGTATAATAAATATGAAACAAAACCACAGGATCGAATAAAATACTTAAAATGAAAATCCGTGAGCGAAGAGGGTGTATCGATGTGTCTATGGCAGAGAAAATGATATTAAAAAGTATTGATAAAGTTTGCTCCAAGGATTGTATCACACAATCTGCTTAAGAAACATAAATGTCAATTAAAAATTAAGCCATTAATAAAATAAATCTAATATAATCGAATAAAAATTATATATATTAAACCAATATTAAATTTCATTATTTACTTAAGCAATTTAACACGAACAAAAATAATATAAAATCATACTTTTTAGATTTTAAAAGACAAAAACCATTTTAAACTATTATGGGGAAATATATAATAAACTTGGTTGTTTCGAATTGGAAAAAAAATGAAAAACGCGACAAACCATAATCCTACCCACAAATTTGTATAATAATTCTGCAATTGAAGACTATAACTTTCCTATATGGTTCTATGATAGTCTAAATGCATAGACTTTGTCTTGAACAATAGAACAACGGCATACTATAAACAATTAGTGAAATAAAATGAAATATAATATAAAAATTTTGAAATAAAGCTCTATGAACCTTCTTTATTAGAATATAACAGTGTTTAATTTAAAATAAAATGCCGATTATGAAGCTTTAATCTTTAAATATCATAAAAAAATTGTAATTGTGATAGATAAAATTTTTAACCGAGTTATAGCATTTTTTAAAGCTTATCATTGACTAACTCTATCTTTTTTATTATAAATATACTGAAAAACACCAATAGCATTTCAGAATAAAAGTTAAGACGGTTTGCTCTATTTAGAAAATCGATGATTCATGTGCATTTTTACTTCTTTAAAGGGATGATAAAGCAATTTTGTCACACCTGGCTCGTAATTTAAAGTATGTAATTGTGATTAAAATTACACAAACGTTTGTCTTGTTAATGTGCATTTTAGACTGTGTTTATTTCATAAAAAAACATTTTGAATGATTTAAATACATCGATATTAAGATTACGCTCTTTAGAAATATCATCGCATAGAATTTCTATGTTATATAGATAAGCCTATATATATTATTAGAAAAATATACTTTGATTCGAATTTTCACAGAATTAAGATCTTTTCAAGTGTGCCAACGATATTTTATTTTTTACTATCGACTTATATTGGCATATCATGCAAAAAATATATTAAATTATTACCGTGTCTTTAGACATAGAAAAACAGACTCTATAAATGTATAAAAATAAAATCCAAGCATATAACAAATAACTTTTGGTTTTTCAATATATTCATATTATCGTTTTAAAACCACTTTTTGTTGCAAAGAAGTTAGTATATGCATTTTTCTAGGCATGCAAGTATAAAAACTCCCATAAGAAAGCTAGCGTGATAAATCCCACCAATTTCAAAAAAAAAAATATTCCCAATCTTCACATATTTTTACTGTTAAATTTATAACACATGCCTCGATATGTGTATTTAATTCATTTTAAGGTTCAAAAATCATTATATAATGTTAAAATATTCCTAATTTACAAAGTTCATTCTCAATTTTAATGATTATTTTAAGTTTATAACTATAAAATTTTCTTTTTGCTTATAAATCATACATTCGTGTAATCTTTCTTTAAATTTTGTAACTTTATAATATTTATATTTTAATCAATATATTATATAATAGTGTTCCTAACTTTTCAGAACTATAATGCTTCTAAAATATATATAATTTACTTGTGGGTAATTTTCTATATCGATTTTATATATTTAGACGTAGTCAGCGTATTGGGAATATTGCACAACTCCTTGATGCATCTTTTGACACCTTCCCCGGATCTATCTATATTATCATGCTCTTCTCCTCTCAAATGAGATGAGTTCAAGTGTCTTGCATGTATGCTTCTACTATATCTGGATTTTTAACTCGTTAACATATTGTTTATGATATTTTGTGACCACCCCATCCCAAGTCATCACATATGGTACCATACTATTATAAAATATTTATTTATATATATTTGGTTCCTTAAAATTTGCAACGAAATATTAAAACTTTTATGTTTTTTATTTCTAAGTCTGTAATTTTATCTATAAACATCTCTAGCTTTTTTTAAAAAGAAAAAATTGACCGCAACTATATTTTTTATCTTGATTATGCTTATCAAAATGATTTATTGATAATCCGTCTTAAGAATTAAAATTTCACACATGAATAAATTTTTTTGCTAAATTATATAGATTTGATATCTATGATTTTAAAAAAAAGCATCATGATAAGTTTTATTATAAAAAAATTGCAAATAATTGAGAGTATTACTGCATAAAAGACAACAATGTATCAGAGGAAAATAAAGGATGATAAAAACTGATGTTTTTCGAAATATTACTCGAAATAAATATTGGGTAAATAAAGAAGAATAAATCTAATATAATTCAGATAATTTATAATTTAATCATATTGTCTTTGGAAAATGGTGCAATGTATTGCAATATGATATTCTTTTATGGTGATTTACTTTAAGATAGAGTTTAAATTTTTCATCTTTATATAAGAAAGATTTGAAGTGCTCTACAAATAAAATATGCAGACTTTGTTTTGATTATGAACTTTTTAGAAATTTTAAATTTTAATATTTTTAATAGCCTGTTTCGTTTCTTAAATTAATCCATACATTGGAAATGAATTTAATAAAAAATCACCAAAATTGACTTTAGGTTAAATATATGCATTCACAAGTAAAAAAAGTGTTTCAGTTTTCAATTAATTTACGATTTATATTTAACTGTGAATTCAGCATATATTCAATACCTATAAATAACACATAAATTACGATAAAACATTTTAAAAAGGTTATTCATGCTATATATCCAAGTTTAAGTATAATAAACTATTATATATGAGAAACAATTTATATTATTGTAATCTATGTAGTTATTTCTAAAAAAAGTTTTGAATTTTATTAAACATATCTATCCCAGGATGCTTGTAGCAAAATTATTATAAGATCAAGGAATTCGAAATGATATTTTCGTTATATATTTAGAACCAAAGCTTAATAAATTACTATTTATTATACTAAATTCAAACCTTGGGATTGAGAAAAACCCTTAAATTAATAAGTCTCGAAAGAAGGAGGGATATTGAAGAAGACTATGGAGAGGAGAAGATAGTCTAAAGTATAAATACGCTGTGCGTACAAAGAATCAAGCAAGCTGTGCCTGAGAACAAAAACTAAAATTACGACTATAAATATAGCCCTTAAATAAAAAATACTACTATTATACTAAATCTAAATTATAATTAATCTTAGAGGTAAATTTATGGTTAAAATTTTAGTTTTTAGGCTCGAGCAGAAATCGCTTTATTTCCCATGTGCACGGTGTATTTATAGTTTTAGCTATCTTCTCTTATTTTCTATGAAACCTTCTTCTATACTTTCCCCCTTTAGAGACCTATTAATTTAGGTCTTTCAAAATGCAAAGGTTTGTATATATGCCTCGGTCTATTTCTTGGATTTGAGTTCCTCCAAGATAGTTTTTATGATATCATTCCACCTCATCCCAAGTTATGACGTATGGGGCAAATATACATAATAAAAGAATTATCTTTTATCACTCCCAGGGTTCATGAATACATATGATAGATTTGATTTATCAAAATATGAAAAAGGGTCAATTTAATAATACCAAATAAAAAATAATTGATATTTATAAAAAAAAGTTTCACAATAAAACAAATGTTGCTATCTTTTATAGAAGAATAATCAACATTATACTTAAACTTTTTTGATTTAAATGGGAATGAAAATTGAAAAAAAAGTAAATAAAGCACCGAAATTAATCTATATTCGATATTCTAACTATTTGATGCTTTTTTTTATTTTTTTAAATGCCATTTAAAATAAAAATATACATCTTTTCAAATATTATTCTTAAAAAAATCCTATCTTACTTTAATTCAATTAATTTCGAGTATTTTTTATGGATATAGATAGATAAATGCACAAATTTAATTTTTCTAGATCTATTAGTTTACATATTAGATCAAAAATTAATAATATGGCTTAAAATTTTATATATTTCAAGTGTAAGTAAATACAATATAATGCAGTGATTATAACCCGAAAACGGTTATCTTCCTAGAAATAGTAAATGAATAAGACATGTGTGAGACATTTTGAACATATAATTCTATAGTTTGACTATGTAGAAAATTTTACTTCTTACAGCCGAATCGAAATATCTAAAATAATATCAATTCTATTATAATGATATTTTTATTTTAGAAAATTTGAATAATTTATAATAAAAATACTTATGTTGTATTTTTAAACATGCAATGTCAAGAAAGATTACAATAGAGTATTATTGTATTTATAGTTATAGCTTTCTATTTCAATTTGTCAAAAATATTTAGTTTTTATTTATATTTATATTATCGTCAAATTAGATACATAAAAAATATAATTTTCAGAATGATTTAAATCATAATTAAATCTATCCTTTTATTTTAAGAATCAAGACTTTAAAAACAAAGGTAATTGTAATTTTATTCATGAAATAGGTTTGTATTGGTTTTTATATTTTTCGGATTTTTTTGTTAACACCCGCCAGATATAATAACATCATCCCCATAAATAAACCGAAAATTTTTATTTAAAAATATTATTTTCCTGTGGCGAAAGTTTATTTTATTTTGAATATCCGTTTTATGCATGATAAATAGATGGGTAATGATCAAGCTTATAGTGTTTACCAAAACATACAATAAAATAAATGTTATAAGATTAATTAGATGAACTGTGGTAAAACAATATTATATAAAAACGCGCTTTTCTCCATTAGTTCAAGTTATTTTATTGCTTTTAAATTTAATTTTTAGTTTATAGAGACAGATTTTAAAATCCAGCGATACGTTATCTTTATGATCACTATTTGAAATGTAAAATGTAATTTAAAAAGGTTATATATGTAATCATATAATAATGACCCTTTCTCAATACATTCTAACTTGAAAATTTTAGAAGTAATTTTAAATTGAATATAAATCATGAATATACCAAAATAATTATTTTAATTTATTTTTGCAACGAGGTGACATGCCATAATACAAAAAATTAAACCCAATTCGCAAGTTTTACTTTCATTTCACCCTTAAATTTTTCCATTTACGTTAATCTTGATTTATTGGTATTATTATATTGCAACCAATCAATCAATTGTTGCTTTTCAAAACAAAATAGATATGCTTACTTTTATCAAAAAATTTACAAAAATCAACAATTAATGTGATTTCAAGTTCAAGATCACATATTGCGAATAAATGAGTTAGCAGTATAATTTGTTGTTTAATTACAATCTTCACTATTTTTTCATTGAATGAATTTTAAATGTGGCTAAAACATCAGCATCATGTTGTGTTCGTTTTCTTTTCTTATTAATAAAGAAGATTCATTGAAATAATATTTTTTAAAATTATATAACAAAAATAAGGTAAAACATTTATAACCGAAAATATCTTGAAAATAATATTATAATACGTAAAATTCATCTTTTTATACTGTACATTTTTATAAAATCGCTCTTTAGGCACATTTAGTCTCTTTTTATAAATTCCTTTTAATAGAACATAATTAGTACTGAAAATATAATTCAAATAAAATTTTCGCAGTATAATCAATTGATATTTATATAAAATACCACGGTGTTTTGGATTTATACATTTCAAAAATTATGGCTCTACAAATATTAAAAAAAAGCTTTAATTAACAGAATATAAGGAAATAAATATTCGGCACTAGATTTCCAATCAATGGTATTCTTATATTAAAGACATTTAAAATATTCGAAGCTTTTACAATACCATAAATAAAATAGTACAGCTTCATAATCTAAATACAAGCAAATTTTTTTCAAGATATATAAACTAGTACTCCTATTCAAATAAAAAAATGTTGAGAATTAGAGAATAAAATAAAATTTATATCATAACATTTTTATATATCTACTTTTTTCTACTATAGCATTAAAGCAAAAAGTTTGGGTAAATATAGTGGTTTAATGACTTATTTCCAAACCGAATGGTTTCATTCTTTGTCTTATATGGCATGAAGATAGAAGAATACAATATATTCATACTTTTATTTCATTAGATTTATTTTAATTGTTTTCATGGGCTAATTTGTTTTTGGGGTTTTTATAGTTGTTCAAGCAAAACTTTAGATTGCTCTATAGAAGAGATTTAGTTTATACTTCTTGCCTCCTCACCATATTTACGATCTCTATCGTGTAAATTTTTTTCCAAATGACCTTAGTTGAAGTTTAATTGTCAATTCTATTGTTTGTGTGTATGCTTTCGCTTCAGTTGGCATTCTTAACTCCTTAATTATGACTTAAGTATTTTGTAACCACCCCCATCGCAATTTATGAAGTATGTCAATATTCGCGTTTTGCTTTTTTAAATAATAGAGATTTCATTTTAAATAGATTGTATTTTATTTGCTTCTCATTTTCAAAATTCGTCAGATTGTTGATACCGTTTATTCCTTTTTATATTAATATGATTAATTTTTTCATCATATCGTACACGAAAATGCCTGATCGATCATGGGATAATTTTATTTACGTTTTTATTCTTTTATCTACCTTTATTTCCGCTAGTTGGCATATATTATTTTTTGAACCGAGTGTTTTCTGATTTTCTTCGATTTTTTTAGTCGTATTTTCTTGTGAGCATAAAGTTTATGCATCTTTAAACTTTGTTATGTCTTCATGTGGAGTCATAGCTAAGCATTCTTTTGCATCAACTTACTAGGAGGTCTACTGTTCGGTATCCTTCTCCACATTTTACTCGTGATTAAAAATATTCATTTATGTTATAAACAAATATTTATCATAAAATCGATGCTAGGATAATTAATTTGAAATTAAAAATGATTTATAAGCTGTTCTGGATCTTTTACAGAAATAATAAATAAATCTTATGCATATAACTTAGTATGAAAGTTATTTATAAGCATGAAACATTCTTACTTAATTCTATATGACATATTAGTTCTTTATAAATATGAAATTTGAATTAATTTTATGGAATAACATCAACAAATTATTTTATTATGAAATTAATGTAAGGAATCTCTATGACAAGATAGTAATTTTGCCTGCTTCTATAATTTCTACAGATTATTTAAAGATATAGTGAAGAAATGCTGTTTTGGTATGTTTATAAAAAATTAAGTGATTCGTTCATAAAAAAAACATACTTAATTCCATTAATAATTGTTGGAAATTAAAAGAAAATATATTTAACATGAAATACAACATATATGATCAGAATTAATCTATACTACACGTATTTTTCAACAAATAGAAAATACAGCCTTTGTATTTTTTTTATAAGTTCATGTGATTGTTCGATATAATATATATCAAGTTTGATCAATATTTGATCTACAAAAAAAGATCAACTAAAATAATAAATATATTTAATATGATCCTTTGTTTTTAGATCAGCATGTTATTTTTACTTTCAATAATTATATCAAGAAGTAAAAATACATTTACGTTTTGTGAAAATACAGAATTTCAAAATGATTTAGATTCTAAAAATACTGGAGCTTTTGATGATCATTATATGCGAATTTGCACTAATGGTAATGTTATTGATACAAACCTTGAAGATCTTTCCATTAATCAACTATTATTGAAAAATTCAACCTGTTCAAGACTCGATAATCATGCATACGATTTCGAAAAAGATCGATATATGTCTTTATCAGTGTCGGAACAACCAAAAAACATAGAGAATGATACATCAATATCATTTGAAAAAAACACGGATCGTTTAAGTGAGCCGCCGGAAAACTTCAGCTATGATTTTTTTCACGGGTCTTTTATAAACAGCACACTATCATATCCAGAAAATGATTTAAAAATGAAATTAGAAATAATAACAGATTCGGACAATTTTGAACAAAGTCTACTGGTATATATAAACAAATGGGAAGGTATAGAGGTAGATTCGGACAATTTTGAACAAAGTCTACTGGTATATATAAACAAATGGGAAGGTATAGAGGTAGATTCGGATAATTTTGAAGAAAGTCTACTGGTATATATAAACAAATGGGAAGGTATAGAGGTAGATTCGGATAATTTTGAAGAAAGTCTCCTGGCATATATAAACAAATGGGAAGGTATAGAGGTAGATTCGGATAATTTTGAAGAAAGTCTCCTGACATATATAAACAAATGGGAAGGTATAGAGGTAGATTCGAATAATTTTGAAGAAAGTCTCCTGACATATATAAACAAATGGGAAGGTATAGAGGTAGATTCGAATAATTTTGAAGAAAGTCTCCTGGCATATATAAACAAATGGGAAGGTATGGAAGTAGATTCGGATAATTTTGAAGAAAGTCTCCTGGCATATATAAACAAATGGGAAGGTATGGAAGTAGATTCGGATAATTTTGAAAAAAGTCATATGGCATATATAAACAAATGGGAAGGTATAGAGGTAGATACAAATAAAAAATCCAAAGGGACTCATTTCAGGTGCTTCTCGTGCCGAAATTTTCCTTATACTCAAAGTTTTGCAGGAAGTACTTTTCGTGACAAATGTGAAAAGAAATCTGTTTATGTAACATCAAGTTTGATGAAAAAAAGGAGAGGAAAAAATACAAACAAATACAAATCAAGATATCATTTTCCATTCAAATACAAAAGATGCTTAAATTATCATTTGAAGCAGAAATCAAGATTTAGACGGGAAAAGAGGATAAGTAGAATTTCAGCAAAGATGAATAATCATAGAAATTACCCGGAACAGAAAATAAGCAATTGTGATAAAAGAACAGAAGATCATATATGGGAAAGTAGTCCATCCATGACAAACAAGAAAAAAATTGCAAAAGTTCCTATAAATCTTTCAAAAAACGAAAACAGCTATATAACTTATTATATCACACATAATATTTTTGATGAAAAAGCAAATACCTCAAATAATGACAGTAAAAATCAATCTACATACGATCTACAGGTATTTACTTTGCAGAGTCTTGGTTCAGAATTGTATCTAGTAGGTCAAGTACCAACTAGAAATAATATATATAATAAAAACGAACAAAAAGAACAGTTTCAATGTAATCCTAAATCCAACAGGCTTATTTATTATTTAATAAATCAGGATGAGACAAATAGATCGAGCATCGATCCAGAAACAATGGTTTTTAACAGTAAAAATAATATTTTAAAACCTAAAAAACCAAGAAAAAGATTAAATTTTTGTTTAAGATAAAGATTAAATTGTTTATACGATCCTTTTGTGCAATATAATTCATTTATATTGAGGTAAATTATTTTTGGTTAAAAATAGGGCATAATATAGCTTATGAAATTGATTAAGAATTCAAATAATACTTAATATCTTTTTTTTGTAACAAATTACGGGACTTACTTGTGTTATATACATAAAAAAATATAAAATTATGTAATAAAACGTGTAAAAATATTATTAAATGAATATATAATTCATCTTGGCATGGAAATTAAGAAAATTGGAATTTAAAGATTCATTGAGTTCGATTATATCTTACTTTTTTATATTTTGTCCTAATATAATAATTTTATCAATAAAAATATTGAATTTGGCTGATATAAGATCCGAAAAAAAAATATTCTTGTCTTATTTTTTTTGATATATGACTTAATCAGGAGTTTTTTATTCATGGAACAAAAAATACACAAATGTTCATTTTTTCTGTGAAAATATGCATATAATTCAAGGTAATATCTTTTTAATTGTCTTTTGGTAACATAGATTACCATGCTAAAAAAGAAATTAAGCCTTTATATTGTACATGGATATTAGTGTTTTCATTATTTTTCAATGATTATCATTTTTATGCATATTTAGAGTTAAGTAAATCAATACGTTCTGCGTATTATGTATAATAAATTAAAAAATATAATAGAGAGAAATTGATAAGGGTAAGAGAATATCTTTTTCAATTTTTTTAAAATTCTCTTGTTATTATATAAAATTAAAATATAATTAAAGTTTTAAGTGATCTTGCAAGGATGAAGTAAACTTTAAAAATATTTAAGGACATAAAACGGAATTCTCATTTTTTACTCCATTCAATAAAAATTCAATTGATATATATATAAAATGAGTTAATTTAAAGCAGAAACATATTATAAAGACAAAAGATTATATTATTATTGGTCATAGATATGTTTTCTTGATCTCGTTTTCTTCATCGCAAATCTAACATCGAAATTTTTATAATATCTGCAATATTAGATCATTTCAATATAAATTTAAGTACTATACATATGCCTCTATGTAGAATTTTGACAAAAAATAATATAAATATAATCAGACCTAGCTGTGTATCGTCTTGTCTATATTATATGAATAGATCAATTACAATCTTTGTCGATATATTCAAAAAAAAATATTTGTATTATTTTTCTAAATATATGTCTTCTTTCTTATGCAAAACAAAAAAAAACATAATATTGTATCATGTGTAATTTGGAAAAGAAGCGAGTTTTGATTATCTGAAATTAATAATATCTAGAAAAAGAGAGTTTTGATGACAATTTTTAACAATTTACTGCAAATTATAATAACAGAATAACCAGTTTTAATTTCAATTGAAATATTATTGAATCCTAAAAATATTATATGGATTCTAATATCTTTGAGTCTATATAGTTTAAATCACTATTAAATTTAATTCTAAATAAAATTTTTGCTTAACTTGTTATTTACAATAGAAAACTTTGTATTTAAAAGCCTAGAATCAAAAGAAACCTTATTAATACTTTTCATATATTCGACACCTAACTTTTATATAAAATATACAGCCTAAAATTTTAATACTTGAATCTTGCCCGTAAAAGATTCATGGCATATAAATTATAAACAAAGGAAAATATTTATTTTTTTATTTTACAAATTGTAGGAGATAAATTTTCTGTTAATAACGTATATTACGAAAATATTGCAAAGTAAATATAATTTAGCACAAATTTAAAAATATTTTGAAAAGAATATTAAAAACTGAAATAAATTTTTTTCTGTTTTTTTAATTATTATTTTGAATTCGCATATTTTTATTGGAATAAAAATCACCGCTTACGTCATTAAACGCTCTCTAATATCTAACTCACATAAAAATAATATGAAAGAACAATATTCTATCACATATTTACTTTTTTCATCAAAAAAATATTATATTTGTCGTAATGTATTGACATATGCTAAATTTGATTAAGAGCACTAAAAATGATTATAAGCAAGTTGAAAAAAAAGTTATCTGGCAGATAAATATCGAAGAGTAACAATTTACAATAAATAATATGGCTTTTTTCATAAATTAATTCTAAATTTAAAATTAATAATCTAACACCAAAAAGAATTTTCTTATTTTTTATAAAACACATGGTTAATTAGAAATGATACAAATTACAGTGAGCAGAAGAAAAAAATGCTAAGATAATAAAATTATATATCTAAAAAGTGTTTGAATAATACACAATCGTTTTAAAAGCCAAACTTTATATACCTATAAAAATTAGAGAAAATGCCATTTAATCAAATTGAAATTCACATCCAAATTATATTCTGCACCTAGGCACAACACTGTTTTTTCGCTGATTTTTTATTCCACAAAAATAACTGTTATTTGCCTACAATTTTATATAAATAGCCTTTTATATACTCGATTTTAGACGACAGATGTCTTTTTTAGAGACAGTAAAAAAGTACTGAGGGCATTATAGCATACTAAAGTGATATTGTAGACTAAATTGATCAAAAAAATTTATAATTTAGATCATATTGTTGGATTTCTTTATATACTATTTTCAGATTAAAACTTGTTTTGAATTATTTTTTGTTGTATTTCTTGTTTAACACTTTTAATAGTTTGCAGTGCACCCTAGGTTTTTACTGGATAATTTAGATGTCCATATATGTTTATACGTAATCATTCTCTTATTAAAAACTATATATATACTTATTTGATATGATTTTTACGCTAGCCAGAGGATTTTTCATTTCTCATAAGCTCGAGTCTATTATCTCTAATATATAATTTACATATAATTGATATTTAAAGATGACTTATTTGCTTTTTTCATATGCTCTATTGCCATAATTAAATTCAGATTAAAGCTGGCTAATGACTTGATATATTTGTCAATATCATTAATTATCTAAAAAATGCAAGATATTGAATTTTTAGCTATATTATAATTTTGTTCGATGATATAATATCTGATTCTGCTCTAACATTTTTTTAAAAGATTTATAAACATAATTTATGAAATAATCGCTTATTAAATATGATATTTAGAATTTTTTGAGCTTAACTCATTTTAATTTCAATAATATTTATCTTTGAAAAAATTACCTCTGTCGTGACTAAATTAGTGAAATGCTGTAAAAAAAATAGGAAAATGGTTTTCGATTTAAAAATATTGATGCTGAAAATATTAAGTAGCATACTTTCTTGCCTAAAAAAAAACATTTTAATGCCAGAATTTAAGTTTTATTTGTATATGTTGTCGAAAAACTAGAAATAACATATAAGCTTTTATATTATGAAACATATTTTTAATTAAAAGCATATACATAAATCTGATTGTTGGATGTTTTTTTAATAAAATAACCAGATCTTACTTAAAAAATAATAAACCCAATTAATTAAAGTTTTAATTTTACTAACACGACTGGTTCAAACAAAAAATAATTTTATTTTCAGGTTTAGCGTCATTTTATTTATTCCTTTGTTGAATGAATAAAGTATTTTATGTATTTTTATATGAATATTACATTTTGAAAGACAATAATAATTCATTAAAAAATTACACATTTACTCTTTTAAATATATTCATCGTTAATAGTAAATATTTCATACAAAATACCTATTTAATTAATCTGAAAATGTCTAATGTGCATTTTAATAGCTATTATATCGCTCATCTATAGATTATGTAGAGAACATGATATGCACAATATTTTTCCAAGAATTTTAAAAGATATATGTAATTAAAGTCAAAAAAATAAAATTGAAATACCAATGTCGAAAATAGAAACAAATGGGCCATCTAAAACCTGAATATATACATCTTTTGCATTTTATTCAAATTACGTGTATTATAGGAAAGATTCCAATTGGTTTATTTGCATGGATAGCGATTTTATTAATTAATATTTTTCATGCTGTAATTAAATACAACGTTCCCTCATTATCATCTAAAATTACCAAAAAAAAACCTTTATTATTCGACGGATATTAAAACTTTTCAGCTTAATTTTTTTTGGAAAAAAACTAAAAAAATGGTTCTTTTGTAAATATGAAATTACAGTATTCAAATTTTAATTTTATAAATAGATAATATAAATTGAAAATTTAGTTGAATGTTTTTTGTTTCCCCTAATCTAAATAAGGTACTTTTTACGCAAAGAATTTATTCGTATAAAATTTTAGTCAAAATAAATATAACAAATAACACATATATATTTTAAAGTATTTCAAATAAAAATAAAACTTCAACGGCCATTGTAAGGAATGTGAAGACTATTCTAAACAAATAAATTATCTTATTTGATTCATATCAGTGTTATACTAAAATCAAAAATTTTCATGTGTAATATACATACAGGAACTAATATGAATGTTTCATTTATTGTAATGATAATAGATATCACTTATAATCATATTTAATCATCAAACTCAAAGTAAAATATATATAGACTTATTCTTGCTAGCGAGAGAGTGAACGTTAAAAAATATTTTTATAATTTTTTATCTTTGTTGCTTTCTAATTATACAACAATTAAATCTTAAAAAAACAGCATGATTTTCTATAATTTATCTTCACTTGTACCTTCCAATCATGAAGAAAATTTAGATTATATAATTTTTATCTTAATATATTTTCTTTGAGTTTATGTTGCATTCTTTCGATACTTTAAAGGCTTCTAGATTTATGAAACTAGAAACATACAAATACGAATATATTTTTTTCAAAAAAAAAATAGAAATAAAACAAAAAAACACAAAAAACGATTTTTCAATTGAATCGATAATCGTAGTGCCATAAATTCGAATTTATTTGTATTTATCATGATTTGATAGATTCATTAGCTTTATTTATGCAAAAATGTAGATTTCTACATAGAAAATGTTCGTTTTCAATATTCGGCATCATCATATTTACAATCTTTATCATCGCTCTTCTCATTTCAAGACTTACTAATTCACTTCGCCATTCAAATTTAGTGTTTTGTGTGTGCTTAGGCTTCGTATGTAAAATAAAATATTTTTATATACGAATTGTGGTACTATCTGATCAAAAAATAGCTCATTGTAAGTATGTTTATTCTCTTTTTCAGCTATTTCAAATTTCATATTTATTTTTCTGTTGCAAAATGCTTTCTTATCTCTTAATTTTTACTATCTGGGCATAAATACTATTTTTTAATTGATATATGTTTTATTGTGTTTTTCTTGCTATGATGCGGTAAAACATCTGGTCGGCCATAGAATATTAAAATATTATATTATATTCATCTTGTTTAGTTTTATTTCTGCATTTTCTCTCCATTTGTGCCTTCAGATATTTCTTAGTCTTTTAAATTTGGATTTTTTAATGATTATAGGTTTCATCACCTAACCAATACTCCTTGCATACTGTAAAAATATTTTCAACCATTCCTTGGCATATACTTTCTAAGTGCTCTACTGCTCTATATGTCACTTCACATATTTTTTATTTTGTTTTTTTAGTCTAAAAATTTGTTTCCATTACGCATAAAACAAAATATTACTAGTCATGTGGTTTTTTCGCCATTTTTAATCTTCCTTACAATTTATTTCACATGTGAATGTTATTTACCATAATTTTTTATAGACAATAATATGAAAATATCTTCATTTTAGTGGTAGTGCGCAATAAAAAAATATTTTCAATATTTTTGCGTTTTTAATGTTTTTTGTGGCTTTCTGAATAGAATTTTGATTTTGTCTCATGAACTGTCACTTTTTACATCACTTTTCAAATATAACTTATACTGTTTCTGTGATATATACTAATATTTAAGATTTTTTACCGCTAAAATATTGAAAACAGTTTATTTTTCTCGATTATATTGCATCGTGCGCAAGCTTATTTAATATAAATTATAACCCAACAGTGTTATGTAAATAATCAATAATCATATAAATTACCAAAAAGTCTGGAATTTCAATAAAAATTTGAACACATTTATCCATTATATAATAAAAATAACCTTATAATAATGTGTTATTTTCAAAAACCATTGAGGTGTTTTTGATCATAAAATAATGATATAGGTGATTTTTCAAATAAAAATATATTTTGAAGGGGACCAATGCCCCGTTTAAATTGAATTAATAAAGGTATATTTTATTGTATGTATTAAATTTTTTTTGATTATAAAACAAGGGTACATGTCTTTCTATTCCCGAGATCGCCTGAGTAATTGCTATCAAGAACTCTAGTATTTCCAGAGACCTCAAGATTATACAGATCTCTGAACAAAAAAAGAACATAATATAAATATACAAGGTTATTTTACTTTTAGAACAGATTTCTTGGTTTTAATGAAATAAAAACATAAATACTTAATCTAAAATGAACAATAATTCGAATAATTCACAATTTTAATGTAAAACCTATAAAACATGCCAACACTTCGATATACCTCTTGTTTTATGAATATTCACGGACGTTTATCGTTTATTTTAAATATATTATGCTGCCGTTATACCTAAAAAAAGAAGTTTGTTATTATAATTTATATAGAAAATGCAACTATATTTCAATATAGAATAAAGTTGGTCACAAAAAAAGTGTCGTTTATACCTATAAAAATGGCATAAATTTACTATTAACATAAATATAAAGTTTACAATCATTTGCTATCCTAAAAATCATTCGATGCCGTTAAGATTATAAAAAGTCGATTTTTTATTTTAAGTATGTTAAAAAAATCTTTTTACACAAATAAAAAATCAAAAGGAATTTTTAGTTATATTATGTTTTATACATTGATTTTCGGCTTGAAAAAATACCGAATTCTTTAATAACCAGTATAATGTGTTTTTTAGAGATATGTATGGTTGTTAAGCAGCTTTGTTACAATTTTATATTTATTTTGTGTGTATAGAGCGAATATTCTAAAATTTTGATTATATTAATACTTCGTTCAAATCATATTAGCCCTTAAGTTAGTGTTGTTTTTAAATTTAGCTTATATTATCAATAAAAAATGTGTAAAGAACATAAATTTATAAATAAAGTATTTTTTATCCAAATTTCGACGATAATAAAGTCCTTATTAATTATGAAATATGTTTACACTTAAACTAACGAAAATATTGGGTATTAATTATACATAAATATATTTAATTCACATAAAAGTGAATTTCGATTTAATAGTGTCCTATAGAAGCATTAAATAATAAAAAAAGATGCTTTATGATAACTAGTTACATAATGAAATTTTAAATATGCACGAATTCAATTTCATTTTTTATGGTATTTCATGCTGGCCTCTAACATTTTACGGATCGTAAATAAAATTTACATATAGTAGACAATTTGAAGAGTGGTGGTCATGATATGACACATAAAATTAAGAATTTGTAGAATAATATCATTATATAAACTTTTACGTAAGAGAAATTGTATAATTGCGTATTAAATTATCGAGTCAATGGAACTAGAGCTAGAAATACATCAACTTATTTTTCAATATGTTTTTGTCACATTGTTATAATATAGAGCTGATTTTTTTATTGATCGTCATTTTTTCTAGTGGCAACTAATTCAAACGTACTATTGTAAATCTATAAGATAAAACATAAATGAATCTACAGCATGTCTAGGTTGAATTGTGTTAATCACCGAAAAAGATTGATTTAAAAAATAACCTGGTATTTTTTAAAATGTGGAGTTAGTATCAAGGACAACTTCCCACGGCTGTATTGTATATAAATTTTCGTATAGATTTATCAAATGGTAACAAAGATTGGCCGCTGTATATGAGCAAAGAAGCCATTCCATATGTTTCTTATGCATAATTTATCTGCAAATTTTGTTGTATATCGCGAAATAAATCCAATAATAAAACCTTTCAAAGCCTTTGAGCTCATTCGGAAATTATAAACCACGCCTTCCTTTCATTTTGGCTGTGATATACATAAAATCCAACGTCTAATAATTTATGTTCAGGGGGATTTTCAAGCCATATGAGTTGTTAAATTCAATAATTACTATTACGCTGAGCATATAATATTTTTTCTTATATGCATAAATTTAGGTCGAAATTCAACATCTGATATTGCATCGGAGAAGATTCAAAAAGTAAAAATTTGAATGAAGATAAGTGGTTAAATTTCACAAGTATGAAATATTTCAGATCAAATTTTCATCGTATCTATAATTTATTTTCAAAATCACCATCAAAAAGTTTTAATTATAGCAACTCACCGCGCCTTTAACCTAAGAATCAGTACTTTTAAAGTCGAAACTAGCTTAAAAATTTCTTAAGGTTTTGACACTTATTATACAGCGAATAGTCCGGCTCGAATGCATATTATTGTATGGTTTCTGTTCTTGGTGTGCAATTCTCGCAATCAAAAGTTTTGTAAACAAAAAAATAGACATTTAAAATCAATATGAATGGAACGTAAATTACACAGTATGTAATTACAGAACAATATAATTTGAATTAAGCCGCGAAGCAGTTGTTTTTTTGCAACAAATAATAAGGGTTTGTAAACATTATATTCCAGTTTTTTTCACCTACAAATTGTATCAATTGAATATGTAAGTTTAAAGAGAGTAAAACATATGGGTATATATAAATACAATATATATTTAAAGTAATTATTTTTATGTAATATTGAGCTAAACATATTTTTATTTGGACGTATATATTGAATTTTCGATATTTAAGCTTTGAAATAGTTAAGTTTAAACGAATACAGACGCTATTTTGTGATTCTATATATTTATGTTTGAGTTTTACATTAAAAACACATATTTGTTTGTTTAGGGTAAAATTAATTGGTTATATGATTTAAAAATAATCCCTTATTTATTAAGAATAAAATAAATTGATTTGAAAAAAACGCTAGCCTTTCCTATAAAGCCGCAAATGTTTTAAATCCTAAATTGATATTATAAGACTAGATAAATAAACATATACAGATTAAAATCAATAATTCCAATAGATTTTTTAGTGGGGTATGAATTTACATGTATAATTTCGATTTTTAAGAATCCAGCAGAGTCATGGGATTCAATATCTTTTGTTTTCAATCGATAGAAAAAACAAAAAAAAATATGGCAACAAATATGTATTATATTGTGTCAATGATGCTTTTATTTTATTTAACGTAAATTATTCATGTTTTAAAATGGAAAAAAAATGTGATATCGTGCTATATATATTTATTTCCTCTTATATAATCAATTCAAATTTTTATAGATCCAATTGAATATTTTATTGCAATTTTTATTTCTTATAATAGAATAATTTAGATAATATGATTTAGAAATTTTAATTATAGTCTTATATTGAGAAAATAAAAAAATCTTAGCGAGTTTAAAAATATATGATTATTTTTCTGACTCTCTACCGCAATATATAAAATGAATTTTAAATGCGCATGTAATGCTTTCTACATCTATAATTAGCTAATCTTTTTTTAAAAAAGTTAAAACTGAATATATTTAATCTTATCTACATACATGTGGGGTATGATGAGCTATTGATCATTTAATTTAGGGTAAATATATTAATTGATTACCTTTTTCTTCAGTAAATTCACATTTTGTGAGGTATTTAATTCTATTTTTGATAGTTTCATTTTTGATATCCGTTAACTGTGATTTAATAATAGAGTATATATCGTCCAGTTTGAAATTTTTTTTCACTTTCATTATTTGCATTATTTTACTGCCGATAAGATAATTGAGCGTTGACTTTTTGTCTTTTTTTATTTGAATTTTTTTGATAAACGAGCCTTCGTATGGAAAAGAGCAGGGGCAGAAATTGGCGGGATATTCTTCTAAGCCTTCATTAAATACCAAAATGCCATTTTTGGTATTTATTGCAAATATTTTCATAACTATATCGAGGTTTTCGACGTATTCATTAATTTTAAGATTTTTAGTTGTTTTTTCTTTTGTACATTCCCCTCTTAAAACAGACATGATTATTTCATATTGAAGCAGTGTCATTATTGTGGTATTTTCATTTATTATAATTTCCCATGTGCTTGCAGGATAAAACCAATCATAATTAAATGCGAATATATTTTATTTTCCTTGTTTCTTCAATGCAGTTTGAATATTTTGAATATTTTTTTTCAAAAAAAGAATATTTGTAGTGAATAGGTTTTGGCCACCCATGAGTATTAATTAGTAAAACATTACAATCGTCTATATTTTTAGACAAAGCTATGTCTTTTATCATCATTTTCAACTTGCGTAAATAAACTGTTGGTATATACTCTTTTAACTTTTTATTATCATTTTCTCATATGAGGGATCGGTTCTTCGTATATAAAGTCTATTGCTTAAATTATTTCTATATTTAGATAAAAATTTTGCATATCTTTAATTTTAAAAGAGAAAAACCCGAAATTTTCAATGGAAATACTGATGTTTTTATAGACCATCTTATCTTTTTTAAATTCATGAATGTACTTTACATTCTTAGTGTAAAAATCAGGATAATCTTCAGCATCCTTTCTAACAATAATTTGGTAACTAAATTTATCATTCAAGTTTATAATTATTTTTTCCTTATAATTTTCAAATATTTCATCAACAAATTTTTGAACAAATTAGGCGTCTGAGCTTGATGATAAAAAATGATCAAGTGCTGATTTTATAAAATTTAAATGGAAATAAAATTCTTCATTTGGCATACAGCTTAATATTTTTTTGTGATGAAATGGATATATTCAGTAAATAACCAAATTAAGTTTTCATTCAGCCGAAAAATTTTATAGAATTCAAATATAATTTTGAATGCATTTTTGTCTTCAAAAATTGTAATTAAACTATTAAATTCGAAATCCATCAAAATTTTTATGTTAACTGATTTTCAATTTCGTAAAAATATTTTTGAAAAAGATATATGATCTTTTTTTTCTAAGTATTGATGCAATTCAAAAAAAAAGCTTTTCTTTTCGATAGACTTGATGCAATTCAATAAATAAGCTTTTCTTTTCGATAGACTTGTATTTTTCAGATCATTCGGAATAATATAACCCAACCATTAAAATTTTGACTTTTTCTATGTATAAAGAATCCTCTTCATTTATTTTCAATATTTCAAACACCTTTATTGGATTTTTTTGTGCATGAATATCTTCTTTTTGATTTACAAGAGAATAAGTAAAAAATTTAACTATAAATCCTCTATAAGATTGATGGCTTTCTCACAACATACAATAAAAATAACGAATTAGTATATTTTTATCTTTGAAATTATTTTCTTTTTGTCCGGCATTTTCTAAATGAGAGTTATATTCACTTATTACTGGTGAAAATATATTCATAAATAGACGTTCAGTTTTATTCCAATGATCATAAATATCGATAAATGTTTTTAGTTCTAAAAATTCAAATACTTTGCGATTTAGATATTTATTTTTGAAGTATTTTTCAGCATACCGAAATATTGATTTTGCATGCTCTTTAAACATCCTTCCACAAGCTAGTGAGCTCGATATTTGATGTATTTTGACATATGCCTTTTTAGGTAATTTCTTTCATACAATATCACGACTAAAACTTTTAAACAGCATCAGCACTTCTTTTTTTAGTACTTAATCATTATATGTATGCGACAAGGGTATCAAGTGAATTTATTGTAGCATTTTTTAAGTTTTAAAATAAAATATGACTTAATGCTGGAAACATATTTAAAATTACAACGGAATTAAAAAATTAGTAACACTCAAAACCGCGAAGAAGGTTAAAACCAATCATAAATATTAGTATAAAAATATAAGCCTTTTTATTTATATATCTCAACACAAAGATCATTTGATAATTCTAAAAAATAGGTACATGTAGAACTTTATTTGTTTTCATTAAGATATTATGATATGATTAAAAGGTGTTTATAAAAGGAAACAATGTTTCAATTTTAAAATAACACGAGTTTCGTCAATAGAAAATAAAAAATGAATTTTGTTATTATTGTATGAAATGATATGAATTGCATGGTTTAATTTAAAGATTTTTTTTTGTTTTTTTTTTATATTTTCTCTAAAACAAAACTTGTATGATTTCTCGCAGACACAAAAATTTATACTTTTAGCTATATTATCTTATCTAAAATATTCTTCTCAAGACCTATTAGTTAAAGCGATTTCCTTAATCCTAAAAACAATTATGAATATTATTATGTAAATACCTATAGGAACTCATAGACACGAACCAGATAGCGACATATATAGAAACCTTGGTATTTATAAAAATCCTTAAACAATTTTTTCTCGAAGATAGGAGAGCTATTTAAGATGATTTGGAGGGGAGAAGCTGGTCGAAAGTATAAATACGCTCTGTGCATGGTAAATCAAGCACGTTGTGCTGGAGAGCAAAAACTAAAAATATAACCATAAATCAGCTCTATGAAAAAATCCAATTAATTACTATTTAAATTGAAATGCATCCTGGTTTCTAAAAAATAATTCAATTTTAATGCAAAATATATTTATAAAATAATAAAATGCTTCCCATTTATTTAAATAAAAGTAAAAATTATTTGGGTTCCTAAAAAATTACATAAAATACGAAACATGTAATGAAAAGTTAATCTAATTATCTTAATTAAAAATTTATCCAAGTTTTTAAAAGGAATTCAATTTCAACTTATCTCGATAAAAAATAAATACTGCCTTCTAAAGAAGAACATAAATTAATTTTTTATTTATGGGCTAAATTTATAGTCGTAATTTTAGTTTTTGTTCTCAGGCACAGCTTGCTTGATTCTCTGTACGCATAGCGTATTTATACTTTCGGCTATCTTCTCCTCTCCAAAGTCTTCTTCAATAGATCACCTTCTTACGAGACCTATTAATTCAAGTGGTTTTCTTAATCCCAAAGTTTGTATATATGCCTCGACCTGGTTCGTTACATCTTGTTACTTCAGGTACCTTCTATATTATCGTGTCGCCACACCGTCCCATGTTATAACATATGGATTAATTTTTGTCTTGTAAATGGGGAAATTTAATTTATTAAATATATATATAATAAAGCTGTTAGTCAGACAGTGAAATTTGATGAGGCACTTTATAAAATGTAAAAAGAAAGTGAAAAGGTTGAGGATATCGTTCTTAAAGACATAAAAATAGGATGAAGTGTAGAAAAGAATATCTTTCATCAATTAATAAATATAATAAAGCTGTTTACCGTCATTTATACGGATAATTTAAAACATATTTGAAACTGAAAACATATTTTGTAAATAATAAAATTAGTTCAATTCTTTCCTATAAATAATTATATTTTTTATATTTTTCAAAAGTAAAAAAATGTATTTTGAATAGTATTTTATGTTTTAGGATACTGTAAGAGTTTAACATATAATTCTGAGACATGCTTATTATTCATACTCATAAAAAAATCACAATAAAGTCTATAAAAAATTAAAAATAATTTTAGAACTGTATTTCATGCAATAAGGACCCTTGGATTGCAAATTTTAATATAATTTATTAATATGCATTTAATAACCAAACATAAAATGATTTAAAAAGTGCTGGAGGAATCGTTTTCTAAATTAAAATAATTTGTATATTGATAAGTGTTTATACATATCTTAATAAGCAGATTAATCGTAATAATCATAAATTTGCTTTTTATATCAGATTTGGTTTTTTAAAATAAAATGTATGTATTTTTGGATTAGTCTCGTCTCCCTTTATGATCATAACTCAATATAAAATAGAATAATTTTACGAAATTAGGGCAAAGCATTAGATAATTGTGCGATATATATACAATGAATGCAAAATGTCATTTAAATCAAGAATGCAAAGATCTATTCATAAAAAAATGCATATATATATTTTTGTATACCATGAAGAAAGTTAATGGTATAGGTAGTTTATGGATAATTAATCGATCTATAAACATACCAAATATAAATTTAAAACATTTAAGCTATAAAAAAATAAGATATAAATACTTTTAAATACATTTTTCGGCACAAAAGAGAGCTAAAATATTTTAATTGAAATTTTTTTCCTAATCATGGTAGATAAGTCATGAAACAAATTCTTTTTTCGTTTCAAATATTTAAATACACAACAAATAAACCCATGTCTTAGTAAGATACAAATATGGGTAAACCAAATTAAAATTCTGGATTTTAAACATCCAAATTTTCAAAATAAACAAAATGATGTTTTAAATCTTCGATTTCTCATGATACTATTGAAATCAACCTATATGTAGTCTTCGGTGGATCTATATTACTTTTGAGCGGATAAACATTTCACATATGATATTTCTACACATTAAAATTGTTATCTGACTTAAAATACATTTATATAAGATAATCACTAGAATTTACTATTATGATCGTAATTTATATATTTAGTTGCTTATTTATTTAATGGATTGGGCTATTTAATATCTCGATCATGTGTATAATAAATATTATCCGTGATTTTTATTTCATACAATACAAATTTCCGAGTTTTATGATTTTTTTGATAGATAGTAAAAAAATTACCTTAGAAATATTATATAAAGAAGCATCAAAGGAAAAAACAATAAAAACGAAAAAGAACACGTACACACGGAAAAAAAAGACAAGAAATTAGAACTTCAAAACAACATAGAGACAAATTATAGAAATATTTAATGCATGTTGGCACTAAAAAATTTGACTTTCAAAGAAAAATAATACACTAATAAGAAAATTGGAGATATCGATTTTGATCGGAATATCATAATATTATAGATAAAAATTGGCAATCAATAATATCAAACCATTAAATATATATATCGAACTATGGGTTATATATATTAAAAGCCAAAACAGAGAAAAATGTCAAAAAATCATGTAATCCGCAATAAAAACTACAAATAGAGATTAAATTATAGATTTATATAATATGTGTATTAAAAGAGCAGTAAAATAAATGAAAACACTGTCTTTCTTTACGATAAAAGTGGTTCTTCTCAATAATCTCGTATATAGATGAGTAAATTATATTCAGATAAAATAAGCGCGGTTTTTTTATAAAATGTGTAAATATAGGGAGTTTAACCCTATAAATATTTATTGGACAGGGTTTATTCCCAAAAAGGATAAGAATTTTAAAGGAAAAGGGGGATGACTTCAAATACAATCTGCAAAATAGCATAATTATAAGTGTAATTTCTGAGATAGGGAAAATGACATTGATCCAACATGATTGTGATGAGTAGAATTCCCATAAAATTAGAGTATAATACTATTTAAATGAAAAAGATCACGTATATTTGTCTACTCTTATAGCTGAAGATAGCGAGAAATATAAAAAAATCAAAAAAAAAACTTGGATTATGAATAACTTTATCTATTCATTAAAATTTACAAATTTTGCTTTTAATAGGTCAAAAAGATAAATGTATATTTAATGCCGCTTCTAAACCAATATTATAGCTACAAATATTTTAAAAACAGCAATAGTGTATATATTTTAAAGAGCTCTAAAAGTTATAAACCAAACACATGTGATTTAAAAGATGATGAAGGGTGCCAAGCATGCGAAAATTTCTACTTGTCTTACCCAGATAGAGAATGTAGCTAGACTCCATCACAAAAATAACATGAAGATGTGTGAGATAAATAAAAAGTCGATGTATGATATTCCTATCATTAAAACGAATGAATTAAAATATTCTAAATAAAAACAGACGTATTGAAATTAGAATAACAGTAAACAAGCATACTCGAAAAATCTTTATTAAAGATTGTTTGTAAATCTAAGAAAATATTATAATTAGGAGTTAAAATCGAAGTATTGTTTTATTTCAGACTATAGTTTAACAAAAAACTGTAATTTTGAAAGTTTTATATACATTGAATTTGTTATACTGATATATTTTCTATATAGAAAATACAGAATAAGATGAAATGCTATAGTTAGTTTTGTGAAAAAGACAAACTTATCACAAAAAAAGCATTTATTGGATATTTTATTGTCTTTCGATTGTGGGAATTTATACTTTATATGACCATGGGTTGGATATCTGGAAAATTATACAATGAAAGATTTAAATATAATAAAAAGTCTTCAATATTTATAGATAATGTTTTAAAACAAATGGTCTGTATTCATTATTCAATTCAAAGCGTCGTTTACGTGAATTAATGTATTTTTAACATATAATATTGACGTTTGGGCAGTTATAAGTGCATAAATGCATTTTCCGCGGAGCTGGTGATTATCGGGATAAATAAAACCAATCTGATACTTCTCATAATACTCGTGAAATTTAATAGAAAGCATTTTTTCATGTGTACTTTTTTTTATTTTTAAGTCTTTGAAGATTAATGAAAAGTTAAATAGAAATATTTCTTTAATTTGACTACTTATTTTGATTTTTTAATTGTGTGAAGATCATTGAATGCTTAAAAAAGAATATTTATCCAAATTTGGTAGTTATTTCACGATTCAAATAGATTGTAGCAATTATATTCAAATTGTTATTAAATATAAAAACCAAAAATAATTGAATTAAGATTGAAAATATCAGTTTGTAAACTTGATACAAACTAATCATTTATGATTTATATTCTCTTGTTACGAGGAACCGACCCAGATATGGAATGAATATGAATCTTTCTTCTTCATGAAATTAAATTCCCAAGAGCAAATTAATATTTATTATAACATTGTTTTTCTGGCTTTAATTTATATTCGAATCGTTTGGTATCATTTTTATTTTTTCATAGTTTAATTTAATTCTAACTATCGATTTTTAAATACTCCTTTTAAGACTAATCTTCTTCAGAATAAAAATTTTAACGCCAAAAGAGGAAAGACTTTAAATGTAGATTGTAGACTACGTAATATTATTTTTCACTTTATTATTTTTAGTGTTTCTGGCACTAACCTGCTGGATACATTTTAGAAAGAAAAAAGAATTGAAGAAGTGAACAGCCACAAGCATCAAAAGAGAGGAATTAGTCACTTCATTGAATTAAGAAAAAGATCCATATAAAATAACCGTAAAAACAATTGTTATATCTGATAATAAAGAAAAACCGAAGGAAAAGATAGAATATATTGGCTATCATCACCCATTTAACATCAACTTGTTCAAAGATTTCAGAAGTTTGGTTCTCAGTTTTGACGATAAATCAGAATTTCGCATGAGATGTAGAGAAATTTTCAAAAACGATACAACTATGGTATTTGGAGAAAAGTTAAATGCTAACAAATACTCGAAAACACAAAATTTAGTCATTTGATAGGTGAACTCTGTAAAACTGCTTTAATGAGCATTGTAATCAGCATATTAAATGAAGAAGAAATCCCATTTAAAAATAAAAAACCAATATTTGAAAAAAGATTCAACGTTCTACTTTTTCCACCACCAAAAAGCAAAACGGATCAGCTTGTGTCTATTGGTGAAAAAATCAAGTAATTTTTCAATTTAAAGATAAGGATGGTGCCTTTTTAGTAGACGCACTACTTGATTGCTTCATGAAAAATAAATTTGTACTCCGATCACATTTCTAAGGTTGAATTTAAACTCGGAAGACGATATGGCGGAATTTTCGTGACGTAGAAATTTGCCTTTAGAATACGAAGCCCCAAAATATCTTCAATATTATTTAGTAGCTAATATATATTCCAGACTCTTTTAAATCGAATTACTATCCCTTTTATTTTCACCATGTGGTGAAATATAATTTAATTTCTTTTACAGGCTATCGCAAAAACGAGAATGAGGAGCAAAGAGTTTCGTATTATAAAGAAGATAACGTATGGAAACATCTGGATGCTGTTGAAGTTGTTCAATTGGATGTTATAAACAATATTTTAGAGAATTATATGTTTGAACTGCAAATTTTCTTTGAGTTGTGCAACTAAGTAAGAAAATTTCAAGCTTATCTAATTTATACTTTTTTGTCAAAAAAAATCCTTGCTGGTGAAATCCAAATAAACATTTTTGTTGAAATCCGTTATTTTATTCTTATTGCAATTAGAAATATTAAATTTATTGCAAAAAATTATGAAACTATAAATCTTCTAATTTTTTAGCAAAAATACATTCTTATCTGTATATTGCACTACCGAAAATCTCATGCCCTCTGAATATGTATTAAATGAAAAATGAATGTTTATTATTTTGTTTAGATTGCTAGGATAAGATACATACTGTTTAAACGACGCACCTGGCGGAATATGCGTTTACCATTTAGGCTCATTTTTTAGGCCCATAAGCCTATGTTTTTTAAAAATAAATATTTTTTTATTCTGTGATTTAGTTTTTAATAAACCTTTGCTCAATACTTCAAATATGCTTGCCTCATAAAAATAAAAACAGTGTGATTAAAGGCTAAATTCTAACACCTCACATTAATATCTTTGAAATATGTCTTTTAGTATCACCTGAAGCCGAAATATAACATTTTTAGAAAAAAATTCAAATGAATTTCGCCAAATTACACGCTTAAAACCAGATCATACGTATATTGAGTTTAAAGCATCCTTCGTATAGTTATTTTTTATTCTATTTGATTTTTTTATGATGGAATCTTTCCTTAGATGTGTCTATAAATCCACAAAAATCTATATTATTAATAACAAACAATAGTGGTAAAACCGATTAAATTCTATTGTAAATGGTAAGATCTGCATATTGTAAAAAATTATAATGGGCGTCAACATCATATATAAATTCAATTATAAGATTTTAATCTTTTAGTTTATGTTTTTAGGAATTCAGCCTTTTAAATAGAATGGTGCCCAAATAAGAAATTAATTTCGATCATATCATTTTAAAATATTAATTAACTTATTTAAGAAATGATAAAATAAATTCAAGGCTAATATTATGCAAATAACTCGAAGTTTTGCAGAAAGAGTTATATATTTACTGTTTAAAACACCATTTAAAATTATTATGGATAGAACAATTTTAGCTCAAAAACGTTTTTTTTACGGATTATGTAGCCAAATATAAATCAATATGTGGACCGAAAATTGTATATTCCACTCTTTTTCTGATATTATTTTTAAAGTTCAAAAATATTTACCAAATTTTGAATAACAGTTGTGAGAATTAAAGTATTATAATTATGTAAAAAAATTATGTTTGTATTAATAAAGAAAAAGTCGATTTCGAATGCAGAAATGCATTATATGATTACATTAATATGCCGGATTATAGAATTTAAAACTTACTATGTACTTATAGTATGTTAGATTATGATCCTATAAGCACATCATAAATATTCTGAGAATTTTGAACGCTGGAATTTTTTTATTATAAATCTCAGTGAGTTTATATACTATATTGGTTCTAAATTTACAGTTATATATTTATAACAACTTATAGATATGGATTATTAAGATTCTTTTTTTTTCAAATTTTAATATTTTTTCACCACCATTATTTGTTCAGCATATAAAAGATGCAAGCTTTATTTGATTTAATCTAGTGGGGCTGGTTTTATGTTATAATCCATGATTTTTACACTTAGAAACCCTATTGCAAATTATGCCTAAATTTTATTCTATATATAAAATATTGCTCACCGATATACAAAATTATGGTTTTTACCTTATTTTCGTGCATACATAATATGATTTTGTGTCAGGTTGAAAATGATTGAGGAATTAAAATACCATATATCCATACGCCTAATATTTAATTTAAAAAAAAAATCAAATTTTTATTTTCATAATAATTACAGAGCAAAGTTTAAGAATGAATGTTATAACCATGAAAATAAAACTTACTCGAAATATTTCGCAGATAAAAAAAAGTTCCAATATAAAATTAAAAAAAAGCACGAATGATATGTTTAAATTTCATAAAAAATTATGAAAGAATTTTTCAGTATGGATTTAACCACCAAAATTGTATTTTAAAATCAGTAAACCAATAAAAGATATTATATTTTCAGTAGTCATAGGAGGCGATTTAAACAATCGATTTTTCATCTTTAAAATGTATAAATTTTTCTGAAAACACATACACGAAGGAAATATTGGTTTATTAGAACAATTATGTATTTATGAAATGTATTTTTTCGGTGATTAATGGTCACTTTTTTGAATTCCTTTTAATGCGAGAAGATTTTGAAAATTCACATATATTATTAAATTTCTAAGTCAAGAAAATTCTCACAGTAGACGGAAAAAGTTCCTAAAATAAACAAAACTTCGCTTTTGTATAAAAAAATCCAATTTATTATTCGAAAAGCTGCCACATTAGTGTTCGAATTTTTGCCCATGCTTTTTTTTTATATTTAGTTTGCAAATATTTATTATTCTCGTCGCTTCAATATACTTTTATTTAAAAATAATAGCTTAAATCAAAATCATTTTCTCATAAAATTAGCATTTACTTATGTGACTCAACGTGAGTAAAACATTGTCAAAGTTCACAATTGACTAGCTGTAAATGGTATTATAACTTTTTTATAGAAGAAATTGGGGGCTCAATTTTATATTATATGAAAAATCATATTAATATTTTTGGGATTTAAACATCCTATCTTATATTAATACAACATATTTAACCATAAAATATCATGATTTTTCATTCAATTTTCAGATAAAAGCGCCTTTTATATTCATCAAAACACATTATTACAGGTTGCTTTTTGTTCTTCATAAAAATGAAATCAATTCATTACTTAGATTTTTCAGTCAAATTGAAAATCATCATATCGCGTCATATTTTTGTCTTTACACCAATTTATCAAAAAAAATCCAATTTGTAGAATACAAGTGTATTATCTATTCTGCTAGAAGTTCTCATTTAGACCATTATTTATACGCAAACTAAAAACCTATAAAATGTTGATATATTAAAATGATGCCTAGAAAAAATTTTAAATTCATTAAAAAACTTATAATATATTAAGTTTTAATCAGGTTCGAATTTGAGAGAAACTTATGCTATTTTTTACCAATATATTATCTTTTGAATTTTTTGGCAAAAGTTCGAAATTTATTTTTCTTAAAATTAAAAATTAACCTGCAAGTAAAATCATGCCAAATTATCAATGTGAAAATTCAATCATATAGACTAACTACTAATATCACAATGATGTTTTTTAAATAAGTAAAATATCACAAAACCTTAATTTTGGTTTGTAAAGAGAGTGAATTATTCTTTTATGTTGATAGAATTTAAGTTTCTAACCATTTTGAAAATTTTGAGACTTTAGAATGAATTTTTTAAGGCTTTATACAGTTTAAAATCGATGGTAAAAAGGATTGGTCCGAAAAAAATCATTATCTGATCATTAAATTCCTCAAAAATCCCATTTTTTAATAGTTTATTAAGGAAGAATTATAATAAAGGCCACAAGAATATAAAGCCGATGTAATTTAAAAAAATTCGATTCAGATGGTTGTAAATAAGCATTTAAGTCTTTTGTATTTTTCCATAAAAATTTCCATGGTACACCATATGTGTATTTTTCAAAAAAGTCAGACAGCTGACAATAGCAGAGATAAAATCAAATTTTCTTTCATTTTATTTATTTATATCTGATGTGTATTGGACAATAAATATGATAGAATAATATCTTTCTAAAAGTATAAACCCATAAAACAAAATTTATGGCTGAGACGTATTAAAATTGCATAAAGTATAGTAAAAATAAAGATTTCGAGTTTATAGCTTGATTCAAAGTGTATAATCAGAAAAAACAATTATATCAGATATAAATAATTAGAAAGAACAAAGAAAGCTAATTATTTGACATAAATAGACTAAGAAACAAAATAGAATGATTATGTACTCATCACTAAAAAAATGGTAGATATAACGAATAAATCGAAGCCTGAAATAAATATTTTTACAATATGATCAATATAAAGCGTTTTTTTGAAAAGTAGCATATATGTTGTAACGGAAAACGTTCATATACACTATGTTTTATAAAAAGCCTTTTTTGCTGGATTAATTATATTGTATCATCAATACAATATAAAATTAAACTATTTAAATTTCTATATATCTTAGAATCGAGGTAGATAAATACCTTTTTTTAATTATAGATTTTACTGGTATCATATTGAATAAGAAAATTAAATTATAATGGTAAACGCCAAAGAATAAAATATATCTATTTTTTTGCTCGCGAATTTCAAAAAACAGATCAAATATTGGGTCTGAGAAAAGCGTTAATTTCAAGCAAAAATAAGTGGATATTATAATTAAATTAAGAGAAATATTTTTTCTCAAAAGAACTTACATATATGCAAGAATCTCTTGTATATCATATTCATTTTAAATCATTATTATCTGCATTCTATTCTAGTTACAATAAAGTAACAGCACAAACAATCAATGAATATGCCGAAAAGAGCTTTATTTTTATATAGAATTTACTGATTTTATTTATTTTTAACATATAAAACACACTATAAAAATATAGGTTTTTCTTCATTACTCTAAAGTATAATTTACTTAATTACCCTCCTAATTTACATATTTTATCATTATCTTAACTTTTAAACGATCATTTCCACAAGTAATTAATATAATTTTTTTATATTGTTTTTATCCTTCGATTAAAAGCAAGATTTATATTTTTTTTAGTTATTGGATGTCATCTTAGGTAATTTATTTGTTTTATTTAGATTCGACCCTTACATTGAAAATATTTACATTGATTACTCATAAATATTAGAGATAAAAAATGAATAAGTATGCTTTTTTACAGTTTAACTTAATAGTATCCACCTACCTTTTTTTTAATGCAATATATTCAAATTTGAATGATGCTTTAATTACAAAAAAATTTAGCTTAATTTTGTTAAATTTATCACTATCTTCCTTTCTAGCTTGTTTTTAAATTACCTCTAATATTTTTTTTAGTTTACTAATATATATTTATATTAAAAATTGATAATTTAAAGTAGAGAGATGATGTGTATGAGAGGGTTTCAAAGCTGTGGGATCGATAGGATATTGATCATATTTAAAAATGCACGGTTTTGTGCGAAAAATTTAACTAAATAAAATTAAGACTAGAACATGGGTAAAAATGAAATTAAAAAGACTTCGAATTTGTTTTCAAAGGTTTATAGCCTAATTTAAACCGTGTGACAAAGGCTTAGCGCACAAAAAGTTCCAAATATATCCATCATACTTACATGATCAAAATGTGAATATATAAGCCTAAATTCCATCACGAAAAATATAAAAATGAAATTATATTATTATATATTGCAATGATTTCAATACATTTTTTTCTATTTTTATTTTAATTGCATCAGATATAAACTTTCATAAGAATGATTTTTGGAACATTAAGGACGGAATGAACATTACAAATAAAGTAATTTGGTTCTGGTTAAAGTTTTACGATTGATATACTATTTAATATTCTTAGTTTTTAGCCATTATATGAACAATTATCGTAAAGCTTTTTCTCGTTCTATAATTTCCAAAATACTCACAATGTTTGTCGGTGAAAACCAAATCTTGGAATAATTATTATGCTCTCAAGTTGCATTAACCTATTCAAAGTCTATACAAACCAAAAAGATACCAATAATAAATATAAACTAACGTAACTTTAAAGTTTATAAAAAAATAGATGATTTCATAGCAGCTGTAATGTTTCTTTCCTTGTGCATTAACAAGCTACTTTACGATTACCAGTTTATTTTTCATACCAAAAAAACATCCGACACTATTTTGTGCTATTTTTTACATAAATAATAATATCACTTGATGCATATAGATCATTTTTTGTTTTACCGCTTTTAAAGCAAATAATAAAAGTGAACCAAATTATATTCAGATTGTAATTAACAATCGAATGACATAATGATTTAAATATCATCTTTTCACAACTAGCGTGTATATATTTGTACATACGAAATCCACAATTATATACAGATGTTAAATGTTGTAATTTAGAGAATTTTACGGTGTTGCTATTTTTGAGCAGCATGAATATACACAATATATAAAACATGAAACAATATGAAAGTATTGTATTATAAACGTAGAAGTTTGAGAAAATAAAAAGTATACAAAGAATGATATAAAATGAATAAGAATAACGAAAAAAACACTGTGAAAATAAATCAACAGCCTGTTTGATGTATTTTTATGCAGAAAAGAATGACAATTATTTAGCAGGTAACAGTTCTAATTTAGGCTTAGCTAACAAAGTTTCTAAATAGAATTGCCTACATGTATTATATAATTAAAATAAAAAATAGGAAAGACAACACTTCAAATAATTTTTTCTCCGTAAAGATTGGAATGAAAACTTTGATTAAAAATTTCAATTCAAATATGAATAGCAACCAGAGACATCAGCAACAAATACATGAATTTAAAATTTAAACTTTAAAAACAAAAAATGTACAATTTAGCTTATTTAGAAACATTTTAACAAATAAAGGCAAGTTTTATGTGTTTTATGATCTAAATATCCTCTATAAATAAAAATAATTATCAATATTAAGAAAAAATTTTAAATATTTATATGGTATTTAAAAATCAAGAATATCCAGAAAAAATTATAAAGCCATTTATGTCGAATTAAAAGCTAAAATACAGCGCATTACTTATTATTTGGGAACCAAGATTAATATTTTTATCACAAATGAAATAGAATGGTGCTTTTTATATATAAATATAAATATAAAGTTTTATATATTGGCTCAGCATTTGTGGACTTTTATCTCTTTGATTCAGGAACGAAAACTAAGAATCATTATTTAAACGGTCTATCGGTAATACCAGAGTTTTAAAAATACAGGTAATTATTAACTATTAGTATTTTAAACAAATAATGCGCTTAATATGTCGATGATCGAGTTGCTATGTAAATTGAAATCCATATTAAAAGATCGAAATTAATCCCTAGATATATAAAAGATGCATCTGTTATTAAATCAAGTTATAATATGCGTCATTCGCAGTTTTTGAATGCTTATTCATCTTTAGAAGAGAAATAAATAACGTTTAGCTTTATATTATAATAAATTTCTATGAAATAAATAGCTTGATAACTTTTATTATTTAAAAAAATGCCTTTTTTGTTTATTAATAATATAACATATAAATTATGCATCAATTTAAACTGTACTTTAGCATTTATAATTTCAAAACAGTAATTGATGTCGATTTTGATTATATATGGACCACATTGGATCCATACATAATATTTTTGCATAGGATCGAATTTGCCGAGCCTTAAATGGCTCTGTTAAGAAACCTATACTAGCTCTTGAAAACAAATTGTTTGGATTTTTAATTTTAAATCTAATCACCTTGTTACTCTTTATCACTAAACTGGTTCATCAATCACATAATTCATATTTGATCATATATATCAATCTAACCACCTCTATATGCAATACACTATATTGGTATATATTCCCACTAAATATATGTTGAATACGTACTGATCTAACGGATGTTTTATTTATAAGTCAACATTCTTTGTATAAAATAAAACTTCAAATATCGTAGGTCTTTTCTAATACGTACTATATTACAAAATTTTAAAAACAACTTACATAGATATGGGATAATTTGTATGGAATAAACAATTGAAGGCATTCATTCAAGAATGATATCACCATATTATCCACTCTTTTCGGAAAAATACATCCATCAAGTACAAAATAGGCTGTTTTTCTTTAAATAAACAATTGAAGGCATTCATTCAAGAATGATATCACCATATTATCCCCTCTTTTCGGAAAAATACATCCATCAAGTACAAAATAGGCTGTTTTTCTTTAAATTTCCCGCATAAATAAAGTATTTACTCGAAACACATGAGAACAAATTATAAATGACTATTTCAGCCATCTTCTTCCTTTTTTTATCGAGATCAATTATTATTAACCTTTTAAATATATTTAAACGTGTGGACATAGAGATTTAAACTAATAATACTTGAAATATTGTGAATTATAAGTTTAACTTTCAAAGAAATCATAATAATGATCTTAAGTTAAATGTTTTATTTTTGATGCAATCTATATTATCGGAAATTTAAAAGCTTCTTATTTATTATCCTATAATTAAAAGAACGTGCTAGACACATCCAAAATTCTCCATACTGTGCAGAAAATAGAGCAATATTTTTGTATTTAAAATTCAAATGATTACAAAGTTATTGTTATTATTTCAAAATATAACTTAATATTCATGGTTGTAATGTATCTTATGTGTCACTACTTGTGTATTCGAGTTTCACTTGATCTATTTTTTATAAAAACCGAATTGGTTTTAAATAACGAAACCCATTCCCCTTTTAATGTTTATTCTATTGCGCTATAAAAAAATTTAAAATTATTTATATTAATTTTAAAATGTATAGCACCTCAATCTAAAAAATTCACAAAGAAAAGAATTCTATTTCTGTTTAATTTGGATCAAAAGATTGCATTTGAGAAGTTTTTTTGCACATAAAAGTTATATGATGTATTTAAATTGTGCAAACATCTCAGAAACTCTTTGACAACAAGGGGAAATATATAATAAAAATCTTTGAATAAAATATTGATTCTTTTGTCGTATAATGTAAATAATATGAAGACCCAGAAACAATATATAAATGCGACCACGATTACACACATGAAATGATTATAATTCATGCAATGCGTATTTAATTTTAGGTTAACATTTAATTGATTAAAATATTTATTTATTGTATGTTAACATTTATCTTATAATTTACATTAAGTTAGATTTTTATTCTCTGATTAAAGTGGTTTTTTAATGAAACAACGTATAGTTTTAAATTTAAAAAATAAATTCCGATAAACAACAACAAAATATTATTTTTTTCGTAGAAACTTCATTCAAAACATGACACAAAAAAAAGTCTTTTAATAGCTATAAGACTCATAAGATAAAATAGTTCATCTCGGATAAAATAAGCTTGAATATAAATTTTATTTTATTGATCTAATACTATTAGAATTTAAAATTCCATGCGTTTGCATTTTTTTTCTTTTTTTCCATCCCACTTTTGAAGTTATCAATCAAACTCCTTTTTCTCTCTAAAAACAGATTTTGACAATAATTTATTTTTACCCCAAGAGCGAGTCGGAAAATGAAACTTGAACAAAAGTATTGCTATATAGGATTTGCTTTAATGATTATATTCGCAGCTATAGTTTATTGGGTATATCGTATAGTTAAAAATAAATCAAAAAAAGTATCTTTATCTGCTACTATAAGCGAAAAGACAACATGTATTGCTCCCAATACGAAAGATATAAAAGTGGAGAATCAATTGATATACGATGAAGATTTGCAATCAAAACACATCTACGTCATGAAAAAACAATATAATCACGTATTCAAGAACCTTTTTTTGTTAAAAGACTTTAGAAGTTTTGTGCTCGATCTTGATGAAGAAATCGAATATGGGAAGAGATTTAAGTTCATATTTGAAACTTTAGAATCCCAAGGACTGAGTGCCAAGTTAGATACAGATGAAATTTTTAAATTTTTAAATACAGATGTTCCCATAGAGAACACAGGAATCGTGAATCTAACATACACGATTTTCTCTTTTTTGCTTCATAAAGTTTTCAAACATATGCAAGTTAAAAATCCATCAAGCGAAATTCTCCCCAATGGCACTATTCGAGTGCTAGGAGAAGGATCTGTGGATACTCTTGGGCTAAAAGTAAATAATTTGATGAAAATGTTTTTTCTTAATAATGATTCTGGTTGTGGAGTTTTAGCACCTATGATAAATTATCTAAATAGAAATGAAAAATTTATCGCAATTCAAAATAGTGACGAAGATACACAAAAATGTGATAAAATGGAATATCGAGGAAATTCAGGCGAATTACTTGAAACAACAATACCCCAGTATCTGATATTTTATATTTTCATAAATAATGACGATAACCACGTAAATAAACCCGACCAAAAATTGCCTAAAATACGAAGAAAATTTGTCTTATATGATAAAAATTACACATTAAATTCCTTCAATGGTTACTTTGATTATGAAAACGAAAATAAAATGGTTTCGTATTTCATAGAAAATGATGTGTGGAGGGCCATGGACACAGGTATAATCACTAATTTGAATACTATAAATGCGATTCTTGATGAAAGCAATATGGATATTCACTTATTTTATGAGCAAGAATAGAATATGCGGTTTCGCGGCTTCATTCGTACAAAAAGCGTCATTAATATGCACTCAGTTTAATAAATGAATCCATTCTATTTTTTTCTTCGATTCTATTATATTTATAAAAATACGACATAAAAATCTTATGATTTAGCCTTTATCAGAGCGCCACTGATTTTTTATATATTAATATAAACTATCCTAATTCCATATGTATTACAGAACCAATCAACATCTTTCATTGATTTATAAAAAAATAATTAACTATTTTAGTTTATCAAAATAAGTTCTGTTTCCAGTGTCACAACGGGTTCTTCCACCTAGACCGACGTCTTACAATCAAATTATTTTTGGTTTCTTAAGTTTTGTGTTACCAAAATAAAATTACATATAATACAGCTGCCATAAAAGACCAGTATTTCATCAATTTGATAATAACTAGCATAGAAGAACATTAAAATAATTTTATATAAAGCAAAAATCGCACCTAAAACCTATTAAACATTTAGGAGATTTATTTTTTTAATACAAACATTTTTTAATCCAAATTTAATATGAATAAGAATGCTTTCTATACTTATATAAATGTGGATGTGCCTAAAAATAAATTTAGCACAGGATAAATAAATAAAATACTGTTTATTAAAGTTATTTTTTGATGCAATATATATGTTAAAAACAAGGCTAAAATGATTTATTATTAATATATTACGTTTGAATGTTACAATAGTTTTTGAATTCTAGAGTCGTCTCAAAAGGTTTTTTTATTTCACATCTAACCATTTTATTTATATCACAAGAACATTTGGTCGATTATCTAGTTATATTACGCAATGAGTGATATTGACTAAAAAATTACTATTTTCACCTATAATTATTATTGAATACAAAAAAAAGAAACATTCGACCTAGTAATACGCCTAAAATTACAATAAAAATGTATTAGAATAGAAAAAGTTCACCCAATGTATACACCGTATAAAATATAATTATTCAAATTAATTAATCTATAATATTGAGTTTCAATAGTATAAAAATTTATAATCTTAGGCGTAAAATATGAATGCCGCATCATCCAAAGTAATTATAATCTATTTATTATTATATTCAAGATTTGTGTATTAAACATCTAAATAAATGATATTATTACTGAATCTATAAGGTAAATGACAAAAAAAGAATAATTTTAGATAAACTTATATAATTTAAAGGACAGAAATCGCTTAAGAGACTAGGCTTCTTCTCTGATTGCCCATCATCTCTTCCACAAGAATTATTATCCTAGAAGGTTATTATTTGTTGTTCTCTTTTCAATTTTCTCAGATAAATATATTATAAGGTAATTTGTTTTCAAAAAAGTATGAGATTTTGAAATAATTTAAGATTATATTGTTTTTTTGTGATTAACAAATAATTTCCAAGCCTATATGCTATTCCGATATTATCACGTGTTATCCATTTTTTGTGATTATTAGACTTTATTAGACAAATATATGTAATTATATATCCAAATACTCGCTAGGTATTATAAAATTATCTTTTCATTGATAGGATATAGTATTGAATTACTATCTATAGCTTTAAATTTCTAATTTTACATATTTAATTGTTAATGTTCATTTAAAAATAGATAGTTTTTGTAATTTTTCATGAATTATGCTTTTTCTTCGAATACGACTATTTCTATTTTCATTTCTTTATACACAAAAGTATAATTTTATAAATAAATTATAGTAACAAATGGTGCCGTAATTATAAAAATACCATACTTTTTTATTTTTTTAGTGGCTATAGCGATCAATTAACTTAAAAACAACAAATACATTTCTTCGAATATATTTTAAAAATCAAGAATAAAAGGTTTTATCAAATAAAAATTAGATCCAAAGAACAATAAAAACAAAAACAAACATTAGAATTATATATTAAAAATTTTTTTATCATATAAAGACTTCAGAAGATTTGTTACGATAAATGAAATCTTTATGGTAAAAAATAAATCTGTATGTTTATTTGAAATTGTATATTATAAAAGAACATAAAATTGCCTAAAACAACCTATAGTTCATCCTATAAACTCGTATATATTGGAATAGTATATTAATGTTAGAGTTTTAATATACAATATGATTAATGTTTGGATTGCGAAACAGTCATCCTAGGACTGATGAATAAAAAATGCTTAATATAGTCTTTAATTCAATCGAATCACACAAAAAAAGTACAAAAAGCATAATTTTAAATTTTGATTTATATATAAACAAATTTTTTTTTGTTGGATGAAATGATAAATGGTATTGTACGAGAACTCGGTAATTTTCACACCTAAACAACGAACTTAGAAAAAAGTAAAGACAATAATTATAAACTAAAAAACATATAAAATAGTAGAAACAGCTATGTGATAATACTATATATCCTGTGTGATATTTTTGTTTATGATTATTCTGTTATTAAATATGATATATACCTACCGCAAATTCATTAGTTTTTCGTTTTAGGCGATCAAAGATTTACTTTTAATCTTCTAAAAGCTTACTTTTATATTCTAATGTGATGATAAGGATATAACAAGCTTTTTAGACAACGATATATGGGTGAAACATTCCTCTTTCTATAAATACATATGAATAATAGAAAGGTTTCTATTTTTATATGTTTTCCATAATTTTTTTTTGTTTGCTTAAAACTTATATTTTTTTCAAATATTGTTGATAAATTTGAAATTATCATGTTTTTCTTTGAGTAAAAAAATATGTATTTACAAACATAGGTATTTACAGACATAGACATATCAAAAATTAAATATTAATCATGAAAAAAATTGTTCTCTCGAATGAATGCCGAATAAATGATAAAATTGTTCAAAATAAATAATTTAATAGATTTGTTATAAAATGAGTCGATATTATCTTCTATTCCGCCCTCTAAAAGTTTATTAAGACACAAAAGAAAAAATTAGATGCTCATAATTGGAAATCGAAGATTCCCAATTTATAAATCTAAGAATTTTTCAAAATAATTCGACATTAAAAAAATATTATATTATATTATGATGTATATTTACCAAATAATTGTGTATAATCTTAGATGTTGATAGTTTACATGGCTAGAATAATTTGAAGTGTATTATAAAAACATTATTTGGAGGCACTTCATCTAATAACTTTGTTAATGGCTTAGCGCCATATTTCAACCTTTGAATTTTTAGCGGTATTATACATCTAATATGGGACGTATAAGCTAACTTGGTATATGTTTTCGAATGAATCACGATGGAATGCATATTTTAAGATTAAAAAATGGTTGAAACAGTCAAATAACATAAAAAAACGATTACAAAATTGATTAAAATCAAAAAGACTATTTAATAACAACATATTACTTTATATCCTAGAGTTTCATAAAAAACAAAGAATAAACCTACTAACAGTTACTGAACATTTTTCTGTAGTGACGCAAAAATTTTTTGAAATTATTCTATTTTTATATTATGTAGGTATATAATATTTCACTACGTCTTAGATATACCAACGAGCACAAAATTTATATCTAGTTCTCAAAATTCAAAAATTGTTTTTGTTATATGTTTTCTGCCAAAATATCATTTGAAACCCACTAGACACAGCCTTTCTATAGCTGATTTATAAGCTATACAAGATATATTTAAAAAAATCCAAAAATAATTTTCCATATTAGATGCATTGGATGTTGTTGATTTAAGAATAAAAGTATACAATATACCACATTTAGCTATAATAAATTTATAAGGGAAATTTTAATTTATAAATAAGCATCGTATATTGACTACACAGACAATTATTTATATTTAAATGTCTAAAACGTATTTACACAATAAAATTAGAATAATAGAGACATTCTCTAGTTAAAAGTTTCAACAAAATAACGATGGATCCCTAGATATTATTTATTTGGCAAGAAAAGCAGTTATAAACATAAAAAAAGCACATGTATTCAAATTAAAAATCATATAAAAATAATAAAAAGGCATTTATATGTTTTATCTAAAAATACTATGTTCGTGCTTTATTTTTATTATACACAACAGAAAGTAACCTTTTTATTAATTTTTTTGTTTTAATTTAAATTAGTTAAAATTACACTGATATTTGTATAGCTAGAATTCTTAACACATTTATATGTTGTTTTTATAACTGTATTGACTGTATCAATTTTTGAGGATTTTAATCGCTCTTCTTCATAAAAGAAAAAGAAAAAATACTATCTTATTATTGTTATTATGCTAAAAAAAATAAATTTAATCTTTTTACAGGCAATAGTAATATTATTCATATCTATTCCGAAGTATTTTTTAAGATTAAATGGCGAATTTTACTTTTAATGTTTTTATTTTTCGTATTAGTAATGTTCTCTTGTGATATTTTGAACCAAACTACTCATCGACCATAAACGAAGAAAAGCATAAGAAAAATGGGAATTTATATCGAGAAAAAATTATATTTAATTAGATAATTAAATTCCTGTTGTTTTTACGTATTATTTTTACTGAAATAAAGAGCTTTAGCTTTTAAGTGAATTGAAAAACATTAAGAATCCGCAAAAGACCATAAAAATGTCAATTTTAAAATTAAAAAATAAATCGAAATTTATACTAACCACTATAAAAGATTTATTGTTGAAATATCATTTAAAAATAATACGACACAATTAAGTTCTAATTATTTGTGATAGAAAGAAAAATACATATTTAATATAAAAATATTAGGATTTCAAATAAAAAAGAAGTAAAATAGTTCTGGTTCAATAGAGTAAGAAATACAAGGTACTTCTAAATTCCTATAAAAAACATTAATGAAGATAATATTATAAATAATTAAGAATAATATTATTTTCCGCACGAAACTTAATTATTTTAAGAATGTTTTTGATTTTAACTGATTCTTCACAACCGACATTGTCAAATTATTATATTTATGGCTTGTTATTATAAAATTATTCCCCTTTTAAAAACCGAAGATATAAAAATATTTCTTGCCGAATATTTAAAAAAGACATAATTTAATATTATGAATATAATATTTTTGGCTGTACAAAAACCAATGTAAGATGTAAAAGGCGGTTTTATAACTAATGTGGTTGGATCTTTAATATAACTTTAGCAGAAAACACTTGTTCTTCAATAGATAGTAAAGGTTTTGCTTCATATTTAAGCTAAAATGTTTCAGATTAGAAATTTAAAAATCCATATAAGCAAGAAAAAAAAACAGTCCACAAAATGCTGTAAAATGGGCAGTTTCTGGTCATAATTTTATTAGAGAAACTGAAATAATACACATACCTTGTAAATAATTTATATTTTTCGTAATAAATACTCTGAAGAAAGAAATATCCGATTACAAATTTTGTGTCGATTATAAATACTATTATAAATTTGTTTTAAATACAATATACCTCGTATAATTGTAGGTTTTTACAAAAGTATATTTATTCATGAGAAACTTAGAATCTTTATTTTTTTAATGTCAAATAGATTATAAAAGTGTATTTTTAATTCCGTATATAAGACCATCGTCTAATTGATTGTTTTCTTTGCAGTAAATATTAAGGTGTCATCTAATAAACACTTTAATTGTGTCTTTTTTGAACGATTTTTTTCTTTTATTGTGTGTATGATAACAATTATCGGTGCCTGTTAACGCGGCTTGTTCTAAAATTTATGATTCACAGACTAAGATACGGAGGCTAGTTTTTTTAAGCTATAATTTACGCCTTCTAGTTTAACTTATTTACAATTAAAATTTAAAGTTACACTTATGACGCTAAATTATCAATTTTACAAATTAATATTAATTCATGAAAGTATATATTCAGACGCCATTTTTCAATATTTGACATCTATTTAAGGCAAATTTCACCTATATTTGGTTTTTATGTTGTTTTATTTAAATTATAAACAAAAAAATGTGTATTTTCAAAGAAAAGAAACACAAATTATATAATTACTATTATTTTTTTAATTTTTAACAAAAAATAATTAATATTTAAGTTTCTAGGATGTTTTTATTTCACCCTCAGAACATTACATGGTACGATTAAAGTATAGATATATCGGAATAAAATTAGAACTCGGAAGAAAAATAAAGACATGGTCTGAAACATATTAAAAAATTGTCTTTGATTTAGTTATCGAAGAGAAAGGAATTAAAGTAGCAGCTTATCTTAACTTATTTACGACATTTGAAAATCTTTTAGAGAATAGTATTTGTATATTTAGAGTTCCTCGCAATATAGCCATAGATGTAATTGACTCTCTAAAAAAATGCACAAATTTGAATGGAATACCATCTACATATTGATAGTAGCATATTCTGGCAGTATTAGAAACGCTAAACAAAAAACATGCTCAAAATTAAAAGACTTATAATTATAGTGGGTATTATTTGTAGAAATGGACCTATAGGCTATTTGATACGATTATATGTTTATAAAGCATCAAATATCAGATAAAATATTTATATTTTAAAATTATAATAAGTTTTATAATAACAATTAAGAATAGCAGTTTGTGGTAATTTTATTTTCAGTTATTTGCATTTGTTTAAGCAAAACTAATTTTTCTTCTATAGAAAAGAAGTGCTTAATACGTAATATATTCTCTAAAATCATACATATCGCATCTACTTATAGAAAAACCAATTGGTTTAAGTTTTTACTTAATCCTATATCTTGTGCACATTTTTCTAATTTTGTTGTAATTTCTAGCTCCTTAATATATAATATGATATTTTGTGACTTAAAATTCTATTTTATGAAGTATTGTAACTAATTTAGGTAGTGCCTGTCTTTTTTTACAATCATTTTAAGCTTATCTTCTTATCAAAGATAACCCAAAAAGAAAACGTCACCGTATTCGCAAGCCCTTCAGAGTCAGAGAACGATCCAATAAATGATTATACAGTGACATTTGCAAGCCTAAGATTATATTTTTTAAAGTTTTTATATTGTATAAAAATTTATAATTAATTTATTTTTAAACAAAAACCTCTAAAATTTTGATAAATAGAATTACCACTGGGCGTATTAACACAGATATAAATTACATGAAAGACCAAATTTATGAGAAATAAGATGCACTAACTTATGGATGAAAGCATGCAAAGCCATTTAGAAGATGTATTTCATATCAGAAAACGCAATCAGCATCTATATTTTTAAATTAATTATTCTGTCGTATTTTTAAATATTTAAATTAATGATATTTATTTTTTATTTTATAAAGTATCTTATTTGTTTTCACACGATTAATTTAGATTAGGTGATTATTTACGAGTTGAAAATCCCGGACGAAGTAGAAGCATACGTGCAAGCTCACACACTTCGCAAGACACTTTAACTCATCATATTTGAGAGAAGAAGGGCAGTTGATAAATATATATCAGGGGAAGGTGTCAAAAGATGTATCAAGAAGTTGTGGATTTTATCAATAGGCTGATCACGTCTATATATACATTATTTATAAAAAGAAGAAAGTTAACCCATAAATAAAAAAAGGTTATTTTTTTTTAAATTATTACTTGAAAGAACTCGAAATCCCGAACCAGATCGAGAAATATATACAAACCTTGGGAATGAGAAAGAACTTTGAATTAATAGGTCTGAAAAGAGGTGAATCATTGAAGAAGACTTCGAAGAAGGCCGAAAGAATAAATACGCTGTGCACACGAGAGATCAAGCAATTAATACTAGACAACAAAACAATAACAATTAATTTGAACTATAAATAAAACGATTTTTAGATATACAATCACTTATCCCATTCATTCGGAGCATATAAAATTTTAACCTAATCAGAAATCGAGTTGCTAGATTTACCTTAGATCATAAAAATTTTCAACAATTTTAAGAATTGTATTTTTAAATAAAATTATTGTGTAATAATCAGAATAACTGTAAAAATTCATTATTATATGGTAGAAGAGATATAAACTTATATCATCTCTTCTTTTAATATCTATAATAGAAATATTAAATTTTTATGGAATCAGAGCCAAAAAATAAATTCATTGGGTTTAAAATTTTTATTTAACATGTTTCTTATATCAAATTTTTAAGTTTTTTTAATTTCGATAAAATCATAAGAATACTATTTTATGTACTAATTTGATTTCTAGCATTAAGATTATGTTCAATCAAAACTTTAGATTGGTCTATGAAAGACTTTCGCTGATACTTCTTTAATACTTCACAATCATACACTTCATATCTTCTTCTTTCAAGACTTATTAGTTTAAGTGTTTTCTTCAATCCTATAGTTTATGTGTATGCATCAGTCAGTTGGCATTTCTAATACCTTAATATGACTAATATAATGTATAGATCGTGAATTAAAAACACTATTATTTGGAAATTATATTGTGCATTATATATTATATTATATGCAATAATTGAAGAAATTGATTTTTTAGATCAAATCCAGTTTCAAAAAATTGTTATAAAAATTAACCAACCCTTGTTCTGCGAATTTTTCGCCATTTTACACCACTAAATAGGTTAGAATGACACAAGTTGAATTATTGGGAGCTACCATCTGCATAATTACATTTTGTGCCGCTTAAATAACCATTTATCAGAATATTCTAACCAAACCAAACAAAATTCATGAATCTTGAGAAAATTGTTCTTTTATTTGATGCCATTTGCACTTTCAAATGCATCATTTATATACTATATATATACACATGTCTTATTTTATTAGCTATATTAAATATTGAGGTCTTATGTTTCACTAGAACTCGATAATACCACAAAAAACTGGCTGATAAAAAAAGGTATAAATTATATAAAAAATTACATATTAGTTCAATTTTAACCTATATAATAAATTTAATATATCTATCCTATTTTCAGACAGATAAATAAAATGGATAAAATCGTGTTTTTTATATAAAAATTATATTTTATGGTCGCATTTACCTTATCTGTTAAACGACAGAATTAAAACATTAAGCCCGAATAAACATACACACTAAATAATACGCGTATAAAATTAGTGAATTTTTAAGATTATTTTGGTGATTTCTAGAATTTATAATCTAAGATGAATATTAAAGAATGAAAAAAGGGGTCAATGCCTCACCAAAGAAACCAAATTTAATTAAATATTAAATATTTTTGTAAAATAAAGCTATTATCTTTAAAGATATCAATCAATATAACTATGGTTTTTTTTTATAAATCTACAGATGAAAGTTTACTATTTCTAATTTAATAAACATAAAGAGATGAAAACAAATTATACAATCTATTCAATAAACAGGAATTAGTTAGGGTGAAAATGTTGAATCAAGCCTAAATTCCCATTAAACGAAGGGATTATTTCTAAAATTCTATTAGTATAGAAAAGGTTTTTTAAAGTGTGCAAAAAAAAATCATATGAATAAGTTGTATTTGTATTAAAAACTAGTTATATTTCAATATAAAATTTTGCATAGTTTTTAAGAATCATATTAAAAAAACAGGTTCAAGTATGCTGAAAAATTATCATGTACAAAAGAAATTTATAAAATTCATAAGGTATATGATATTGTTTCCGAGATTTAAAGCTCAAAATTATAATTGATGATCTAATATCACTAACCAGCCTTAAAACTAAGATTAGTGTTTATAATATTTATGCTCAATGTTTTTGAATAGATGTATAACATGAATAATAGATAATTATTGCGTGAAAACTTACTTTAGAATATATACACAGATTAGATTGTAATTTAAAATATTATTAAATTTTATAATATTAATCTTCATCTTTATCTTTATCTTTTAGTGACTGGAATGAACTAAATTAAGTTTTCAATCTTATGGATATATATAAAATAATAATAAATTTTTAAAATTAAATTAAACGTCAAAAAATATTAAAAAAAATTTTTTTTTGAAACAGAAATTATACAACATGAACATAATTTAAATTTCAAATTTGTGTTTCCTTTATGTCCATAAACCCTCGTTTTTATAAAAACTCCGTTCTAAAATAAATATAAATTATTTATAGAAAAAGACTTAATTATTTACACCAATCGGTCTCGTTGTAGTGTTATGATTCTCTTAAGACGTATATCGTGTATGATACAATTTGATAATATTCGGAAGTTCGATTTATAGAAAAAAGATTTTTAAAAAATTAAGTAAAATACATGAATAAAGCAAAAAAAAATATAAATAAGAATATTATCAGGATTTTATTTAATAAAGAAATTAATATTTGCATATTACTAAATTATATGAAAAAATTTAATTCTATAATGTGTTTTTGAATAACAATATTTTTTTAGTTTGATGAAAATAAAGGAGAACGCAAAGAAATCAATGCAACTTGATAGTGCTAGTTATCCAAAATTTTTATCATACCTGGTTTGTATTATTCTTCACATAATACGCTTAAAATATGATAAAATATACTAGCAGTAAACCTACATTTTCTAAGAAATAAATAATTTGTTCAATTAGAAATATAGGTAAGAAATTTTTTTTTATATTTATTAAGATAAAAGTTTATGCAAAAAAATGCACAACAAATTTCATAATTATAACTATGAAGATAAGCCAATTATTTTTATTATTCTAAAAATAGAGGATTGATTGTTTTTTTATCTTGAAATTACAAAGAAATTGGAACTTTTCGATTTTTATATTTTGATGAAAGTTTAAATGTGTATTTAATATTTAAACTTTCAAATTATATTATATTAGAATATTTAAATTATGCATTATTATAGTAAAATGCTAAAAATCAAGCCTTTGTTGTTTTCACTGTACGAATGAGAGCTTGTAATGTAAAGGAATCATATTTTTGCAAATAATAAATATACACAAATATTAAGATCAGGCTAACTTATTATTTCACCTTTAATTGGTAATTACAAGTAAAATTAACACGAAAACAGTAGGATAATAGAACTCTAGTGTGCCGCTTTGTGCTTGCCGATATTTTAAACACCCCTTTTATAAATAGATGAAAAAAACGTAAACACCTAAAAACTACAAGTATGAAACTTTTTTTTGAGAGACTAGGGATAAATGCAAGAACTTTTCATATCATTTGTATAAGAAATTTTGGATTCTTCCCTGTAAATCAAATATAGATACGGGAGAATATAATCTCGAAAATTAACAAGTATTTAAATCAAAAGCTTCGAATATACCACATTTAGAAGTTTTAAAAATATTGGCTTTATTTTTTATGGCAGTATAGAGGAAGAAACATTAATATAATATTAAAATATTTGCGTATTTCACGAGAAATGATTTACCGTGAGAAAATAAATATCAGAAAAAAATAAGAAAAGCTTTCAGAGGACGATAAAATCAATCAGTGATCTGAAAAAAAATTCTAGAAGTAGATGAAAGCGAATATCGACCACATAAAAATAATAGTGGGAAACAAATTAATTAGCGTGTAAATTTATGGCATGGTGGAAAGAAGTGAAATGTGAAAAAGTCAACTTTTCACGGTTAGAAATCGTGATGAGAAAACATAAACAAATATCTTAAAAAATATTTGCGTCTTAAATCGTAGTATACATGAATATGAGAAGAGGTACTACATATTTATGTGCATCTAGTTTTAATCATGAAACAGTCAATCTAGTGTTGAGTTTAAGAAATATGCAAATGGTGTATACACTAACAGTATTATAGTATATTTGTGCAGTCAAAAATAATACATATCAATTAGATATGAACACGCAAAAAATATTCATCTATATTTTATTTAATTTTGGCTGTAATTTCCACCAATGTAAAAATCGAATGATAATTAAGATCATTAAAAAAAATCCTATTACTGTGATTTTTTGTAGGTTTTTTAATTGTAGTTATCATTCCTAGCATTTAGTGATGAATAAAAAAACATCATGAGACTAGGCCAAAATAAGACATACCAGATAATCCACCACCAGAAAGCAATAATGTAATTTATAAATTGACTAATGCCACGCATAAAAAATACAGCGATACATCTATAAAAACCGAAAAAAAGCTTCATTTGGTTTAATTTAACAGAGCGAAAATCATAACTTATCCAAAAAAATTATGCTGTACCCGTTTTTCTAGTGAAAAATAGGCCAAAATTTGAGCGTAAATTAAAATTAGCTACGGATATAAAACTAAATCATCGTTTTTAAATATATAATTAAAATATATTTTTTTATAAGCCACATGTAGTTTATTAGATAGATCGTGAAAGTCTTGTGATTTACTATATTTCGAATCTAAATTAGACATATATTGTCTCAAAAGTTGTCGTGATAGTTATAGAGGCACACATAATTAAAATTATAACCCGAATTAATGTTTAAAACTGTTCTTTTATGAAAGCTCTAATTTTTAAAAAAATATAAAACCTGAAAACAGTGCTTTGTCTTCATTAAAACAAAGATACTAAGCATTATAAAAATCAAAAAAATACATATTTCTATAACTTAAAATGTATAATCAAAAGTAGTTTTTATTAAAAAATATTACAAATATTTTTGAGGTTTTGACAAATAAAAAAACAAATTAGAAAAAATAATAACATACAAACTAAGAATAAAAATTAGATAAATTAGAGAATACCGCATTAGTATTCCTTAAAATGATAAAATTCAATTTTATTGCTAATCTTAACACAAGAGCCCCATATAAATGTGAAATATAAATCACTATAAGAATACACCGCAGATTTCAATAGAGATATGAGGTTCTTAGATCTCATATATACCATGTGACATATATATTATTCTGCCCGAATCTATAGATATGATATAATACACAAATATAAATAAATAAAGTATAGAAAACATAATTATGATCTAAAGCTATAACTTTGAAATTTAAAGTATCTCAAATCGTCATAATTTTTTTATCTGCTCTTTTATGGCTTTTCAAGTTATTGAAGCAATAATATACAAACCGGAAATAAAAATAAAGGACAATATATCAAATAAACCTCAAAGTACAACACCATCAAGAATCGTATCATTTAATATGAAAATTTAACATGGATAAATAAATATGGGTATAGACAATTTTTATTCAATGAATATTCAAAGTATCGTCAATAAATACTATAGATAGGTTTCAAAAATCAATTTCAACTTTAAGTAAGTTTGATAAGCCTAATTCCAAAGCTGTAATATATTTAACGAATAGGAACGAATAAAAATCACACACCCACGATTATATAAACTATGTTTAGAATAATAAAATTTATTTATGTACTAAATTCATAGTTGTACTTTTAGTTTTTGTTCACAGGCACATCTTGCTTTATTTGTGCGTGCAAAGCGTATTAATAATTTTAGCTATCTTCTTCATTCCAAAGTCTTCTTCAATACACCACCTTCTTTTAAAACTATGCTTAAAAAAAAGAGTTTTTAAACTAAAAACTTTTGCTTTTCTTAAAGATATGCTAAAAAATGAAATTCTCGGAAACCAAACGCTTATATTTTGCCATTAAGTTATCGAGGCGTGGACTATCTTATGCCTACATTTTGTGGGCTTTCAATTCAATTCATAAGATATATATAATTACAAAAAAACGATAACTCTATATCTGGATATATACTATAAGAGTTTAAATATCATTAATTTTTAGAATTGTAGCAAGCACATGATCTATTGCCTATGTTGTCCAGTAATATGTTTCCACCATTCAAAAAAATAGAATTTATGAAAATATTATCCCATAAGTAATTTGAATCTCAGAGATATCGATGAATGCAACACAGGGCATAGAAGAAGTAAAGGTAATATTCATTATTTAAGAAGAGATAATTTTGAAAGTAATATTATAGTGCCATATAAGAAAATGTTATTTTAATATTGATGTATAATTATCACATCCATAAAATCCGTAAGATCTATTATCAAATATATTTATAATTAGCTTGATCGTGTAGATAAAAAAATAGAACAATAATAAGAGCTATCCTTATATTAACATAAGATATGGAATCGGAATATAAGTTTCCAGCAAATCTTTAGAAGCCAAGATGCACGATAAACACCATAAATTATAGATTCGCGTTAAAATATATTAAATTATCAGTCAATAACATACGAAGAGGAAAAAGTAAGACTCGAACTAAATAAAATAAAGTATAAATACCATGCTTTTGCCTGGAATTAAATGTAAGGAAGATGATGAATAACCAAGTAAACTTATTATAAAGAGATCCCTGTATTAAATGCCCATAAAAACAATAACGAAAAATAGAAATATCAAAATTTCCAATATTATAGCCGACTTAAAATGTTTTGTATATATACAAAAAGTTGATTTTAAAAAATTGATTGATACTTATTCAAATTATAAAAATGTAAATTCTTTTTAGCTATCAAGATTTGAAGAGACTATTGTAGCATATAATCTTCTTAAAAATGATGATGAATGAAAAAAGTGTTTTAGAAGCACCTTAATCGTTGCGTTTCATGAAGAATTCACAAGATTATACGCATACATTTGTAGATTGAAAGGCCAAATGAAGCCATATACTTAATTGTTCTATACAAGGATGAAGGAATATAATAACACATGAGAATGATTAAATTATAATATATTTGGTATTTTAGAAAATAAATTTATTGATTTGAGTTTAATTTTTCGAAATCAAACGTAAAAATCGAGAAAGATGATTTAGTATTAGGAACTAGTTAATTTGGAAATCAAAAAAAAAGTGAAAATAAGGAATCATAGCTCGACAAGAAAAAACGAAAGAATTTTTTTTTTTACATTTCAGTTTGATAAAAATCGGTCTTTATTTTCTTATTATGGTTTCGATGGGAAAATAAAAAAATATTTGTGCATGAAACTTTAATTAGCTATTATAAGGTTTAAATAAAACTATGTATGCTTCCAAAAAATCAGGTTTGATCTGTGATATTTAACCATTAAAAAACTTACTAGATTTCCTCTAAACACACGTTTAATTTTAATTCACCCATCTTATCTATAATATGTTTAATTTCTTTATTTCAGCTTAAGACAAAAACTTTAAATTTATATGTATAGATGAAATATTAATGCACAACAAATATCCTCATAATTTAATTGATATAATTTGCGAAAACAATTATGAATAATAAGAGAAGTTTTGGTTTACAAGACATCTTAGTGCGAGTAGTTTTAAACATACCTATAGTATACTTGTAAGAAGCAATAGTACCATATTATGGAATAAAAAAATAAACTTCTAACCATGTAAATAATTTAAGAAGATAATACTCAATGAAACTTAAGATTTATAATAATCGTAGATTCAAGCGATGGTATAATGTCAATATATACGTTCACTTATTTAAGCTCGATGATAATACATACCAGTAAATATTATGGCCGTGCATGATAAAAAGGGTAAACATACATGATTTTAAATTGTGGCATGTAAGAATAACCTAAAAACCATATATGAATTTGCAAATATAATTAATGAAAAAATAATTTAGTGAATGGATGGTTTAGAGAAAACTTAATGAAGTGCGAAATCTATTGTGACAGGAATTTAGTAAGCCCAAAATTATTAAAAATGCATTTATATAATATACAAAAACCACTTGGAGGGCACAAAACAAACGGGTTCTATATTTTGAGCCTATTGCGATGCAGATAAGGAACATCGACCCCTAAGAGGCCTATTATATATCACACAATTATTTAATCGTTTGCAGCATTTGCATTTAAGAGTTAGCGGATCAGTTACGGGAATAAAGCGATCAGAATTAAATATATTTTAAGATATTAGCACATTTTTTCCATAAAACCGTTTACTTTTATTTTAAAAATAGACGGGTTCTATTTTACTTGCCTTCGCATGACTCATACAAAGTCTTAAAGGCCATCAATTAAAAATGTGGGTATTTATCTTGTCGAGCCTGTCTTTAACAATATAAAATTGTATGTAGCATTAAAGAACAACATCAAATAATTCAGCTTAAACATAAAAATTACGAGAATGTAGTGCTCAAGAAATGATAAATCAACGAAATTATATGATATAAAAATTGGGAGACATATATCATAGTTTTATATTAAAACATTTTACACATAGAAGGTGGTTTATTATGGTTTGAATATGATACATAGAGGTCTATAACAAAATGAACACAAAAAAAAAGAATAGAGAGAAATAATCATATTTTAAAGCCCACGATAAATTCTTAAATTAAATAATTGAAAGAAATATTGATTTAGAACAGTATCTTATAAGAATGCCTTCTAAATTTACTTACATTTGTATTGGTATGATTAGTAACTTTTAATGCAAATTAACATGAAATCCAATATATGCCGTGTTCATTTATTTCAAAATGCCGGAGAGAAAATTAAACATGAAATGTTAAGATTTAAAGCTCATATTTATTTTATTATAGGAAAATTTATAGATTTGCTTTAAATATTGAATTTTATAGGGATATTTGATTTGAAATATTAAAGAAAAAATAAAACTAGATGCGCTTCTAAAACTAATTATTAGGTTAGTTTTTAATGATGGTAAATTTAGAAGTATTTAAAAAAAATATACATCAATTGATTTTTTTAAATTTATAAATAAAAGTCTTGTAATATCTTATAAGACTCTCGAGATAAAATAGTTCATCACAGATAAAATGAGCTTTATAATAGAATTCCACACCGTTTGCATTTTTTTTTTTCCATGCCACCTTTAAAGTTATCAATCAAACTCCTTTTTCTCTCTAAAAACGGATTTTGACAATAATTTATTTTTACCCCAAGAGCGAGTCAGAAAATGAAACTAGAACAAAAGTATTACTGTATAGGATTTGCTTTAATGATTATATTCGCAGCTATAGTTTATTGGGTATATCGTATAGTTAAAAATAAATACCAAAAAGTATCTTTATCTGCTACTAGAAGCGATAAGACTACGTGTGTTGCTCCTAATACGAAAGATATAAAAGTGGAGAATCCTTTGATATTCAATAAAGATTTTAAATCAAAACAAAGCTACGTCATTAACAGTCAATTTAATCATATATTCAAGAACTTATATTTGTTAAAAGACTTTAGAAGTTTTGTGCTCGATCTTGATGAAGAATTCGAATATGCGAAGAGATTTAAGTTCATATTTGAAACTATAGAATCCCAAGGATTGGTAATTAACTTAGACATAGCTGAAATTTATAAAATTTTAGCAACTGATACATCCATAGAGACGAGGAGTATTATGCAATTCACATACGGGCTTATAAATACTCTTTTTTCTGTTATTTTTAAATTCATAAATGATTATGATGATCCATTAATTGAAAATGAAGACGATAGCGCAATTAGAATACTAGAACAAAAATTAAGGGATGCCTGTGGGAACAATATATATAATATGATGAAAATGTTTTACTTTAATAATGATTTTGGCTGTATGGTTTTAGATTTTGTGATGGACCCAGTCGAGAGAAATAAATCTAATTTTCTTATTCAACATGATGATGATGATAATTCAAAAGAAGATGATATTGTAATGAAAATTTGGGAAGATTCAGACGAAATACTTGAAACAATAATGCCTCAGTATCTTATATTTTATATTATCATAAATAATGACGATAACCACGTAAATAAACTCGACCAAAAATTGCCTAAAATACGAAGAAAATTTGTCTTAAATGACAAAAAATACACATTAAATTCCTTCAATGGTTATTTTGTGTTCGAAAATGAAATTAGAAGGGTTTCTTATTTCATAGAAAATGATGTTTGGAGTGCCTTGGACACTGGTGAAGTCACTAATTTGAATACTATAAATGCTATTCTTGATGAAAGCAATATTAATATTCACTTATTTTATGAGCAAGAATAGAATATGAGCTATCGTGGTTTCATTCGCACAAAAGGCGTATTATATACACTCAGTTTGATAAATGATCCATTAATTTTTTCCTTCGATTTTATTAAATTTAAAAAAATACGCAATAAAAATCTTATGATTAAGCCTTTATCAGCGCGCCACTGATTTTTTTATATCTTAATATAAACTATCTAATCCCATATATTACAGAACCAATCAACATCTTTCATTGATTTATAAAAAAATAATTCACTATTTTAGTTTATCAAAATAAGTTCCATTTCCAGTGTTACAACTGGTTCTTCGGCCTAGACGACGTCTTATAATCAAATTATTTTTGGTTTCTTAAGTTTCGTGCTACCTAAATAAAATTACATATAATACAACTGCTATCAAATTTCCATATTTAAATAGATTTAATAATAACTAGCATAGAAGAAAATGAAAATAAGTTTATATAAAGCAGAAATCTACCTTAAACTTCTTAAACATTTGTGAGATCATTTTTTTTCAATCTAAACATTTTTTAACCCGAATTTAATATTAATAAGAATGTTTTCACGACTTATGTATATGTGGATGTAACCAAAAATTTTCTTAGCACAAGATAAATAAAAAAATAAGCAAAAAATACTGTTTATTATAGTTATTTTTTTGATGCAATATAGATATTAAAAACAAAGCTAAAATGATTCATTATTAATATATTACGCTTGAATGTTACAATAGTTTTTGAATGCTAGAGTCATCTCAAAAGGCTTTTTTATTTCACATCTAACCATTTTATTTATATCACAAGAACCTTTGGTCGATTATCTAGTTATATTACGCAATGAGTGATGTTGACTAAAAAATTACTATTTTCATCTATAATTATTATTGAATACAAAAAAAAGATACATTAGACCTAATAATCTGCCTAAAATTACAACAAAAATATATTAGAGTCAAAAAAGTCCGCCTAATGTTTCCACCGTATAAATTATAATTTTTCAAAGTAATTAATCTATAATATTGCAGTTTCAATAGCATATATATTTATAATCTTAGGCGTAAAATATGAATGCCAAATCATCTAAAGTAACTATAATATATTTCTTATTATATTCAAGCTTTGTGTATTAAACATCAAAATAAATGATATTATAACTGAATCTATAATGATAATTATAAATATCTTTATATTTTTGAGTTAATTTTGGCATTGTGATTTTAGATTTTTTATTTCAAGTATGATGTGATTTATTTCCTGTGAGCACATCATTTACATAAACTTGGCTTATCCTCTTATCTTAAATCTTTTTCGGTACCTCTTTCCTTTCAAGAGCTATTATCACAAGGGTGTTCCTCAATCCTATACTTTGTATATATGCTTCGATTTGGTTTATGCCTTGAAAAGCTTATAGATACCTTTTTTGATAATGTTTTAGCACTTAATCCTATTTAAAAACAAATAGTAAAATCTTTATAATGAAAATTACAAAAAACAAAAAATTGAAAATAAAATTATAATTCAAAAGACAGAAATAGCTTATGAGACTGGTTAAATTTCCATCTCTAATAGCCTTTTGAACTTCCATAACAATTAGTATCCTAATAGGCGAACTTAATTCTTCTAATTTTTTTATTTCTTAGTAAATACATTAGAATATAATTTCTCTACAAAAAGTATGCGATTATAAATCTGTTCAGTTTTCATTAAAAACAATGGATTATCGGATTTGATCCCAAATACTAGATAAGAAAATATTTCCGATATTTTTTGTAAGTATCCATCTAATTATAAGCATTAAAACAAAATCAGAACCAATGCATGTTATTCTATAATTAACTTCTCACAGGATATTAGAAAGTAATTTTGTAATTGATTGAAAAAGCATTTAACTACCATCACTACACATCAAAATTATATTTTTTATAACTTATTTATTATATTTTCTCTTTTTCATAAACTTCCTTTTAAATGCAAATTTGCAAATTTAGGTGTTATTTTATCAATTCCATTATAAAATTGCTTAAAACCAAAAGATGCCTTGCTTTCAAATATACTGAAACATCAAAACAAAACAAAAACTTAAACAATCAAAAATAAAGGGTTCTTTTAAAAAGAAATTCTGTTTAAAGTACAACTACAACAAAAACAAACATTAGAATCATACATTATAGAATTATAGACACAGAAAGACCTTTGAATTTAATTTATGAAAGATGTGAATTTTGTGTTTAACAAAAAAAATATATATTTATTCATAACAATACAATCCAAAGCATAAAATAGCCTATATAAACCCCATAATTTATGTTATAAAATAAACGAACCAATGTAAGACTTTGACATACAATTTTTTAGATATGAATAAATTATTACTTGTTTTAAGAAGCAGCTATTCTACTAACGATTAATAAAATATATCACAAAAAGAATCATTTAATTATATCGAGATACATAAAAAAGAACAAAAAACCATCGTAGATAAACAAAATAGTCAGTTAAAAATTTTTATTTTGATAAGGAACTAGAAATCTTTTTTTTTGGATGAAATATAAAACGTATTGCAAGGCCACAATGATTTTCACAACTAAACACCAGATCTTGAAAAAGAAAGTTAAACACAGTTAAAATCACCGAAAAATATATGAAATGATCTAAAATGCTATACCATATACGACATGTCTTATGGATTCTTTTTTAGTTCAATTTTAGAAATGAATATGATAAGAACATGTAGAAATTCATAAATTTATCTGATTGTGCGATCAATAATATGATATAAATGATCTCGGCGCTTATTTTTCACAATATAAGATATATGAAGAATATAATAGGCTTCTTAGAAAACGATGAGTGGATAGCCTTGAACATGCATAAGATCGTTTATGTAAAATATAGAATAAAGTTTCGATTAAAGTGATATTCATATCCATTTTTTTATGGAATATAATGGTCTAAATATTTATAATGTAAATATTGAATTAATACTGCTAATTTATTAACTAGATTCACGAAATTAATCTAATAGATCTATCATAAGAGGAAAAACCTACAAGGATCATAATTTACCACATTCAAATTTATAGTATTTGCATCACATCATAAGCTGAAATTGAAATTATTTTATACGTGAGATATCACCATATTTGAATCAAAATTTGTTTTCAAAACAAATTTAAATTCATTACACATATGTTCATTGTGTGTTTAAAAATGCGGTTTTTTATCCACAAACCTAAAGTTCTTGAAGATAAAATTAGCAGTCTTAGCAAATTTTTTTTGATGATTTATTGTATCACTTTGTTTCCTATTTCAGCATTTAATTTGCAAAATATACAGCTAGAAAAGAAAACAACGATGCGTTTCCTTTTTTAGTAAAATGCAAACTTAAACATAAAGCTGATTAAATTCAATCAAAAAACACATTGATGACATTAGAAGAATATATTTTTTAAATATCAAAATATAACAAGGCCAAGTTAAGACATAAATAAGGTTTAATAGGTAACAGGTTATATTTTCACTATGCAACAAATTTAGATAGAGCTATATTTTTGAGATCTGAATTTAAAATATACAAATCAAATGATATAGATAAATCCAATTATTGATAAATACTAGCAATTATATATGCTATATGTTTTATCTACCAATTTATTAAGTTTATTAGTGATATCAAATATTCTTACTTACCGTTGAATCAAATAATGATATAATCATTTCAATCATAAATAAAATCACATGATAGATCAATGAAATCAAACAGACCAAATTTATTTTATTTGAGAAAATTATATTTGCATACGAATGCAGTATTTAAGATAAAAAATTTAATATGACCCTAAAAACATAATTTAAAATGATTTTGAGGTATTTAACAAAATTTACATAATTAAACATAGATAAACAATAGAATTCCAAATAAACCTATGCCAAAAAAAATTATTGGTAGGTACAACAACAAGAGTAAATAAAAAAGCATGAAACAGCCACAAAAAGGTATGCAATAATAAAAAAATATAATAAAAATTAATTCCAGTATAATTGTAACATGAAAATGAATATTTTAAATATAAATCATTCATAAATTATAGAGTTTAATAAATAATTGCAAAATAGCGTCCAATTTACTTTGTTTTAAAAAATTTATGAAATAAAAATGTGTTAAAATAAAAAATTTAAGATAATCTGGTTACAAATTTCAATAGTATATTAAATATGTTTAAGCGGTTTTATATAATTTTCGTTGTGTTGATTCATTCGATTGTAAACTTTAAATCACTTTTATCTAATTTAAATCTAATAAAATGCATAATAATTAAAACTTAAAATTCTAATAGCACGAATAAAGCTATTAAGGAAAATAAAGATATTAAATAAAAAAAATCATCTAATATTCAAAGTATAAAAATAAAGCTTATCATGCGTAGAAATAGTATCTCACTAATAGATCGAAACAATATTACAAAATAACTGTAAACTAAATTTTGATTACATGAAACACATAACCCAATATAAAAACGATTTATATTAAGGACAATCGGATATGGTATACTATAGTGGCTAATATAAATAGCTATAACTAGCTTGAATGTGAAGTATTAATGCCCATTATTAATATTTAAAAAAATTATTTACATGCTTGCCTTGCAGATATTTTCTATAATAAAAATTTCGTGAATTTTTGTTTTAAATATAGTAAATAGAGCCAAAAACACGTAAGAAGAACTGCAGACACCAAGAAAACTTTGTTTCTTTTGTAATAATATTATAAAATTCCTAAATATATTTTTTTGTTCTATTTCTTATAGAATTTTCTAATTTAATAACATATTCTTTACCTTCCACCGTGTTCATATGAACTCTAGCACTAGAATCTTCTAAGATATATAATTACAAACATATTTTTGAGTTCAATACACTAATGATTTTTTGATAGGCTTTATATCCTTCCGAACAGATGATTTTTCCATTAAATTTTTTTTTAATCATGAGTATTTCTCTTAGCCACATTACAAGCAAAATATTTTTTGACGAATCATGCTAAGCCCACGATATAGCCCCCAACTTTAACTCAAAGATACCCAATGCATTTTATCTTGCCAAGCTTCGTCTGATCAACTTCTAAAGTTTCACCTTCCCCATCTATTTTTTTTATTTATATCGGCTATTTTTCTTCAAAAATATTCTTCATAGAACTCTAAACTATTTTTTAGCGATTCTTTTTTGAAAAATCAGAACTTTCAGCTATACTTATTATAGGAGAATACTGGAAGATATAAAAATTAGTTGATAGTTTGTTTACCTCAACTTTAGTATTAAAACATTTTTGATAACATTTTAAGGCCATTCTAAATCTAAATTTATTATTTATATACCTATATGAGATCCCAACCACATTAATATTAGCTATTCTCCGACACGCTTTGCATTTTTTTTTGCAATATAATTACGTTTTTAGTTATTAAGATTTCTGCATCGAAAATAAATCACATGGTTTCTGATGATTTTAACAATTTAATGGTTAAAAATTGCCAAAAAGAATACCTAAAAAATGAGACAGCAAGAAAGAAGCGGAAATAATACAAATGGAAATTATAAATTTAACTATAGTGTTTAAATTTAACTCATTTTGGTTGTTCAAATTTGTCATCTGGCTGAACTAAAACATGAATCATAATATATTACTTTTTTTCGCTAATTAGCATGCAGGTTTTAATATTTTAGAGATATCAGAAACCATAGTGTTTGCTAATTTAAAATTTTAAAAAATTATGTCGAAGTAAATACTTGTAAATCAAAAAAAAACTGCTTGTATATAAATGATAATTCAGTTTTTAAAAAGATTTTTCCATTTATAAAAATAAAATTTATCTAATTTATTTGAGTCTACCTAGTTTTATTTGACTTATTGGGTGTTTTATTTTTATATTGGTTATTCATCCATAATAATTTGATTTTTATTAAACTATCCCGCTAAAAAATTATTTCTCATGTATGATTAAATGTTATTTATTATTGATGAGAAATGCCTTTAATTTTACTTTTTGTGTTCAAACAGATACACAGTGAGAATTTACTTCACTAATAACCCCATTCGAATTGAAAATATCTTCAAAATATATAGGCTATACACATAAATGTTTTCGCTTAACTTGCTGTTTGTTTATGAATTATATGTTCAAATAGCGTAATTTTACAATTTTTATTATTTTATAGAAATCATAAAATAGTTAATAACTACTTGGTTGCCCAAATCATATTTTTTTGTTTATAAATTATTTAGATATATGTACATTTTGTATTATCTATATATCATAAAAAAATACAATGGACCTACCAAATTATTTTCCATAGATCTCTTGTATTGCATAAATAATAGATAAATAGGTTTCATACAGAAATATTAAATTAGAAAGAATAAAGCCAAGCATTTTAAAAACAATAAAGTCATATTTTAAAAATTTGTATGCAATAAAACGATTTAAAAAACACTAGCTTGTGAATAATTAAATAAAAAAATATTTATCAAAACTATGATGCCTATATGCAGTTTAATTCGATTAAAACACAAAATTTTGGTTTTTTATCATATAACTTTCACACAAAGTTTTTAACTTGCAAAAGAAGTAAATAAATTAAATTATGAATATGTGCCGACAATAAAACAGTCTTAACCAATACTGATTATTTATTTGCAATGTGGTGGTGGGTTATTTCATGAAAACCACAATATTTTTTTTGTTTTTTAAGTTGATTTTTTGAGCTTTATTATATTAAAGAAATTTCACAGGAATTTTTTGTTTTATTTTTACCAAAAAACCAGCAATGTATAAGCTAGAAGCAAATTTTGTATAAAATATCTGAAAGTAAATTTCAGAATGTTATATACAAAGAATAAAGACGAGAATGCAAGTTTTTAAATTCTAAGAAAAAAATTGGGCATCATTTTTAGCCTGAAAATATATTTTATATGCAGTATTTCCTAATATTAAAGAGCAATTATACATTGATATACTTGGATAAAGAGCTGAAATGATATTAAATGAATAAAAGGCCTTTAGTGGAAATGAATATATAAGACTGCTACCATTGACTTCAAATTCAATTAAAACACTTTACATCTTAAAATGGTATTATATATCTATTAAATCAGTTTTTGCTAAAATTATCTATAGATTATTATCTTAATCGTTTTAAGAATACTTGTAATTTATTCAGGCCGATTTTTATATTTCCTTATCATTCTCCCGTTTTCGAGTTTGTAAATTAAATCACGATATTTAAATGGTAGCCAAAAAATCAAAATTAATAAAATACTCAAATAATATATGGATTTTAAATAAAATAAACATGTTGAACAATATTAAATAAACATTTGTATATTATCTATATGTATATTTTGTATCATAAAACGAAACACGTCGAACCACGCCATCCCAAGATAAAATTTACTCTTTAAGAAAAACTCCGAATCTAGATGTATATTTTGTATCATTAAACGAAACACGTTGAACCACGTCATCCCCCTGATAAAATTTACTCTTTAAATAAAACTCCGGAATCAATATTAGAATTTTGAAAAATTATAGAATATGAAAAAGAAAGAATCACATTTAAAAAGTAATCAATGTTACGTGTATGCATATTTGAAAATAATAAGTTTGCAAAAAGGAAAATAATGTTAAATTCAGAACTCGTAAGAAGTACTTGTGGCCTTTAAATCACCGATTAGTGACATTATAATCGAAATTTTCAAGATAAATTGAATATAAACATGAATTCGTTAGAATCGTTTAATTTAAAGATTTTAATTTCAGATCTTTTCTCAAAATTGATACAATTTGGCATTTTATGAATATAATGCGATGATTCACCACAAAAAAATTATAATTTTACAGCTACTTATGACATTATTATAATCTAAAAATTGAAAGGAATTTTCATAACATTTTTTGATTTGATTTAACGAACAACGAAAATTAAAACATTGATAATTTCAAACGTGTAGATTAAAAATCGTGTTTTTTTATGCTAAAGATCACAATGTTTTTTTAAAACCATGATAATTAAAAAATCACGGAACTAGACATACCATTGAATAAATTAAAAAAAATCTTTTCTGTTTTCTTTATCTCTAAATTTAAATTTTATTTGCAATCTGGAAATCTTTGTATCACTTCAAAATCAGCATGTTTATGGAAATAACTAAACCCCCAGTATTCAAGCCGAAAACCATAATTATTTATTGATTCTTCAATTTATTATTATTATTATTTTCAATAATTACAAATAATTATCGGCGCTATTTATATTTTTAGACCAGATATCATAATTTTACCCGTGGTTTGATCGCCTTCATGAAAACTATCCATAACTATAAAATATAAATTTAATTGAATTCTACAGATATTTAAAAAAAAGTTTGCTTACATCTATCTTGAGCCTTGAATTTCAAGTTTTCCGCCAGATAGAGCCTTATGAATCTAGTTGAAAAAGTATATGAATGGTAGAAGATACGAATTGTAAAAAATCTTCTTATTAATATCTGTGAATTCTCTATATAGTGTAAAATATTAATAAAATCTTGATTCATAAAAAAACGGTCCCCATTACCCCTTATTTAGATTGTTTTGTTATTGTATTCAATGAAGTTTGCATTTTTTTGAAAATTTAGATTTCCCATATTGACCAATGAAATAATTCTTGGTCAATCAATTTCTGTTTATGGAGTAAAATAAATCGGAAGTATTACGTATCTCTACACGATATATAAAATTATAAGTTGTAATAGAAAATTAAATTCAGAATATAGCGAAGATCAGAAAATTATTTTCCATAATATATTTAGCATACTTTATATTCTCAGCTTCAATTTTGGCTTGAATCAATTTTTTTTAATCTAAAATATTTAGGTAAACGGTACTCTTTATAGTTTATGGTAAAGATTTAAGCAAAAATTTATCTATTTGGAAAATATGACCCACATAATTCCCTATCAAAATTGTTATTAGTTCATGAAAGGCGCAAAAAATTAAGATATTTGTTTTTTTAATGATTAACTTAAATTGTGGAAATGGTGTTTCGTTCTAAAAAACAAATAGTTATGCTTTTAAATTTATCAATCTAATATTTTTAATGCATTTTTCTTAGCGAGTTTTTTTATCAATTTTTAGTATTTATCTTGAGATCAACTTTAATTGGCTAAATATTAGATTTTTCAATTCGTTTTTTTTTCAATTTAAAGAACAATTTGAGTTTATTAACACGTATGCAGGATAACAGGGGATAATTTTGCAATATACGTTCATTATGAAATAGTTAAGTTAAGAAGCGAAATGTATGCTTTTTTGATTTTATGCCATCTATAGATGTTGAAATACTGGGTTTTTTATGCATAAATTTAGCACTAAATAATCCATAATAAACAATATTTAAAGATATATATAAATTCTATTTATAAACCTTTTGCTTTTTATAAATTATTTCAGCACTCCTTTTTTTATTCTCAACTTTAAAAAAAAATTGCCCATAATAAAGAATTTATGTCGATGAAATAGTCATAGTATTTGTAGCAATCGTAATTTTCTTGACATTATTATGATTATTATTTGTATTTTATTCGGTGAAGAGAAACCAAAATCCAAAGCACCTCCAATTAGCAAAACAAGAGAAGTTGAGGTTGCTACAGTCGTGAAAGAAGAAAATCCCACACAGATTTATATTTTTGGGCTTAAATCAAAACAAAGTTATGCCATTCACAAATATTATAACCACATTTTCAAGAACTTTTTCTTGTTAAAAGACTTCAGAAAGCTCGTGTTCGAATACAACGAAGAATTCGTGTTCGAAATGAGATTTAAATTTATATTTGAAACCATAAATATGAAGGGATTGGAGATAGATCTTGATACAACGGAATTATTTCAAGATTTTAAACCAAATTCATCAACAGGGGATATGGACGGTGCTAATTTTGTTTACGCATTACTCAATACTTTAATAAGTTAAGCACCAGCCCTCAAGATCGAAAAGGATTCGTTTTTTGAAAAGAACGGCAACAATTTGATTTTATTGCAGGAAAAAGGAAAGAAAGACAGCATTCATCCTAAGGGTAACAATATTTTGCGGATATTTTATTTTAATAATGAGGAATCCTGTTTTTTGTTGGATGAATGAACAACGGAATTTTGAGGGATAATTTTAATCTGGTTCTTCAACCTTAAGAGGACGTGAAACATAAATCAGTAAACACGCCTTCGTCTGGAGAAAGCATGAATGTAATCGCAAGTACATCCCAGCCTAAGTATCTTATTTTTTACGTTTTTTCGAAGAAATATAATCATCCTGAAACTAAATATTATGAAGAACTTTCAAAAATTCATCGATTTTTTATTCGAAACAAAAAAAAAATATGTTTTAAATTCTTTCAATGGTTATTTTCAGCATGAAAACGAGATGAAAAGAGTTTCTTATTTTATGGACAATTCAATTTGGAAAGTCCTAGATACCGGTGAAGTCATTGATTTGAATGCCATAAATATCATTCTCGATAAGAGTGATGTTGATCTATATTTGTTTTATGAAATGGAATCAAATAAATTGGGTTTTTACAAGAAATTTTATGGTTTTTACATTCAATTGTATCTGATCTTTATCTAATACTATTAGAAAAAAAATTTAGAAAAGGTTCTAATAAATTTAACTAAATATAATGGATCTTTTAGCTAGTTTAAATATATGGGCTTTTTTGTATTTCTTTATTATAAATTGATTTTATCAGTCTATTATGTAGATAAAAATCATAATAGAGTTTGTAGTCTTTGATTTGAAGATCTATGAGGACTAGAAAAACCACGACAAAGGAAGTATAGCAGCAAAAGCGCCCAAATTAATACTGCAAAGAACAAAGAGAGACATAAAAAGAAAGAAATTAAATACATATAACATGCACATCATAAAAAAGTATACAAAAATGTTCTAAATAAAAGAATTATTCGATCAAGAGTTTTATAATCCCATCCTTATACGCTTTAAAAGTATGTCATGCCATGGTTAGCAGTAAATAATGACTTATCATAATGACAAGTTTGCAACGCAGTTGTCTTTAAAACAACTTAAGAAGCTATGTAATGAAATTATAGGAACAAAAATAGCAGCAGAAGACCCTTTTATATAATTTGATTGCGCAACCGCATAAAAAAAAATTCTTAGAATGATATATCGAACACAAAAACAATTTAAGGAAGAAAATTTAGGTTAAATGCAAATCAAGTAATCATAAAACTATACAGAAATTTACTAATCAAAAGAAAGAAAATTTAAAAGAACAAAGAAAGTGCTATTTGACAAATTAAATAAGAATGACCTATATGATCTAGATAATGCTGGAAAGAAACGCACTAGTGCCAACCATCTTAAGGATACAGCGGAAATTGCCAAGATTTTACTGAGTATTCAAATAAATTATAAAAAACCCCACCGAAAAACGAGAATCTGCATTCAAAAAATAATTCCATTACGTTAGAAAAAAAAACAAAGACTGTTAGAAATCAACACGGATTTAGAATTCTATTATAGTTCAAAAAACAAATATTCGGATAAAAAATTAAAAAACAGCGTAAGATTATGCGGCTGCATAACAAAATCTTAGACAAGAAATCAAATGTAATTTAGTTAGAAATTAAGAATAAAACAAAAAAAATCGACTTATAATTAAAATATTTGAGTTTCAGCAGGCAAATAAAAAATATATATAAAAATATAAAAATTTTTCTCACATCAAATAAAAAGGAAAAATTGGAAATCAAAGCTAATGAAAAACAAATAGCAGCATTTTCGGGTAAAATTCGGCAGTAAAACATCGAAGCGGGCAGTTTGAAAAATACCGGTAGGTTTTTATCGTAGAATGAAATATGAAGGTCTGTTTTTTGACATTTCAATGATTATAAAAAATTGTTGATTACTTGCCTAATTTTAAAGCTGTCGGATCAGATGATATTTATAACTTTTTTCTAAAGAAAATGACTTCTTTGCATCAATATGTATAAGCTAATATCACTGAGATATGTATAAATGGAAAAATCCAAAATGAATGTGTTTTATGAATGAAAAACATATAAATCTCAATGAATATTGTTATAAATAGCAGAGTTTTAGGCCGATAACATATATATAATCTCGATAAATTAAAAACCGAAATAATCACGTAAATCCTTCAATATAGTTGGAAAGATGAGACCTTTTATTCGGAAAATCAACTAGAACCTTACTGAGATACAACGAGGTAATACCAAGCGTTTAAAAACAAGTCAATAAATATTAGTATTGCAAAAAACTAAGCTGCAAAATATGATTTGATGCAATAGAAGCTTATAACTCAATCGTTCATACCTATATAATGGTGGATTTGGCAAAACTTGATCTTTCCGAGTGGGTATAACAACAAAGAAATATAAAGCAAAATTATGATGAGCGTTATACTGCAAAGTTGTTATCTATAACCTCTTCTATTTGTCTTTTGTATGGATCGTTCAAGTGTGGTACACAATGATTAATTCTTTAGAGTAAATATACCCTTTGATGAATCTTTCTATAGTATAAATTACTATTTATTTATTGAAGATTTAAAGCTGTTTCAATGACCCCGAAAATAGATAAAAGATGACAGAAAAAACCGTAAATTTCATAAATTGTATAGGACTAGGAATGAATAAATTGAAGTCAGCCACAAATTATTTTAGATATAGTGAATATGCGAATCTAAAAGAAGTTAAAGATATATATAATAAATCTGGATACTAGAATATATCAAATCAGCAATAAAAAAAGAATATGTGATAAAATTTATTAAAGAATTATATCAACAATTTAAAATCTAGTCATAAGCAACCTCTACAGCAAAAAAATCATTCAATTCATACAATGAGAACACAATCTTAGCACTAAAACACTATATATGCGTTTTTAATTAGAACCGAAAGACTTTACAAAATATATCATAGGATATGATAAGTTTAGGTGGATGAATCTATTGACTTACAACCATCAAATATGGGAAGATTTTTTTTAAAAGGTAATAAATTCGAGAGAACATTCTTGTGTTGAATTTTTATCGAAGAAAAGGTCTTTCGACAAAATTTAATACTTACCATCGATAAAGGAATATCACCAAGAAGAGCAGCTATACACAAAATAAAAGAAAATTAAAACACAACATGCATTAATAAACAAATACACAATTTTCAAATACAAACTAGACAATCCATCCATAGAATCAATTCCAGTTGAACCAGAAGAAAGTTTAATGTGGAAAATAAAAGGTCAACAACCATTTCAAAAACTCTTAAGTATCTACAAAAACCCAATTATTGAAATTGCCAAATATTCAAGGTGGCTAGAAATCGAAAACTAGTGGCTAAAAGACGAAGCAAGATTATTTTTCATGCAGGATAGAAATATTTTTTTTGATGAAAAGTTAGAATTAAAACACAATGGAGAAGCATATAAAACCGTGGACTTACTTAGCAAGCCGATTAAAATAATACCTGGCCATGAATATACATTAAGACGCAACGAAGTTGTAAGATGACATACACTTTAGGCTCATAAGAAAATCACGCTTTAAAAAATCGAAGAAAATCAGAAAAAAGACGATTCAAAAAGTAATTGAAAACAAACTAGCGATAAAAAAAGTGTTATATAAATAAAACCGGATATAAAATTATCCCATGATCGATCAGACATTTTCATAGCGATAAGAAGAAAAACTTGATCACCTTAATAGAAATAACGAGTATTTATAATCTGATGAATGTTGAAAACACGATATATTAGCTAAAGAACTCCACCTTGTTTACAAATTTAGAACTCAAATGATGCCATACGCCATAATTTAGGATGAGCTGATTACAAAATGCCATAAGCCATATATTCAGCAGTTGGGAATACCAACAAAGCATGCGCACAAATATTAGGCTAAAAAGTAAAAACTTAATTAATAAGCTATGAAAGAAAATATGCATTGAAAACTTTGCTTTTTTAGAAATATACAATTTTTCTTGAATATAAATTAAATGGTGTAAATCAAATGAACCCATAAATAATATATATAATTAGTAATATAAACCTATATTTATTTTACCAACCTTATTATTGTTTTCCTATCTTACAATTGTTGATTAATACAGTTGTATATTCATCGATTACAATGTTTTTTATATATTCGAAATGTGGGGAGTCTTTCGCTTGTATATTCAATCTTTTCTGTATTTCAGCTGCGATTTTTCCTTTTTTCTCAATAGCAGGCAATAATTTTTCTTTGTACAAAAGATGTTTTATTGTCACCCAAGGACCACATACCAAAATAGCATGTTCTATTTTTGTATTTGTCTCTGGTCTTCCTACAAAAAAATGCTGTTCGCTGACAATGTTGTTTTATTCTTTCACATTTATGGTTTTATATTTCTCTGTCTCATCAACTATTTGTTCTTTAAGCTTAGTTTCCCTACTTATTTCCAGTCTTTCTAATTCTTCATTTAAGTTTTCCTGGTTATAAAATTCGTTTTCTAGGGCGTTAGGTGAATACAAGCCTTTTTTTCCTTAAACATAATTCCAATTCCATATTCTAGCCTGAAAACATCAACAAAATTTTTCTTTCCCCTAACCATGAATCCACCAGTTTTAAGATATTCCCCAGTTTCTGTTGTTTTACTTACCTGATCATGGTTAACATAATAAACACGTGATGTAACTCTACCTTTTCAACAGTTCGAAAGGCAAAGGGCCATCGAAGCGGCTTCTTCGATTGACTCAAAATCACTTTCCTCACAGTTCTTCAAAACAACGGACGAACCACCCTTAAATTCAGCATGAAAATATAAATCACCCTTTTCCAAGTATTTATTAACCAACATATCATTTTCTTGTGCAGATTTTCCCGCTATGACAATTTTATTTTTTCTTGTAAAAAAGTAGTTAAATTTTTCAAACCAGAATATCTTTCTTTTTATCTTTTCTTTCTTTTTCTTGATTTTATTTGCTTCTTTCTTTTCAACAGATTTAACAACCTTTTTTATATTCAATCTAGTCTTATCGAGTTTTTCTTTAAGTTTTTTTTTCTGATCGTAAATTGAATTAATATTTGTATCAAAGTTAGATGAAAAATCAATATCGAAAATAATGACTTTTTTATCTTCTGTATTCATTTTTAAGCGAGACTATTTTTCTTAAAAAATCACTTTTATGAACAATAGAGTCTACGTCTTTCTCCTTTTTTTTGTGCTTTCGAAACTCTTCCAATCTAAATGATGATTGATTACGTTTATATGTCCCATAATGACCTTTTTTATTAGGTCTTCGTTATTCAGCAAAAACTCAACTTTCAAATCACAGAGAGCTATGTTTTTTTCAAGTTCTTCTATCCGCCTTTCTTGACTCATTTTAACAGCTTTTGATTTTTTATTTCCCTCGTCTTTTTTGATCTCTCTTTTATAGTATTGCTCTAATGCTTCATTAAAAGATGTAAATTGCATATGTGATGATTCTTTTGTCGAGTTATTAATCTTATATGGCACTTATTATTAAATTGATCCTTTACTGAAAATAGGGCCCCATAATTACTTATATCTATAGTTTTTTTTAACAAACGTGTAAAAAAATCGTTGTAGAGGTCCATAAACCCCTCATCGTCTTTATATTGGGTCAATTCCTCAATAATAGATACGTTTTTCTTTTGTAATTTCGCAGTATAGTTCTCTTTTAAAATGATATCTTTATCATCAATATTTGTAATTTTATAATTGATGGATCGAAGTTTATCGTATAAATTTTCCTTAATATCATCGTATATTATTTTATCAAGACTTAGCATGTCTTTCAAACCCAACTTAAGAAGCATATTGTATGAGAAATCAAGAGATATCGGGTTTAAAACATACAGTGCGCCCTTTTCTATACCAAGATTTTTAACGGGCCTAAAAACTTCAATTATCTCAAGAGAATCCAAAGAAGTTATGATTATGTTCACAGCAGCGAAAAATTCAATGTAAATATTATACTTATTGATTTCAATCAATATAACTCTATCAAATCCAATTTATGAAATCTTTTTAATTTTGTTACGACGAAGAATACTGCGCATTTTTGTGCAAAAAAATGTTAATCCATTGTTTGATTTGTCTTCCGCAGCTTCATTCAAATACTCTTTTAACAGGTAAACCCGAGCACCCGTTTCTATTAACATGAATTCCCTGATGGATAGTTTTAATACGTATATCCTGTTTGACGGGCTATATATGTTTTGAATATATGTGTTTTGTGGTATTCTTTGAAGTTCGTTTACAACCGCTCGAATATCCAAATACGTAAACCTCTGTTTCATTATAAAGGGGGATTTAACTGTGGAAATGGAAATAATTCAAATTCAAAGAATATTTTTAGATAATAAAACTCGTCCTAGTATATTTATAATGATCTTTATTAAATGAAATTTAGAAACTTCAAATTTTACAATTTTTATGAGATTAATTGTGATAAGTATATTTTAAAAACTTGAGCTTAAATTTAACGAATTCTACAATTTTTATGAGATTAATTGTGATAAATTGAATTTTTAAAAACTTGAGCTTAAATTTAACGAATTCTACAATTTTTATGTGATTAATTGTGATGAAATATATTTTTAAAAATTAAGCTTCAATTTAATGCATTCTACAATTTTTATTTTTATGGGATCAGGACTTAAATATTAAATATGATAATTTTTATTTCGATGTTAAGCTAAATTTAAAATTATTGTACGTAAGATTAAAAATATATAAAATTTAGATATGGTTGCACCTATTTACAAAAAAATACTATCAGAGCTGATAAAAATATGAAGTTTGAAATTTAACGGCAAAATTTTTGTAAAATAAATTTATACAAAACCTCATGTCGTTATGTAATATTCATTTAGTTCTTGTTGATTCTTCATGGAATGTTGCATCTGGCTAAAAGAATCAGAAAGTTAAATATTAAGCGGAGCTATATCAAGTTTCAACTGGATATATGGTATATATCTTATTATTGGTTTTGTTTATAATATTATAATTGTATAAAATGCCACTATCATTTCTCTTTAAATAATATGACATTAAAATAAAACGTGACTAAAATTAAAAGTACAATTTTTTTTAATTTTATATTAAATTCATATTTACAGGGCATGAAGTATTTAAATCCGTAATATATTTATTATATAAATTTGTAATATTTTTAGCAATTTATTATCAATTCTGTTATTACTACATATTTAAAAAAAATATAATAGAAACGAAAGAGTACGGGTTTATGATGTTTTCGTGATTGTAAAAAGGAATTGTATATTATTATGTCATCAAAGACTTATATAGAAGAGTACAAGAAGCAGTCTATGTAACATCAAAATTCAAAAATTGAGTATTATGGAACCTAGATTCATCTAGTTAGCTCAAATATTTTTATTCTATTTATTTTTAAGAACATATTATATGTGGGTGGTTTCTGTATAAATCATCATTTAAAAAATTTATGGCGCCTTTCGGCATTTACTTATATTCTTAAAAGTATAAGCTTTTATTTTTTGAATATTTGCCTACTTTTTTTGTTAAAAATTTGTTAGATCACAAATATTTATATATTTTTTGCGTTTTTTCTTGTATTTAAAGAATACTAGTTTCACTAAAAGATGTTTTCATCAGCTTTAAATAATTAATTCGCTAAATTATAACCAAAATATAGAATGTTATTTGGCGGTATAAATTTAGTATACCATCATTTCGTAAAATATGTTTTATACACTTGTAAATTGATTATTTGGATTTAACGACTGCTTATACCTAATTCACCGTATATTTTACAGTATATTTAAGCTTTTATTTATTCTTAATTATTTAACATATCTTATATAAAACATTAGCAATTTTTTTTTACATAGGGATTAAAAATTGATCTTGAATTTAATACCTGTAAAATAAGCCGAACAATTATTTATGATGTATCCAATAAAATTAAATTGGGGATGCAAGGTACCTACAGTTATAGACAAATACACAATCTGTGCCAATTTTTATTTAGTAAAACCGTCTTTGAATATTATATTTTTATTTTTATGCACGTGAAACCTTTTCTCAGATAAGTCATGCACCATAAAAAAAGTCTTGTGATTTTGCTGAGTTTTATTCAGTCCTGTTTAAAAAAAAAAACAAGATATCTTATCATCTTATAAACTTTATTTTTTTTCTGCTGTAATATTTCATATCATTATAAATATTTTAGGCTCATACTCGATTTTCATATAACAATTTATTTATTTGAAATTTAAAAAAAAAATTTATCTGACTTGAAATTTTTCATAATTTTAGATGCACCTAAGATTATTGATTTTTATTTTTGAGTTATTTGATTTTTAGCATTTTATAGTTATTCATTCAAAACTTTAGATTGCTCGCGAGAACAGATTTGGCTGATGCTTCTTTCCACTTCATCATATTTACAATCTTCTTCGATGCATCTTCTTTGCTCAAGACTTATTAGTTCAAGTGTCTTCCCCAATCCTATTGTTTGTGCGTATGCTTGCACTTCAGTTGGAATTACTAACTCCTTCATATAAGATTTATAGTATTTTGTAACCACCTTATCCTACACGTTTCGCAGATATAATTATCTAAAAATAAAACACAGGCAACATATTTTAGTGCAAATCGGTAAATACAATTGTTTTATAGCTACAATAACCCTCAAATGAACTTAATCATATACCAAATGACATGAATTCTAACATCTACATATTTTTTAGATATATAGTGGATCTATTTAATGGCAACACAGCCAATTACTATCGGGATATATTTATTATTAAATAAATAGAATAAGATGCTGTTTAAGGGAACTAAAACGCTTTAAAAGTTATTTAGAAGTTTAGTAGCTGTAATAATTTTTCATATGTTATATTAATTATTATAAAACGCAAGTATTTATAATATAAATCCCAATAACTTAGAGATGAACTTCTAAGACTCATTATATGGCATATATTTTCGATCTTAGTGTATAATATTCATTATTTGAATGTAAATCGTTGTTTAATCGATAAATTTTTATTTATTTATACTAAATATTGATTTTTGGCTAATGAATTTCTTTAAGCATTAAAACAATTCTCATTAGTGCAGGTTTAGTCAAAAATTCTTTCAGATAATAATTTTTACGATCCTTCTCAATGTATCATCTCTTTTTATGACTTGATTGAATCAATGTAATTATTTTTATTTATACATACTCAGTATTTTGTTCGAATAAAAGCCTCAATATGCATCCCAATTTTTATAAAAAAATTCATACAGCCATATAAAATTATCATGATTTCTGCTACATGTATACCTGTATAAAATATTATGTCAAAATTATAGATAAGATGTGCTTGTGGGAAATTAATATTGCATGGCTTGAAGGAAAAATCTAAAATTACAATATCAAAATTAACTCATATATTAATAGTATTTTTTGAATCTTATTGTATATTTTTATAACAGAAATTATACTAGATTAACCACAAATTTTGATACAGGTAAATATGATTCTAATTTATCGATATCGATATGATTTATTTTATAATATGACCTGGTTTTAGACTTCTGGCGTCATTTAAATTTTGTCACAAATACTTAAAATCAATCCCTTATAAAATCATTAAGGTACAAAGTTATCCCAAATTTTTTAATATATCACAAAAGCTTGTCCTCATATTTCGATAATAAATTTGATGATAAAACTGAAAATTTCTTTTATATAATCTATTAAATATTTTCAAATTCATGTAAAGATTTTTGTTATTATACTATACAATTTTATCATATACCAGAGCCGGTCGATGCATGTTTAATTAATACTCATATTTTACATTTTCCAATATTTTTTTATTGCTAAACATGTCTGGAATTGAAAAAAATAAGGACTGTATTTTCGTCTTAATGTTGTTTATTTATTAGTATTAACCATAAGTATTTTCGTGCATTATGATATGTCTGATATTTGGCACGAATCGACAGAATTAACACAATAAAAGATTCGGAATTTCATTTTTAAAGTTTATTAGAAGCTAATGCACAACAATATCATTTTTTTAATTTTCTATACTTTTATACAAAGTTGTCATTAGGAATAGATTCTATACTTTTAGCCTTTTTTTAATCACGTATAATCACCAGAATCTTTATTTTGCATTCATAAACTCTCTCATTTATCTAAAATCATTTTCGTATCCACTGATTCATCATAAATAAAACAAAGAGTTACTGCTATAGCTTTGGAACATAAATTTACATTCATATTATCAAAAATTGGTGTAATTTTTACAATTTTCATCGCTTAATAGCATTATTGCCTTTTTTTATCTTTTTTTTACAATTTAATTCGCCATACATATAAAATTAAAATATGATTAGAAAATTTCACATTGTAAATTATTTAAATGGTTCTTTTACTTATAAAATCGGCGGAATCAAATGGCTTTTTCATTTATTTTTAAATAATTTGATTAATCGATTTTGATATTTTTTCAATTATTAGAAAATCATAAATGCTTTTCGCCACAATTTCAGATTTTTCAATTTTATTGTATAAAATCCAATGTAAATAAAAACAAGGTTTAGTGAACTTTAATAGTGCTTCGACCACACGTTTTGTAATTCCAATCAATAATCGTTCAGATGTAATTATGTAGATGCGATAGGAATGGTTAGTATAATTTCTCTTTACATTGCAATCTTAAATTTCACATTCGATTGTTTAGTTTTCATCTTCTATTTTTGATTTCATATCATTTTACAATTATCTATAAAATTGAACTATAACCTTTGGGTTTAGTATTCAGACCGATGTAATATTTTTTTGTCCGTATTCACATTTTTATCATTCTTATTTTTATTTACACTATTACTTGAGACCTTTTATCATGACTTATTTAATCATTTTTAAGTATAAAGAGTATTTTTTTTATGTAATAAATTCAAATAAAAGAATTTTAAAAAACTAAATCGCAAATTATAACTTTTATGTTATAAAATTTAAGTTCAATAGTATTATAAAATACTTTTTTTTGTATAATAAATATCAATTACGAAAGTTTAAGAAAAGAAATAACAAAACTATCAAATCGCAGCAGCATGTTAATTTTTAAATACTAATAAATAAAAATAGTTTAGCAGTAAAGAAAATTCCAGAGGGGAGAAAATAGATGAAAGTATTAATATGCTATGCGCACTAGAGATCAAGAAAAGTGTTTTTTAGAGCAAAAAAGGAAACATACAACGAATAATTTAGCCTTAAAAATAATAATTTAGTTTGGCTGTAAATTTATGATTAATAATAAGCAAAATTTAAATATTTTTTATTTTTAGATTACTCTAAGTATTTTAGAAAATTTAAATTAATTAACACATATAATTTCTCATCTAAAAATTTTTTTTTATCGATAAATCGAATTCTTGAATAAGATAAAATAAAATTAATGGTTACTTTTTTCATTTATCGATGATAATGATTTTTTGTGCTAAATCGGGTGTTATAAATAAATATAGCTTATGAATAGATTGTAATTGTATATTTAATAAGAAATTTTATTTAGAAAAGCATTTAAATTTGATAGCGTTACAAAAAAAATATTGTTTAAGACTTGTTTTTTTCATTTTTTTTAGGTTTTGTATATTTTTCTTGAATATACAGAAAATTTCGAAAACATTTTAATGTGGCAAAAAAGAAACATATTCTGTATATTCTAGAAAGATCATAAAATTTTGAATAAAAAGTTACAAATAATAATTAAAGTGATAATATAGGCAAAATAAATATAAAATTGAACAAAATTAAATTCAAAGTTGATCCAGATAACAACCCACAAGTATTGTTAGCACTGTTATATAAGCAGAAAAGATTATTAATAGATTAAAAGCTTGTATAGCATAGTTAGAAACAAAAATATTCTGGTAATTTATGAGCATAGAAAATAAATTAAAATCATATTAAACTAAAATTCACACAAATGAACATAGAAAATGTTGAGTTTCAGGAATTTTAGACAGTATATTAAAGTCATATTATTATGATTATTCACATTTATCCATAGTATTATTTCAGAAAAATAACGGTTGGAATTACAATACATGTTATTGAAGTCGAAGAGTAAAATTTACCACATTTCTATGTAGAAGTTGAAATTATTAGATAAATAAGAAGCCTCGATAATATTTGATGCTTTTTTTATTTCATATAAATTTTGCTGTGCTTACATAGAAATATATTTTGATGCACACAGACAAATAAGTTCGTTCTTCCTGTGATAAACCATAAAATTTAAATCCGTTGCAGTCGATTTTATTATATCATTTACAGTTCTCAAATATTAAAACCGTACAGTTTTTAGGTTTGATTTATCTATTAATGCCTTTAAAATTTTAGATTGGATGGGAACAGGAATTAAACTAAAGTTAACGCAAACTTTAATTAATATGTATCCTTATCCGAGTGAAAAGGACTTTTTATAGCAACAACTAAAATTTAAAACATATCGAATCAAAAAATATCCTTAGTTAAAAGACGAGAGACAAGTTTTGGTCAAATCAATTGATTGATTTTCACTGAAGGACTAATTCAAATGAAAAAATTATGATTGATACTTTTTAAAAGGTTAAATTATATAATTTACCGAATTAAATAAACTTATTAAAAGTATTTTAGTGTTTATGCCCTTAGGGTTTTTTTTATGAGCAGATTTGTTAAATGCCCAAGGGAATAAGTTTACAGATCCCTCAGAATATTAAATTTATTTAATTCTGGTAACAGTAACAATATTAAACTTCAATCAAAGAAAAACTTATAGATGTTCTATAGCTCTCATGATTTATGGAGACTTAGAAATGTTAAAAAATTATGTTTTGACTATACTACTTCATCTCTTATTGATTATAAAAAAATAAATAAAAAGTTTACATAAATCACACAAAAAAATGATATAAATTAAATTGGTATAAAATATTGAATGGCATTTTATTAATATGTTTTAAGGCCATGCTTCTAATAGTTTGTAAATATATTTTTTAAATGAGATATGATGTTTTATAAAATCATATTGTCAGAATTTTACAAGTTTAATGGGAAAAGTCACGTGAAACCACCATTTATCATACAATGGCTTTAATTTTTTTGCGCCAGTATCCGGAAATCTAGCCAAGTTATCTCAGCGCCAAAATATAATATATTTTTGCAGTTATAAAATGCATTTTATCGTTGAGCTATCTGTGAGTAACTTCTGTAACATCAGCAGCTAGGTGGTATTAACTTGTGTTTAGTTATTAGAAGTGCTTATGTGTAATAAGTATTCAAATCTATAATTATTATAATTGAAAGATGATGGCATATATTATAAGAACAAAATTGGTCATATTAATTTAACGGTTTGTTTTTTAAATATTTCAAGTTTATTTATAGAAGATATTTTGGAAACTATGCATGATATAGTCTAATTATCATACTAATAGTGAATTACGATAAGAAAATCACTTTAATGTATGGATATAAGTTTTTAATTTAATAGATCCTATGATAAGGGGATTGAAAACAATATTCGAGTAAGAACAACACCAAAAATAGAAAGCTATTTGGGTGTGTTGATCAATTATATTGTCATGACTGATAAAGACTCAGAAATTGAAAGCATTTTTAAATTCTTTATTAGAAAACAGCTTTTCAGGTAGTAATACGCAACCAATTAGTTGATTCGCCAATGAAATATAATACAATCATGAAAGTGTATCATAAAAAAAGTTTATCAATAAATTTATTATTAAAAAAAAAGTTTGATTATTTAATGGGATTTTTTTATTTTAAGTGTATATAATGTATAAGAACGTAAGTAATAGTTTTGATTTCATTTTTTTTTATTTGAGAATATTTCCTTTATTATAATCATAATCTTATTTTATTGAAATTTATGTGATTCGATTAGGTTATTTTGATATTTTGGGGGGATTTCCGTAATAATACTCAAGACAGCATAAAATTTCATTATGTCATCGTAATATTATTTTTTATTTTTTTAACAGAATTTTACATCTTTTTCTATTTTTTTTATGAATTTTATAAATATTTCAATGTATACCTATTGTTTATCCATCAATCTAATGCGCGCACATATCGATGAATTGCATTTTAAATATCTTTTTAGCTCTCATGAAAATTTCAAAAATTATAAATTATCATTTTTCTACGTTTATTAAGCCATCTTTTATGTTTTTTGTAATGTTCAACTATTATCGATCCAGATTAATTTAGTATTTGTAGGGAAAATTTGAAATATTAGGAAATTTCAAATCTTATAAATGTTGTATTTAGATTTCAATCCTAAATCTGTAAATAAGTTGGCTTTAATGATAATAAAGATCATAATTATAACCATGGCATCTGCAAAAACATAACAAAATACACTAAAATTGAAAATTAGTGCATTCATATATTTTTGTAATAAGATTGTTTGCTTTATGTCAAGATTCAAATGTATACTTACAGGATTAAGACGTCGAAAAGAAAAATAAACCACAAATTTGAAATAAACATTTAAAACATATAAATATTGGTATGGTTTAAAAAAACCCTTTTACCCAGTTGCAAGACATGGTATATTACAATTCTTCAATAAAATTGCAAAAATTTTATTTCGCGAAAGCTTTTAGTTCTTGCATATAACTTCTATTCAGCGAGAAATCACTTGATAAAGTTAAAATACATAAACAGATTCACGGCGTTAAATGTTTTCAACATCTATTTTGGCCAGAATTCACCTTTTCAAAAAAATATTCAATCTTTGAAACATATTTATCAATGTTTTTTTATTTTATTAAGTTTTTAGAATCAAAAATACAGAGGAAAAGTTTGTAAAAAAATTAGATTGAACAAATTACCGGTCAAACATAATCTAAAGTATTTTTTGATTGAAAAGAGTAGAAATATTGTAAATAAATTAAAAGGATTTGGGGGAACTAACCTTCTATTAGAAATATAAATGCGAAAATGTGTGTTTTTACATTCATTTCAAAAATAAAGCATAAAATATTATTATCTCATCTATAGGGAAGTGTTAAAAAGAGAAAATTTAGAATATGCGATTTTAAAGATTATGAAATAGAAAAAATACTAGCCAAACTTACTCAATGGAACAATAAAAGATTTTTATTCAACAAATATAATATGGAAAATCACAACAGTCCATAGAATACGTAAAAATATATAATTTTTTCGAATAGCACTATAAATTACACAAATTATGTAGTAATTTTTTTAAAATGATGATTAGTTTGGCATCAAAACCCCTAAAAAGATTTTAAAATACAATTAAATCATATTAAACTTCATTAGGATAAAATCTTAGTTTTTTAACAAGCTAGTATAATTATATCATGGATCTTTTTTTATTTAAAGGTTATTTTTAAAACTTTTCATGTTTGTTGCGCAAAGCTCTAGATTACGCAAAAAAAAAGATTAGATTTATACTTTTTTTAATTCCATCATTTTTAGAATCTCCAAATGCATCTTCTATACACAAGACTCATAGATTCAAACGACCTTCTCATTTTATTATTGATGCGTAAGCTTCAGCTTCCGTTGGCATGACCAATACCTCAATATATATTGGTGATACTATATTTTTCGGTGATTTTTTGATTATAAGAAGATGTATATAGTTTTTAAAAATAACACGAGCAGTTAAACTATCGTTATTTCTATAGTAAAATACATATTTTCTATCAGCGACGAGATTTATATTATTGTAAGTCTAATAAAGATATTTAATTGCTCATTGTGTAAATCGTATCATAAACGATATTTTACAAAATATAAATCTATGTATAATTTTTTATTAGCAATTTTTAATGAAGCTAAAACTTGATTGACGAAAACAGAGTTTGTTTGTTATCTTTCACTTCTCGAAAACATTCTTTGAATTAATCTGAGAATATTCTTTTTTCAGAATCACTTAGTTCATCTTTTTTCGCAACAATATTTTTAATATAGTCTTTTTTTATGTCAGGAAAGTTGATGAGCAAGGCTTTTAGCTCGATAACAAAAATCTCTACGGTGCTTCTTCCAAGTAACGGTTATATTTTTTTAAATACGTCGAATAATTCCCCAACCCCTTCTTCGTCGATGAATGAGGTAAATAATTTGGAGATCTTTTCAATATCCTTTTCCAATTTATATCCACAATCTTCGTATATTTTAGCTCTTTTTCTCATAAGTTGTTTGAGGTATGATCTTGAAATTTCATTTATTAGTTCGAAGCAAAATGTATGAAACATATATCCATTCATACTAGTTCTATAATCCATCAGAAAATCTTCTAGCGTTATGATTCATGTTTTTACGATCTCTTCGTTATACCATTGGTCAGTAAATACTTTATCAAGCACCTCTTTGCAAGTAAGAATAATATATTTTGTTAATAAACTATTAGATTCTTTTGTAATTGCAAGAAAAATATTTCCTAAATCCTTTACCTCGTTACTTTGTGACTGTGGAAGTGAACTTACATATTGTGTTAGCTTGAGACCGCTATTACCCATCATGATAACATATTCTTCGTATCCGGGGCTGCTTTTTTGTGTGAAGGAAGGGATCAAATCCTTTTCCATGGTCTTGATCATCTCTTTGGAGAATATTGTGCATAATTTTAAGATATCCCCTGTTATAAGGGTGAAAATTTTTTTGTTTAAACTGATGGGCTCGAGTTGTTGTTTTATCAATATCAACAAATTTATAAAATTTTCCGAAACATACTTATTTTCCTCATCTAGAATAGGGGGCTGCAATCTATTCACAAATTTTTCTTTTTCATTATTTGTAATGTTTTGGATCCAGGTTCTGAAAGAAGATGTCGCTGCTCCAATATAGTCCATTATGAGTTTGACTATTCTGTCAGCTAAAAGTTCTTCTCCTAGCGTTTATTTTGCTACTTTTAACTTGGAATTTACTAGAATATAATATTTATTCACAAATTCGATAACATATAAAGCTTCATTTGATTAAACATTTTTTCATCCAATAATCTTTTCAACTGTTTGTGATATTCTATTACTATATTGTTTCAATCAACTACACCTTCATTTTTCTTTTGATTATCTTTATTCTCATATAAATTTGGTTTTTCGTTATTTTCAGTTGAACTATCTATTGAATCATAATCATTTTCGGAAGAATCCTTTTTGATCTTATCATAGTTTTCAACAGATTCCTTTTCTGTGTCTTTATCGTGTATATTAATATCTTTTTTTGGATCCTCAGGCTTTTTTTTGGATCAACTTTCTGATTTGTTAGCGCTTTATTTTTTTTTGATTTAACGTCGTTTTTTTAAACTAGAGTCTTTTTTCTCTTCTGTTGAAACACAAGCTTCATCATTTTCAGAATCAGACCTTTCCTTAACCTCATCATTTTCAAATTCCGAATTTCTCCTCTCGCAGGATCCAATAAAAGAGCCTATCGTATTTATGTCTTCATAGACTATTTCCAAGGTTTTTATATTAAAAAATTGGCTTCTCAGCTTGTCAAATCTTCCTCTAACACAATTTCTCAAAGCACTTTCAAATTTTATTTTATATTCACTTTCTTTTCGATTAAAATACGAATAATACATATTATAAATTTCATTTAACATACAGTCATCACCCTTGACTCTTTTTTTTACTTGTCTTGTAATTTCATCTCTAGATTCTTCGAGTCTAATAATAAATTCAATCTGCTTTAATTCCTTCCAAATGATCCTTGTTTAAATTCAAATTGAATAGAATCTGGTTTAGCTTGTTTCTATATGAAGAAGATCTCTTATTATATTCTCTTCGAGTAGACGCTATTAATGGACCAAGTTTGTCTTCTATATCGCTTGGATGCTTAAGTATTTCTTGAAGCTTCTTTATCGCATCTTCCATCCCTATTTTGGTCTAAAATTAATTGAAAATATTTAACTTGAAATATTAGATTTATCTAAATGTGCAAATTCATAGATTAACGTGTTTAGACTAAAAAAATGTTGTTTCTGATGAATAAAACACCAAATTATTGAGATTTAAAACATTTCATTATACATTTAAGAAAGGTTTTAATGGAACACAGAAAAGGATATCATTATATTAGCCTACACCTTTTTCATAAAAATATTTGTTTTCATTTTAGATTTAATAATATTTTTACGAATTTTGCGTACTTTGGAAAATATTTGGTCTTTCACGCATGAATTTATCATGAATGACGCTAAAAATGGGTTGTAGGGGTATCATTGGAAATACATATAACATATAATGTGCATTAAAATTTCTTTTGTTATATTAGGGCAATATGTGTTTTAACAGATATAAATATTTTATGTGTATTTATATTTCTATCCTTTTGATATCCTAGGATTAATAAGTTTATCAGCGGAAATCTGTATCTTAACGTATATGTATTTTTGTTTTTTTTCATTACATGGGTTTAACTCTTGCTACAACGGAAAAACATATTATTAAAAATTGTATTTTCATATTTTGGATATCCTAAGGCAATTAGTGTTTTAATGGCATTTTTTTGATATAGTGTGATTTTTAGGTTTTTTATTATCTTATGGTTAATTTTTGCTTCAATATTCTACACTCATTTTCTATATATTTATGCTTGTATCATTTTATTTTGATTTTTTCAGCTAATTGAGTTTTCGATGTTAAGCATATTAGTTATATTTCTATTTTTATCCTTTTGATATCACAATTTTGTTTAGTGTTTCAATGGAAAAAATATTATAGAAACCCTATTAATATACTTTTTTTTCGATATTATCAGATTAATTGAATGTAAATACTTACATTACCGCAACATATCATCAAATCATAAGCTTAATAATCATTTAAATTAACAAGTATTCTTTAGAGGATAGCTTCGCGCTGTTAAAATAACCTTTTAAATAATTTACCCCAAGTTTTTTATTGTTAAATATACAAACAATTTCCCTAATCTGAAGATGCAAAGTACATTTTATGTGTAATATCAGAGCCTTCATCAATATATATTCCATCTTTACTTTTCAAAAGTAAACTTGTATCTGAATTTTTAAAGACCTTATAATCTATGTATTCAAAATTATCCATAATATTTTTTTTGGGAAACCATGGCCTTAGACCTCAAAATAAAATAATTATGACAGAAATTTTATAACTGTTATCTAATACGAAGTTCAGATGTATCAATGGTTTTCTGTTTAAGCACAAAGTCAAAACAGCGTTCGCCTTTATATTGAAATTTGATTAAAAATTTACATGTTGCAAACGTTAAAGATATATTGTATTTTTAAGTTAACTAAAAAAATTCTTGGTGAATTTTATTTTTCTATGTCTAGAATGTGCAAGAAAAGAATTAAAAGGATTAGAGCACAGAATATCCCGAAAAACACTAAAATGCGTCTCATCCTTAAAAATAATCAATTTTCTGGGATTGATACATTCAATATACTTTTCTATCTTTGGAGTCCTTGCATCTGATAAGGAAATTTTACTAGATTCTTAGAGGTCATTTAGGCTTATATCGATGGAAAAAAAAGAACTTATATTATTTTCTTCGAATAATAATATTATTTTGACCCTTAAAAGTTGAACTAATCTCTTGATCTGTTTGACATTACGCAAAAATTTGATGCTAAGCTTTTAATATAGTGTTAGTTATTTTTGATATGGATGTGTTTAGAAGGGATGGGGGCATATAAAGTGCAAACATAATTTATATAAGCACAAAAAAATTTAATTGTGCTTAAAAACTGATTTGAGCTATATGCGTATAATTGTAGTTTTTTGAAAAGCCAAATATTTAAATTTTAATGCTTTAAAGTCTCACAAATTTTCAATCAATATCTACTATCATACCAAAAATTACAGTTTTAGATGAGTACATAGTATAAATCAGCTAATGTATTAGATTCAGACACTGTAGTTTTCTTAATTTTAATGTTAACATTGTGATAACTTTTTTATTTACTAATTGAACAAAAAATAATTAATATGTACTTTTTAGTTATAGGTAGGTTTTAGTATTGTAATTTTAGATGTTATCTTCAAGAAAAGCTTGATTATTTCCCACAGAGTCTATTCTATATGCTGTTGACTATTTTCTTAGATATTACTCTATATGCCATCTATTTTCAGACTTATTGGTTCGAGTGTTTTCCTCAATGTTATAGTTTTAATATATACTTAAATTAGGTTTGAAACTACGAGTTAAAAAAAATTTATAATATATGATTTTAAATAATATATTTTTTTCAAAACATGTAAATTTTGGAACCCATATAAAATCTTAGTTGAAAAATATACAAAAATCCTTCCATTTTTGATTTCTTAATTTTCATATTAAACAGACTAATATAATCATTTTATTGAAATATTGGACTAAAAACGTAGAAAAGAACAAAAATGAATTTGAATATGAAGTTACTTTGAAATATCATCTGAACGAAGAGGGGCTATGTAACAAGAACGAAACATATGTTATGTGAATTATAAAAATTCAATGACATCCAAAAAACGTATTGAAGAAAAAATGGTAAGAATATTCATTATTCACACTATATTGCAATGTTATTTCTACGTTAGCCGTAAATATCATCGAAGAAGCATTTTACCACGTAATAAATAATATAATATAGAGTTTTTAAGACAAAAATTTCTTAATAAACACACTTGATTTTCGGAAGCGTTCAAAAAAATATGTATGATTTTTTTCAGTTTAAGTTCAAAAGAATTCTTAGTTAGAAAAATCTAATGAATCAATTAATCTTCAGTTAATATGATAGTATAGAATTTTTTGACCCGCAAAAGGTGATACCGTGATATTATAAAAAATATTTTTTGAATATAAACTGCATTATTCTAAGAATTAAATAATGTAATGTCACGTATCATATTTTCATTTACCTTTGAATTTGTTTTATATGATGATTTAAATTCTACAAAAAAAAAATAATTTGACTAAAGATGATTGAAAGATTAGATATAGGTAAATTGAAACCACATATTTTAAAAAGACATATTTTAGTGATATTAACAAAATATGCGTTATTTAAAAATCATTTTATGTTTATTATACTGCATGCCTTATATTGTTTGAGCTTTGTAGAGTTTTGTTAAATATCCAGAATATAAGATACACAATTATAGAGTAATTTCTTTTATATATTCATTAGCTTAAATAATAGGATTAAATGCGTTCTTGATTTTACGGAAAATAGGGAAGATGTGGAAGTATAGAAAATAGGGGGTTGCTTTCGCATGCACTATATGTTTTGATCGATTGTAAATTTTGCATATTTTAAATATATACGTTCAACTTAATACATATTTCTGTATAAAGATAATAATTTTAAAAAATAAGGTAGATTGTGCGAAAAAATAGCATCATTCATAAAAAGGTAGTCTTTTCCGGTGTATTTTTCCACAATACACCAGGTGATCAAATTTTTAACAGAAATACGCATTGAAATTATGTATTATATAAGATTTTATTTACAGTCAAGAGGAATAAATTATTCCGTTTAAGTATCATAAGGATTCATAAAGTTTAAATAATCTGTGAATTTTTTTACTTTGATCATAATTAATATCACTGGGGGAATATATCCTTATTTTTTTAAATATACAGAATATGCAGTTATTTTTATAGAATAATAATATCTTTATCAAAAAAATTACATTTATGTAATCATGAATTAAAGAAATATCTAAGTAATACATATTTATTTACATGTATAGCTTAAGAATAAAACAATAAAAATAATTATAAATCCCTTAAAATAATAGAATATGTGATTCTCTGGGCTATAATTCCCGTTATTTGCATCAAAAATAACGAAATTAATTGAAAATATAAACAAAATTTTATAAAATACACAGAAATCTTTTCCTCGGAAATTTGAGTAAAAATTTGTTATATATGTGAGATGAAAATCCACAAAATATAAAATATCTTGTTACAAAAATTTCATTAAACGGATGAGTATTTTTTTTATTGAAATAAAAAATTTAAAGTTTTTTTTTAACAAATGTGTTCCGTGCAAAGTGTATTTATCATTTTAAAAAATCAGCAAATATTTAGGGATATGAAAAGGTCGAAATCATGTGAATAACAAAGCTTTTCTTTAAATCATTTCAAAATTTTAATAAATCACATTTTTGACTGTATGTTTTTAAAATCGCTATAATTTTTAGATAGAAGAACATAAAAAAACACATCACAATGTTGATTTCGCTAATCCTTTTAATCAAGAGATCACATGTTTCTTATCCTGTGACACAAAATTTTTGGAAGTAAAGAGCCTCTGAAATAATTACTGAAATATTTTATTTTAAAAATTTACCGTAATACATAAAATAATGGGAAAAGAAAGTTTATTGTATTCAAGTTGCTAAATTTCCAGATGGAAAAAAATATTCAAAAGATAGATTTAAGTTTATCTGGGTATTTTTTTATAAATTATTATATTTTTCTGTCTGAATAAAACTCACCGACCTATAAGATATCTATTTTTAGCTATGTTTTATCAATCAATTTTGTGTCTTTTAATAAAAATTTTAAACTATAGTGTGAAAAATTGAACTCTAATACAAAAGCATTTTGTAGTATAGAAATTCGAACTATGGATTTTTGCTCTTCCTATTTTTTCTCTTAAAATTTACTTTGCATAATGCTGATTAAAATGAATAAAATCAATTTTTTATTAAAAATCTAGCTTGGATATACTAGAAGCTGAAAAATCTTTTAAATGCGTTATTTATTAGGTTATAAAATAGATTTAAGGCTCTATAAATCCTAAAAAATACGTATTATATTCATTTATATTTATCTTATTTACCCATACACTATTTAGCATTTTCAGAAAAGCATTAATATTGCTTAAAAAAATTGCAGTAAAAAATCCATTTTTTTACTTGTTGTAATTGAATGGATTACATATATATAATTTTATAAAGAAAAATCTATTTTAAATCCTTTTTCTGCACCAGATTTATAGATTCGCAGATACATTAGAAACGCAAACTATGACCTAAAGCTAGTCACAAAACATTTCATGGATTGAAATAACCACGTGGCTATGATTACATGCCCATATTTGTTTTATAATGCCATTAATTAGATAGATAAGATTATATTTTACTTTAAATATAGGATTGAAACGACGGTGTGTGTTACATTTTTGCAGTGAAATGTAAGAAATAAATGGTAATATACCTAATAAACAAGAGTAAAAAAGTAATCTCATAAAGAAATTGTGCTATTTATAAAACATCGCAAGATTAATATTATTTTAGAACGAATGATTTTCTGTTTTTTATGACATAAAGCTTGCATTAAAATTAAGAATATTAAAATAATAATAGAGGAATCAATATGTTTTTATGGATGGATAAAGGTAGAACAAAATAATAAAAGTTGACAAGAAACGATGTTGCTTAACAAAAAAGAAAAAATTTATACAGTAAAAGATAGCAATTGGTATCTTGGAAAAACAATACATCAGCAATTATGTATGAAATTAACAAAAAAGGCATGCAATTATTTTAAGAATCTTAAATGCAAATATAATAAATCTTCAGGGACAAAAATCAATTTTAAACAACTAACGACAGTGCAATATAACTTGCAAAAAAACATAAAATGTTCTTTTAATAAGATCAAAGAGCTCTTTAAAGTAGTTAATCGCATAAGAAAAGTTCTTTCTGCAGAATACATATATTTTATGCCCCAAAAGAACATATGATTTAAAAATAAAAGTGCTTGGAATAAGACGAAGCAATACTATATTTCATGAGAAAAAATAAATTAAAAAGATTCATTAGATACCGAATATTACCACATAAATATCACAAAGAAGAACAGCAATGAATAATATCAAGGAGGGCATAAAATACACTTGATAATTATAAAAGTATATTTATTGAAACATAATAATATATAACCTGTGCATAAATCGATTTAATGAAAAAAAATAATGTATGCAATAAATTAAAAAACAACAGCAATAAAGGTTTTTAGAACCGTAAAAACTCGACAATATATGTGGTTGAAATGTAAATATATTTTCGAAGTGAATTTAAGAAGTCAAAGAAGGAGCTGCATAATTTTATATTTATCATGGAAATATGTTTACCCGAGAAAATTCAAAATTTTAATGCCGTAAAAAGAAAAATATTGCATGTAAGTTATATAAAATTTTATAAAAAAAATTCGAGCAAATATGTACACTGATATCTAATGAAGTGGTGTGATTTATCTAATTTATGCACACGAAAAATTATAGTTTAGATGTTATAAAAAAATAACAGAACAGACAGTTCAGGAAATAATAGAAAACAAACTAGTTATTATAAAGTTAAAGATCATAATAAAAACTGAAGTAAATTATCGCATATTTATAGTATTGTAAAAGTATTAACCTATTCAAATTAATATAAATATTAAGTCTCAATCATCAGACATGACTTTATAATAAAAAAAACCTTGCTGTATGATCTATTTGTTGCTAAACTCACCCTAGATAATCTAGACAATTATGAATTTTACCTTTTTTATTTGCATTTGATAGTTTAATCACATTTCTGCATAGTATATATATCAAGGTTTGGTAACACATATTGAAGAAGAAGCATGCCCATAAATAGTAGTATTGAAAATAAAAACATATATATAAGCCTTTAAACGTTAAGACGCATATTTTAATGTTGAAAAAATCAGAAGATATAAAAAAGTATTAGCTAAAAATTATCTTAAAGGCATGTCATAAGTTTTGCTTTAAATAATTTAAGATGCAAAATAATACTAAATTGAATTAATAAAATATGTAATAAAAATAATGTTCTATTAGGGGAATAGGGATGCCAACGGTAGCATATGGATAAACAATGAATATTAAAAAAAACACTGAATGAATACGCTTTTAGCGTAAAAGATATATTGAGGAAAACTTTAAGAAATTAATGTTTGAAAAAAGATTGCAGCGAATCTGTAATATAGAGTAATCTATAATTCCGCCAACAAATGTAAAATTTTAAAGAAAAAACCGCTTTTAATTAAATAAAACACCAAATTATAAAACATTGTTAATACTACTTAAGATTTTTAAATATTTGTAACTCAGAAAATAAATTTGAATGATCAAAATAATTAATGGAATTATCAAAGATTTTTACTAGAAGAAACTCGAAGTCACAAACTAGATCGAGGCGTATATAAAAATTTTTTGATTTAGAAAATACCTTGAAGTTAGATATTGAAAGGCGGATAAGTATTTAAGAAGAATTCGAAGAGAAAAAGATAGCCGAAAGTATAAATACGCTGTGCGCACGGGAATCAAGCAAGTTATGCACGGAATAAACTGATATTATAACCATATATTAGGCTTATTAAAAAATTAAAATCGTTGTAGATTTTTGGAGATGGCATAATTTTTATTACTTCCAAAAAACAAATCAAAATCATGTTTATTAATAATGATAAAGAATTGAAGAGAATTAAATTCTATAATAACGAGAAAAAGGTAATTTTAATTATAAGATAAAAATATTTCGCAAAATCATAATATTTCAAATACATTTTATATAAAACAAAAGCTAAATCGACTAATCATCAAAAAAAAACTTAAATTTCGGCTTTATTAAATTAAAAAAAAAAAGGTGTTGTACCCTACGTAACTAAAACCACACTTATATATCAACTCATAGATTTTATATATTACAATTAAAGTATTTAAGTGTTTGAATATAAAATTCAATTTGGCAAAAATTTTCTCAAATTAGACTTTTTCAACACTTTTTGTATAAGTATATATCAGAAGATGATATTGAAGGGTTTTATATAAAAAGATACATTAAATATAAAATTTGCCCAAAAATTTTAATTGTTCTTTTTTTATTCATTATAATATTATGTATTTTAATAAAAATTAAATTGTATTATTTAAAATTGGAAATAAATTCTTATAGATAATAGGTGTCTTAAGTAAATAAACAATGTGATCTAAAAAAAGGTATGAGTAGGCATTACAAGAAGATAATTTGTAAGAATTACTCATATAAAATCATGTATTGTATAATTTCTTGGATTTCAAATGGTATTTATTTTAAGCATTTAAAAACAATTAAAGCGTAAAAAGTGGTCAAAAGGCTTTTTTTACAGTTAAATGTTCTAGAAGAATTTCAAAATTATCTGGTATAAATAATATAATAAAAATACAGCAATTTAGCTATAATTTTATACATTTTGTATAATATTATATTGAATCTGAATATCTTTCAATAAACAATATCAAATACTATAAAAAATCGCATCAATATATATTTACCGAAAAATAATTTTTTACAGGTTATAGTATATATTTGGATATTTCTTCACACAAAAGAACAGTGGATATGTAATTATAAAAAACAATTCGGTGGCTATGTGGACCCCTGCTTGGTAATTTTTATTTATAAAACCGTAACCAAGTTGAATATGTTTTTTGGGATTCTGAACTAACATTTTTATTGATCTTTATTAAATTTTTATGCTTTTATAACATAAGTGATTTTTTGTTATTTATTTTATCGCATTAAAAAAATATATTTGGAAACATAAATAAAATCAAATAATTATATCCTATCTCCAAAAAAAATTACTTTTTAATTTTATATCTTTAGTTTTATTTGATAAAGGTGATATTAAACCTTAAAATATAGAATCTTCATTTTCATTTTTGTATTATATTATTTTTTATTTTTTAGCCTATTTACGCAAAAAAAATCAGCGAAAAACAAAATTTATGTTTGTATCTACATCTATTGTCTTAGAAGAAGCTTTCAAAATATTAATTTTTTTCAAAACTTATCTAAAGAATACGCTTACTTTAGTCTTTTAGGATAATACAAGTCGAAATTAAACGGTTTATCACTTATTTATCATCATAAAAAATTCACGGTAGATTTATTTTAATTTTTTGTAAATATTATTTATATTTAAGAAGAAAACGTGGTTTTTTGAGCACTAAAATTTTGGAAAGTATTTACTGAATAGAAAAATATTTTTAAGACATATCTTAATATGTTAATTTGGCCTACATCTCTGAATTTTTTTTTCTATTTGTCCATTATTCAAGATTTACTTGATTTGCGTTATTTTTTCTAGAGTGAAATGATCGTAGAAAGTAATATTTAAGGCGAATATTATCTAAAAAATTGCACACAAAAATAAAAATAAAGGATTGAATCAAAAGATTCGCACCCCGAATCAGTGAAAATAATATATAAAACCTGTAATTGAATATTTTTTGGTTTTATAGCTCATAAAACCAATTATATTATTTACCACCACTTATAATAATTATAAATTATTAATCATTGATGGTATGAGGGCATTTATAAAAAGACGGAAAATATATTAAATTTTTTTTTCTTTTCAAAAATAAGAAAATATGATGAAAACTTATATTAAAGGTATTTATTGGGAGGTATGCATATTCTTAAATTCTAAATCACTAATATGCATAAAATATAATTTAAGTAAATAATTTATAATTTTTTTTTATTAGGCTTTTTTATATATGTCTCTTATACTAATGCTTCTTACCATCAAAAAAATTACTAAAAAATGAAAAAACAAATGTCTCGTTGTTGAAAATAATATTATAAAAATAAAAATATTTTATTGATAGATTCTTAACTTAAATAGTATTTTCTGCTTTATAACTTCATTAAAAATAGTAGTACCGAAAAGAAGCATCTTTCGTTGAAATTACAATATACTAAAAAAATTCTAGCCATTTTCACTGCATCTTACCAAAGAAAATAAAATTCAAAAAATCTTACAGCTTCTTTAGTGATTTTTTGGTTTTTCATTTATTTTTTTATAACTTTAGCATCTAAATTCGTAAAAAACACAAAAAGTTTAGTTTCAATGGGTAAAATCTTGTCCTTGATATAAAAATACAATAAATTTTATAACATAAAGTTTTATTATGGATCTTATCTAGTCTCTAGTATATTTAAAACGATTGTTTGATATTTATCTGGGATAGAAAAAAAATTACCAGAAGGCCTTTTCACTTAAAAGAACATAGTTCATCAAACAAAATATACCAGAACCAAGAAGGAAAATAATCTTGCTTATGCGTATGTTATTAATTTAAAAAAATATTTTCATAAATCGATTCGAGGTGGAAAAAGAAATGCATTGATATAAAGAAAAAATGCACCTATAAAAGGGTGAAATCAATAATTGAATTTTATTTGGTCATCTTTAGAGGTTATATCTTTTTAATGTTTATAATGGATTTCAACACATCAAAGTGTAATATTTTATGACGAAAATAAAAATACATATTACATTAGAATGAATGAAAAATTATGAAAATAGCCAATATAATTATTATCCGGAAATTGAACAAGAAAATAAGATTTGAATAAATTGAAAGAAAATATTGTTTTTCAAAGATTATTATGGGTTAATTGATGTATAATTATTCTATACATATTTTAAAGACATGATAAATAACATTTTCTTGGAATAAATCGATTTTAAATAAGATGGAGATTATCAAACACCACAGAAATTAAGTTCGAAACCGATGTAATAGTTAAACTGAAATTAAAAAATTTAAATAATTTTGTAATATGATGAACACACAGTTCTGGTGATTTTTGGGAATTTATTTAGATATTTATTGATAATATAATTTAGATATGGTGTAGTATGGTGGCTAAATAGGAGGGCTTGTATATAAATATACAGAAATGAAATTTTTTATTTATATAATTAAAAAAAATTTCGGGTCCTGGCTAGAGAGCTTCTTATAAAGAGTAAAATATAAGAATTCATTTTTTTAAGTATTAGATAGCCACTTAAAACATACAGAAAAGATATTTACATATTTTCAACACCATTTACACGTTCAAACTTAGTTAATGAAAATATCCTTTTGCATTTTATATTCTATTTTTAATAGCCATTCTTAATTTAATACCATTTCCCCCTTTCCACCGTGTTGTATGAGCATCTGTATTAAAATCTTAATATAGGATTTACAAACGTATTAACAGGTATAATCTCATCATAAAATCTCTTGAATGGCTTTTCTTCCATCCAAATAGATAATGAATCATTTTTCGATATTTTTTTTTACAGTACTAGTATTTCTCTTAGCTAAATATTTTGTAAAAAAATTTCTTGTGCATACATTTCTATACCTATGATACAGAAAAATAATAAGGCTCGCGGATCCTTATTGTATTTTAACTTGTAAATTTTATTTTAATCAACTTCTGAAATGTACCTTCCCCCAAAATTTATTTTTCATGGGGCTATTTTCTTCGAAAATATTCTTCTAAGAACTATACGTCATTTGCTGGCGATTTTTATGAAACATCGGTCCTTTCAAATATACTTATTATTGGTGATTATAATAAAAAGATAAAAAAATAGTTTATCGTTTGTAGATTTCAATTTTAGTATTAAAAAAAAAATTATACACTTAGGACATTCACAACATACATTTATTTTTACAACACCTATATGGGATTTGAAAGACAGTAAATTTAGGCATATTCTGAATTTTTTTGCAATGAAATTACGTTTTTAGCCATTAAAAAGTTTATTGCACTTTCTTATTTTGCAAATGCATCATCTAATTTAAATAATTTCTTATATTTAGGGTATAAAGAATGCCAAATAAAATTATTAAAAATGTGATGGCAAGAAAGATTCGGAAAAATCAGACGGAAATAATAAAGTTGCATTTAATGGTTAAATTTCAATTCATTTAGACATTTAAATTGAAAATCTAAGTGAACGTTAACTTTGAAATTATATAAATTTGAATTATTTGGTGCAAAACAATAAGATTGGCCCAGAATAGAGATCAAAAAATTAAAATAAATTATGATATATATCAGAACTGTGGAAACATAAATTTTGAAATAAAATATCGAATTTAAAAGATATCAAGATAATCCATAATTTTAAAAAAAAAGAAGCGGATACAAAGGAATAACAAATAAAATTTTGTCAAAACTTTCTTTCTTAAGCTCACTAAATAAATCACATTAAAAAGTGGAAAAAATATGAAATAACGTCATATATTCCCAAATTACCTTGACATTCGTTAAATACTAACAGTTTATCAAGGTAGTAAAATTAGAATATGATATGACTTAATTATTATAATACCAAATACGATATATGACAAATTTCATGATCTGTTAAAAAGACTTAGCATAAAAATGTCATTTTTAAATACAAGTGTACATTTTTAGGGAAATATATTCCGAATTGACAAGAAGATGATTAATAAACGTTATTATAGCTTATAATCTATTATATGAACTTAAATTTATGTAAAAGTCTTTTGAGTTCCTTTTATATAATAAAATGTAGTTTTTTTAATGAAAAATTTTTAAATTATAATTTCAATACGGTTGGAATAAAAAAATATAAAATTTATTTTGCAAATTTGATAGTTTACATACTCATATTTTAAAATTTTTATAATATCTTCAAAGTATTTCTAATCTTGGTCAAATAAAAAAAAGTTAATCTCATCAGGAACTAAAATTAAAAATTTATACTTCCGCGGTTTTTACCCTTAAAATAATTTCTTCCATAATTTTTCATATTGTTTTAGATGAATTTTTATAATTTTTTAGATAACTTTTTATATTTTCTAGCGAACTATTTAAAAAAATTGCTCATAAAAAACAGAATAAATCGAAATATCACAAAACTATGATCTTAATTTTTTGTTGTATTTTTGAGTACAATGATATTTCAAACCGTAAATTTAATGGGATTCCTAAAATGTAAAATTTTAATTTTTTGTATTAAAGAAACAATAAATATTCGAATGTTAGTGTGATCATAAATATTTTTACGTCAGAAAAGAGCTGGCTTATTAAATATAAAGCTTCTAAAGCGCTTTATATGTTTTTCTTACGTTATAATATTGTTTCTCTTGATATTCTTTGTAAAGATTAAAACAAGCGCTTTGAATTATCAGAATTAAAATTATAATCTATTTACAATGTACTAGTTAATTTCATAAAAAAGTCTTGTTAAACTTTGAAAAATTTCTAGCTTAATATAAAAGAAGCATTTTAGTGAAGCTAAGATCGTATATCCCTGTCATGCTGCATAAATATAAAAAGAAGCCATATTTTATAAGACTGATAGTATTTTTTTAGCCCTTATATCTATATTTAGCAAAAGTGATTTTGTTTGCACAAGTTTTTTTATAGATCTTTTGGGCCGTAGTCAAATTATTTTTGATTGAATTTTTTAGTGTTAAAAGTGTTTATAATTCAACTATCACACGTTTTCATAATAAATTATTCTCTATTTCTTTCCGCATCATACAAAAACATATAATAAAACATTCAGAAAGAAATTAATGATGCAGTTTAGACTTTAGAATAAATCGAAATATTATTATAGATGAACTTATCATAAACATTTAAAATATCCACTTTTCAAGCTTTAGATCAATATATTTAAAATGGGGCATATAACACAAAGCTACAGGTAATATATTTCATAAAATGTTATTCATATAGTATCTTTAGATGCATTGCAACCCTTATTGCTGCCTAATTATCTACAAATATAGTTCATATGTTAAATAATTCGTACTTTTACAAATAAAACATTTGAAAGAGTCAAGAAGCGAGATTTTAATCAAAATAAATTCAAGTGAAGCTTTAGCGCATCTAAACTGCTGAAACATGTTCAAAGAAATAACAAATGTGTTTTTTTATATATTTAGAATATTTATTAAAAAATAAGGATGATGTATGACCGATTTTACAAGAATATTAAAGTTGGAAAATTGTGACAGTTAAACCATTTATAAACGATTTTGCTGCCTTTATAAAAAGTCCAAATATGTTGGTCATGATCATAAATAATAATAGAGAATACAAACCTTTTTATGAAAATATTAATGGAATCAAGATGGTATGCATTATAAAATAGGCAGCTTTTCAGACTTTTCAGAAATAAATCTTATGTTGTTCTATAAACTTATTTCAATATAATTTTTCACTTTAAAAGTGTCAATTCAATGACGAATAATTTTGGTGCTCTTTTTTGATATTTCTATTAAGATTTTAAATTAGAAAGTATAATCTTTTGAATTGTCATTATTAAGTAAATGCAAACTTCATATTTTTCATTCGAAGCTTTCTTATGGCATAAATTAAAATTACATTTTACTTTATTTTTTTAATATTATAAAGTATCTATGAACATACGTTCAGTTTTTCAGATCTAAGTTTATTATGGTTTTTTGTAGAATTTAGCATTAATAAAGATATCTAATTATAAAAAAAATATAGCTTATTTCTAATTAGACCTAAACATATCATTTTTACTTCATTAATTTTATTTGATAAAGTTACAAATTCATCAATCTTATAATATTACATCAGAAATAATACAGATAAACAAAATTAAAATAAAGCATTGATGGAAAAGCTAATCAATAGCGCCCGCATCTTATGATATCAGATTTGTTTATACACCGCTAAAAATTAAATCTAAGAATCAAAGTTAAGACTGTTGCATATGTACACGTATTTCAATCTAAACCATCACATAAGAATATATTGTAATAAAGACCTTTTAAAGGACAACCGCTTGTAGTTGTGCTTGACGAAAGCTTTAGATAAAAAATTTAAAATTTTTCTTACAGATTTTATCACACTATAGTGATTTGAGCGAAAGTATACTTTACATGTAAAGGTGGTTAGAAATTAATAAAAAAATTAATTCAACATTAATAGGTTTTTTAAATTATATTTACTCACTTTTGTACCTTTTCTTTTCGCTTTGGTTCCTAATCATTTACAAGACGAGCTGGTTTTTTATGCCGATATTTGTAATCTTTTTAATATTTTCTCCGCTTTATAACTTTATTTATAACCATTTACATATAAGATTCAGGCATTTAATTATAATCATGTCTATAACTAGTTCTTTGTTCATTGATTTTATCTTGATATTTAGAAGATAAAATCGAAATTATAGGCAGATAATAGCTTTGAAATTTATTCTCTCGGTCTCCACATTCTGACATATATTTTTTATCGGTAACTGTCTCTTAGTTCATATCGATTTTGTTTAAAATGATCATTTAAAAAACATTTTTATATTATCGTGTTATTTTTTTTAAATATATTTTCCGTCTTCTTTAATTTTTTTGCTCTAAAGATATAACATTGTTTGCTCTGGTTTGCAAGAAACCGGATAAACATCCATTTTTCAAACCAAGATTATGTTTTTTAATATTCATATGTTTTAAAATCGATAAAAGAATTCTTGCTCTATTATAATCCTACTTCGTAATGTAAAAATCGTTACTTTTCTTTTTAAAATGAATTTACAACTGCTAGAACATAATCTTATTTATTTATGTGTTAATTTTCTTTTGATCAATTTATCTATTTAGACGTGGTCAGCCCATCGGAATATTGCCCAACTCGTTGATGCATCTTTTGACACCTTCCCCTGATCTATCTTCATCAACTGTTCTTCTCCGCTTAAATGATTTGGGTTCAAGTGTCTTGCGGAGTGTGAGAGCTTGCATGTATGCTTCTACTTCGTTCGTGATTTTTAGCTCTTTAATATATTTTTTTTTATAATTTACATGTAAAAATATTTTTTATGTGAATAAGAATATTTTTTAAAAAATTACAAATGATTTGATATTTAAAAATGACTGGTTTCATATGTTTTAGTGTCAGAATTTAAATTATCTTACATAAAATAAATTAATAACAATTTAATAAGAATAAAATCAAGTTAATTACTAAATTTAATTTGTCTTTCATCTTCATTTTTTAAACATAAAATGCATGATATTGAAATTTTAGCTTCATTAAATATTTGCACAACGGATAAATATCTGATTCTGTTCGAACTTTTTCAAAAGATTTATTAGCATAATTTATAAATATGATTTTAGGAAATTTTAGAGTTTAATTTATTTTTATTACGAAAATATTTATCTTTCACAAGAATCACATCCGTTTAGGAGTAAATTATTAGAATGCTTCAAATAAATCAAGCAAATCGAAATCGATGTATAATTTTAGCGCAGTAAATATTAAGTAGCATACTTTCTTTATGAAAAAATACATTTTAATGCCAAAATACGAGTTTTATATGGATATATTGTTAAAAAACTAGAGTTAACATATAAGCTTTTATATTATAAAACATATTTTTACTTATAAGAATATGCATAAATCTGATTGTTCAATGTTTTTTAAAATAAATATAAATAGCTTACTCTATGCCGAAAGATTAAAATTAAAATAATTCTGACCAATTTGTATATTTTTATGTAAATTAAATGAAAAAAAAATTAAGATAGACATAAAATCCAACGTCTAATAATTTATGTTTAGGGTGATTTTCAAGCCATATGAGATATTAAAGTCAATAATTACTATTACGCTGAGTATATAATATTTTCTCTTATGTGTATAAATTTAGGGCGAAATTCAACATCTGATATTGCATCGGAGAAGATTCAAAAAATAAAAATTTGTATGATCATAGTGATTAAATTTAACAAGTATAAAATATTTCAGATCAAATTTTCATCGTATCTATAATTTATTTTCAAAAATCACCATCAAAAAGTTTTAATTATAGCAACTCACCGCCCCTTTAACCTAAGAATCAGTACTTTTAAAGTCGAAACTAGCTTAAAAATTTCTTAAGGTGTTGACACTTATTATACAGCGAATAGTCGGGCTCGAATGCATATTGTTGTATGGTTTCTGTTCTTGGTATGTAATTCTCGCAATCAAAAGTTTTGTAAACAAAAAAATAGACATTTAAAATCAATATGAATGGAACGTAAATTACACAGTATGTAATTACAGAACAATATAATTTGAATTACGCCGGGAAGCAGTTGTTTTTTTGCAACAAATAATAAGGGTTTGTAAACATTATATTCCAGTTTTTTTCACCTACAAATTGCATCAATTGAATATGTAAGTTTAAAGAGAGTAAAACATATGGGTATATATAAATACAATATATATTAAAGTAATTATTTTTATGTAATATTGAGCTAAACATATTTTTATTTGGACGTATGTATTGAATTTTCAATATTTAAGCTTTGAAATAGTTAAGTTTAAACGAATAAAGACGCTGTTTTGTGATTCTATATATTTATGTTTGAGTTTTACATTAAAAACACATATTGGTTTGTTTAGGGTAAAATTAATTGGTTTTATGATTTAAAAATAATCCCTATTTATTAAGAATAAAATAAATTGATTTGAAAAAAACGCTAGCCTTTCCTATAAAGCCGCAAATGTTTTAAATCCTAAATTGATATTATAAGACTAGATAAATAAACATATACTGATTAAAATCAATAATTCCAATTGAGTTTTTAGTAAGGTATGAATTTACATGTATAATTTTAATTTTTAAGAATCCAGCAGAGTCATTGGATTTAATATCTTTTGTTTTCGATCGATAGAAAAAAGCAAAAAAATATGGCAACAAATATGTATTATATGGTGTCAATAATGCATTTATTTTACTTTAAGTAAATATTTTATGATTTTAAATGGAATAAAAAATGTGATATCGTGCTATATATATTTATTTCCTCTTATATAATAGATTGAAATTTTTACATATCCAATTGAATATTTTATTGCAATTTATACTTCTTATAGAAAATAATTTAGATAATATGATTTAGAAATTTTAATTATAGTCTTATATATGAGAAAATAAAAAAATCCTAGCGTGTTTAAAAATATATGATTATTTTTCTGACTCTCTACCGCAAAATAAAAAGACAATTTTAAATGCGCATGTAATGCTTTCTACATCTTTAATTAACTAATAGTTTTTTTAAAGAGTAAAAACTGAATATATTTAATCTTATCTACATACATGTGGGGTATGATGAGCTATTGATCATTTAATTTAGGGTAAATATATTAATTGATTACCTTGTCTTCAGTAAATTCACATTTTGTGAGGTATTTAATTATATTTTTGATAGTTTCATTTTTGATATCCGTTAACTGTGATTTAATAATAGAGTATATATCGTCCAGCTTGAAATTTCTTTTCACTTTCATTATTTGCATTATTTTACTGCCGATAAGATAATTGAGCGTTGACTTTTTGTCTTTTTTTATTTGAATTTTTTTGATAAACGAGCCTTCGTATGGAAAAGAGCAGAGGCAGAAATTGGCGGGATATTCTTCTAAGCCTTCATTAAATACCAAAATGCCAATTTTGGTATTTATTGCAAATATTTTCATAACTATATCGAGGTTTTCGACGTATGCATTAATTTTAAGATTTTTAGTTATTTTTTCTTTTGTACATTCCCCTCTTAAAACAGACATGATTATTTCATATTGAAGCAGTGTCATTATTATGGTATTTTCATTTATTATAATTTCCCATGTGCTTGCAGGATAAAACCAATCATAATTAAATGCGAATATATTTTATTTTCCTTGTTTCTTCAATGCAGTTTGAATATTTTGAATATTTTTTTTCAAAAAAAGAATATTTGTAGTGAATAGGTTTTGGCCACCCATGAGTATTAATTAGTAAAACATTACAATCGTCTATATTTTTAGACAAAGCTATGTCTTTTATCATCATTTTCAACTTGCGTAAATAAACTGTTGGTATATACTCTTTTAACTTTTTATTATCATTTTCTAATATGAGGGATCGGTTCTTCGTATATAAAGTCTATTGCTTAAATTATTTCTATATTTAGATAAATATTTTTGCATATCTTTAATTTTAAAAGAGAAAAACCCGAAATTTTCAATGGAAATACTGATGTTTTTATAGACCATCTTATCTTTTTTAAATTCATGAAAGTACTTTACATTCTTAGTGTAAAAATCTGGATAATCTTCAGCATCCTTTCTAACAATAATTTGGTAACTAAATTTATCATTCAAGTTTATAATTATTTTTTCCTTATAATTTTCAAATATTTCATCAACAAATTTTTGAACAAATTAGGCGTCTGAGCTTGATGATAAAAAATGATCAAGTGCTGATTTTATAAAATTTAAATGGAAATAAAATTCTTCATTTCACAAACAGCTTAATATTTTTTTGTGATTCAATGGATATATTAAGTAAATAACCAAATTAAGTTTTCATTCAGCCGAAAAATTTTATAGAATTCAAATATAATTTTGAATGCATTTTTGTCTTCAAAAATTGTAATTAAACTATTAAATTCGAAATCCATCAAAATTTTTTTCGTTAACTGATTTTCAATTTCGTAAAAATATTTTTGAAAAAGATATATGATCTTTTTTTTCTAAGTATTGATGCAATTCAAAAAAAAAGCTTTTCTTTTCGATAGACTTGATGCAATTCAATAAATAAGCTTTTCTTTTCGATAGACTTGTATTTTTCAGATCATTCGGAATAATATAACCCAACCATTAAAATTTTGACTTTTTCTATGTATAAAGAATCCTCTTCATTTATTTTCAATATTTCAAACACCTTTTTAAGATATTTTTGTACATGAATATCTTCTCTTTGATTTAATAGTGAATAAGTTAAGAATTTAACTATTCAACCTCTATAAGATTGGAGGCTATCTTACAACATACAATAAAAATAATGAACAAGTATATTTTTATGTTTGAAATTATTTTCTTTTTGTCCGGCGTTTTCTAAATAAGAGTTATATTCACTTATTACTGGTCTAAATATATTCATAAATAGACGTTCAGTTTTATTCCAATGATCATAAATATCGATAAATGTTTTTAGTTCTAAAAATTCAAATACTTTGCGATTTAAATATTGATGTTTGAAGTATTTTTCAGTATATCGAAATATTGATTTCGTATGCTCTTTAAACATCCTTCCACAAGCTAGTGAGCTCGATATTTGATGTATTTTGACATATGCCTTTTTAGGTAATTTCTTTCACTAAAATATCACGACTAAAACTTTTAAACAGCATCAGCACTTCTTTTTTAGTACTTAAGCATTATATGTATGAGACAAGGGTATCAAGTGAATTTATTGTAGCATTTTTTAAGTTTTAAAATAAAATATGACTTAATGCTGGAAACATATTTAAAATTACAACGGAATTAAAAAATTAGTAACACTCAAAACCGCGAAGAAGGTTAAAACCAATCATAAATATTAGTATAAAAATATAAGCCTTTTTATTTATATATCTCAACACAAAGATCATTTGATAATTCTAAAAAATAGGTACATGTAGAACTTTATTTGTTTTCATTAAGATATTATGATATGATTAAAAGGTGTTTATAAAAGGAAACAATGTTTCAATTTTAAAATAACACGAGTTTCGTCAATAGAAAATAAAAAATGAATTTTGTTATTATTGTATGAAATGATATGAATTGCATGGTTTAATTTAAAGATTTGATTTGGTATTGTCATTTTATATTTTCTTTAAAACAAAACTTGTATGATTTCTCGCGGACAGACATATCTATACCTTTAGCTATATTATCTTATCTTAAATATTCTTCTCAAAATCTATTAGTTAAAGCGATTTCCTCAATCCTAAAAATAATTATGAATATTATTATGTAAATACCTGTAGGAACTCGAAGACACGAACCAGATAGTGGCATATATACAAACTTTCGGTAATTATAAAAACACTGGAACAATAAGTCTCGAAGATGGGTGAGGTATCGAAGAGGTTTTAGAGGGGAGAAGCTGTCCGAAAATATAAATACGCTCTGTGCATGATAAATTAAGCACGTTGTGCTCGAGAACAAAAATCAAAACAATAAACTAGTCATATAAAAAAATACAAATAATTATTATCTAAATAATAGATGCATCCTGGTTTCCAAAAAAGAATTCAATTTTAATGTAAAAATATATATAAAAATAAAAATAATCAAATGCAACCAATTAATTCAAAATAAAATAAAAATCATTTAGGTTTCTAAAAACATTGCATAAATTCAAAATATGCAATGAAAAATGAATCCAATTATTTAAATTAAAAATTAGCCAAATTTTAAAAGGAATTCAATTTCAACTTATCTCAATAAAAAATAAATACAGCTTTATAAATAAGAACATAAATATTAATTATATTTGGATCATTAAAAATAAAAATTGATCTGGTTTCTAAATTATAGGAAACCAAGTAGGGTATATATGCAAGAAAGTAAGAAAATACCTGTTTGCTATAAAAAAATTTATCAAAGATGCTGAATACGAAATGAATTCCAATAAAAAGAAACCATTTCTTAATATACGTTCAAATTACAATATTCTATAGAGCTCATTTGCTTTATACTTCTTTATAACACGTTCTTAATGTAATCTAACTCATTATATTTTATTTTTTCAAGATATATTAAATTGTATACTTTCCAAAATCTTATTGGTTGTGTGTATGCTTCTGGCTCGTTGGCATTCCCAACCCCTTAATATACGACTTGTCTTATTCTGTTACAACACCATCCCATTTCATGGTTTATAGTACTATTCGCGTTCTGTACTTTAAGACTATATTTTATTTTTTCTAATTTTATTTTTAAGAGATGGAGTGGCAACACAATATCATAAAAGGACTCGAAGCCACAAATCAAATTGAGTCATTAATCAAAAAATAGGATCGAAGAACACTTTGAATAATAGGTATTGAAAAGAGCAGAGGTATCGAAGAAAATACAAGAGAAGAGGATATAGCTAATATTATAGATATGATGTGCCTTAGGAAATCAATTAAGTTAGGCTTTAAAAAAAAATCTAAAATTTCAACACCAAAATCAACACATAAATAATAACAATATTGTTCAGTATTATTTTAAGTAAGCTTAAATACACTGGATATATTTCAAATTCCACATATGTTTCATCACTTATTACAGTGAAAACTGTTACAAATAACCACTTTATATTTTAAATATTGTATTTTCAGGCAAATATTTTCTTTCGTTATTATTCCATAGGAAATAAACTTTTTTGGATTAAAAATAAAATGATATAATTTACAGGCGCATATTATATGCCTAAACAATATATTATTATACTGTTCGAAAAGCAACTATTATTATATGTATGATATAAATGAGCCCCACATTAATGACGGATAAATGTCTTTTTTGCAAAATATACAAGAATGGAAACGATATACTGTATGAGAATGAGAAGGCCTTTATTTTGCTCGATAAATATCCATTGAGTGAACGGCATCTCCTTGTGATTCCCAAAGCCCATTGCGCCTATTATCATGAAATGGAAGATGATGATATACAACAAACTATGTCACTCGTTAAAATGGCTATTAAAGCTTGTAAGTTTGATAAATATAACATACTTCAAAATAATAATCATATTCAAAGCATTTTTCATGTACACTTCCATATAATTCCCTATAACTCAAGTGATAGTTGTTTGAAAATAGATTGGAACCCCATTAAAACAGATGAAGAATATCATTCCAAGGTTGGTTCCATATTGAAAGAAAAATTCACAAACTTCAGTGATTTTTAAAATATTTTGACAAAGTCATCTAAATTTAAATAAATCAGTAATACCATCAAAAGATAAATATTATGGCGTGGCTTCTCTATATATACACCTATGTTAATTATATTCAACTACTTAAGGTCATTATTTTTTATTTATGGATTAAGTTTCATTATTAAATTACATCTGTTGTGACGTGGTCAGCATGTTGGAACGTTGAACAACACCTTGATGCATCTTTTGACACCTTCCCCTGATCTATCTTCATCAACCGCTCTTCTTCTCTCAAATCAGATGGGTTCAAGTGTCTTAACTACTCAAGGTTTTATATACATTCTAAAACAACATTATCTTTCTTTATAAATATATCAAGACAAATTTAAGCTCTCCATTCAACTATTTTAAATTTAAATAGCTATGTTTAATATCATAGACATCGCCTGTATCAAAAAATAAAATTATGCACCCAAAATAATTGAAATAAATAGCAAAAGTAAAGAAAGTTATTATTTTAGAATATTACTGGTAAATTGATAATATATCGTACAAGGAACTTTTTTCATTTTATTATTTTTATAACAACACTATTAAATTGTATGAATTCAAGCATAAAGATATTCTATATAGGTTTATTTCCTATAATGAAGCATAAATTTGACTTCTAAATGTTTATAAATATACATCAGTTATTTGATGGTAGTCGATGACTATTTATAACAAATTTATTTGCAGATTATATATATACGGCATTATCAATCAGGAATAAATTTAGTCATTCCATAAAATACATATAATTTCAATATAAAATATGAATCTTAATTAATATTACCAAGGGATATGGAGGGATCTATAAAACTATACTTCTATTACGATGTCAATATACAATCAGCCTTTCTGTCGCCTTTTGTATTATGGACTTGAAATATTAAATATAAGTTTATCTCGTGATTTTATGAGATGTGGTTTTTTATCAATTTAATTACTTATATTTGCTAAAATACCCTTTATAAGCATATATACAAGCTAAAAATTAAAAAACACTATATTCTCTTCATTCGATATTTTCCTTCATAATTTACTTATTTATTTTTGTTTTTAATATAAAAATATTTTTCATTATATTTATAAATTAACGATATAAGGAAATCAAATAAAAATCTATCCATAATTTATTAAACTTTCAATATTATGAGGAAGTTATTTTACAGGTTTCCGGACATTTTATATCTCTTATTACTTCTTGATCACACTTTTTTCGTATATCCACAAGTGCGCAATGTTTCTTAATGATTTTAATTTCATCGTATCAAATTTCTGAGTTTTTTAAAAAATTATGTGCATTAATTCCCCCAAATATCCACCAAGGCTTTCATTCCTTTATATGACTTTTTGAATTAATAAAAAGTTCCCTTCGATCGATTAGATATATTTGAATCGAATAAATTTTTTTATCTTATAGTCAAATTTTTGTTTTAATTTTAGTTTTTGTTCTTAAGCACAACAGCTTGATCTCTCGTGCACACAGCGTATTAATAATTTCAGCTATTTTATCCACCTTGAAAGCTTCTTTAATAGTTCACATCCGTTGCATACTTATTTATCTAAGTTTTTTTTCAATCCCGGGTTTGTATATATGTCTCAATCTGGTTAGTTACTTAGAAATCTTTCAGATGTCATTTATGATTCGAAATCGAATAAATTTTTTAAATTTTAATATTACGAACCATAAAATACTTCGTAAAATTAGTGGAATATAGTAATAAAATTGTGTTAATATCTAAATTGTATGTTTAAGAGTTTATTCCCGTATTTCAATTAAGTCGAGTAGAGCTTCACAGACCCTTCCTTTATTATGATCAAAAAATATAAAGCACAAAACCATTTGTTTCTATGTTTTTTGCTTGACTTTTCGCTTTTCGATGCTTTACTTCAGCTTTTTATTGTAAGACTCAACATTTTAAACGTGAACTTCAGAATTAGATCAACAAGATTATATTTATGTGCGTTGTATGCTGTTACTGTTATTTCTATGTTTTATCATTATAGCCATTCCTTTTATCATATAAATTGTTGATTTTATTTAACCACTCTCTTAATAAATTTCATTAGTGTTGCTTAAGTTCTATTTTAAATTGCTGATGCAAATCCTTTTTTGTGTGAATCGCTCGTGTATACGATTGTCAAGGTTCTTGTTTAATATTTTGGTTCCCTTTTCTAATGTGACTTAAAATAGAGGTCTATATTTTATCAGCTTGAATAATTCATCCAGATCCACACATTCTTACTGTCAAATTGATAATATTTTCTTGACCTCGCTTGCTAATCTGCTAGCAGATCTATGATTCATATCACAGCTTCGCATATAGGCTTTGTACAAAGCTATTTGAATAGAAGAACAGAAGTTTTAAAAGCGTCATGATGTCGATTTGAGATAACAAATCTAGGTAAATTTTTTATTAGACATCATATATAGTATTTCCCACAGGTGTAATTTATACGTATGGGTATAAATATATAAGCTATTAGTTTAAACAACTTTTTTTTGGTTGTGTATAATTACCAAATATTTATATTTATCCTGAAGTTTATTATTTTTGCATTAATCAATTATTGTATTTCGTTTTTGCTTCGAAATCACAAAAATTTGGATTAATATTTTTATAATTTCCCTAGGTCATTTTTAACATAATAAACAAATCTCACCCTTACGACGATTTGTCCATTCATTCGACATTTTTTTCTTTGTAGAAAATATTTACCTCGTATTTACTTAATTATAATTGCCTTGCTAATTTATATAGGAATTACTGTTTATCTACATTTATGTCGCCTGTTACGGAGCGAAAATAATTTTACTATTTCTTCATTTTTATATATTTTTACTTCATATTTTTTTTGTTCACGTAGCTTAGATTTCTTTATTCATTTTGTTTGTTTTTTAATTCATATTAATTATCTAAACCACCCATTTTATATTTTAATGTCTTAACTTACACAAAAAATTCATATCTTAATATAATATTAAAGCATATGCTTTAACAGACCGTTAGCACATCCGTTGAATCCTTATAACCTTGTCAAGGTCCAAAAATCTTATTTATCTTGTATCACATATTTATAATTATATAGTTTTATATTATCTTATGCATTTTTATCTTATAATTCGACGATAAAACAGGAATTAAAAAAAACCTGTTTAATAAAACTATCAGATTTTCCTCTAAAAATCTGCTATATAATCGACACACAGAAAATAAAATGGCCCGAAAAATAACATAAATATAAAGTTTTAAATAACTTATACGGTTTTTTATATATAAAAATGGAATATATTTGATAAAATTATCCAAAGAAATTAATAAAACAAGATTATATGATAAAATACAAAATTAAACAATAAATCTTACAGACGAATTTTCAATATATCAAAAATATTTGAAAATTCTAACACGTAAAACTATTGTACTAGTTTGTAGGCTCCGCACCTTGCAAAATTAAATTAGAAAATTTAAAACTTTACTTTGGATATTATAATATTCTAAAAAGAGTTCGTAGAATATATAAATGTATTTTCTATATTAGCTCCTGTTCAGTGAGAAATTAAAAAATAACACAGCACATATGTCTTTCTTTTATTCATAAAAAAGTGCATATTTCCCAAGAAAAACCAAATATATTAGTATTTGTCAATATAGAGCATCATTTAATGGTAAAATCTTTTATCAAAGCAAAATATTGTGCTATAAATTCTTTATTTTTATTTTTTTTTATTACATATCAGTATTTGTATAATATTATAAGCTTTATCATGGCATAAAATATATAATCGTGAATTTTAAGTATTAAATAATTTTAAATTTAATTTCTGTCAAGATTTTTCTCTGTTTATTCGGATTTTTATGCTATTTTACAGGGGCAAGGTATTTTTATTGGAAGATCATGAATTTTAAAAATTCGATTAATTTTTAAAATTGTTGTATTTGTAAAATAAAAATTTGAACCCCCGAATAACATCAATAATAGCTTCTAATATAAATTGAAACTTATTTCTAGATGAACAAATCTATAAATGTTTATTCTGCTTGTTTTTTTTATATAAGACCCACGATTTGTATACACATTCAATGTCTAATACAATTCTTTTCATGAAAAAAAGCCAAAATTAAAAAAATTCCTATTCTATATATTCCGAAAAATTCGCGCAAAAAAAAAATTGATGAAGATATTTTGCTCCTTCATATAATAAATGGGTATCATTATTTACGCAAGTTCAGCTCAAAGAATAATATTTTATTTAAGTGGTGTTTTTCTGTACACTATCTACCGTATCAAATTACACAAATTTAAAATAAAATACATGATATAAACAATACGATTTATTTATTAAACATTGTATAAATAGAAAAATTCGATTCGATTTCTTCACAAGTGTTTATAAATTATTATAAATATCAGGGACACACATGAAACATTTATATGTGTAAGATTATTTAAAAGCAAATATTATAGATTTTATTTTTTTTTAAAAACTCAATTGATGAATTCATCATCTTTTAAATATAATATGTTTTTTATAATATATAGTGGATTTATATGAAAAATTGCATTACATAATCACTTTTTAAAAACTATGTGAATAGTCTCAATAATAAAGTTGTCGAGTTAAAGAAAAGTCTTATTTAATAGGCTTGAAAGGTGTGAAAGGTTTTAAAACAAATAATCACTCGTTATTTTCGGCAAATTTTTTTTCTGGTTTAGTAAGTAAATTTTTTATTTAATTAAAATATTTTTATTGGATTTTATAACTTCTCATGATACTAGAATTTTAATTTTGATTTCTTTTACACCGCATTTGACGGCTTCGAATATATGATCTTTTTCATATAGGCATTAAGCGTACCTTCCAAGTTGGCTCTTGATTTAGATTCACAATACATGCAATTATTAATTTTCTGACATTGTATTGAACTTTCATGAGCAAATGAAATATCATACTTTGCCCATTGACCTATATATTTTTCATCTTTTAACGCACTTTGTTCCATAACCCCACATTCTTTTATAAGCTTTGTGGATAAAAAATTTTCATCCCAGAACATATGAAAGCGTGTTAAACACGCTGTATTGATGAAAATTGAGGACAAAATAAAGCTAATTTGATTTCGAAATTCCATATTCTTTTTGACATTTGCTCTGAATTTCGACAAAATTTTCTCGTCACAAGCTATAAAATAGGGATTCTTAGTCTCAAGATTACCCGCAATTTCAATATCTTTCGTGTAAATAAAAAACAACAATATTTCAATTTGTTTTTCTTTACAGTATTTCTTAAAATTTTCAATCGACACTGAGATCTTTGGAATCTGGAATCGGCATAGTTCGATGTATTTCTTGATCATCAGATCCATTGTTTCTACGGTATTATTATCTTTTATATTTCTTGACAAATTCATATAGAGAAGATTCATATCGATTTCAAAAAGTAAATTCAACTTTTTTATTTTATTTTTTGATATCAACATTTTTATCTCGCCGATTTTTTCTATATAACATATTGGGAAAAATCCATTTTCTTTTCTGTTTGCCATCTTTATGCATTCAGCTTTGTCATATTTTTTTTGTTGAATTGCATTGCTACCATTGTATTCCATTCCCATCCTTATCGCATATTTGAAATTATTACAGCACGACCCGACATAAGCAATTAATTCTAAAATCATTTTGGTCCATTCTACCATAAAACAACCGTCTTGTTTCTGGGATTCTTGTATTAGATTTAATATAGTTAAATTTTCAATATTGTTCGTAATTACCGACGGATATTTAGTCAAGCGAATTAAATTGTCTAGCGCACCGGATTTTATGATTTCTCGCGTTGTTTTAAGGAATTCCGCAACTACTTGATCTTCAGAACCAAAAATTTTAATCACCTTTAAAGATCTGGATAATTGCGCTAGAACTAAATTCACCAAAAATTCATTATATCTTTTCGAGCTAATAAGTGTAGTGTTTTCACCAGCAACAGTTGTAATATCATCCAAAAAATGTAATTTTAATTCTTCTGCAATTTTATAACGAAAGTTTCCCGAAACATATGTGAATATGATGTCTCTTTCCCGTTTAATCATTTCATCCGCACATAACATCGATGATTCACCTGTTTTCTTAGCATTAGAATTCGTTGATTTGAATATATTAATAAAGATCAAAAAAACATAGACATTCGAAATATTGTTCATTTGAAAGAGCATAATTTAAATTTAATAAAACTTGTAAGAGAATTTTTTGATTTTTGATCTCTGCAAAATAGCAATGTGATTTGTAGGTTATCTGATTTCATTTAAAAGTTGAAAATTTTTTGATCAGCTCAATATGTTTTAATCGCAAAAAAGAAAAAATTAACATAGCCTAAGAAAAAGTTAAAAATCTTTTTGTCTCATTAAATACTGCAATTTTAAAAAAACCTTCTGTATGATGAAATTTAAAATCAGAATACTGAACAAACACTGGCATAACTTAAGAAATATATGCCTTTTCTATGTATTTACAGCCCATTTTCTTATTTAAGTACGAATAAATCCCAAATTTACATAATCTTGTATGTAATATCACATAGTTATGATATTTGGAAATTTACTGTAAAAGTGTTTTGATTTATGCGTTTTGGAATTCTCGCAACAAAAAAATGGAGCAATAAAACCGTGGAACATATGTTGGACGACCAGTGCTTTGTAATACGAACATTTAGTTGTTAGTAAATCCAAAAAAATAAGTGCTTTAATAAAAGTGATATTTGGCTATTTTATATTGATAAAAATCGAAATAATAACGTTCGACATTTGTATCACTATTTATTTATTTCATCTTTTGAATTTCGTTACAGTTATAATAAAAAAAGTAAAGAACTTTATTTAAAAATTTGAAATTTTTCTGTCAACATTTTACTGGTTTAATAAATTTTCAAGATTTCTGTTTTGAAAATAATTTATTTCTTTTAAAACCTGTCAATAAAGCTGCTACTTTATGAATTTAGAATAAATAATTAAAAAGTATGATTTATCCGGGAAAATTTTAGAAAGTATCAGTACTTGGATTCGTTACGAAATTTTCCGGTAATTGAACTAAGTCTGGTCTATTCCTCGCCTAAACTTTATTGAATTGATTTATTTTTATCATTATTACATGGAGTTGGGAATAAATGTGTTAGCCACCAAAAATAGGATTGATATGTCGCTTGAATCAATATTATTTTGGTGAAATGGTGTGCATTTATGAAGATGATGAGATTTAAAGAATTACAAACATGGATTACTCTATAGAGCCACATAAATTTTATAGTTTAGAAAGATGTATAAAATAATAAGATAAAACTAACACATAAATATACTCGCTTTTATCAATTATAAAATACAAAATCCATTTTATTTACGTAAACACCAATATTCTGCTCTTTTTATTCATTTTTTAAACTTACTTATTTTACTTTAAGATACAAAAAAAACAGATAATAGTTATTGTTATTGTTTTTAATGCTGTTTTTTTCCCTAATCACCTCCAATCCAACATTATTTTTTCTTTGATTTTAACATTTTTAATTTTTTTACATATTCTTTATTTAATTTTGAGTTGATTTTCTTTTTATCAATTTGATCAATTTAGATGTGGTCAGCGTGTTCGGAATATTGCACAACACCTTGATGCATCTTATGACACCTTCCCCTGGTCTATCTTCAATAACTGCTCTTAAGATCACAAATGAGATTAGTTCAATTGTCTTGCGGAGTGTTATAGCTTGCATGTTCGATTCTACTTCGTCCGAGATTCTTAACTCCTTAACATATTTTTTATGATATTTTATGACCACCCCATCCCAAGTCATCACATATGTTATTATTCTTGTTAAATATAAAAATTATAAATACTTTATTATAATTTAATTTAAACCATGGATAATTAAATATAATAATGTAGTAAATGAGAGAAGAAGAGCAGTGATGGAGAATGATAGGGTAGGTGTCAAAAGATGCATCAAGGTGTTGTGCAATATCCCCAGCACGCTGACCACGTCTAAATGGATAGAATCGATGAAGGGAAAATTAACCCATAATAAATATCTAATATTTTTAGATTTTAATCTCCACTATATATAACATTGAATATGATTATTATATATAGTTACTAGTTTTCTATGTTGTATCATCTGATTTGAATAATTAAATCATCAATATTAAATAGACCCGAAAATATATTTAATTAGACTGAAGATATATTAAATTGAATTAGAAATATATTAAATTTGATTAAAATAATATATGCTATAAAAACCATGTAAAAAGAATAATTTTAAAGAGGATAATTCGATCAAAAATAGTGAAACAGATGAATAAATTATAGGTTCTATAAGTATCTTTTTTATTTATATTGGGAACGTCATAAAGCAAAATAATCTTAGTATTTTAATCTTTAAATGATTGAGCTTGATAAAATATAAAAATATTATATAAGTTAAAATAAAATTGGTATAAAAAATTATATCCGTGTATTATGAATATATGGCGTCAAAATACAACTTTATTAATTAGTACATACATATCAAAATAAAATCGATTTGTTGTGTTAATAATTAAATTTCCGAGAATGATTTTTACATGACCGTTGGACTATATTATATTACTCGATTAAAGTTCAAAAAGCATAGAAAAATAAATGCAGCGTGAGGCCCTCACAAAAATTTTGTAGAAACTACAAGTAAATATTTTTTTTTGTAATTTACATGAACACAAAAGTGTATAAACACTAGAATTACAATCCAAAGTTGATTTATGTATGCCTATAAATTTAAATTTAATCAGGTTACTCATTTATCTCAACATATATTGTGTAATTATATATTATTCATCTAGTATTTTATTTATTTATGTGTTAATTTTCTTTTTAAAATTTAAACGTGGTCTGCCCATTGGTAATATTGCACAGCCCCTTGATGCATCTTTTGACACCTTACCCTGATCTATCTTCAACAACTGCCCTTCTTCTCTTGAATGAGATGGGTTCAAGTGTCTTATTCATTTGATAATTATAATTACCTAGATTTACCTTTGCAGATTTTTATTATTTATACACAGATGGATCTTTTTTTGTATTCCGGTCACGTTTTATACACTATACGATTTAATGTAATTTTTTGGCACCAGAATTTATTTTATCCATTTTTCGATTAAAATGTATTACAATAATCATTCTAGATAACCATAATAGTTGTCTTTATTTATTTACTTTTTGTTTGCGGGTTAATTTCATTTCTAATAAAAAATTTATTTTTTAAGCATAACGTGCTCGCTTTTCACGAGCATATACTCTTTATAATTTTTACTACGCTTTTCTCTCAAATCAGAATCCACATTTATTTCTTTTTTTGACTTAGTAGTTTCAAGGTTTTTACAAGTCACGCAGTTTAAATAAATGCTTCAATTCATTTATAAATTTCGAGTTCTTTCGGATTATTTTTACGATATTGTATTCCCAATATGGTGGTTTTTTATTATAAATAATTGCTAAAATTAAATTTCAGGGGTGTGGTGGCGTAGTTAATTTGAAAATAGTTAGAAAAGCTATGTGCTCAATCATCCGAATACTCTCTGGACAAATCGAGTACAAAAGATAAATTGCCTCAAATGGAAAGTCTTTTAAAGTGAAAGTAAAACGATAAAAACATGCCAAAAATAAATAGGTGGCTGTTGTATAGTTGTCAAAAATGAGCCAAATTGAAATGAAACCAAGCCGATTCAGCAAATATATAGATAGCGTTGAGGTAGAGTGGTAGTAGCATGTTAACCGTGATGAAAGTGAAGAAAAATCTTATTCCATCCCCATTATGAGTGGCGCCTAGTAAAAGGGTAAAATATACGGAGATCAAACTTATGAGCCAGAACAAAAAGGATCACACGCGGAGGAGCATCGTATAATCAAAGTTCTTAATAATTATAAGCGAACTTCCTTAAAAAGAAGATATAAGATTGAATAAAAATAGGTAAATTTGTCGAATCTAATTAATTGCTTAATATGAAACTAATGGAATAAGGAACCCCCTTGAACAGAGAAGAGGTGTCGAAGAGATATAAAACTAGAGGAATCAAAGAAGATGTAAGACTAGAGGCCTCGAAGAAGATGTGAGAGAACTGAATATAGCCGGATGGTATATATATGATTCTTCCATTGGTCATGAATCAATTTGTATATAAAAAAGAATTTAAAGTATAATTCCAATATTAGTCCTTAAATAAAAAGCAGGATTGATTGCTTAAACCTTTTAAACTGGTGATGATGGACTTTGCAATAAACATTAGGCAAAAAACGGGTTTTATGTTAAATTATTTGATTCGATTGATCTAAAATAAAATTGATCCATTTAAAAACATTAAAATTCGAGAACGGATAATTAAACTTATCTCTAAACTTGCAAAGAAATGGAATTTATCGCTGTATATGACCAAAGAAGGGATATAATGGAAAGAAATAAAAATCACAGGCACCAGGGTGGCTGTTTATAATCACACCTACTTGTGTTCTGTATATAAGGATATGATAAAAATTAAATGTGAACTTGCCATTATTGTTTAATAAAGTAAAAGATACTACATCAGAACTCACCCTTTCATATTCATTGAATACTAAAGTGATAAGTAAAGACGATCAAAGCCTCAAATTAATGTACAAGAAGCGCCGCAGTTTATTAACATATGAATCGTGATAAATGCCGAAAAATCAGCAACAAATATATTAAGATGCAAATAAATTACTACTTTAACTGATTGGAAATACAAATATAAATAATATGGTGAATATAAGACTTTACCTTGATAAGAAAACATAAAGGATCATAAAAGTAAGAAGCTAGAAGGGTATAGAGTTTATCAAAAACTAATCACAACTCTAAGGCATATTTAAGTCTGTAAATGAATTTGCATTATAAATAATAAATAATGTCTTGGATTATTGAAATCTGGACCTAGATATTTTTAAAAACCAAACGATGACGCAAAAAATATGCCGTACAGGGAGCAATTTTGAATCAAACCTTTAAACAAGCGATTTTTACATATAAAATGAATAGACTTCGAAGTGAAATGGAAAACATAGATATAAATTCCAAAAAATACTGTTGTAGTTGAAAAATAATTATCATAGAAATAGGAACAATGTATAGAAAGGCTACCATCTTGAATCTAAAAAATTAAGAAGCGATAAGATTGGCCTTGATTTACTGACATTTATAGGCGAAATGCTTTCTTGAAAATGTAGAAAAAACCAAGATGCTGGGATAATATAAAAATTGAGACAATTTTATAATATAAAACTCAAATCAAAAACCTCTGGCTTTTCCGAGATCAACACTGTTAGTGAAGGTTCTTGAAATTAGCTATAGAAAGAAAATGTTAGATCATCGGAAATTGCAATTAATGCTCAAGAGAATAATATGAACATAAAACTATCTAGGGACAGACCTGATATATTCATATACGAAAAAATGAAGAACTGTATTTGCTTTGATAGAAATTTTTTAACTAGTATAATTGATATAAACAAAGTTGAAAATATGAAATTATCAATATATGATTTTCAAATATCATAATTGTCACTATTGTACAATTTTGGGACAAAGACTAAATCATTTATTAAATAAGAAATGAAGTTATAGCACAATAATATTCAAGTAATCTGAAAGAATTCAAAATGTCAAACTAAATTAATGCATCCATTCAAAGTGTAGTATTTAGGTAAAATCTTAAATTAATATAGGTTTTAAAAAATAGCTGAGATAAGACGAGGATTTAGTCAAAATTATAGACATGACAGGATCATGAGAAATCGATCACGCCATGTTTGTGTATAAAATCTAAATTACAAATCAAAAGAAACATATGAATATAAACTTTAATTTTATGATTAAATAATTAAATTTCATAAGATTACTCTACATCCGTCATAATTAATAATATCTAAGCTTTTCTCAATTTCTTTGTACACTCATATAGTAATATTTTTATAGATTTTTCTCTTTTCGTTCATATTTCATCATAATTTTTATCGATTTGAACAGAAAAATCAATGTCGCATTATTGTGAAGAAGTTATACTATTTTATTATCGTTGTTTATTGAACTTTTTTTTTTGAATTAGAGGCTATATATTTAAAAAATTATCCTTGCTGTTTTTTAGTGTTACAATACAGTATTAATTTTTTATGTTTTTGTCTTCCAATTCTATTCAGTAGAAATTCAATTATGACCTTCAGGTTTTATTTCCCGAGTTTATTCTGTATATTAATACACTGGAATTTAAAATTAAGTTGGAAACTCTATATCAGATTTGGTTGAATTAATTGAGAAAATATTTAATTTAGTTTTAATTCCCATAATATTAATATTGAAACTAAAATTCTCATGATTTTTTCTCGCATTTGCTCTAAATTTATTCAATGATCTTATTCTTTTCTATATATAACGACCTTTTTGATTTGGTTTTTCTTTATGAAACTTATTTATTCAATTTTTTAATCACTACTTCTTCAAAATTATAATTTACTTTTTTTTTATAAATCCTCAAAGAACACATCATCATAAAAACACCATAGATTTGGGTTTTATTTACCGTAAGCATTTATTTAATGGTAATCTGCTTCAAATAAGCAAATTACTAGATTTTTAGTCCAAATATAGCCTATTTAGTTTTTTACACCAGTAATAATTTAGAAGCACACGAATTTTTTGGCACTAGAATATAATCAATTTATTATTATGATTGAATATATATACCAAGCTTGTATTGAAAAAATATTTTTTAACACAACCCTGTCATCTTAGACTTATTTGGACAATTAGTTTCAAATATATTTTCTAAATTAGTCACAGTTTTACTGGTTCGAATGTCTTAAACCATGTAACTTTTTTCATTCCATATGTGAAAATAATAAAATTTATAGTATCTTGTGGATTTTCGAAGACCTGGGCGCATTTTTTTTTTCTAGATGTGTTTATAAAACCATTAACTAACTCTGCAGAATAATAAAATGAAACCTAGTTTTGCAATGAGAACTTTAAAATTCATGAAAAACATGAATTTATCGTTTAGAAATCCAATGAAATTATGTATTTTAATTCACTGTATATATTTTTATATAAATGGATATGGTATCTAATAAATAATTTTTAAATCTACAAAAGAAAATTGATAAATTGCTCATTTTAAATTAATTTATTTCGTTTGAATCAACGAATTGACTGTTTGGCTCATTTTTTTTATTAAACCTCAATTCTTTTTGTCAATTCTTTACATAAATGAGCATAGCTAAATTAAGGTAAAAAATAAATCAAATAGGAGCTTTAGAATTTAGTATCCTCTTGAAAAGACAAAAAATCAATATTTAATTATAAAAGAGCACAAAAATTTTGACATGTGAAAATATATCTTATGAATTAGTTTTTTCCAGTTCCACGATAGCTAATTTTATATTATTTCTTGTCTAAATTGTGATAAAATGTATAATAATATTAATATTATGAGAAAATAAAAATTGTGGGAATTATGTAAATGGAAAGTTTATTATATAAAGCCGCGTAAACTATCGAAAGTATTTACATATGCAATTATTTCTGTTGATTTCGAAATAAAAAAATAACATTAATATCATATAAAAACCCTTATGATTATAAAACTTTTTTTTTAACAATAATTTGTTTCTAGAAGTTTAGTCGGATATTTTCATTAGAATTCTGAGAGACTCTTCAAATCTTTAAATGGTAAAATATAATTTTCAAAGATTTTAAAGACATTAGTAATTAAAAACCATATAATTTGTCTTGAAATATTAAAATAAAACAAAAAGAGTTGGCTTCAGTTGTAATATAAAAGAGTAAAATACCGAAGTAATTATATTTATATAAAATGAATATAAATATAGAGGTAATAACAGCAAATTTAGACTATAATTTGCTGAAATAATGCATGAAACTACATAAATTTAATGTGATTATCAAATTTTATGAATCTTTATTTAAATCCAAGATAAATTTTTATAGTTTTATGAAATAACCAGAAAAAAAATCAAATTTTTGTTGAAATTAAATATTATCCTTTATGTTAAAAGATCTAATAATTTTGTTTGGGAACAAAATAATAAATTCAATGTGATCAAATAAAAATATCATACTAAAATAATATAAGCTATTGTAAAAATTTTCTGTTTTAAAGCAGTAAAAAAAAGAAATTTTTATAAGAGTGATAAATATGGAGCTATGGTCCTCTTCAATACAAATATAATTTATTGTATGAGTAAAAGTAATTTTGAAGAAAACCAACGCTTGCCTGTACTACTATTTTATTTAGTACATTAAATATATATAGATATAATAATTGATACTACTAAAGGTATTAAAAGATTATAAAAGTTAAAAATAAAATGTTAAAAGGATTTGATATCTTTTTTAAATTGTTATAACTAAATATATTCATATAACAGCTTTAAGAAGTTTTATAATCAAAGAAAAAAGATATATGCTATCATCATCTATAAAAAAAGAATTTATTAAAGATATGCCTTTTATATCACCCGCCAAATATAGTTGCGAAAATTCTAGCTGCGCATACAACACCTAAAATTTTGTTTGATTATGGTTTTGGGTTTACTTATATGGCTTCTTGCAGGTCAGAATATACTTTGTAACACAAAAAATGTCAATTATTATATGTATTTTGTTTAAAAAATTACAAAAATAATGATATCAATTCTTTTATATATTTTAAAACTATTTATCTTAGTTTGTGAGAATAAAAACATATAACTTTCCATAATTTTTTACACAAGATTTGTTTTTACTTAAATGATGAAACTTTATCATGTTTTAATTGGGAAGGTATTTAAATTGGGAAATATCAAAATTAAATGATGAATTAAAAAATTGATTTTATAGGGACTGGAAATAAGTAACAGTTTTCAAAAATTATCGGATGTATAATAACTTTCATAATTAAATTTATGGGTAAAATAATATAATTATATTTGGACTAAACTTCACAGCTAAATCATTTAATACCCAGAATGGTGCACTATGTTTATGTATTAATTTTGTTTTCATAGTGTTATTTTCTTCTTAAAATAATACTTGATTTATTTTCCATGGATAATTTTATTTATGTTTTTGAAACTTTTTCTTTTCTTACTTTTTTTTGGTGAAATTTTTTTTTTGATGAATATATTCATTCATGGGTTTGCACTGTTCTATCATTATACGATATGATGATTAAAACAAAAAATGATCATGAACCAAAAAATAATAAACGAAAAAAATACACAACACTAAAATATACTTTTTGATAATCACTTAAAATCGATTTATTTGAAGAAAAGAAATATTTTAGAATAAATAAAAATTAATGATCGATTTGTTCTAAAAAAGTGTTTTTGATAATTAAATGCATTCTAAAATTTTATTTCTATTAATTACATAAACGTAATACATTTGAGAAGAATTTTCAAAAAGAGCTTTACTAAATTACAATCTTTTCTTTGTGTTACTTTATCCACCGATTGAACTAACGAAATAAGATGCGAAATTCTATGAAATCATGGTGCTTTTATTGTAATAAATTATAAAATATTAGTGCTGGTAAATATTATTTATAGTCAGTATTATTTATGTCCAGAAGAGCGATTTATTTGCTATTAACACTATATTGTTTAACTTACGTCCCTTATAATAAAAATACACCCCAAGAATGCCTTTAATGTAAATTATTTTGATTGTTTGGTTTGAACGTATTTTTAGGCATTTTTATTTTTTTTATAGTTTCTCTTTTTAGCACAATGTTATGTCTGCTGAAGTTCCAGATCATATTTTAAGTCAAATATAAAATATGAGCTTCAGATATTACTCTAAATTCATTACATATGCAATCCGTTAGTTAAAACGGTATATTGTCAGCACAATCTTTATAAATAAATTCCGCCCGTATCTTATAAAAAACGGCATCTTAAATAGTTTCTTTAGATTTCTTTTTTGAACAATTTTCCGTAATAATTATATACATGTAAAAACATGAATGGATGAAAAAATGTTTTATTAGTGCTAAGACGGTTTATATAAGAAAATACACCGTTAGTTTTCAAATAAAACTGAATTCAGTATCTTTATTGAAGAGACTATGACAGACAAAAGATTCTGATAAAAGAAAAGAAGGTGTTTCAAAAACATATTCGTCATAAATAAAGACGGAAACGATATAAGTGAATTTTATATGTTAATAATATTAGAAAATACGATAAGTAATAAAAATTTGAGCTTAAAAAGAATAATCAGATTCCGGAATTCTGAATCCTCAAAAAAGCTTTATAAACTGTAAAATATATGTGCAGAAGTACTTTGAAAGGCTAAAATCCTAAAATTCACGTTAGTTCAAAAAAGATAATTTTATGGAGTAAATTCAAAAAAATTGCTCAATATACACCAAATATTAAAATAAAAATAAGCACAACTTGGTACTATTCGAAGAGACCAAGCACTGGTAAAGAGCTCGGACACCATAAAAAATCGAAAAAACTAAATAGAAAAAGAACACTACATATATGCTTAAAGATAAAAAATATATTCTTGATTAAGGAATGATATTTGATCGTATTTTTAAAAAATAAAAAAAATGGCATAAAGTTTTTCCGTAAAAACACTTATGTATATAGGATCGAGAAATCTGGAGCTTTTATTTAAATTTCCTCTTAGATCGACATACAAATTTTTCATTAACTTAGACCATGTACAAAATCTCTAGCCACATAAAATTTTTGACTGATAAAATAGTTTATTGACAAGTGGTTGTCAAAGAACGGCATAAATTCTTATGGAATAATTTTTATATTTTATAATTAAAGAGAATTTACATATTATATTGCACATATACATGATTTAATTGCTATTCATAAGATTGGGTATTTTTTAGAATCCGTTTATAAGGAATATCTTTGCTTCTGTATATTTTAAACAATTTATTTTATTGTGTTTATTTTTTTATACGATATATCTTCTAATCATGGGATTATCTCGTATTTTCTGGGTATTATTACATCAAAAGACCAACTTATTCTTTACTTTGATGTATGTGGTTTAGGCTTGGATAATCAATACAGATAATGTAACAATACGAAATATTTGGTTAAAAATTCCTTTAAAATATAACATTTTACGATAAATCAATGACTATTTTGTTAAACATCTTTTTTGCGTGTATATACTGAAAATAGTACATATTTAAGCATATGAAAGTAAATATTTTTTTACTCCATAGCAATTTTTACCAAAAATAATAGGAAATTTTTAAGATGAAAAGGTATAGATAAATATGATGGGAGCAAAAACCGAGAAGATAAATTATATGTTAAACAAGCTTTAAATCTATTCTGAGAATTTAAAAATATAACCAATTTTTATATATATTTTCGCTTTTAATTATTTTGTATAAGATTTTAGAACATGATCGTGGCTATAGTAATAACAAAAATTGTTATATATATTTAAATATTTTTAAGTTAATTATTTTCTTTTTTCTCGCCTATTTTGAGTTTTATAATTGCAAAAATATCGTTTTATGGAAAAATCCAATTATTATCAAGTAATATTTGGTTTTTATTCGCTTCTAAATCTTACCTAATATGTTGTATTCCAAATAATTTTTCTTGGATAATTTTAACATAATTGTGACCAATGAAAAAAAAATTTATGTGAAAGTTAAATCATTTTCAGCTATGTAAGTGCTAAATTTTATTGCCACTTCTTTATACTTATAAACTCAATGTAGTACTATACTGCATTCTTTAATTGATACATTGTTTAATCCACACAATCCAAACATTTTAAACAAATAACAATAAAATTTTTATATACTTATGGTCAATATATAAAATTTAAGAAATATTGGCGATACTAAAGCAGAATTGAATATTAAATACACGTATGAACATTAAATTCGCTTAAAATTATAAAAGTAGCCGAAAGTTGATTTTGGAACTTTGTTTTATTCTTAGAAAAATTTAGAACACATCTGAGCATTAAAATTTGTTAAAGGGGACTTTTGATAAAAAAAAATATTATGTGAGTAGAATATAAAAATTACTTTGGAATATTAATATAAAAGCTTTATTGTATATTGATTTATATATGTTGCCAGGAATCCCACGATAATTACCAAATAAGTTTTAAAATCTGAAAATGGAATATTTATACCGTTATTAATATTATAAAAACTTCAATATGAAAAAGACGGTACTGAACAAGGTATGCTTCTTTTCAAAGATGTTTTTTACTCGAAGTTGCTATAGCAAGGCCGTCTTCTAAGTAATTGTCCGTTTTTACATATTAAAACTGAAATGAATGCGCCATCATGTGTTTCATTATAGTTTTATTCCAGATGGTAATAATATATACAATTTCGAGTGAATGTTGCATTTTAAAATAGAACACAAGCGAAAAATGTTTGAAAATCAACAAATTTCAATGAATAACGAATAAGATAATGTAAAATAGTCCTAAAATGTGTTTCAATTAGTATATACAGTATTTATATATGGTTGTTCGATGATTAGTTTTTGACAAATTTACCCTAGAAAACTAAATTTATATTTATAAACAAGTTATAAATGCCATTAAAAATGTTTTCCCATAACAAACCGATGATATTATGCTTAAATGATAATAAGTGGTTTTAACTAAGGTATATATATACAATTTTTAAAGTCATGTATTGCTAAAAATGTATATGAGACCCAATAAATTCCTGCTTTCAGATATGCTGGTGTGAATGTAAACCACAATTATTTTAAGCAAGAAGTAAAAAGATAAACTAAAAAACATATCGCTGAAAATGTGATTTAAATATTTTTATTTAAATACTCAGAATGTGCAACATTTTTTTTCTTTGACTGATATTAAAAAGTGGTATGAATATTCAAAAGAATAGTTATTGAACAGAATAACTCGATCGAATTTTTCGATTTCCATAAGTATCAGTTTTTTTAAGAAACAACTATGAATACAGTATTGTTTTATATATTCTAACCTTCCATATTTCATGAAATGCATTCTGTCGAATATTTCATAATATTTTGGGTTTATGATTGTTTCAATTTTTATTGAATTTTGATTATTCTTTTTTAATTTAGAGTCATTTTGCGGAATTATAGTACTTACCTCTTTTGCAACTACAACATTGGTACCAGAAATATTGCTTTGATATTTTGGTTCTTTTATATTTGAATATTCCCTACAATTGTATTTCTTATCTTTTATATTGATAAAAGAATCGATCGAAGGTTTAAAATCCGTGCGATTCTGGTATAAATTACTTTTGTTTTCAGTTTTTATACTTTCTAGCTGCAAAATAGCAATATCTTGCACCTCTAAATACCTTTTTTCTTTTCTAAACGATGAATATGATGTTTTTCGATTGATATCACCTTCTTTTATGTCTTTTTCTTGTGAACCTCGATCTGTAAACAACAAATTTCTGTGTTTAGTTTCCTTTTCTAACAAAAGCTTTTTAGATTCATCTTGGCTCTTCTTTTTGTGCCATAGAATTTGTTGTCGTGGTGTTAAAACTGAAGGATCTTCATAAGCAAAAATATCTTTTCTGATTATTATATTTCTTAATTTGAACTCAGTCACTTTCTTTCTTTTCTTTCTTCTTTTGAGATTCTTAATTTTCGAGTTCACTTTTGAACTGTTCTTTAATGAATGAAATTCAGCTGGATCAAAGAGATCATTTGATTGTGGTGAGGGAAGTATGCCATTGGTTCTCATTTACCATCTAACATGGAATCAATTTATATAAGAAAATTTGGAGGCAAAATTTGGCGGTAAATTCTTTTACAGCCCCTAGTTTAGTATGCTGAAAATATTTGTACCTATTATATGCTAATATTTTTTAATTTTAGTAGTATTACTTTTTAGTTATGGGTTAAGTTTCTTTTTATCGATTCCATCTATTGAAACGTAGTCAGACCATTGGGAACATTGATAAACCCCTTGATATTAATTTTAGCATAACAATATTTTAATGCAATAAAAATTACCTTTATTAATTTTTTAAACTGGAATGGTAGCTTTCTCTGCTTATTTGAAATGACAACGGCATCGTATAATTGTGGATGTGATTAATGTGTGATTTTTAATAGAATTATAATTCAGCGCAAAGTGAATACATATTGAGACGAAAGATTATATTGAACATTTATTTTAGTTTCTTCACAATATTTAACCTATTTTTTCGGATTAAAAGTTATAATTATATTATTTTAAAAATATTCGTGCAATTAAACTTTATGGTGTCATTAAATAGCTTAAATAAAAAGCCATACTGTCTATTTAAATCATTTAAAACACTATTTCTTTGATATTGTAAGACTTAAAATTTTTTTTAATTATTTTACTTACATAACAATGAAGATTTTCTTTAGCTTGTATATTTTTTAGAAGAAAAAATCTAAAAATATACCTATAAAATATTTTGGCTTATTTTAGAAGACCTCCTAAAATAGAAAAAGCATATCAAATTGTAAATCAAATTATCATGGCATACATCATTAGATGCTAAGATAACAATATCTATTTATAAGAAAATTTTAAATCTTTTGTTTTAAAAAATAAATTAAGACGTGATCCTTCCATGAATACATTATGTGTTATCAATTTTACCATTGATTCATCCACAAAAAAAAGGTATTTAAAATTCTAAGCTTCGAAGCAAGTAGAGGAATACATTAAAACTATATAATATAGGGAAATCCTTGATATATAGGCCTTGAAAATAACAGAAGATTAGAAGAGATATTCAAAAGTATATATAAGATGCATTTACGTGAATAATTCAAGGTGTGATTAATAATTATAGTAAAAACTCATGATTGTGAAATCATATCCTTTTTTAAAAACTCTTGTTATTGATTTATCTTGATGCTTAGTATAATGCATTAGGAAGGGCTTTAATTCAACCATTTCAATATCTAAATAAATATAACATCTGAAACTATAAGAATAATTGAAAATATATCATAAACTTGCAAATATGATGTGGCTTTATAGTGTTTCGTTTTATATACTAAATAGTATTCCAGAAATTTTATATTGTCCAACAAATAATATGAATAATAAAAAGAAACTAGAAAAACCATATATTTGTATATATAGTAATAATATATATTAATAGAATAACCATAATTTTCAAAAAATACTTGTTTTAGCAAAATTATTTTAATAAAAAAATTCAAATAAAAGTACGCAGAAAAGAAAGAGGGTATTTTGGAAATATATGATTTCAATGTGTTTATAAAAATTTCAAATTAGCAATATTTTTTTAATTAAAAGTGCTTTATAAGGCTTATAAATTCACACTATTGTATAATTTATATATAGTTGAAAATATTTAGTGAAATATTTACAGGTATCCAACCTGTACATAAACAACGAAATTTTATTAACATCTGCGCTAAAAATCTAGTTAACCTTGGTACAGCTAAAAATCCTTTTTGAAGCCTGAAAAATCTACATCGAAAAGTTTAATTGTAATAAAAGGCAATATTCAATAAAAATAAACTTATACGTGTCATTTTTGCGTGTGATTTATCTCATTCTTACTTACGAAATAATCTTCCAATTACATTGATTCCACAAGCAATGTTAGATTTCATACTCTCTAATTCCGAATACCATTTATTTTCAATAATTGGCACAACTTGCATGTGTTTCAAATCAAAAAGTAGTCTTTCTTCCATAAATCTAAAACCTCTATCCATGTCAATATCAAAATAAATATCCCTTTTGTTCTTCTTTGCTATGCAGCTCTTGATGCCTTTCCAATCTTCTCTTATTTTAAAAAATATATGTTTCACTTTCTCAAGTAATTTTATACTAAGCATACGATCTCTTTTAAAAATATTTTTTAAAATAGGAGGAATAAAAAACCTAGGTTTGTTTTTTAAAATCATCTTTTTCGGATCTTCCCCAAATATATAACTGTAATCGATATGGAAAAAATCACCATCGTTAGTTATTAAAAAGTTGTTGAGATTTCTATCACCAACTCCTAATAAATATATTAAGACAGTGTAAAAAGCAAAACTTTCCATAAATTTCGAGTTTAGCACAAGCGTGTCCGGGTTTATTGCTAAAAATCCCATTATATACGGGTAATCCATAATGCCACCATGATTTTCTTTAATAAAATCGTCTAGAATTGATTTATATTCATCTTTATAAATGTGTCTTGATGGAATCATCTCAATCAATCCTTCCGACTTATTAAATGGAATAATAGTATAGGTTACTACTTCACATTTTATTTTTTTACCAACGATCTTTATTATTTCCATAATAGAATAGTCTTTGGTCAAATCGTCACCTTTCTTATAAAGAAACCGAACATTTGTTTGTTTATAAGTTATGAAAGACATTTCTAGTGGGAACGTAGCAGATTCGTGTATTTTTAAGCTGTTTGGATCCAATTTCGAGACTATTGTATAAGTTTCTAATTGTGATAAAATTGGAAATCTTCCAAATCTGATATTCATACCCTTTAGTAAATTTTGGATGTGTGTAGTTCTTATGATGCTACTTTCGGTTTTAGAATTGAAACAAAAAAGATATAATTCTCTTATAAACAGTAAAAAGCTTTCTAAATTTCTAAATAAAGGTATTTCTTCATTTGAAAGTCTACTGTAGAAGTCTTTACCTCTCCTAATTTTCATCAAAGTCTTGAAGTTTTCTACAAAGAAAATTTTCAACAAATACCATATTCTTTTTCGATTGGGTTCGTATTTATCCTTTGAATCAACAAATATCGAATCTTTCACATTTCTTAATGTATAGATACTATTATTTTCGGTTTCTGCGTCATCACATATCTCGGCCGGAACCACCATATGAAACGACTCGAAATCGGTTTTATAAAGTGCGAATCGGATTCATCAAATCAAAATTTTGTTTTATATATATGATATTAACATCATAGTTCAATAATTCATCTGGAAACAGTAAAATTATCGGCAAGACTAAAATTATTTATTTATCATTTACAACTAATGCCATTTTTTTGGTTTAATTTTTTTGCATTAGAACTTCAATTATTGTGTGAAGTAATTATTGACCTGTAGTATTCAATTTAAATAATTGAAGGTTTTATCCTTTACACGCAAGGGTATGGATAAATCACTAGCTGGTAATTTATTCCATCTAACAGCAAGGTCAAAGCAAGTACTATTAGGCCAAGCAAAGGAAAATAAGCTTTTAGCTTTAAACATACGCTTTTTTTGTAGCACACATACAATTTGAAACAATTCCCAAACGCAAGTGCAAGTAATCAAACCCATTATTGGTATGAAAGGAAAGTTTCCCCGTAGTGGTGACAAAATTTAAGCAGTCTAAAAACCGTTAATCTTTTTTATTGCATTTTAGTATATTCAAATAAAAATTTAGGAAAAAATATAGATCACTATTTGAATTTTTACTTGCAATCAAAAAAATTTAAATTATACATAAGATTCGCAAATATACGTGTAGTAAAACTTCGCTCTTCATAAGAGTTTAATTTTGATGTTTAAAAAATAAAGTAATATTCGAAAATGAAATAAATCAGTAAAATATATATTACGAGTCATTAGGAACAAAACAAACCAATCTTTTCTCAAATTCAGAAATTACAATTTGACTTTTTATTTAATTGTAGATGCTCTTAAATACCTTTCAATATTTATGCTTCCAGCTTATCTGATGACATCACGTTTAAACAGCTGCACCTCGAAATAATATAGCCAAAAAAATTTAAGATTACACTAAGATATAAATTATACTTTTATTTCAAAAGAAAATGTAAAATTGTAATATAAGAAGAATAGTAAATAAAAATGTGTTTAATATATTTGGAATATGATAAAAACATGCCAAAACTTATGGTTTAATTTTTTTAATAGAAAATTAGGTATATACAGGCTTTTTATACAATTAAATATTTATTTTAAAAATTATGTTTACGATAAAAATTATATTTTCAATATTTTAGATGAAATTATACTCTAATCACAAGGTAAATATTTTTTTTATATTGAGTTATTACACATAAATTTTATAATAGCTTAATGGTTGTTGAGTAAATTTTTCTAGCTCATCAATTATTTGAATTGGTATACTTTACCAATAGATTGTTAAAAACTTGATTTATAATTTTATAATACTTGCTTTTTTATTGTTGCTTAGTAAATTTAGAAATAACATAAGGGAATAAAAAAAATTAGAAATAAATAAATATATAAATATTAAAATTTTATTTTATTTTATTCATAGTTTAATTATTGAGCTTACACTATTATTTTTTGATCAATGAGCATAGGTTAACAATTCACCGTTATCACATCCTATCGGTCCTTTTATCAAGACATCTCTTCTCACTTACTATCTTAAAAACCAATATTTCAAGAAATTTACTCGATTTTATATGAATATATGGCTTTATTCAGTTTAATAATTTTCGTTCTTTTTAAACAAATTATGTGACACGTGTGGTACCGCAATATCTATGTCTTGAAATTTTTTATTAAAAAATATCATTTTTATTTATTTATTAATTCTGGCATTTTAATTTTAGATTCGCTATATAAGCTCAATGTTTTTGACTTTCGAAGGCTAATTATAAAGACGCTTTTGGCCAATTCCCCTTATCTTAAACCTTCTTCGATGTCACTCCTATTTTCACGACCTACTAGATCAAGGGATTTTCTCAATACCTTAGTATGAATATACGCCTCTATTTTATTTGTAACTTTAAGCTCTTTTTAGCTTTTTTTATATTATATTACTTAAATGTATAAAAACTGTAATTTTTGGCACATGCACAATCAATAAAAATATTCTAATAAAAAGTGCTTTAAAAATAATTCATTAAGAAAGTAATTTCTATTATAGAATATCAATAATGTATATGAATTTAAAAAAAAATGGTGTAAGCAATCATTTAAAATCAAAATTACTGTATATAGTGCCATGACCAACTATTGTTTGTATAAACGCCAAAGGGAAATCATATTTTGCAGTAAAAATCTGAAATTGTGACTAAAGACTATGAAAGAATCATAAAATGCCTATTATTTATCTTGAAATTGTAAATAATAATAAATAGTCTTTCTCCATAAAATAGTCCATTATATAAAATCTAGCTATTTTTAGGAATATATGCCTTTTATTGGGTAAATATATGCTTACCTGTATGCGCTGATCACACCTATCTAATTTTAATTATAATTTTATTTTGTAAAATGTAAAATTTCGAACTTTTAAAAACATACATAATTTATATTTTTTTGTACTAATAGTATTCCCTGGTATTTATATAAACAAAAAAAGGATGGTGTTTGAAAAAATACAACCTAAAAATTCATTTGCTTCTGAGTTGGTTGTAATGGTGTTTTAAATATAATTAATCAAGCAAATCAATTGCTTTAGTTCCATATATACATCCTCTTATAAATTTTTTTAGCAATATTAAAAATTCAAAAAATTGTTTAAATATTCGATTGAATTTTTTTTATGTTTTTAAATCGTTACTACTATTTTTACTTGTAAAATTTTGTCCACATTCATCAATTATTTAAATGAACATATATTTTTTTTACACTAGCATAACACGTAAAATACTATTACTTTGCTTAAAAATAGATTATAAATGCATTTCTGCATTTTCAAAATGTTTAAAACCGAACAAATTTTATTTTTTCACAAGGGTATTTGTTTTAAAAACAACATTTAAAATGTATTTTACTAAAATTACAACTTAATTCTCCACACATTAGATTTGCATAGCAACACTAATAATATTTAAGTATAAATTTCTATGTATGCTGATATATCAAATATAAAAACAATAAGCTTCATTATTTTCAACCTTTTTTCAGTCTTAATAACACAGCAAGTGCAATCTCTGATATATAATGTACTTCACAGCAAAAATAAATTTTTATAAATATTAATGATGCAGATAGAGATAATTTTATTGAATAAAATATCTAATAACATGAAATTTTTCCGTTATTGATGTATTTGCCAACACAAAAATGTTTATAAAAATATATCAAATCAAAATAAATGTATCATTATAGTAAAATACACCGTTTTAATTATGTGAAATCAATATCGCAAGACAAAAAAGCATCCTATAGATCATGTAACGAAAAATAATAGCTTTTAAAACATAATCTATTAAGAAAACCAAAAAATAGCTTTTTTTTCGAATCTTGTATAAGAATATGCTATTTTGTGGCAGTTTGGCGTCTTAAAAATTTTGACAATAACAGCAGTATAGTTTAATTCAATAATCAAGGGGAAAATATTTGTAAAATTTATATTTAATTTTAGATCTTTGAGGCTCGAATCCTTGTCTAGAATATTTTAAGACACATATTACGAAAAATGCAATAGATTGATCAACTCTTATAAGCCACAGAGTAATAATATAAAATGAATTCTAGGGTGCATTTTACAAAGGTATTTTGTATATAAATGTTTTTACCTGAATCTTCTTTTGCTTAAACTTGTTTACTAGTTTTCTTTGCTATTCTTATCCAAGGTCAACAGATGAAAGAATATATTTAGCCATTTTTATATGGTAAAATATCACCACGGCACTCAAAGTAAAAAAAAACATTCTAAACAAAAAATCCAATTTTGAAAACGGTCTAAGTTGAGAATCAACTAACGGTTGTATAAATATACATAAAGTAATTTTTAGACTTTCAAATAACCAATAAATTTGTTTTTTTATTTTTTGTAATATAATCCAGTTTATTTAAATTTTTGAACAATCAAAGCCAATCTGTTTCTTAGAATATAGGAATGCCTTAACATTGCAAGAAGCGATTATCTAGTTAAATGATCAAAAAAAGGCAAAAAAATTGAACGGATTTTGCGAAATTAAAATTTGTCGATATATTCTTATGTTTAAAGAAAAATATTAATCCCTTTAAGCTTTTATAAAAAACGAAAAGGTTTTATTCTTATCCTTTTGAATCCCACTTCGAATTTATACACAGTATAAAAAAATTCATAATTAAAAAGTAGATGAAATTTAAAAACATGTTACAAATTATGTATGATATTTATAATGCAGATTATTCACTGTCTTTGTTGTGAAAATTGGAAAAACAAATAAAAAATAATCTTTGATGGCGATTATATAAAATGTACATATTGATTTAGCCAAGTGTGACAAGACATTAGCAAATTTATATAATTTTAATTCAAAAATAAGAAACAGGGTCTTTAGGAAAAAAAAATATGACTTTAAAAGCTTTTGTTTGCTTTTATGTAATTCTAATCCCAGAGCTAGTTATGGAGAAAAGACCAATCCTTTATACAGAAAACATGAGTAAATATGAAAATTTTGGATACAAAATTATAGAATTATTTCTAATCATTCGAAAATATTTAATTTATAAATCTAATTGGAAGATAATATATTATGCCCCTGTCTTATGAATGAAATTATATCAAGCCATTTATAAAAATAATATTATCATTAATAGCAGTGTTTTAGTAACCAAAAATACAAAACTATACAAAAATCAATTTAATTCATCATTCATTATTTTTAAAAATCCTTCCTAAAAAATATGATTGTCAAAGGTTCTGTGGTGTATATTATATACGTAAAATCTTAATTTAAAGGATTGAAGGTTAAAATAATTCATAAGCAATGGGGTTCTTGAATTACCAAATTGATAATAAATGCCACCTAGCTGCAAGAGATACAGCAAACACCTTTAGACCGACCCACAGAAAAATAAATATATCGGCTTATTGCATGCACTTGATTTTGGCGCTTAAATAATTTGGCTCGATTCCTGAACACAAGTGGAAGTAATAAAAGCCATATTGGTTGATGGGTATTTCCCCTAGCGGTTCCCGATTGGCGTGGTACTTCTTGCTGGTCTCATCTTGATGCCATATTTCTTATTTTATTTATGCAGCCGTTATGTTTTCAAATAATAGTAATCATCTTTGGTAGGTTAAATAATGTTTGCAAGTGTACTCATTTTAATATACAATAAAAGCTTAAATTTGTAGCCTATCAGAATTTCTTAATATAAGAATATATATTTACACGATATTTTAAAATTTTTATTGTATTTATCATGAAAATTTTATTCATTTAGGCGTCAATTTTCTTTTTATCAATTTTAAATATTTAGATGTGGTCAGCATTTGAGAATATTGCACAACTTCTTGATGCATCTTTTGACACCTTCCCCTGATCTATCTTCATCAACTGCTCTTCTTCTCTCAAATGAGATGAGTTCAAGTGTCTTGCGGAGTGTGAGAGCTTGTATGCATGTTTCTACTTCGTCTGGGATTATTAACTCCTTAGTATATTTTTATGGGTCATTATTAAAATATATTTGATTTCTCATAAATTCAGATCAAATAATAATAACCAACCGAAATTTACAAATTAACCGTAATATAAAGCCTATTTACATAATAAATTACCAAAAAAACATTTAAATGCTTCTTCTGCATTCCTTGTATTTTTATCAAAATAAAGCGATTTCGTAGACTAGCTTATTCAATACTTGGTCCCAACATTTCTTAAAACTATTTTAAATTTAACTTATTTATACTATGTGTTTTTCTCTTAAATTGCTATCTGTGTTCAAACACAAGGATTGGTTCTTCAGGGCTGATTATAAATCCCAGTTTCAAAGTTTTAGAAAAATGGATTGTTCTGTTGTAATTTAAAAAATTTATCAAAAGTGGCCTGATAAGTATTTATAAAATACGTAATAAGTATGTAATTCTAGAATAGTGCCTTTCAAGTAGGTTTTATAATTTTCTTTTCCTCTGTATTAATATTTTTTCATAAATTACAAACCAGCGACCTATATTCAAACCATGATTATTCCTTAAAAAAATCTTAATACGACAAATAATAATTCAATAAAATTAATTTTTATGATTAAAATCAATTTATATGATCTAAATCAAATTCGATAGACAAAATCATAATTGATTTTTTATATATATACATGATATCTAAATTACCCATAATAATGAAACATTACAGAATTTGTCTTTGCTTTCTCAAATTTACCTATCAAATTAATTTGCGAAATCTTTTCAAGGAAGATCTAAATAAATTTGAAAATTCAAATAGAACGGATTTAAATCAAATGATTGAAATGAGAGATAGAAACTTAAATAGATATATAGATAGATTTGTTGATGACTCTTCAATGTCAAAAGAGAGCGTCATTCGGGATGTGCTAGAATTCAAAAATAAACTAGGAATTATTCAAACGGAAATATGCTTTGTAGCTTATAACATGGATGGTGAAAGATTACTTGAATTTCATCAAAGATACGAGGCTATTATTTTTTTAGCTAGACACTATATTTTTTTAGCTTTATCTATCCTACCCGTAGAAGCCATAAATATAAACCATGCTTTATGTGTAACCAGATTGCAAAGTCATTTTTTTGACATGAAAGATGAATTAAAATCGTTTTTGTTTGATTTTAGAGATATTTTTGCTGTCTCAAAAAATCTAATTGTTGGAAATCGTAATCTTATAGAAGATTTTTTTCAAAGGAACCTTGAAATTTGTGATTATGATATTGACGAGTTTCTGGTGACATCAAATTGTAAAATTTTAATGCTTTCGAGCAGGCAACACTTATTATTCCATATAAGTGCAATTAATAAATATATCGATCAGAAAATGCCTATTGATAATACATAAAAAACTGTCTGGTAGAAATAAAGCCTTAGTTTGAGATCAAATAAATATATGTTTTAGGAATCTCAAAGATTAATTGGATTATAAGATTTACATTGTATAATAAATCATAAAAATTTAATAAAACAAACACAAGCCATATAATTGAAAGATTTATACTTGTTACTTTAATACAAACTGGTATTCCACAAAATTTATAGTAAAATAGATAAAAAGATCCCAAACTATTTATAATGAGGTCTATTTATGGATTCAAATGGCGGCAGGATTACAATTCTTCAATTCTGAAGGTGTTTTTGTGATGTACTTTGTTTTCACCTATTTATGAAACATGATGTTTAAAAAGTGATAAATTATATTTTGATTATTTTTTATCTGCTTAATATAGCAAAATATATTTGGATCCACTATGATTTAGGGTTTTTCATTAGAATCAGCTGCTTTATGAGGTATATTATTTTTGGGTTTTTAGCGAAACTTTTTTTTATCATTTATATTATCCAAAAAAAATCTCTTTGCAGTTTAATTTTATCTAATTTTAAGTTATAATAAAAAGTTGAGCATAAATGTTTACTTTAACAAAGATTTTTTGCTGAATCAATGTCGCCTCTTTTGCTAAGAATATCGTTCGTGAATATTAATTAAATTTAGATTTAAAGTATGCCATAGTTCGTAGTTATACGAAAAATATTGGAGCGAATGTGTCTTTTGTAATTAATTTTTAAGATTAATAACATCCGATAATTTAGGTAACATGGCAAAAAAAAGTAAATAGGAAAACAGCATTTTTAGAAAAATTCTAAGATATAATCAAACCTCTAAAATGTTTGAAACAGAGTATTTTCACTAGAAATAATTATCGAAACAAGATAAGTTTGTTCAAACAGATACATATAAAAAATGTCAAAAAAATTATAGACCGATTATGTCTTTTCTTAATGATTACCAAAAAATAAATTTATAAATACCTCTTTTTCTTAAATGCTACAAAAATTTTTTAAAAAATTATTCCTTGAGACCATAAGAACAAAAACAGATATCAATACTATTATGTTTCCCACAGTAAATGTATATATATTACCATACTATTTGTAGACGATTATAATTTACCACAGTTTGAAAAATATTTCTTTTTCGGATCCATTAAAATATAATCCATACACAATATTAAAATTCCAAACTTTATATACATATATAATAAATACCTTTTTGTACTAATGGTATTCACAGGTATTTATAAAAAAAATGATAGTGTTTGAATAAATTCTGCCGAAAAATTCATTTGCTTCTGAGTTGATTCTATTGTGGTTATATTCATGATACATTGTGTATATTAATTGCTTCAGTTCCATATATTTATCCTCTATTACGAATTTTCTATAATATCAAAAATCAAAAAATTTTATAAATATTCGATAGCAATTTTATATGATTTAGAATCTTTAATCCTTTTTTTTCCATGTAAAAATATACCCGCATTAATAAATTATTTCAATAGACATAAGAATTTACATAGCAAAACACGTACAATAAATTTTTTTTGCTGCAAAATTGATTATATTTGTATTTCAGCATTTCAAAAATGCTAGAAAACCTTTACTAATTTTATTTTTGCAAGAGGGGGGTTTTTTGTTTGGAAAATACATTTAAAATGAATTGAACTAGAATTAAAATTTAATTTTTATTAATTAGATTCACTTAGAAACATATCTGATAATTAATAATATATTTGTATGAATGCTGATTAATTAAAGATAAATACAATAAGCTTCATGATTTTCTAGCATTTCAACTTTTTTTCTGTCGTAATTGCACTGTATGTGCAGCCTTTGATATAAAATGTACTACTCAAGAATAATAAATTTTGAAAAATTAGATTTGTAAAATTTTGAAAATATTAATCATGCAGATAGATAAAAATTTTGAAGAATAAAATATTTAAATACATGTAATTTTTCCATTATTGATATATTTATCAACACAATAAGGTTTTTCAAATATTTATAAAAAATGATGATTACAATGCAATATATGCAATTAAATTATGTGAATAAATGATTATAAGAAAAAAAAGCACCCTATAGACCATATAACGTAAAATATCAGCTCTTAAAAACATAATCTATTAAGAAAACCAAAAAATAGCTTTTTTTTCGAATCTTGTATAAGAATATGCTATTTTGTGGCAGTTTGCGTCTTAAAAATTTTGACAATAACAGCAGTATAGTTTAATTCAATAATCAAGGAGAAAATATTTGTAAAATTTATATTTAATTTTAGATCTTTGAGGCTCGAATCCTTGTCTAGAATATTTTAAGACTCATATTACGAAAAATGCAATAGATTGATCAACTCTTATAAGCCACAGAGTAATAATATAAAATGAATTCTAGGGTGCATTTTACAAAGGTATTTTGTATATAAATGTTCTTACTTGAATCTTCTTTTGTTTAAACTTGTTTATTAGTTTTCTTTGCTATTCTTATCTAAGATTAAACGATGAAAAAATATATTTAGCCATTTTTATATGGTAAAATATCACCACGGCACTCAAAGTAAAAAAAAACATTCTTAATCAAAAAATCCAATTTTGAAAACGGTTTAAGTCGAGAATCAAATAAGTGTAGTATAAATATATAAAAAGTAACTTTTAGACTTTCAAATAACCAATAAATTTGTTTTTTTATTTTTTGTAATATAATCCATTTATTTAAATTTTTGAACATTCAAAGCCAATCTGTTTCTTAGAATATAAGAATGCATTATCATTGCAAGAAGCGATTATTTAGTTAAATTATCAAATTAAGGCAAAAATTTGAAGTAAAAATATTTATGAATAAAAATTTATAAAAAACAAAAAGGTTTTATTCTTATCATTTTGAATCCCACTTCGAATTTATACTTTGTATAAATAAATTCATAAATTAAAAACTAGGTAAAATTTAAAAACATGTTACAAATTATGTATGATATTTATAATGCAGATTATTCACTGTATTTGTTGTGAAAATTGGCAAAACAAATAAAAAATAATCTTTTATGGCAATTTTATAAAATGTACATATTGATTTAGCCAAGTGTGACAAGACATTAGCAAATTTATATAATTTCAATTCAAAAATAAGAAACAGGGTCTTTAGGAAAAAAAATATGACTTTAAAAGCTTTTGTTTGCTTTTAATGTAATTCTAATCCCAGAGCTAGTTATGGGGAAAAGACCAATCCTTTATACAGAAAACATGAGTAAATATGAAAATTTTGGATACAAAATTATAGAATTATTTCTAATCATTCGAAAATATTTAATTTATAAATCTAATTGGAAGATAATATATTATGCCCCTGTCTTATGAATGAAATTATATAAAGCCATTTATAAAAATAATATTATCATTGATAGCAGTGTTTTAGTAATCAAAATTACAAAACATTTAAAAAAATCAATTTAATTCATCATTCATTATTTTTAAAAATCCTTCCTAAAAAATATGATTGTCAAAGGTTCTGTGGTGTATATTATATACATAAAATCTTAATTTAAAGAATTGAAGGTTAAAATAATTCATAAGCAATGGGGTTCTTGAATTACCAAATTGATAATCAATGCCACCTAGCTGCAAGAGATACAGCAAACACCTTTAGACCGACCCACAGAAAAATAAATATATCGGCTTATTGCATGCACTTGATTTTGGCGCTAAAATAATTTGGCACAATTCCTGACACAAGTGGAAGTAATAAAAGCCATATTGGTTGATGGGATGTTTCTGCTAGCGGTTCCCGATTGGCTTGGTACCTCATTTGCGTCTCATATTGATGCCATATTTCTTATTTTATTTATGCAGCCGTTATGTTTTCAAATAATAGTAATCATCTTTGTTAGGTTAAATAATGTTTGCAAGTGTACTCATTTTAATATACAATAAAAGCTTAAATTTATAGCCTATCAGAATTTTTTAATATAAGAATATTAAATACACGATATTTTAAAATTTTTATTTTATTTATCATGAAAATTTTATTCATTTAGGGGTCAATTTTCTTTTTTTCAATTAGAAATATTTAGATGTGGTCAGCATTTGGGAATATTGCACAACTCCTTGATGCATCTTTTGACACCTTCCCCTGATCTATCTTCATCATCTGCTCATCTTCTTTTAAATGAGATGAGTTCAAGTGTCTTGCATGCATGTTTCTACTTCGTCTTGGATTTTTAACTCCTTAACATATTTTTTATGAGTCATTATTAAAATATATTTGATTTCTCATAAATTCAGATCAAATAATAATAACCAACCGAAATTTACAAATTAACCGTAATATAAAGCCTATTTACATAATAAATTACCAAAAAAACATTTAAATGCTTCTTCTGCATTCCTTGTATTTTTATCAAAATAAAGCGATTTCGTAGACTAGCTTATTCAATACTTGGTCAATATTTCTTAAAACTATTTTAAATTGAACTTATTTATACTTTGTGTTTTTCTCTTAAATTGCTATCTGTGTTCAAACCTGGTTTTCAAACACAAGGATTGGTTCTTCAGGGCTGATTATAAATCCCAGTTTCAAAGTTTTAGAAAAATGGATTGTTCTGTTGTAATTTAAAAAATTTATCAAAAGTGGCCTGATAAGTATTTATAAAATACGTAATGAGTATGTAATTCTAGAATAGTGCCTTTCTCTTAGGTTGTATAATTTTTATATCCATATTATTAATATTTTTTCATAAATTTATGCGCAGCGACCTATAATTCAAATCATGATTATTCATCAAAAAAATCTCAATACGACCAATAATAATTCAATAAAACTAAGTTTTATGATTAAAATCAATTTATATGATCTAAATAAAATTCGATAGACAAAATCATAATTTATTTTTTTATATATACATGATATCTAAATTACCCATAATAATGAAACATTACAGAATTTTTCTTTGCTTTCTCAAATTTACCTATCAATTTAATTTGCGAATTCTTTTCGAGGAAGATCTAAAGAAATTTCAAATTTCAAATAGAACGGATTTAAATAAAATCATTCAAAAGAGAGATAGAAACTTAAATAAATGTATGGATAAATTTGTTGTGGACTCTTCAATGTCAGAAGAGAGCATCTTTCGGAATACGCTAGAATTCGAAGATAAATTAAGAATCATTCAAACGGAAATATTCTATGTGGCTTATAACATGGATGGTGAAAGATTACTTGAATTTCACGAAAGACATGATTCCTTTATTTATTCAGCTATGCATCACTTATTTTCTTTTTATAACACCATACCCGATGAAGCCTCAAATATAAACCATGCTTTAAGTGCAACCAGATTGCAAAGTCATTTTTTTGACATGAAAGATGAATTACAATCGTTTTTGTTTGATTTTAGAGATATTTTTGCTGTCGCAAAAAATCTGACTGTTGGAAAATGCAATATTATAGAAGATTTTTTTGAAAAAAATTTTGTAATTTGTGATTATGATATTGACGAGTTTCTGGTGACATCAAATTTTCAAATTTTAATGGATGGGTGCCAACAATACTTACTATGGCATATAAGTACAATTGCTAAATATATTGTGTGGAGAATGCCTATTGATAATACAGAAAATGACGCCTAATAAAAATATCGCCTTATTTTGGGATCAAATATATTTTTTATAAATCTTAAAGACTATTTGGATTATAAGATATTAATCTGATGGTTAATCATAAAGTTTTTATAAACAAACACAATCAAATTATTTAAATATTTATATTTGTTACCTTCATCAAACTAGTATTTCAACAAAATTTATAGTTTAATATATAACTAAACCCACAATATTTATAATGAGGTCCATTATCGGATTAAACTGGGGCAGGATTACAATTCTTCACTTCTGAAGTTGTTTCGGTGATGACCTTTGTTATTACCTATTTATGAAACATGAAGTGTAAAAAGTGATAAATTTTATTTTTAATATTTTATATTTGCTTAATATAGCAGAATTTATTTAAATTCATTGTGATATAGGGTTTTTAATTTTGAATCTGCTGATTTTAGAGGTATATTATTTTTAGGTTTTTAGAGAAACTTTTTTTATATTTTATATATACGCGGAAAAATCCTTTTGCAGCTAAATTTTTATTTAATTTATAACTTCTATCCAAAAAGTTCAGCAAAGATGTTTACTTTAACAAAGTTTTTTGGGTTAGCCATGTTGTCTTTTTGCTAAGAATGACGATCGTGCATATAACTCAAATTTATATTTTAAACATGTCTTAGTTCGTATTGACACGAAAATATATCGGAGCGGATGTGTTTTTTCTCGTCATTTGAGATTAATAGCATCCGATAATTTAGGTATTATGGCTAAAAAAAGATATAAAATAGGAAAACAGCTTTAGTAGAAAAATACTAAGATGTAAAAAAACCTCTAAAATATCTGAAATTGATTTTTACCCCTAAAGATAATTTAAGAAACAAAACAGGTGTATATATACAGATACATATAAGAATTAATAAAAAATTTTTAGACTAATTATGACATTTCTTGATGATTCTTAAAAAATAATTTTTTTAATACCTTTTTTTCTTCAATTATACAAAGACATTTTATAGGATTATTTCTTTGAGATCATAAGAACAAAAACCGATATCAATACCATTATATTGCCCAAAAAAAATGTATATAATTTAGCTAAATATCTGTGACGAATGAATTTTACCAAATTTGAACAATATTTTTTCTTCGAATACAATTAAATATGATCAATAGACAATATTAAAGTTCCATATTTTTTTGTTACTATCCTAGGCAATGCATATTTATTCACGCTTTTTGTTGTTTTCTTTTTTTGACCCGTAAGATCGGTTACATATGAGCAATAATATTTATGCATTATACTGAATATTTATGCACCTAGTGATAGACCATAAACGATAAAGGTGTTGAATACTTCTTTTATCAAATAATTTGCACTTCCAAAATGGTTTATTTTACGCAGTTTATTGTGTGAATGAAGTTTTTTAGATCCTTTAAATGTGCAGATCAAACCGTTTATAATCATACATAGTTTGCTTATATATAGTTCAAAACCCTTTTTAATAAAATTATTTTTATTTACATGTAGATAATCACAAAAATTATATTATAATATTTTTATTTGTTGCCTTTCGTCAATCTAAGTTATATATTGTAGCATAAACGCCATATGATTACTATTTATTATCCCCTTCGAAAACATAAAAAATATTTTGTAATCGTAATATAGCCGCATGTAGTAATTTATATACGAATAAATTGATTCTATAGCTGTAGTACCAATTTGGCTTCTGTCTTTCTTGGTGTATTATATTCTAAAGAGTTTATTAAAATCATAATCTAAACATAAAGTTTCCATATAAACTTCTAAATAAGATTTGATAGCTAAAACAAATAAATATCGTACCAAACGAAGATCTAAAGACAAAAGTTATAATAGAAGAATACCCAGGACCTTAACTATAAAAAGATCCCGTTCTCAATAACACAAAGATTGAATAGAATTCGAAAGACACATTTTTAATTTGAAAGGAGAAAATTTTTCCTATTAAATTAGATATAGATTGCCCATAAATAATTATCACAAAGAAGAGTAAGAATATGCAAAAATGATTGTGAGAACACGGCTTATATTTAAAATTTCTTAGAAAAGTACTACTTTTATGAGCTATAACATAATTAACAAAGAACAAACAACTAAAAAATTTAATGCGTATTAAAAGGAAAAGAAATACAAAAAGGGGTTTTTTCACATAAATATAAAATTCATGAAAGTTATAATTCGATTTTTATAAAGGTTTAAATAAGAAAAATTAAGAAAATTAATAGCAAGATTTTTTTATGCATGGATTATAAATACACTTTTTGGATACATAAAATGCTAAAATTCTGAAGTGGTATGGAAAAAGTATACTTATATCAAATATACAGATTAACGATGTATTCTAACTTCTTTAGGGTAAAAATGATCCTATATTATATGTTTTTATGCTTATGAATAAATTTTACTCAGTGGCAAAATAAAATCGTGGTATGATAAAGCTCTAGAATCATAAATAATAAATAGAGATAAGAGTCTACAGAAAATATACCACAAAAAAAGATCAAAATCTCTATTTTATATTATATAATAATTTATAGATAAAATTTGGTCACACTAATTAAAATTCATATAACATGTTTTCATAACCAGAATATAATAAAATCGACAAAAAAAGCTTCACGAAATGAGTTATCTCCAATTTACTTATGTTTAACCTAAAGAAACGAAAAGTCACAAAATGGAGTAAATATGTATAAAAAGACCATCTACCATACATTAAGGAGTTATGAATTCCAACAAATTCAGAAAAATTGTTTAGATAAATGAATTGCCAAAATATGAATATGGCCTTGTTAAAATATGCACGGATTTAAGCTGATAAAGATAATGATGTTAAAAGAGGTATTTGTAAATCCGCAGATTAAAAAACAAATTTATCACTTACCTAAAATAATTACAAAAATGAAATTTTTTTATCGATAAATGCATTATGTTTTTTTTAAAGCTATTAAATGCCATTTTTTTTCTTTTAATTTGATTTATATCGATATATTTTTAATATTTTAATTAATAAAACATTTTCTCATTGATTGATAATAGATTCATCATTGAAAGATTTCAACATGAAAACTGTTCACAGCATTTTATAAGCTTTAAGATATAAATGACTAAATAAATGGCTTTTAAATTCTTAATAATTTTTCACCGTCTATAGAATGTCAGTTATTTGATAGTCTGATATAAATCAAAATCTAAATTCTCTTAAAAATATAAGAATTGCTGTTTAGATTTATAAGAAGGTATTGAACAGACGGCAAAGACCTGATAACCATATTTTAATTTAAAAGTGTTACGATTTATTTAATTTTACTATATAATCCATTTAAAATAAATCTTTTCGAATGTTTTCATGATAAATGAGAGGTATTTATATAAAACATATTCAAGTATTGTTTTTTTAAGACCCGGTAAATTATTAGATGATCAAAAAAAACCTTTTTCGTTAAATTATATTCCATAATGCTTGAAATAATAAATTTTCAGTTATTTTTTTAAATTAATTTTAATACAATTTTTTGTAGTCTTAGGCTAAATATACCTTTTGATTTTGTTAAATTGGCTAATTCTTAACACAGATTCATCACTTTCGAATTTTAAAGACGAATATGTCTCTGTAGAAAGTATAAATATCTCTAATTTTTGCATGGTACCTTGATAATTTAAAATTTATGCACTATCGTAAAGATATTAAGCATATTCTGCACCACTATCTCTTTATTCAAACTTATTATAAATAATTATAAGAAGATATGAAAAAAAAATTATTTATTAATTATGAAAAAAATATAAGCATGCTAATAAATGAATTTATTTAACTCTAAATAAGATTTTCTAATTTTTTTTGCATAAAATTTTATTCTTCTACTGATTTAAGTGAGCGTTATTGATTTGAAAATTTAGCTGAACACAATAATTTATAAATTAATTATTAATTTTTTTTTTGAAGTTAAGGGTGAAATAAAACAATTTGAAAAGAGCCTTAATTTGATATCTCGGTGACACCAGAAATATTGGCTTCCTTTGCATTTTATACATAAAGAAGCACAATTAAAATTTTATAAGTTGGTACAATATTAAAAATTCGCAAATTTATTAATGTATATTATCAAACATTTTTTTTGCGATTTTCATTGCATAAAAATCATAAACTGCACAAAACTTAAAATAAACAGAAAGATATTATGATCATACCTTGCTATTATTTTTTTAGGCATAAATAAAAAACAATTATATTTTATGATGCAATCAGAAAAATTGTAAAAAAATATTGAAAAAAGGTATTAGTAGCTTAAATGAATGGTTATGATATGGTCGCAAATATTTTTATGTCTAAAACACAAATATTAATAAAATATTTACGATATTAGAAATTACTTTTTAGATAATTAATAGAACCATTTACGACGTCTTATATGTGTATTGACGGTTTGAATCTTTAGAATATAAGGAGATATTTTTGTAAATTATTGAAGTCTGTAAAAAATATATGGGAACAGCGAAAAAAAATACAAGATGTTTTAATCATGATAAATATTGCTATTTCATATCTTCGATGTTTAAAAGTTCTGTTTCGCTAAAAATTTTCGGATTTTTAGATAAAAAGATAGCATGAACACCATAAAAAAACTTTGAATGATTTAATTGCCTAGCATGAGGATGCGATATTTTATCAAAACGTCAAAATTTTAGCATTGCGTTAGACTATTTTTATTACAAAAATTAAGCTCTAGAGAAATTAATAAAATAGAGATTTATATGAATAAATTTTTAAAATAAGCTATAGAAGAATTTATTATTGTAGAATTGTTTACAAAATTCGAATTATGTTAGATGTAATAAATATAAATTATACTGTAAACAATGTTTTTTTGATCAATTAAGCTGGTCTTCTTTTTATATTCAGTTTGAGTGAGTATATTTATTATCCCCAATATATCGAATTTAAGAATAATTTTGCTTACTAAATGGCTGTCTCATGAATTACTCGAATGAAAGGTAATCGATTATGTCTTCGATCTAGATAGAAACATTCAAACGCAAAATTTTACATTTAAGGAATAAAATGAAAAAAATCTTACATGATAAAATCTGTAGAGTATATAAACTTAAAAATGCTGTAATGGTATGATCGGATATATTTAATATTTTATAGAATTTCTCATTATCATATTTTGTATTTTTAGACTAATAAAAAAAAGGTACAATATAGTTTGATAAATATTATTTCATTAAAACCCTATAATCAAGACCGCATAGTTATATATATTCAATATATAAAAATTTATATTTACGATACTGTGTATATATAAAGTTATTTATAAAATACATGCGTTGATATTATCAAAAAATCTTTTTCTAGATTAATCAATTTTGTGTAATATAGGCGTTTTTAAAATACATGAAAATGTAAAATAAAGTGAATTAGCATCAGTATTTAATTTTCTTACATATAAAATAAATTAAATTTATTGAACTTACGATTTTTACGAATAATCAGAATCTATTTTATGGTTTTTTTTAATAATTGATTTCGCTTTAGTCCTTTACTTTAATAAAAATTGCAGCGAAAGTTATATTTTTAAGAAGAAAACAATTTATACCCTTTATAAGCAGTGAAAATATATTAAAGATGAAAATCGATTATGTGATTTGTTATAAGCAAAAAAGTTTATATTAATACATAAACCGCTTTTATCAAAAATATCAAATATAAGAAAAAAAACATAAAGACATTTTTTATTTGATGGATTGTTTTTATTATATTTTATTGGTGCAATTTTTGCGCTATACCTTACAGCCAAGTATAATTATATAAAATTAATCATTTCTTTTTAATTATATTTTGATAAAATAGGTTTTTAAGGCATCAACATATGATCAAATTATAAATAAATTTTAATCTACTTAGAGTCATAAAAAAAAAACTAGACACGATAGTGAGAGTCTTTTTTCCTATGAATAATACGCAATAGAAAACTATAAAAATTATATTGGCATTATTCTATATTTTTCATTTGAAGTGATTCACAACATAGCAAATTATAAGCTTTATTTTTTTAATTGTTATTTTACACAATTATATATTTTTCAGACAAAAATATTTATTATCATTTTATTTAAAGGTGCTTGATTGTTCTATGTGAACTTAATTTTGGGTAAAATATATATAGTCGGGCATTAATTCTAATATAAACTATTAAGATATACTCTTTTGCGGACTTATTTTATACTTTAGGTACAGGTTTTTCATAGATTTTCAAAATAGATTTTACATTCTGTTACTAGCGTTCGATCTAAATACCTAGTTTTATGTTTTATTGCTGTATTTAAATTACTAATACGGAATTTTTTTATTTATCAGGCTGTAAAAAATTGCTAAAAATGTCACCAAATAAAATATATCACTAAAATCCAAAAAAGTATTTTGTTTTAAAAATTTTATTATATGAAAAACATGATATAGAGGCATTAAAACTATTCTTCATGCCATTTGATAACTAAAAATATGAATTATACGCATATGTCGGTGCTCATGTTTATGTAAAATTTACGCCTAGTAATATTTATTAAGATTCCAATATTAAATATAATCAGATACATAGGAAATTTTTAAAAAATATACTTTTTTATTTCCGAATTAACCCTCAACACAAAGCCCAAATAAATCACACTTCATTGTTTTTTTCAGAATAAAATGAAAATTATAGTAGACCTAGCTTTTCATTGATATAAAAAATAATTATATACCATAGAACACAATGTAAAACATGGGACGGTGTGGTGACAAGATAGCATAAAAGGTACTAGAAGAAGCTAGATGTCATGAATCCGATCGAGGTATATATATAAACCTTGGGATTTAGAAAAACTCTTGAATTAATAAGTCTTGGGGGAGGAGAGGTATTGAAACTGACAATGGAGAAAAGAGGAATTCCGAAAGTATAAATACGCTCAGTGCGCTGTGAATCAAACAAGTTGTACTTGAGAACAAAAACATAAATATTAACTATAAATTTAGCCGAAAATAAAAAATACTATAGAACACTGTGAGTTATGGAAACATGAATAAAATCATAGGATAAGCAATTATATTATATAATTAAATTGCAATATGTTTGTTGTTATTTAAGTCCCATTCTTTAGAGCTGTAAATTTTATTTACTATGAATTTAAAAGTAGTCCTTTTCTATTTTTACTATATATTGTATTCATTCACTTTAATTTACAATTTTAAGGAAAAAACTTTCATATTTTGATGAAAAATAGAAAGACTTAGAGGAATGTTTGTTACATCATATTATTTAGAAAAAATACACCTATGGTGATCATCATTAAGAAAAATATTTCAAGAATAATCTATTAATAATGAACTCTTTATTGCAGCAATTCTTTTTCTGAAGTTTTCTTTTGTTATTTTTATCATGAAACTGGATTATAAAGAGAGGTCTGTGTGGTTATTACAAAAAACCTTTATATTTTTTGTGTGTTACTTTAATATGTTACGTCTTTTATGGTTATTGACAAGAGATAATCAGCATGGATTTTTAATTACTTTAGATAAAAAATTGATTTTTCGTATAAAACGCAGGCAAATGGAATTTCAGGCAGTAAATAATTTAATTTTGCCCAGAACATAAATACTTATAATATATATTTAGAAGTGATTTTTTGCGAAAAGTATATACCGCTGTAAATCGACGTAAAAAATCACACAAAAAGAGAAATTATAAATAAAAATGTAAATTATAGTAAAAAGCATTACGAAATTAAAAGAGTTTATAAAAAATTAAAATTATTAGAAGCTAAAGAACAAAAATTTACATGATAATTAAACAAACTAGCCGTATTCCTAATCTATTCATTTATTTTTAGTAACATTTGCACCAAAATATTAGAGGCTTACAGGAAATGGAAAGATTTAAATAGAATATGTCTTTTCATGATAAAAGATCACATCAATATTATGAATTAAAAAAACATCTAAAGTAAGATAAAGCCTTTTTGAAATTATGGTCGTCTAATCAATAGCGTATATCAATTAATTTCTCATGAATATGTCTGTTTTTTTTCACATTTAAGATTTATTCTTCATTAAATAAAGATTTTTTTATATATATCGCAAAAATAACCAGATATTTTATTTCATATTTTTGCTATCATACACCTTATTTTTTCACAAAAGAAAATAAATTTCTGCTTTATTTATAAATACAACATTCTTAAATTTTTTTGTGATTTGGCTGTTCTGAATTATCTAAAGTAGCACAAATCTTCATAATTATATATTTTTAGCCTGTAATGAATGTTGATTCTGAAAAAAAAGTCAACACTCTCGTTTACAGATATTAAACTTGGGACCACTTTTTCAATTTAAAAAAAATTTATAACAGAAAAAATATTTCGATAGTTGACCTAGAGTGATAGCTGAAATTTATTTTCTTATAAAAAAAAGATAACTTACAAGCAATTTGACTTTGTATTTATTATTTTTTCTCCATTTAAACTAGTTAATTTAATAGAATCAAATTTTATAGCATGATTTTTTAATGTTATAAATCATAGTAAAGTATGAATACTTTATTCTAAACATTTAGTTATACAAGATAAAGAGCGTACGACAATAAAAATTTTTAACGCACATTTTATGCCTTTATTTGATTTCGAGTAAGAAAGAAAAGAAATTAATCATTCGGAGCAGAGTAAAAATAGAAAAACCAAGAGGCATAGAGAAAATTGTAAAAAAATGTAATTCTAGTCTACCAGCTTTAAAATTAAAAACTAAGCGCAAATTAAGAGAATGATAAAAGAAAAAATACATTTAACTGAATATATTGTAATCAAAAATGTGAATTTAGATTCTGAAAACCACACAAAGTATCTGTTATTTTACTCTTTAGTTTATTTAGTGTGATTTAACCAGCTCTAGAACCTTTTAATCCAAGTGGAAGCAATGGTATTTTTCTTAATTTCATCCATTGAAATATACTAAGAGTTAGCTCAAGTCATAGGAATTAAAAGAAAAAAATACAAGAAAAAAAATTTTTATAAAAGCGCAGACCACTATTTTTTTTGCTTATAATATTGATTAAACCATACAGAAGTATTAATAGTTGTAATTGTAAAATTTAAGATATTATATTTCTTGCAAATGTAATTATTTAGAAATAAAACTGATTGTTATTGAATTTTATATGAATCATGATCAGTTTTTGGTTTTCTTTTCCATCTAAACTATTTGTGATCTAGATGAAATAGATTTAGTAAACCATATGAGTGCTTTTTATCTAATTTATCACAATTAATATCCATAGTTTTTTTATGTGGATTTTTATTTATATCATTTAAGTATAATTAAACCACAATTTCTTAAATAAATATGTTTTTTATTTGGCAGAGTGAAAACATATTTTAACATTCGGATTTTATTATCAATATAATAAACACTTTGTTTATGTTATACTACTCTTTTTACAACCTTTTCTTATATATTTTGATTTTTCCGTAGTTTAAAATGGTTTTTAACATGTGTTTATGCAGCACCACATGTTTTAGTTGCATATATATGTGTTATTTTTTACACGTTGGTCCTAAAACCTTTTATTGTCTAAATTGATTTTATACTCATGATTTGAAATTTATTGCGAAATAATATCTGAAAATTATGCTTATTCCAAGAAATCCTGAGCATTATTTTCCCTATAAAATAAAGAATATATAATTTTATGCTGCATATATAATTCATATATATTATTGACAGGCATTATTTTGAAGCATAATCTAAGAGTGCCCAACAAAAATGATAGCCCCCGATGCATGTCCAATTTGTCTCGTAGAGTATACTACAAATGAGGTACACAAGCCAGCAGCATTGAAATGTGGACATATATTTGGATATAGCTGTTTGAAAAGATGGTTCAATGATGGAAGAAGCGCACTCTGCCCAACATGTGCGAAATCAAGTCGAAAAACCGATATACGGGTGCTGTTTGCGACGAGCATCCGTACTTCTGATTCAGAAAAAGAGAAGGAGATACTACAAAAATATTTGAGTGAAAAAAGCACCGCAGAAGAATTAAAACTTGAAAACCAACATTTAAGAACGAGTGTCGAATATCTGCAAAATGAAATTGGTAAATTACAAGAAATTATAAAAACAAATGCCAATAATGTTAAATTAGAAAATAATGATCATGAAGAAATTGATAAAGTTTATAAAAGATATAAATTTGTTAGAAAATTGAAAAGTAGAAATTCCAATTCGATAATAGTTTTTGATAAAATTAATTCCTCGGTTTATATCTCTTCTAGAGATATTAAAACTGTTGGATATAAGAAAATAGATTATTTATGTGAAAGTTTTGAATATTTTCCGCTTTTTGAAAAGACAGAAGATAGTTCGTTTATTGCAGATATGAAAATAAGCAATTTTAATGATGGTCTAATTTTGATTGGATATGGGAAGCTCATTAAATTAATCAATTCGATCAGTGGCAATGAATTGCTAGTAATTAATATAGAAAATAAATGTCGGTGTTTATGCTTTGACAATAGAAATAGAAATATAATTTATATAGGGGATGACAATTCAAATATAAGTATGTATGATTTGCGATTATTAAAAATTACAAATATTATGGCCGTGGGTCTTGGAACTCACTCGATGTCAAAAATAGAGAATTTTTTATATGTAGGTTGTGTTTTCAATTGGTATCGTATTTTTACAGATAAAGATAAATATTTATCCGAAGAATTGGAAATTGATGAAAATCTAAAGTGTATAAATATAAGCTCTGAAAACGAAAAAATATTGGCTAGTTTTAGAGACAATAATATGAAAACTATCCACTTTATAATTTCTAAGGATGATGATCCGGTAAGTGCAAAAAAATCGGGCGATAGACGAATAAGAAACGAAATAGACCCACAGAATGTAGATTCTGAAGAAGAAATTATTTCTAACACATTCTTCAATAGCTCAATTCTTTTATCGAGATGTACGCAGTTTGGTAAAAAAAGGGATAAAATAGCAGAGGATGCTATTTACATTTGTAATGAAGAGGGAAATGTAATCAAGGCCTATTCTCTAAATTGTTTTAGAGTTATTGAATCATATAGATTCAGGGAAAGCGTTGTTGACTTTATTGCGCATAAAAAGAGAATGTATGTCCTTACTGAAAATTTTATCGTTTTACTGGAAAGATAATGCTAGCTTCAAATAGAGGATGTAGCTTCTGAGCTCGTTCGTCAATTTTTATAATTAGACAGTGATTTATCAATATATATTTGTTGGTTCTATGGGTGTAAAAAAGTTATTCTGCCCGTTTGTGGGAAAATAATCAATATTTATTTAACCTAGGATGTGAAATTCACAAATTTAAGTGTCAATATTTCTTTTAAAAACACAGTACATATGAGACATTTTTTTTTAATGCACTGCTAGTGATTAAAATTTGGAATTGATTTGTATGATGGTTAAAATGTCGATTTAATTCATTTAACACAATAAAAATCATATATTAATTATTCTGCAATATTTTAGAATATCTTAAGGGCCTAATACTTGTTTAAAATAATTTATGTATGAAACAAAATTTATCAAAATTATATATTCAAATTAGTTTGTATTTTTAGGCCGAATGAAAACATCAATTTTACTTTAGACTAATATTTACCACCAAAAAACAAACCGAAAAATAACAAAATAATATTTTTTTTACTCTTAAAAACAGTTGTGTTTTGTAAAAGGCACGTGGGTTTAGGTTGTTTTATATATTTTTTATTATAGTAATCTCTAACTTAGTGCTTATTAACCATTAAAAAACGGAATATTATCACTATAAAAGAAAAATCTTTTGCTCGTAAAGACAGTAAAAATAATCTGTATATTAACTTAAATTTCAATTTTCGACTAAATCTATATATATTAGTTAATTTTGGAATTCGTGGGTTTGTATTTTTTAAAAACCTAGCCTATATGATTTAAATTGCTTTTTCATGTGAATATAGAAACAGTTGTTTTTCAACAGCTGGCATATTATTGATACTTCTGCAATTTTAGGCAGTATAAGACGATGGTAAAATATATGTAGCACAAAAATGTCTTTATTTAAGATTCTTCAAATTCTGCCAACCGCGATAAATTCCACTAATACCATTTTTAAGTATAATATATAGGTCTAATACCCACAATTTTTTTTTGCATATTAAATTATATCAACGATTCTATTTTTGATTTTTATTCATTCGTTATAATTTTATTAAAAAAGGCTGGCGAAATTTGAGTTTAACGCCTATAGGGGGACACTATGAAATAATATTATTCCCTGTTTGTTTATATTCGTGAATAACAGATAAATTCACCAATATAATGTATAAAGAATCCTAAAATACACGATGGAAAATGAGATTTATGCTATAATTGTTTTTTATAATTAATATTTTACACAATTAAAATATGTTAAGGAGCTAAAAATCCCGAAGAAACACAAACATACATACAAGCTCTCATACTCCGCACAACATTTGAACTCATCTCATTTGAGAATAGAGGTGCAGACGACTAAAATAGATCAGGGGAAGGCGTCAAAAGATGCAGATAAGAGTTGTACAAGTTTATCAATGGGTTGACCTCTAAATAGATAAAATTGATAAAAGAAATTTTAAACTATAAATAAATTTTAATCAATTAATATCATGCAATAACCACACCGAACTCAAAATATTTAACACAACGCTTTATAAAGGGTTGATTCTTATAATTATAAAAATAAATAATTTTTTTCTTTCTGTCATGTGTATCTTTAAAAATAATATTTTATATTTATTTGGTGAAATATAGCTTGAAAATGCAATTAATTTTGACCTAACCTTGCGCAAATTATATATGAATTTTTCTTTCAAATATTGTGATCAAGTTAATATTTTTTTATTACATTTTTCAGTTTTGAATGGTATGCACTATCATTCCATTTTTTAGAATGATTGTAATATAAACCACCTTTTATAGTTTTTGTCTTGATGTGCCAAAAATTTCTTGAAGTGATTTTTGTAGGTCTTCTATTAAATGTAAACAAGAAGCACAACCAAACCGTTTTATTGGACTTCTCTGTGAAGCTCTAAGAAAGGTATTTGCTCATATGTGCTCTTTTCTATTTCTTTTTCTAAACAAAAACTAAAACAAGAATTTTAATTATATATAATTATTTTTGCAGAATCTTAAATTAGGCGTAAAAGGTTTAAGATAAATCTCTTTTCTGTGTTTTAGAAATTTTGGTTGAAATTTTCAATGAAATATCAGATATAATGATGCATGTGTTTTTTAATTCTAAATTTTTAGATATCTTCAGCACGTGATATTTTATAAATAAAAAATATATGTAAACTTCTAAAATTATATAATCTTTTTTAATCACTCAATCAATTTTAGAATATTTTTCGTTCAATTATTCAATAAAACAAAGAAAAAAAAATATAATTAAAATTATAAATTTATTTGTAAGAACGAAAACTATTTACTGTGAATCTTTTTGATTATATCGATGGTAGAACTTTATATTTATTCTAATCTAGCATTTTTTTGAAATTAATAATTAAAGACCACATTTTTTCAAAGAGCCGTCATCTGTCTATTGCTTCTAATTATTATATTTTATATTTAAATTTTGGCATCAACTTCTTTGATAAACCCTTGTTCATATACAGATAAAATCCCCTCTAAAATATCATTCTAAAAAGTAACATGCTCTTCTATCCTTTAAGTTTCTTGTTCTATATTTTTTTTACGATTATGGGCTCATTTAGCTTTTTTTACATATGTAATATATTAAATTAACTCTGTAAAAATAATCCCACATTTAAGCCCTATAGTGTAGAAGTAGGAAAGCTTAAAAGAAAAATAATTTGTTTTAATAATGCTTATTTTTTTACACATTAAAGAAAAATACGGAATTCACCTATCAGACTATTCCAAAAAAAATTATTTTAGAATTTATCTTTCTTATTCAAATTAGTTTCTTAAACCTCCAAAAAAGAACATCTGACACCATAATAGATTTACATATTCTCAAAGGGCAATGAAGAGATCCTTTGATGACTTTTTTCGTTTATTATAGAAGTTCTATATTTAATACAATTATTTCCTCCTCTAACTTTTTTGTGTGACCTTCAGCATTGGTATCTTCTAAATTTTATTATAATTCACAAACCCATGTTCTATTTCAAAAACAATACTATATTTAGTGAGCACTTCCATCAATAGTAATGAAGAAAAAGCCTTTCTTAATGTTTGTCTATAAAGTTTTCTTCTAGTAGCATTTCTCTTACCTATATAACAGAATTTTTTTGTGCATTTCTTTACACACCCCCGAGTCACCATACTTCTTCGTCCCTGTGCCCTCTATTGATAAGTTTTGCAACATAAACTTATACGCATAAGCCTAGCCTCCCATTTTCAAAATTCAAAAAGCTAATATCACTAAATAGAGTTTTCTAAGAATCCTGCACCATTTTCTGCAAATTCTTTCGAAACACTGCACGTTGAACTGTAATTATTTTACACCATATTCTATAAGTGCATATAAATCACGGTAAAAAACCTTTTAATCGATATTTTAGTTTTTAAAAAAAGTTTATCGTCTGTAAAGGTTACGATAAATAGAAATAATATACATATACACCTATATAACTTTAGAATTAAATTGATGATAAACATTCAGCGTATCTTTTTGCATTTTTTTTGTTGTATAACTATGTTAAAGTCATTAAAATTACGTTTCACTTTTTTAGTTTTGCAATTACAAAAACCAATTCTTATAAATTTAGTTATTATGGGGCATAAAAAATCAAAAATAATGCATTAAAAGCTATATGGTAAAATATCCAGAAAAATACAAACGAAAATCAGTAATTTCACTGGGTAACGTATTTTAAACAGACTTTCGAATATTGAAATCTAGGTACTTAAGTGAACTTCAAAGAACAATAACTTATTGTTTGTAGATAATTGGTTATATTTATTGTTTAAAAGATTTCTTTGTATGAGAATTTTTGGTTTTTTCTTAAGTACATAACAATAATTCTGATTCGATTCAAAAAAACAGATAGATCATGAATATGTCATTTGTTCTAAAGATAAAAAAATATGTTTTAAAAATAACATATAAAATTTCTATAAAAATAAATAAGTATCCATATCAAGAAGTTGACAATGGTATGGTTTTCGACTATAAAAATAATTACTATATTTTTGATAGATCAATTTTCAGAAAACTCAGAGCGTCAATAAATTAAAATTATTTATACATGGAACAGATTGTATATATTACAAAATTCAAATCGGATGAATACCATATCTATATAATTTTTTCACTCGTCATTTTTGATTCATTTGTAGACAATTGATGTCCTGTAAATTTACAGCTCTAGAGTATCACAGATTTTACTTTTAAGGATTAATTTCAGTGCAACTTCTCACTTGTTGAACTTAGGATTTTAAAAACTTTGACAGCGAGCTTTAAAATATTTATAAATATAATATAATTTTGTTTATTACAATTCTTTATCGGGTGAAAAATTATAATATATTTCAGCATATCAAATCTCAAATAAAACTTATTATAAAATCTTTTTATGCTTTTTTTTTGTTTAAAGCATATAATCAACATTTTCAAGGTAAAAAAAAGCTTTTTAAGATCCAATATTCAAATATTTATCGCATTGTACTCTTATAATATACTTTCACTCTGTGAAACCCTGATTACCAGTATGTGTTTGGTATTTAGATTGTTTTTATGCTGTTATTATCTATATTGGATAATTAATCGCCACATTTCTAATAATTTAAATAGGTAATAAAGCATTAAGGCACTATCTAGGGCAGTTATTTTTAGAAAATATATGAATTTTTTGATTCATTCATGTTTTTTCTTCTAAAGGTTAATTAAAGCTATAAATGCTTTATATAGGCTTTACTCACCTCTTCATTCTTATAACTTTTGACCTTTTATAGGCTTACTATTCATGCGAGAAATGTAAAAACCTTTATTTTTTGCTTTAAATTAAGATTATTTTGATTTCTAATATAAAAATGGATAAAATATAACCATATTAGCATCATACTTAAAACATTCACCACAAGTGACAAGACTTACCAAACAAAATAATTATGATAAAATCATGAAGAAATGTAAATTATACACAAAAAACAAAAATTACATAAAATGAAATATAAATGCAAAAAAAGTTGAAAAATTTTTTAAACTTCAAGTAATTATTTGATGCAGAATTCATTTTAATGTAAAATAATTGTTGCTATATATTTTTAGAATTATTTTATAGCTGATTAGATCTTTCGTTACTATTTTAATCATTCTACGAGTTCTTTCAAAATTTTCTAAAATCTTACTGTATGCCAAGATTTTTAATTTATTAGTTCTATTGTTTATTTTATAGCTTTATAAATTATTTTTACTAAATTTATTGCAAAGAATTGATGTCTACTTATTAATTTAAGATATTTGATAATCATTGCCCATGTATATTTTGCTTAAGAATTTGCTCTTTCTTGAAAATTTATTTTGTTTCATAGAAAACATGTGAAATTTCTTAATAGGGAGCATCGTTACTAAATAAATTGTATGATTTTCATATATTCAATAAAAAAAAATTTCTATTGCTTACTATATTTATGAAAATAATTTACAAGTTAAGTTCAGATCGTTCGCTTATGTATTTTTAACTACCAAAAGATGAAAAATAGGGTTCGTAAGTTTACAGCATCTATAATTATAAATATTAGTTCTATAAAAAATTGATTCCCTAATAAGATTGGCATTAATATGCTTAGTAAATAGATATTCATAGGTTTTTGTGGTAATAGTGAATTCTAAAAATATGCATGGGGCAATTTTCGATTTTCACATATTATCAAAAGAATTTCAAAACATTTTTTTACGTTTATTTTTGTGATATGTAAATTTTCAATTTATATTGTATTTAATGCCCTGTAATTTTGGGAAGAAAAAATTAAAAGAAAGCTTTGACTTTGGACTTCTAAGCATAAAAATGCATTAAAGATGTATTGTGTTACCAACTTAATGTTGATCAGTTTAATGGACCAAAACACAATTTAAGAGCCGGCTTTGTTTAATAGTCAAAAATATATAAGAATTATGGTAATTTACACAATATTTAAATACACATGTCTATATTTTTACCATTAAAACGATTCAAAATATATTTTTTAAAAGTTTCGATTCATTGGCAATAATTGAAAACTTGTATATATTTATATTAATAACATATTGATTTACATAGTACAATCAATTACATAAACAAATAATTATAAAAATTATGGATTGGTATCTACCATTTGGATTTTCGCCATTGGATAGAAAATAAGTTTTAGTAGCACACATACATCATTAACTTTGGTTTTAAATAATCCAGCTTGTTAGTTGGAAGAAAATAAGATAATAATACCAGATTAAATTATATAAATATTGCACTTTTTTTATGTTCTGTAAAATTTATTCTAATTACCAGTTGCCCCGCTACGATTTATAATATATTTTTTTAAGAGTATATGGTAATTCACAGAATCAAATTTCTAATATTATTTTGAAGTAATATATCCGAATTCAAAATTCAACCCAATATCAAAGAGTGTCCCGTCTTTTATGGGAGATTAATTTAATGAGCTCAGTTTTAAAAGTTATAAAAATATCCAAAATATAACGAATCGATATTGATGTTTGTGATTTACCCCTAGAATTCAGATTAAAATCTAAAATCAAACTAAAAATAGTTTTAGCTCTTTTAATTGCTGTTATTATGATAGCGAAGCCTAAATACATCTTGAATAATATATATAAACTATAATTCTTCGAATTTTACTTTATCGAGACTTTTTATACTAATATGCAAAGAGTGGGTAGCTTTAATCAAATGATAATTAATTATTATTCTAGAGTGTTTTCTGATCATAAATTTCATTTAGGAAATTTTATTTTGTTTATTCTGCTACCTTCTTAATTTAATTTTTTTTATTCATAAAAAAACAACCTTCTATTCTAAATATACTATAAAAAACCCATTTTTTTAAATAAAATAGGTTCTGATTTTCATATTCAAAGAAATTATTCAGAAAATATTTTAATTATACCGCAGGAGTTGTTATAATAGATGATTTTTGGCATTATTATTAAAATATAAAAATGATTGGTTTATATCATATAGATATGATCACGCAAATAATATAATTAACAATAAAAAAACCCAACTTTTATATAACTTTAACCGATCAAACTTGAAAAGTAGAGAAATATAAGAGAGAATGCAAGAAAAGAGGTGCCAGATAAAAATATAAATAGAATCTAAACACGGAAAATCTGTAAAGTTCTTATTGCTGAAAAAATATGAAACAAATATATCGAAATTGAATTATAAATAAAATTCAAAAAAACATTAACAGTTAATTATTACACAATAAAGCGCCTTTTCCCACACCAAAACAAATAAAATCTCAAATTTTTATAAATTGAATAATAATAAAATTCAAAAAAACATTAACAGTTAATTATTACACAATAAAGCGCCTTTTCTCACACCAAAACAAATAAAATCTCAAATTTTTATAAATAATAAAATCTCGAAAAGGCGCAGATTGCACAGAAAATCAAAATTAAAAAAAAATCCAAATACAAAGGAAATCAAGATTTTGAAGTAATAAATTTTGAACAGAATCGATATAAGAATGTAAGAAATCACATATTACATTCAAAAATAGGCAAGATTTGAGTGTTTTAGCCGCCATCGCATTCCAAACGACCTAAAATACATATTCTAATAGCATTTATATACAATAATGCAACACAGTAAATAAAGCAATTTATACTGTCGAGTTTAAGTGGTTTTAAAGAGAGAGATGCCTTAGTTAAAGAAATTTTTTTATTAGAATTGCAAAATTATTTGAAAAAAAGAAGCATAATTAGCAAATAAATTAAAATGAATGTAAAAAGAATTTTCAATCCAAGAAACTATACATAATACAGAAAGGTCTTCATAAATGCACCATATAATATAATTCCGTATGATAAAAAGAACATGTTATAAAGTTTTATTTAGCAGAATATATTATCCAAATTATTTTTCTTGTAAATAAAAAAACATAGCGTATAAATATTCTAAATTTTTATTCCTAATTACCATTAGTATATTTTGTGTTATACTAAAACCATAGAAAAACTATACAAAGGCTATCTGTAAAAATTATTTAAAAACCTTTTGTATATATTTCTAAAAATAGACCTAGAATTCACATATAGATAACCTCTAATTTTTGCCAGGATCAATGCACAAAATAATCAATTAACATAACATTATAATCTTTCTCATGATATTCACTTTTTTTTCATAAGATTGACTGTGTTATTGTAGCCTTTAATAATGAGTATCTAACAATATTATATTGATATTCATACAGCGATAATTACGTTTTAAATTCAAACAATATGCCTTAACATCTAAAGTTCAATTGCTTAGCTTGAAATTCAGATGTTATAAGAGCTCATTATTCGACTTAAGTTGAACAAAAGATAGATTTGTGCATGGTTCCATTTAAGCTTGCTAATATCACAAAAAATTAAAGCGTAAATATGTTTAAATGATAGATATATAGAAGTCAAAAATTTATCAAAAATATATTGTAAATACTTTTATTATTAATAATTTGAATTTACCCCTAAAGAGCCAACAAAATTCGAAATGCTTGATTCTGTTATTAAATTAATGGATGAATACGAAAAAGACGACCTTGTAAAATCATTGATTCGTTATAACTCAGCAAAGAATAAAATAATTGGAGATGACAGATTGCAGGCGAGTCTCTACATGTCTTATCTAAATATACTTATGGCTACAGGTTTGCACAATTCTTGCATTAAAAAGGTTGTTCAGGATAAAAATAGGACTATAATAAGATTATATTTGACATTTATATCAATATTTATAGTCTCTTTTATATTGGTTCAATAGATCAACTTTATTAACGACAATAAAATTGTTTATGAGAATTTTTAAAATCAGCTTATATTCTATCACAAAATAAAGTTTGGATTTTAACTTGTAATTGATTAAAAGTTTTTTTAAAGCATATATGAAGAATTTTATTTTCACTCTATTCTAATATATTTTCCGCCGTAACTTTTTAATGTATTTATATTTGACCAATAAAATCGAAGTATATTTATTTAAGCGCTAATTTTTATTTTAACTTTTCATGTTTGCTTGCGCAAAACTTAAGACTACTCTATATTAAAGATTTGCTGTTTACTCTTTTCAAACACATCACTTTTACAGTCATTCTCAATATATCTTATGCGGACAAGACTTAAAGATAAAGGTTTTTTTTGACGCTATCGTTTGTGCATATGCTTATGTTGGTTTACCAATTACTTAATATAAAACTTATGACATTTCATGACAAGACCATTGCATGTTATCATTTCAACTAAAAATATCATTTATATCATATTCAATTTAAAAACGTCCAAAACACTATTTTAACGACTATTTTTTGCAGAAAATATAATTTTTACGGCAATTTCTAAAAAGAATTTGCTCTTGATTTTTGAAATTTAACTTCTTTTTAATGAATTTAAATTTAGCACTTTTGTAATATTGAAAATGATAAAACTAAAATTTGTTCTTCACTTAATTTGCAAAAACTTGACGAACGCATTTCTACATGATTTTTTATTTTTTACATAATAATTTAATAGAATCGAAGCTTAGCGGCAGTATCTATTCATATTCATATTATTTTGATTTTTATTAAATATATAAATAATATATGAAATTCAATTTTAGTTTATCATACAGTTACTATAATTGAATTTGTATTATTAGGATTGTTTCAGGATTTTGACCCACTTAAACCACCTTATTTTAAATGGTTGGATATTTATATTCTAAAGAACTTTGCTTCTAAACATTCATAGACCCTTTTTAATGATAAATTAGCTTGTGATATATTTAAAATTTTGATAAAATATTTTATAAAAGTGTGAAAATATATTATTTATGTCATAATGTGGGATTGTACATTTAGCCTAAATTTAGACGATGGACATTAGATATAATATCGTGAAGATAATTTAAAATGTAAAATTATTATAGATACCAGGAACATGCCAATAACATAAATATTATTATATAGATTTGTTCTGTGATCTTTTTACGTGTTTTTGAATATGTAAATTTGTATTTTTATGAATTAAATGTGAGAGTATATGATCAATATAATGCAATTAGAAAATTGTCAGTAGCTAAGGTGTCTTTGCCCCCTTGAATATATTTAATTTCATACGTTTTCTGTTACACAAGCAGCATTAAAAATCGACTTTAAAATTATACGGTATGAGTGGCATGAGCTTCATTTTTTGATATGAATAAAATACCAAAAAAAAATTAGAGCCACTCAAACATGCAAAATCATTTTTTTTGCACAACTTGCGATATAGGATAAAAATAACAGTTAGATATTATTTATTTATTAATATATATGATAAAGGATCACCTGTTTCATTTCTTATAATCATATAACGAACGTTTTAGATGTAAATATCATTTTTTGGTACCTTTACGGGTAGGTGTGTATCTTTTTAAAGCAGACCATGCCCCTTCAATGGTACTTGCATGCGTGCTAACTTTTGGATTGTCTAAAGTTTCGGAACAATAAATTATTTGGAGTGCATTAAAAAATTTGTTTATTCCAATATATAATTTCTATAGATTCGTGTATATAGCAGTGATTTTATCAATTTAGTATTTTATTATTCTAATAAAAGTGAATGCCTTTCTATCTTAAGCTTTAAAAAATACCACTTTCGTTTGTATGGTGTGTTCGATCATTCCATAAATCCAAGTACCTTCGACTTGATGTTCTTTATCTTATTTTATAAGGCCAAACTTATGCTCGTCTATTTGAGCCATAATATTTTTCCTGCTATATTTATAATTGATGAAAAATATTCTTCTGCCCACCCATATATATCACCTAACATTCTGTTAACTGTACAATAACACGCACCGACAATATATTAACATTATCTTGGTGTTATATTTGTAACAGCTGTGTGTCAATTATACTTAGCATTCGAATTCGACCAATGGTTGTATTAAATATAGTTTCTTTCTGTAGACTCTGCGTTTTTCTACAGTGTGACCACGTGCATTTTTTAATAAATTTATCGTTTTTTTTAAATCTAGATAGTGAATCAAACCTTTACACTGCATATATATGATATTCAAAGGGTTTTAGAATTTTTTTAGAGCTCTGCTTTTGCTTCATTTTAATAAAATATTATTTTTAAGGGGTCCAGTTTTTTGGTATTTATATGAAAAAAAGATGTTCTTGATCAAAAGATATACTATGCCCAGAATTTTTTTTAAAAGAATGAATCGAAAAATATTTAGAGGTTATGCATATAAAATTGCCCGAAAAAATACATGGTTTCCATCCCTATATTTTTAATAACCTAGAATAAATAGTAATTTATATAAGTCTGTCATAGATTCTTGTGTTTTATTAAAATATAACAGTATAAGATATCATTTGTTTAAATTTCTGATGACTTTCCAATTAAAGCTACTTCATAGTTTAATCGCATATATCACGGTCTGACCACGCCAATAATTTAAAATCAAGAAACGCGTTAAACCTATCTGTCACAATTATAAATCTTGATTTTAATCTTTACTTCAAAGACAAATATACGAAGCCAAGACAAAGTGTCACATAGAATATACATTAAGGTCATAAAAACCAGGTATTTAAATGTAAAATATACTGTTCGAGGAAATAAAAGCTTAAAACTAGATTTAAAAGTTCAATATTCATAATTATATAATACAAGCGTATAATAGAGTATAAAACTAGGAAACGAATGATGTGTCTAAACCGAGGCACATGAAACTTGAGGTGTGGTTTTAACATTGATAAGATTTTTCTACTTATTATAAGTTTTTATGCGCAAATTTGTATAAATTCTAGGATTTATAAACTAATATCATCATCTTATCTAGGTTTTAACCACATGAAGAAAAATTTATTAGTCCAGTGTTCATGAACATATTAAAAACTTATATTTTATATGCCCTAAAAGCACAGATATCACAAATTAGAAAGCTTCGGGGATATCCATCGTTTAACGCAACGAAAAAAGACAACGAATGATTTTTCGCTTATAATGGGTCCGAAAAGATTGCAGAAATATAGGATAAAGATACTGCATCCATGGGATAATACTATATTATATTGGTTGGTGTACATATACTCACATTTCTGGTATATTACCATCATGTGGTTAAATAGAATAATCAAAATTATACAGACCGACTTTTAGGAGTTCATAAAATACCATCAATGGTTATTTGTGTATATATAAAGGATTCATTTTAAAAGATATATAAAATGTGTTTGATTGATTGTGTTTTCAGGGATTAAAAAAATTAAAAAAAATCATATTTTTTTCTTATTTGCTATTTTTATCAATAATTTAATATATAAATGCTCGATTATAATTAAAGATTGAAAAATTCTACCTTCCTTGGCCGTAGATAGGGATTATTTTTAGATATAAATACGTAGCCTTAGCCTGAATCATTTTTATTTTCCCAGATTCGGGTCTATCAAAGAATAGTTACCGAAAATGGGAAGTACAAGGTTGACGCATTTCTTTTGTGTAAATATCTGGATATAAAAATCACGCATCCAACTTTTTTTCTGTAAATATCTGCATATAGCAAATCACATTAGAATCTTTCGATCATATAATCGTCTAATATCGCCAATAAAAACCATGTTATTTTTCTAAGACATATTTGTCTAAAGATTGTTTGAGTTTTATAATGTAAATACCAGTTTTTATGATATTTTAACAATCTACATAATGTTATTTTTTGTATTTGTCGAAACTACAATAACTTAGAGGCTGAAGTCTAAAACGATACCGCATTGTATTTTACTGAATTTAGAGTTAGTGTATTCAGAATAAATGTGACTTTTTCTATTATGTATACATTTATTGGTTGTATTTAAACGACCATATCTATTGATCGAATATTCATTTGATTTATTTTCAAACACTAATGTAATTAAAAGTAAGAAAATTCGTATCTTAAAAAAGATTAAGTTTAAATTATTATAATAATGTCCTCTTTATGGCATTTTTAAGCAATTTTATTATCATTCAATAATTATATTCCGCAAAAGATATATTATGCCCGTGATTTTAGGTCTTATCTCAGATTTCTACCTATGCAATATTTTTTCCTGAAAAAGAATTATAAGATGCTTCTGAAATCTATTTTAATCATTTGGAAATACATTTGCATACACCCTTTTAATTAAAATTATATTTTTTTGTTACATAAATAATGCAGATTATATTGATTTTGCTTCATTTCATAAGTGTTGATTTAAAATTTAGTCTGTATATTTTGTTATTAATTCTATAAATATATTTTTTATTAAGCGATTACACAAGCTCTCAGACTTCACAGGACACGTTAACTCATATCATTTGACAGAAGCAGAGCAGTTAACGAAAATTGAACTGTGAAGTGCCAAGAATATGCATTAAGGAGTTGTGTAATATTCTAATGCGCTGTATACATCCCAGTAAATGAAATTTGTATAAATAGGAAACCTAAACCATAAATCTAAATAAAATTTTAATTAACCATTTTTCTTACCCAAAATTGTAAACATGTTCGTTAATATGACCAAAAATTAATAAAAAAATAATAAACGTATATTTTTGTATAATTATGTATATCCGAGTGATGTGAGCATTCACTTTAGAATTTTGAATGAGGTAATTAGTGGTTTGACACCTCCTCACACAAGGACATTGATAAACAAGCCTAGAATAGTGATTAAGTTTTTTAAGGTTGAAATTATTCACATGCAAAGACATTCATAAATTATGAAACTAGTAGTCAATGCGGTCCAGCTGCAAAGGATACAGGGAACAATGTTAGGCTGTCTTACAATAAATATCCTTTCGGTTTTGGAAATACACTTGATTGTAGCGCACAAATAACTTGACTAGATTTTGAACGCAAGTGCAAATAATCAAAGTTATTATTGGTATTATAGGGATTTTTCCACGTAGTGGTGACCCGATTCGCGTGTTCAAGTTAAACTGTCGATCATTCTTTGCGAAAAATGATGATTTGACCTTTCGATGCCAATACATTTATCATTTACATATGAAGCTCGGAAATATACTTAGAATCGTATTTTTCCTTAAAACTTGAGCTAAAATTTTAAGATTAAATATGATTATTCAATCAAGCACATCACGATTGACAACATTACCATAAAATCTACGAATGTAAATACGGGACCCAAAAATGTAGTTAATCTAATACAAATTTAGTTGAAAATTAGATAAAGATTTACATTCATAAGTATTTCATAATTTTTGAACTAATATATCTAGATTTATAATTACAGCATGTATTGAAATTATAGTCGCACATAGACAAGCGATCTATTTACTTGAAATCCAGCATAAAATTTTATTTATATGAAATAACTATAAGATCTTTAACTATTTTCTTTAAATTATAATTTTAAATTTAAACCATCTACAACACAGATACTAAATATATTTTAACATGAATTTCGCATTATTATTTTACCTCCAAAATCAGAAATAACATTATAAAAATTTATTTACGCATTGTTGGCCAAATATCGATATGATAAATCAAATTTCATCGGAATTCGTTCACACAATCAAATCACAACAGTATGCACAAAATGTGTATGTTATTGTCAAAGAGTTAATTGAAAACTCGATTGATGCAAACTCTAGTGAAATAAACATAACCATAGACAACGAGAATAATATAACGGTGTCAGATAATGGCCATGGCATGGATTACGATTCCCTGTGCATACTGGGAAGTGAAGGTTGCACTTCGAAATATGGAGTTTCAAATTATATAGCAAGCGATCTAAAGAGCTATGATAATTTTTCACATGGTTTTAGAGGACAAGCTTTATACTCTCTGGCTTATATATCTGATCTAGAGGTTATTACCCGTACTAAAACTAATGATTTTGGACATGTAAAATTATTCACAAGTGGTGATCTACAAAGAAGAGCTCGCGAAGTTGGAACCACCGTAAAGGCTACAAACATTTATAAGACATCTGAGATTAGAAGACGGGAGCTTATAAACAGTATTTCACGTGATGTAACCCAAATATCGCATTTGATCAAATTTTATTGCCTAATAAATCCATTAAAGATTATATTTACATATAAAAAAAGAATCTACAGTGAAAAGGGAACGGGAAATATAATGGATTATCTGAAAACCAATTTCAATGAATTTTCTAAAGAAAAAGACCATTTAGAAGTTACAAACGACAATTTTACTTTTTACCTCTCTAATAAGGGCTATCGAAACAAGGATTGTCAATTTATTTTTTTAGACAAGCGTGTGGTATTTAAGTCATCAATATCAAAGACTATTAAAGATATATTCGGTTACTTCGTTCAAGGAAACCCTATGTATGTTTTGATAATAAAAGAGTTTGGGGATTTTAATATTTCTGTCGATAAAACACAAATTATTATACCAAATGAAAAGGATATAATATGTAAGCTAAAATCCGAAATAGAGCTTTATTTTTCCCAAGGTTGTGTTATTGGCAATTCACAAAAAAACAAGACGCAAAGATACAGCAATATCAGTCTTAATAAAGAAACAGACAAAACCAAAAAAATAGTTGCTGAAAATAACGAAAATCCTAAGGGGTTTGAGTTTTTTAATTTAGATAAAAATGACAACGTATCAAATATAAGCCAAGTGATCAATAACGATGAAAGAGAACGCGCCCTAAAATGTAAGAGAAAGCATTTTTTGTCCGATAAAACAGAATTAAATGATTTATACATAAATCATAACAAAGAAAACTTAAAAAACGATGAAAAATATATAACTCCAACAAAAAGATTGAAAAATAGCAAGAAGTTATGGGATAATTTTGATTCTTTGAGCACTGATGATGATGAAATTTCAACACATGGAATAGAAGAACCAGATATCTTAAAGAATAATAAATTATCTTCGAGTTCCTCCAATAAATTGGGGTTTACACTCCCTGGTTTAATATTAAAAAACAAAGAAAAAGCAGGCTCACAAATTTCTTTCGAGGAAGAAATATCGGGTATATATAAAAATGACCAAAGTAGTTCTGAAGAAACCCATGAAGACATCAAGGAAACCTATAAATCGATATTTGAATTTGAATCTATAGACAATTTTTTATTTAAATCTGTAAAAATCGAGAAAATTGATTTTCTTAAAATGAATATACTCGGTCAGTTCAATAAAGGTTTTATTTTATGTGAATTAAAGAAGAATAATGAAAAGTACATAATAATTATTGATCAGCACGCCGCAGACGAAATCAGGAATTATGAAGCATTGAGAAATAATTTCTACCTTAAAAAACAGAAGCTTCTCGTACCTTGTTCTTTGCATGTTAATGCTGCCGACGAAATCCTAATCAAAGAATATCAACATATTTTAAAAAGAAATGGATTTTCAATCGATGAAAATTTGATGCTAACATGCGTTCCATTTTATAAGGATACAATATTGAACAAAGATGATTTCTGGGATCTTTTAGATGAAATTAAAAAAACAAATTGCGATAAATCAGAAAATAAAAAAGTGTTTAATCTTATTTTTTGCAAAAAAATTAAGGAAATAATGGCATCAAAAGCCTGTAGATCAAGTATAATGATAGGTAAACATTTGAGATATAATGAAATGAAGAAGATAGTTACAAGATTGTATGATCTTAAAGCCCCCTGGAAATGTCCACATGGACGACCTGTTTTGAGAGTATTATTGGTGGTTGATGATTCTAAATAAAGAAATCCTTTTATACGCCCTAAGAAAGAAATCGTTCCTAAACAAACAAAATTTATAAAGTGAATTAAAATTATTTCATAGCTTTAAATTGAATACATTGTGATTAGAAATGCAAACTACATTAATAACGAGACTTTTAAGAACAAGCCGATAGCTAGGCCACTTTTTGTTTAGATATATTTTAAAATATTTCCGCCCTTCCTTTGAGTAACATAACGTTTCAAAGATGAAATGGAAGATTTGAATTGATATTAAGAGAAATTTGATCACTTAATCTATTTTTAAAACCAAAAAATTAAAAAACAAGCAATTTTGACAGAATAGGTATTTAAATTTTCTATTAGTCATGAAAAATGTAAATTATATAATTCTCCAGTAGTATAGCACCTAATTAACTACTATTATTATAAAATAAATTAAATTTTTTCTATAAACGTGCAAATAAAATTTAATAACCTTGCAAATATGCTTCCATATATTGTATTATGACATATAATATTAATTTAATGTGTATATCGTCCCTATTCATATGGTTAACCATTATTTTAAATAATACTTTATCACAATCATCTCATTAAGGTCAAAAAATTGGGATAAAAATATAACAAATACAAATTGGTCAGATATGTGGCTTAATTATCAATATTGAAAGATTATTTTTTGAATTACAAATTTTAAGGGCTTGAAATTAATTATAAGGTCACTTTATAGAAAATACCTTTTTCTCATTAAATTTATAGAAACGTATACGAGAGAACAAAAATCATCGGAAACAATCTAAAAAGCAGCAAAAATTATTTTTTGTTAAATTTAAGAAAACGATGCATTAAAAGCCCATATAAATTCATAAATCTGTATTTTGACATGCGGAAATTATAAAGATTGATATAGCAGGAAATCAAAATTTTTATTGAAAATATTATGTGTGATATCTATTGTGATCTCTGAAAGTTTTATCTTCTTAAACAAAAAAAATTTACAAAAAAAGCCATCTAATCTTCAATATTTGCTGCCTAGGTTTGATATAAAAATATTTATTTATAAACGTATAAATATATACTTAGAATTATAAGTAATAAAATGGTGTTTAACTGACGATAATAAAAAAATTAATAATATAGAGTAGTTTTGTGAATAGATGAAATATTTTCAAAACCATGTGTTCTATTATATTCTATGGAAATATATAGTCTAAATATTACATAGAATAGTATATTTCTTATTAAAATTCCAAATGAAAATAATTTAAATTGTCATTAGAGTTCAAAGATTTATTTATCGGTTGCATATTTTACATTTTTAAATTTAAATATATGGCAAAATAAAATGAAAATAAATTTTTTTATAATTCATAAAATTGTAAGAATATAAAGAATGACCAGAAGAAATTTATTCAATCTTTTTTTTTTACAAATAGATGTTTTTAAAAACACAAGAAAAAACAAACACGAATATTATAAAATTATAGCAATATTTATTGGTATTCAAAAAGTCAAAAAAAACACATCTATTATATCAAAATCTGTGAATTTGACCAAAAATTGCCATTTAAAACTATATTATCATGATAAAAACAGAAATTTAGAACACGGAAGTCTTCATCTTAGGTAATATGTCGGAAAAAATTTCACGCAATTATATTTCGCCACATAATTAATAGGGATCAAGAACATAAAATCAATTCAAACACAATTCTATGCAACTGTGCACGATTTTATGTTTTCTACTTCAGCTTAAAATATGCTGATTCAACGCGAGTCATAAATTATGTAAATTTTAGCAGAAATTTTATCGAACAATATTTGGTCATGACAAAATTCGTTATGATTTTTTTAGCAAGTATTTTTCTATCAGGCAATTACACTTTTCTTTTAGTTTAGCAGGAAAACCATAATCACAAATTTATAAAGGAATAAAAACCAGAATAGATGAAGTATTTAAAAGGCATTAATGTATAAGTCGTTATAAAATGCTTTATCAACGGTCACTCTGTTTTAGCAGAAGTTTTTTTTTCATTTGATAAAAATGAAACAGAGACAAATGATTTCAAAAAAAGTCAATACTTTAATTTTAAAAAATATCTGGCTGAATAAAATAAAATAAGCTTTAAAGAAGTATAAAAAATTTTATGGTAAAATAATAATATAAAAATTGTTACAATATTTTAAAAATTTTATATTTTTATAACTGTGCATGAAAATCTTGGTTTCTATATATACTTATTTATTTATTTGAAAACTATATAGGACGTTTTTATAGCCATAAATTATTAATTAGCTAGCCTAATGGATTTTTTATTTTGCCCTGTTTATTTTTTAATGTAGTGTGAATTTTAGATACAACCATATGTGGAATATAATTAAATTTTTATCATCGTAATTTTTTTAAATGTCTGATCAACAAACAGCTGTATATTTAATCATGATATTTTATCTTTTTTGTATAAGCTATGCCTGTATTCAGGATCTTTGATGTATTTCTGTTTTTTCTGCTCTCTTCAGAATAAATTTTTAAAGGATTTTATGCAACACGGATTAGAATATTTTTTTGTGCTATTTGTATGAATCATAATCGGAAGTCTAGCCTTTCTTTGCACTGTATATTATTCTTTAAAATTTAAATATGTAATAGAACAAAAAACGCGACATTTTATATTTGTGTGATTTTACCAATTAAATACATACCTCAAATATATAAACACGGATCTTTTACAAAACCACAATTCAGATTAATTTTACAACAAATCAAATATTTTTTGAATAAAAAGTGATATCACTCACTTTAGGCTTTTGGTTTATATAATGGCGTTTTTCTCGGGAAAAAAATATTTAAATAATGACTATACCATAAGCCGCTTATAACATTTCCTTTTTTATACATTTTCCAAAAGCTAGAAATATCTTACTATTTATATATAATGCCTAATAAATGCCAAATTGTTTAAAATCATCAGATTATGAAAATCAAATAATCATGCAATTATCTCATATAAGAAATAATTTAATAATCGAAATAATTTTTTTGTTTAGTCTTTTGAATATGTATTAGTTTCTTGTGTACAAATTAATACACAAAAAAAGATTATTAACCATCTCTCGCATTTTAAAATGAGTGGATTTCAATACTATAAAAAGGAAAATAGACCAGAAAAAATTGATCAACCTAGATTATTATTATATGATGAAAAGAACTTAGTTTTTAAAGATTTATTAGATGAATACTGTATATTTTTGCATGAAAATAAAAATCAGACCAAAGAGTAATATGCAGAATACTTTTTTTATAATTTATTAAAATATAAATTTTTTCAAGCTAGCCGCATAGTACGTAAGAAGAAATAACCTGGAATTTCGGTTACTGAAATAAATTCTCTAAAAAAAGGAATATATAACGCACCAAAACTTTTCAGATATCATTTATGATCATTCTCATATAAATATAATATATATAGCATTAAAAGGCCAGTTCATCTCTAATTTCTTGGTTTTTATCCAGTGGTTTTATATTTGAATCCTTCTGTGATTGACCTGTTTACGCATAAGTTTAGCCCTCTACGAATGCTATATAAAACTTTGTAAATGAGGCAGCCTATAAGATATATAATAATTAAAAATATCACCAATATTCTAGTTATATTCTTGGGCTCTTTTTATTTATTTATTTATTGGTACGATGTTCCCAAAAAAATAAATACCGAGATCCCTTATTTTCTTAAATCATTCCTCAATATTATCTTCTAAAATGCAAAAATAATCAAAAATATTTTTATTTGTATCATCATTTGTTTGTATCGTAGTTCTCTATTTTATAATTCCGTACTTTCTGCAGAACCTTATATTATAATTAGCGAACAAAAAAAATACTAATAATTGTATTTTCATAGAATATCTGAAATGTGCTTCTAATTTGGTCTTCTACTTTGAATAGAAATTCTTTAAGTTTATTCCCAGGAGTTTATTTTTGTTTGCCTGCTGAGGCATGCCATTTATGAAAATATTCTATATTTTTTGATCATAATAAGTTTTTTCTGCAAATGATAGATTCTAGTAATTCATAAACAAAAATAAAACCGACATTTTTTTTAAATTTAGAAAAATTCATGGGCTAATAAAATCAAACCATTTAAATACAAAAATATAACTGTGAGAAAAAAACTTAAAGAAATAAATAAAAACTTTAAATTTCACAACAAACATTTTTATGCCAAAATTATCTTATTTGCAAACATAATTCATTTAAAAAAAAACCTTATATTAGCGAATAAAAACCGTAAAAATGATAACACTAAAAAATAAAAAAGCAATAATTTCAGGGGTATTTTCGCCGAAAATTTTTTAGAGAAATTTACGGCATAAAAAAAGCTTTGTGTGAAAGAAAAGGCTTAATGGTGTCAAGTATACAGTAAAATATTTATGTTTTAAATATTATATTAACCGTAGAAATTACAAATAGTAAACGCACACACAGCTGACGAATTATATTTTGTAATTTTTTTTTTGAATTTATTTAGGTTCTTGATGCACAAATCTTTATACAAAACTTATGGATATAAACATAAATGATCTACATTAATAAAAATATAATATAGGGTATTAATATAAAAATTAAATGTTTATTCCAGAGATAGGTAGTGATTTTGTAATATTTAAAAACTAATTTGAATTAACTTTATGTTGCTTAAAAAGCCACTAAGATAGAATGAGCGCAAAAAAATACAGAAATTTCTTATAGTTTGAAAAATGATGCAGCAGAAATGCATATGAAAAGAACATGAACTAATAATGTTTATAGGTATTAATCAGGTGTAAAACACACATATTTTTGTTAAATTTACTTTTAAACACATTTTATTTTTAAAATCATAAAAATTGTCCATCTATTTTATAAATAGCAAAATTTATTTAAAATGTATTTTTAATGACACGGAATCTGTTCTATATAGTGTTGTCTAAATATTATTTCTAAATGCGAAAAGAAACCCTATTTCCTCCTAAAACTACCATCCGCTTATCATTTTATATTAAGTATGTAAACACGCCATTTTATGCACGATTAGCTTTTTCGAATTTTAAAATTAGCATTAAAAAACATGTAAGCGTTTTAGGCATATTATATTACATTTTTGTGTTATATTCCTCTTAGTATGTATCAATAACACTTTTAATATGAAATCTGACATATAAAGTAGATATGAGACGCTAGAATTAGTTTATTTTTATTTCCAAATAGTTCAATATTTCGGAATGTGTAAAAAACCATTTTTCAAAAAAAATTGACAGATTATTAAAATTGCGATTCATAGCTCTTAGACCTGTTTAACCCGTTTAAGTCAGCAAAAAAAGATAATCGACCTTTTTCATCGTCTAGACTCCATTTTAAAATTTTATTGATAAATTATATGGTATAAAATAAGCGTTTTACATGGCATTCGCTCTATTATAAAATAAAAAGTAATTTTTTTTTCATACTACAAATACATCGCCAATATAACACCTTATTTGTTGATAATCTAACATAGCTAAAAAAATTGGTATCTTAATTATTTTAGTCTCATCTTTACAAAATGATTGTAAGGTTGAATTTGATTGCAAAATCTATTATTTTATTTTTTTTGTTTGTGACTAAATTAAAATAATTTTCATGAATTATCTTATCTCTTTTTTAACACCTACTTATTATATACATATGAAACATTAAATCAAAAAACTTCAGGAAGTCAGAAAAAAATGAGAAAACTAATTGAGCTTCAATTTAAATTTATATGTTTCGAAACTAATGAGCAAAATCATAAGATTTTAATTATAGTTTTCGTCAATTACAACCACTTAATAAAATTTGATAATTTTCAACTTACGACATTTTATCTTATATAGAAAATTTGTATTTTCTATTGTATGTAAATATATTTTTAGGTTGTAGACGGAATTAGGAAGATTAATGCATCAAAGGGTTTGATAAATATGTAAATTTTTAATTACATCTATTCAGATTTTGTACTCAAAGTGCCTGGATATCTTAGAATCTGCATATATTTAAAATTTCTCTGAATATTTTATAATTTCACATTCAATTTTGTCATAAAAAACTCGGCTTCCACAATCCCAACTTTTATATAGATATTTTATTTTCATAGGTTATAGTTTGTCTTTTATAAATTTTACTTGTGTTTTTTTGGATGTTAATTCGAATTTTAAAACAGAAAATGCTGAAACAATGATATTAGACTGAATATTTTATTCATTTTAAAAATGCAATTATTATGTACATAGAAATAATTTTTATTATAATATAAAGGCGTGAATTGTATTGATTCTAACGAAAACAACACTTTGATTGATTTTTTCAATCGTGTTATTTTTTGATTTAGACCGTATTAAGAAAAATGACGTGTAAATCTGGTGTAATCATTCTGCAAGAAAATGAAGAAAATTTGTTTCTCTAAATTAAAAACAAAAAATAGGTATTTGTTGAATTTGAGAAAATTTAAGTTTGAAAAAATGCATATAAGAATAAATGGTTCTAATAAATTTTAACAATTCTTGTTTGAAAAAAGCCTCATAGATTTTATTAAAAATTAATAGAATATAAAAAGATTGTGACGCATGATACGCTAAGAGCTAACCTAATCCAGGCCCTTGTCATATACGTTTCAAAGTGGTTTTCGTATGCTTTGTGTAGCAAGTTAAGGTTTTTCGTTACATGTAAACCAGTGCAATCATCATATATATATAAAAAAGATATAAAAGTTGCAAATAAGCCATTTTAGAAATTATTATCCTTCGATATAAGGGTATTATTGGTTTTTTAATCTCAAAGCTTTATTATCTCCCAAAATAAAACGAACCAATTATCGTTATTTAGAGATATAAAATTTATAATTAACTAAAAAAAGCATAATTTTAGATTTGTGATTTCGAACGCCACATACTTAGAAAAAAATTGAAAAATACTAGAGTAATTTTTTATAGTGTATACGATACAATTTGGTCTTGAAAATACGAAATAATATAGAACCGTTCATATGAAATAATACAGTCTAAAAAAATGAAAATAAATAGATCATCTTAAACAAATATGATATATATAAAAAAGTGCAAAGCCATCTAGTAACACAATAAAACAGCCTTTTAAATTGAGGAAAAGCATGACAAGACAATCCCACAAGTCTAGTGGAATTATTTATGATGAATTTTCTTTATACAAATAAACGAGAGAAAACAAAAATATTGCCTTACTATTTTTTTCATTACAAAATGCTGTAGTGTTTTTCATCGGCTGTTCGCCTATAGAAAATTTCGTGTGGTAGGTACGAAATCTATTTACTAATATGAATTACCCATTGCTTATGCCTATAAATAATATGAACCGTAACATAAATTCAAGGATAGAAACTCTTTAGAATCTATTTTATGATTGTAATTTTTATTTAATGTCAACGAGACTATGAAAAGGATGGCTAGATTTTAAGTTTTAATTAGATATTAGCTAAATTATCGGAAATCAGTAAGTTAAGATCATAAAACAGTTATTTATAAAATTAAATTGTGATAAAGGTATATAAAAAGGTTTATTTTAGGATTTTCACTCTTTTTGAATACAAAAATTATATTTAATATGGCGCTTTAAAAAAAATATTGAAAATGAAACAAGAGAAGAAGTTGCAAAAAAGAATTTGCTTGAACTATAAAACATAATATATATTTGCTGTACTGCATTTTGTTTTAACCATAAGCTTAAGAAGGACATGAAATATAAGAAGTAATTTACTTAAGAAATTTTGGTAGGGTTGATGGTATTACGATTAATTCACCTTTTTACAATATAACTATAGAGCCTGTAAAATTTATACGATTGTATGAGCTATAGTTATGAGATTTTAAGACGTTAAATATAGCTATGTACTGGTTTAAGCAAGAAAAATATACGAGATATCTATAATAAACTTAGTGTAGTAATTCCCATTTTATTAATAGTTTTGTTGTAATTTGGATATACGATATAATTACAGAGTATGTGAGTCTAAATTTGAAAATGATAAACACAATAATACACACATAGTATAAGTTTTTGGATGGTAAGATACTTGAAAACTCGTAAAAATAGATAAAAATTAACCGTGTTGATTACGGAAAAAATGAGAAGAACGCTAAATGATATAAATCTTTACCATATTGATGGGCTCTCAACGATATTTACCGATTTATAGAAAGTAAATTTAAATATCGATTATAATTTTGGTTTGCGCTGCACAGTAAAATATTCTCAGGGTTATAAGATCCATTAGATTGTACTCATCTAAATGTAATCATAAGAACCTGGAGTGATGTGAAGAAACAAATGTCCCTCTGTAATATAACAAGGGACGAAATATTACTTTATCTCGTCTGTTTTTTAGTTTAGTGAAAATAAATGAGTGAACCGCTAACCAGTTTATTAATTCGTTCATAATTAATTCTCATTATACTTGTTTTTCTTTTTATTATAATATATTAAAAAGGCATTAAAGAAATATTTATTTATCGGACAAATTTATGGTTATAATATATATTTGTATTATCATGTCAAACTTTTTTTTATTTACCCTGTGGGCAGCGTATTTATAATTTACTCCATCTTCTCCTCGATGTTGTCTCCTACAATATACTTCATACTTTCAGATTTTTGAATCAATAAAATTGTCTCAATTCCTCGGTTTTTATATATATCTAAATCTGGTTCAAGATTTCACATGATTTATGCTACATTTTTTGAAACAGTGTAACCACATGTAATAAATTATAACGAAAAAATATTAATTTCCATATAATCGTGTTTGATAATAGCCCAGATGGTAGCAGATCATACTTTCTCATTTCTCTTTTCTAGTTCTAAATATTATAATATCTTCGATAGTAGTCACCATTTCGTGATCAGTGTTCTACACTTTTTCCTTGGTCACACACAAAAATATCCGGTCTGTTATTTGATAGAAAACCTTCTTATTTCATTCTTGTGTATATTTATATCCGTTTATTAGTTTTTACTACTTCTTGCCTGTGTGTCTACGACTTTTCTGAATTTTTCGATATATAATCTTGATGCTAGTACGAGGTGATTAAATGTATCTAATCTGTTGTGCCTTCTTGTATTATAATGACCAATTTTTTTTACATTAGCTTTGCAAGAAAACAGCAGTTTTAAAAGAACAATCGCGGTGCGAGAATCTTGACTTTTCTCCAAAAAAAAAATTTTCTTTCCAAAATGAATTTGAAACTAGTTTCTTATGCCGCTCTAATATTTAAAAATTGTAGTCACTTATTGGATCCTAATATTTTTAGCGTCAAATTCTCGTGCATGTTGAAAAGTTTTTATTCAAGTGTTTAATATTTTATTTTACAGAAACAATTCCTTTTCATTTATATTCAAACACTGACTGATCTAAGTTCACGAATCCGTATTCCTCTATCATGAAAAAACTTATCAGTCTTAATGAGTCGCCATTATGTTAACATGGTATAATATTGCTGCTTATCTGGTTATTTTATATTTTCTTATCCGGTGATTTTAGTAGCTAGAAATGCTTTTTTACAGTTTTAAATCTATATTTATAGTCCGCAGCCTAAGAAATAACTTTGAAGATAATTTTCTATATGAATTAGATGGTTGTGAATGTAGGATATTTTCTATAGTTATGCGAATATTGTATTCTTCTAGCACGCTCCTCTCTGGTTCTAGCTTTAATAAATTCACGTGGTAGTTTATTTGTGATTTTGCATATCCATTAATCGCCTTATAATATTTTTACCATTCAATGTGATTTGAATGAGGTATTAACTCGTTATAAATTTAAATTCTATTTTTTACGATATTTTATTTCCTTCTGGATTTGAATTCTTCTAGTATCACTAGATTTTACATCCAAATTTTTGATTTATGATCATGGCAATATTTTTTTCAATTCGCATGGTTAGTAGCGGATTTGATCATGTTTATTTTCACTCGATGCATTGAAAAATCGAATTGCATCATTAGACACTAGTTTTAAATTATCAACATTTTTATGCTAAAATCTTATATCTATAATAATAAAAAGATTGGTTGAGAATGTCTTTTTATGTAGTTTGATCGTTATATATGTGAGATTTTCAGTCTAACATGCAGCTTAGCGGGTACATGCAAAAGACAAAGGTTACGAATATAAACTGTCTTCTTGGATGATTTTTTTCATTTCTTTTTTATTTTTAAATTACAGAGATAAATTCATGTATTTTTTTTGTGTGTAAATAAATAAGATCATCCATTCTTGTATTTTAAGATTTTTTAAGCAGCCTAAAATATGCTTGTGTTTGATTGAATCTTTGGATTTTCACGTGAATCAAGATTTATTTAAGTTTTAATTATGTTCACTGTTAGTTGCAACTCTTCTCATTACCTGTTATTTAGATTACTGTACTCTATTGAACGCCTGAAGTTTGTTTTTCACATGCAGGTTTCGGGATTCAAAGTCGTTTTTAATAAAAAAGTAAATAGTTATGTTGTTAATTTGTATAAATCCGACATGCTGTTATAAGCCTAAATTTTAATTCAATACAAACTTCTTGTTCAAGTATAAGATATGTGATATAAAAGAAGCTTAAACGATAACTTTTTTTTAAAGAATACTAATTTGTCTGTTTCATATTATATTGGGTCAATTCTATGATTTTTTAAGTAAATAGCTTTAGACAAAATCATTACTTCAACTTTTCAGTTAGGTAGATAATCAGAAATTTACGCAATAAAATAAATAGCATTTCAATCATTTTTATGGATTTTCTGCGCTGGTTAGCATCGAAAATTTTTTATCCTGGTATTTGTTTCCATCTTTAACCAAAAATTTATAATATTGCCTTTTTGAGCTTTGATTTATGGTTCTCCTGTGACCGTCAATTCACGAAAAAAAATTGCATTCTGTTGACTTCGAACCCGCATTTTATTTTTGTAAATATCTTTATTTTCCCTATTGCCCTATCTGTTTAATTATGATTTTTATCTTATCCTTGTTTTTAGTAATAACTTCAAAAACATCATTCTTTTTTAGGGTAATGTATTTTATTGCCTCATGTATTTTCTTATAATTCTCGTATTCTTTTCCTTTAGTTTTCAGAATTTTCTATGTTTCATGTGAACATTGCGTTTATTTTAAAAAACCTTTTTATTCTTTATAACTTTATTATTATATAGAAAAAATCTTATGTATGGGTTTCGATGTTAGTTCCTCGTAACCTTTTTGAATAGATTGTGGATTCTTGCACCTTTAACATGGTATTTGGATGGTAACTATTAACATGCGCATTGACTGTCTATTCAGACCATCAATGAATTCACCTTTAACCTTGATATGAAGTAATATCTTTTTCTTCAGGAATTTTATTTGGTATATCTTTACTAAGTATATCAGATACTTAAGAAACAATATTTTGTCTCTATTGATGGCATTATATTAGATACGTGTTTTGAAGTCTATTTCTCGCTATATTTTCTTCATCCTTATGTTTCTATTTATTCATACCTCCGCGTTTTTTTTTCTCATCATTTTTTTATATGAACATATATGATTTCGTTTTTATTTAGGCCATAGTATCATTAAATTTAAAGATATAATTGTGGCTAAACAAGAACAATTTCCAGTCGGACGTCGGCATTACTAAGAATCGTTTGAAGATCGAAGTGTAAGCTTCTTGAATCCAATTATACATCTTGGTGAGTGTATTCTTGCAGATCACTTCACGATAAAGTGGATTAATGATTTTTTATCATGTCAGCATGAAGTTCGTGTAATTTTTTATGCATTTTGTCGTGACAGGGTCGGTTTCTGGATGTTTCTCTTTGTAGTTCTTCTCGCCTGTGTTTTTTCTGCCAAATTTATTCAATTATATAACTTAATATTTATTTGTTTCACATTCGCCTTTTGCGGTTATATATAATTATAATTTAAGATAATCTAAAAAACACAAAATCTATTTCAAAAAGATATTATTTCATTTTAATATATATTATAAAATGAAATTTGGTAATTTTATTTACATTAATGTACATATTATTATTGCTGGATTATAATATTAGTACAATTTATAATAAATATAAAGTTCATTTCTGATTATAAGCAATAATTTATCCATTTTAATGGTAATAATTTTGTATAATAATCTTTTTAAGGAAATTTCAAAAGAATAAAATATTTTTAGCAATAAAGATTGTATTATAAATTAGATAAGTCAATAGAATATTTATAGAAAATCTTTCAAATATATTTATATTTATTTTTTTATACATTTTCTAATGCTGATGATTTCTTTTTTAAAATTGCAGTTCTGAAATCACTGAAATATAGATCTAAATCTTGGATCTCACCAAAAATTGTTTTTTTATACCTTTTGTTTTGATCTAGAATTTGATTTAGTTTTTTGGTGTAAATAGGATCTAATTTTAGAGATCCAATTTTTTCCACTTTAGGGCACTTTCCAGTCATTTTATTTTGATCTTCGAATATATTTAGGAATTTCTTAAACCTTTCACCTTTGGATTCTACATTATTCATATTTATTTTCTCTTCATATAAATTGATCTGCGATTTTACGCTTTTTGGGGCACTTGTCTCACAGGCAAACCCACGTCTTATATCTTCAAATGTAAACATTCGATTTATCTTTATTTCTCGTTTGAAGATAGCATGCTCTGCATTTTGTATATTTTTTAAATAGTTCTTCATGTATTTGTTTCCCTCCATCATTTTAAATGTTTTTATGCATTTTTGTTTACATTTATTCAAAATTTTGAAACATGTGAATCGAGAAAAATGTAAGAAAAAATCAATAAATACTTATTTAAATATATCTAATATTTTTATTTAATGATGCAAACTAAAATATTCTTATTTTTTATCACAAAAAACCGCAGTATTAAATATTGGGTATGATCCTATTGAAGATACGCCGACTTAAGCAATTATAGTCGGAACGGAATTTTTCTTTGATCTGCACAAAAACCTGTTTCTCACTTATAAAGAATAAATATACGATTTATCAATAAGACACGATGCATAATAGAAGGGAAAGGAAAAAAGGTCATTTTGCAAGTCGAAAAAGTGCCATTTTAATTCTCTTAACTTCCGCCTATTTGATATCGATGAAGAAACGTAACAGTATATTCAAATACAAGACATTTAAATTTATTATAAAATTATTTTCTACGAAATAAGAATATCATACCATTTTAATTGAATTAAAAAAATGCTGTCCTGATAAGCAGAAAAATTTTGTTAGCATCTAATTCCCGATATTGTTGAATAAAGTTTTCATTTTTATTTAACAGGAAAGAAAAAAACATTAAAAATTTTACAATTAAATTTTAGTGAATTTTCATAATATTTGCAGTTTTGTAATTGAAAAAAATGAAACAAAAATGCCTTTTTTGTTTCAAATTCCAAGAACGAATAGAGTTTATAGAAGAGCAAAGAGTCCTAAAAACATACCAAAACAAAGCTTTAATTAAAATAAATAAGAAACCGAGAATTTTGGATCAAAAAATTATTAAAGAAAAAAAATGAATTTAGGTAAATAAAATCGTTTATACATTCAAAACAAATTATCAAACTCGAACATAAGTGAATACCAAGAATAAATTTTTAATGAAGATGCCAAGCGAGATTAAGTTAATAAAATTATAAAAACTGAGATTTATATTAGTTTAAGCATATAAAAGGATTTTGGTACTTGTAAATCGCACCTGATTATATAGACCTTAAAATTTTAAATTTTTGCATGTTTGTTGCATTTAAAAAATACAAATACCATATTAAATATAAAAAACCAAAATTTATTTAAATATTTCTGTCTATTGATCATTAGAAATATTTAAGATAATTAATTCATAAGATTAAAATTTAATAATTTTCATCTGCTTGGGGTGTATGAAAAAGAATCGAAAGGATTTTTTAAATACTGGTTTTTGAATATGATGCAATAGCAAACATTCGTTGCAATAATTCCGATATTTCAATGGTAAGTATATAGATGTATAATTAAAAAATAAATATAAGGTATTACTGATACAATATTTTAAAGAATTTTGTATTTTTTAATGCAATAGTCATTGATGTTTATTTATTATAGCTAAAAAAATAAAATAAAAACTCCCAATCATATAAGTTGCAATAAATCTTACAAAAACATTTACCACTATAAAAACTTAGACCTTAACATTATTTTTAAATATAAATAGTTCTCAAAGTTTGTATAATAGAAAAAAATGTCAAGCATGTTTTATGTGTTTAACTATGTTTATTTATTCAAACAACACATAAAAATAAATTATAAAGTCAAAATGCACATTAAATCAAATTTTTTCCCATTAAGTGGCAATAGACATAAAACTGAAAATACACATTTTTGTTTGACTTACAAAAAAAGGTTTTTAAAAACTTCTTTTAGAAAATAATGATATTTACTAATCAATTACAGGATTAAGATGTTATAAACAACCCGCCAAGAAAATTTTTAAAAAAAATTACATGAACAAACTATTTATATAAAAAATTGTTTTAGAATCGTATATATTCTATGTCATCTAGGTGATCATAATGCATGCTTATTTGTAATATATGATTTTATCGCCTAAAAAAGATAAATACTTTATATATAATTTTTAAAACCACATAAATAGTATTTATTAAGAAAATACTTATGTATACTGTATTAAGTATTTTTTACCATAAAATTGCTTTATCAAGCTCAAAAGATATATATTATAGCATTTTGCTGCTTAGACTGTATTATTTTTGACAACAAGCCTTGCTTTTCACTTTTATATCTTGATATAAAATATTTCAAATAATTTAGCTTCTTGACAAATAAATAACTTCGGTGTTTCTTAACACCAAGAATTAATATTATAGAAAATCAAAATTTTCTATAATATAAGTTAATATCGCATGTTTCCAAACACGCTCTTTTTAGCCTTTAAATAATATTTTCGATTTATTACTTGAAATTTTTGCATATAAACTATAGTAATATAGTGAATACTTTTAGGAAAAGGCTGATTCGATGGCTACTAAAATGATTATTTTTTTGTCAATAATTCAATACAAAATATGAAGAAATATTATGACAAATAAATATTGCGCAAATCGGTTGTTTTATTCTAAATTATACAAATTTATATTAGTAGAAGATTTAAATTGTTGATCTTCTTTGTTGCAAGATAAAAAAAGAGTCAGGAAGCGCATTTTTTCCAACAAACGTAAAATCATTAAAATAGTAATATGATAAAAGTAAATAGATATTTAATGCAAACAAAGTCATATATACATTAGTGAACTGTTCTTATAACAGATTTTAATTGCTTCTTGGGTGCTTAATAACAATTACTATCTTTAAAGACATGTTAAAAAATATAATAGAGCTGATGATTAAAAACCAAAATATCTTCTATTATTTGTTTGATGAATTAAATATTTAAAAATTCATGCAAAGAAATTGGTTAATAGAACCAAAAATATAAATGAAGCTATATTTTCTATATATTTAAACATATTTATTTGATTCCAAAAAACTATGCTAAAAACATTCATATATTTACCGCATAAATTTGTGTACATAGCGGTATGAATCTCGCCAATGATATACTATTTCTGGTATAAATAATAAAAACACAAAAAATGTTTTTCCACCGAATATATTCCAAAACTTTTTTAAAGACTTTATAAGAAAATTAGTTGAAAATAGTCATAAAACATCTTTCAAACATTTGCAAACAAACCTTCATAATTAGATTACATAAATAAGAGGGAAACTTCAAAAAACTGGATTTTTAGTTCAAAGATTTCATGCATGTTTATTTACATTTGACTTATTAACAGTGATCTGCATAAATTACCAAATACATAGAACTCCCGAAATCTATACTTTTTAATATCAAATTTGTGGTGTTTTACTAATATATGTATACGAGATAAAGAAAGTTCAATTAACCACGTATTTTATAGGAAAAAAATCAATATACACAATAGTTTTCATGTTATTAAGAAATATACTACACCTCATGAATAAAATATTTCTTAAAAGCGAATTGAAATTTCACAATTACAGTAGAAATAAAAAAATTGTCATACCTAAATGTATTTCTTGACCAGAAAAAAAAGAATAATTGCTGCACCATTTTAAAACTAAAATATTTTTTGCATGCAAAAAATAGAAATAACCTATAAGAAAACATCGAATTGTATAAACCGTACGTAAAGAACAAATATTTCAAAATTTATAGCGTCTAGATAGAAAGCTTCTTTCAAGTTAAGTTTTGTATTTCTTTATAGACCTCTTAATAAAATTCTCGATGTTAGAAGATACAATTAAGCATATATTGGAGAAAATTGTGCACATTATACTATCACGTTCTACAATCAAAAAGTTTCTAGCTACGCAATAATTTTCTCTATATTTTCGGAAGCCTATTTCTGAACTATCAAATTAAGAAATGAGAAGTGATACTATAAAAAATAAATTAAATTACATGCAGATTCCTTGAAATAAGTTAAGGAATATTTATGCAAATTATTTGATGTAAATAAAATACACAAAATCTAAATTATGGAAAGTTATAATATACATTAATATAAATTTTTAAAGGTTTAATTTTAGTGCTGTATTATTATATTTTTTCTAAAAGATAAATTTTATTGATATATGTCATAACTAAATTTTTATGCTCTTGATATTCCATTCCTTCTTTCTTTCATCGACGATACTTGCCATCTTTAAAGACCTATTAGCAGAATTTTTTCTTCAGTTATAAAGTTTGCATATATGACTTTATTGTATTTGTGCTAGAAGCCTCTTCATGTACTTTTTATATTATGCTAGACACGATCCCATATTAGAAAATATAGTATAATCTTTGTCCTAATCATATTGATTAATGACATTTCAGATCCTAAAAAATCATATTTTTTTTTAATTGTTTTCATAATTCATATAAATCACAGCCGTTTCTATTAAGGTTACATATTTATTCTTTTTTTATGCACATATATATCAGGTTTCCACTAGAAGTTTTATAAGTGTCTTTATTTCGAGTCTAGTTATATCTCAGCAACTAATTTTCCATTATCTCTTTTACTATATGCTTGCGAATGCACTATGTTTGCTGTCTATATTTTCTTGCTAATATTAGGAAATGCCTTTTTAGAACTTAATGTACCCCTCCTTGCTATCGTTGTCTATATTAATAAATTTTTTTTCTTCTCTAAAGGCTTCATTAATACAGCGTATATGATTTAAACATAAAATGTACACCTATTTTGAATGAAGAAGAGTCTGGAATCAATTAGAGGTTTTATTTCTAAACTGTAATCATAACTAAGAACATCTAAAATACTATGTTGAGTTCTGGTATGTATTGAAGAGATTTGGTGAAGTGCTTTTAATTAATTTTATGGCACAAAAAACATTTTTTTTAACTCAACACCTTTGTGTTCGCGTTTCAAAAATTTAAATTGCCTAAAACATTCGTTATATATTCAAAAGTGTTTCAAATTTTATTTTAAGAATTGCGAACTCCCTAGGCGAAGTTATTTCTTCATGTGATAATAATTTTTGAAACTACTGCAATATTCTTAATGATTTACACTCTATATGTTCGGATCTGCGTTCAAGTTCATTTCCTTTGATATACAATTCTCCTATAAAATGGTTATAGAGATATTTTTTCTAAATCAACAACTTTCTTTTATCATCGTAAAAATTTGAAATCATCAGGTTCCGTAATTAATTAATCCTACAGCAAAATTTATATGCGGTATTCTATATTCACTAGGTCTACTAATGCAGTTTTTGCTATTTTGTTGGAATTAAGAATTGTTTTGAGCCCTTTCTAGTATTTTTTTTTCTTCTTTTTCTTTTTTAAATTTAGGTTTATATTCTCGAGTTAAAGTGTTCGATAATTCTAGAGTATTTTTATCCGTCTTCATTTTCTAGTAAATTGCTGTTTCTGGCTTATCATTCGATATGTTTCTTATTTTTTCTATGTTTTTCTTTATTTCTATATTATAAAAGAACTGTGCAGCCTTTTGTGTAATCTATATTAAATATTGGTTGTCTAAGCTTGTTTACTCATGCTATTGACAGCAAACATACAGTTATGATCTTTGTGTTTTTTTCTTAATTAGAAACTGCGCTGAATTTCGTTCCTTCTTCAACTTATCAAATACATAAATAGAAAAAAGAAGCGGTCATAAACTGTCACCTAGTAAAATTATATCTCCGATCTGTTCTTTTTATAGCTCTTAATTGGGTATACGTAGAAATAATACCTTTTATTTATGCGTGAGATTGTCAATTTTAGCATTTTATTGTGCATTCTAAGGTTTTTTAAACAGGTTATTTTGTATTTGTGATAGATATATTACAATTTTTCAGACTCAGAATATGATGGTTTTTATCTGTATTAAGCTTGGCGTTTATAGTCTTTTTTCTTTTTTTTCCTTAGCGACTTTCTCTCTTCGAACTGTTCCTAGTTATTTTCTTAAATAGAAATAATGCACTTCTTCGCCATTTCTAAATCTAAGCCTTTGTTATAAGTAGTATAAAATCGAAAAAAGTGTTTGGTTTTATATTAGATCTATCCACAAAATATTTTTTTATCAAGATTGTGACATACAAAAAAGACCATTTCTTTATAGTTATACCTGTAATTCAGATCATTTTATAAAATTCTGTATAAGAGTGAGTGTAGGTTCGTTGTTTTTAAAATTACAGATCCCGTAAAATCTTGCGCTTTCAGCTTATGTAATGCAAACCATATTATGGAATCCAATTTAAAAAAAGCCATCTTATGCTGTTTTTCCTAAGGTATTATGGTACAGGTAAGCATAAAGTGGCATGTTTTTATATTTTAATTGTTTATATTATAAACAGAATTCTTTTGTAGTTTTAATATCGGCTTAAAATTTTAGATTGAGATGTTTCTGAAATTAATACTGGTATACTTTCTGTAAACATATAACAGAATATTTTAAACATTAATTCTTTCTCATAGCATATTGCAGAAGTGTTTCCAAAATATTTGCATATCAATGCTATTTTTAACGATTATTTCAAGCGCTTCATTTTTCTTATCAAGTATCCGAATATTATGTTTTATGTCTTTTCTTATGAATATTCACAATTATATTTGATATTTTCATAGCTTTTCTGCGTCTTTTGTTATTTTTCTTATACAAGTCTACTTTTCCATAACCTTTTTTATATTAGAATAAGGTTTTATATATTGTTTACTGGCTATGCCACCAGGTCTATTTATTCTTGTGCTATCTTTGCTATTTCGCATATGCTTCGGGGTAGTGGCTGGCATAAAACGCTCTAACTGCAAAGTTAAGACCATTTAGATTTATATATTGGTGTGTAACGTACTTTTTTTTTGTTCTTGAGACGTTCATAATTTTTATATTTTTTTTTCCATAGTTGTATCAAATACACAGCATCTTTAAACTTATCTATATTATATATTTTGTTAAAGTATATTGATTTTATTCTCTTTGGTTTTTTTCCTTCGCCAAATTTTCAATGTAGCCAGTTTAATTGCTTGCCTTCGTTTGTCGCCGTTGTCATTTAGAACATTTTCATGTCATTAATAGCTGTGACATTCCTTTATTACACCTAAATATAATATTGAAGTATTTTATAATTTCTTTCTAACGAAATTTCGCATTCTTTTACAAGGTTTAAAGATTGCAGTGTAAATCTTCTTGACCTATTTATCTGCATCTGAAATGGAATTCTTAGTTTATGAGTGTAAAGAGAGCCTTGGTGAGAATATATGTTTTTCACGTGTTAACATATAAATTTTACCAATAATGTATCGCCTAAGGCCCAGTTTGAATTGTTCAATCCTTGTATTCTCTTTTTTTTGCTTTCAAAACTTTTATGATGATTTAAATATGTTAAAAAAAAATATCATTTAGCAAGAAGATGTAAAAAAATGCTTGGCCATGACTATACAAAAAAAACAAGACGAAAGTATACGGTGTCTTCACTTTCTGCTAGCAAAGAAATATGATAAAAAAACCAAAGAATTCTCAGATACTCAGCAAAAGAAATGATGGAAAAAAGTTATGCGGTGATCAAATCAGATACGAGGATTTAAAACGATATTTTATTATAAAAGTGCAGACCTGATAAAATAATACATGATAAAAAGAAATGTTGTTCATTCACATAAATCGGTCTTACTATTTTTATAAACGTCTACACGGTTGAAAACGAAAAATTGTGGAAGTATGATCTGCTAGCATAATATAAAAGTATATGACAGAAATGATTCCATATTTTATAACTTGGGACTGTGTAAACACACAATTTCATACAATGTATCTGAAAACCCGGGAAGTCGTCTCTATAGCGAGGAATATATCCAAACACTGGGATTGTGCGCATCCCTAGACTTAAAAAGTTATAAACGGGGTAAAGGTATTATAGAAGACTTTAAAGAGAAAAAAATGTCAAAAGTGATTATACGCTGTGCACACGAGAGATAAAGCAAGTTGCGCTTTAGAGCAGAAACTAAAATTGTAACAAATAATTTAGCCCTATAATAAATAATATACTTATACATTAAAAAGGTTCTATGAATATTATAACTAAAAATTATTAGCAAAAAAGGACAAATATTTGAATTAAGAGGGTTTGAGTGTCGGAAATTATTATTAAATAATTAAAATGGTATAAGGACAGTGATACTATGTTGTGATAAACTAAATTGGAATTTCCTATATTTTGCATGTATTTAAGAAAATCTAAAAAATAATGAAAAAATAGGCGCTAAGCTTTGATTCGATTAGAATAATATTGACAAGTTAAAAATTGTGATAGAAATATATTGAATATTCGCCTATCGTTCGCTACATATTTTTTAAATTAAGATAAGACTATATTCAGCCCAATCATTTTCAATATTACCAAGAACTAGATATTAATTCATTCGAAAAAGAACAAAATAAATTATCATAAAATATAATATTGTTGGAAATCGCCGTAAACATTATAGTTTCAGCAGTAAAAAAAAGTCATTCAAATATTTTTTTAGACTTTTTTGTGTAAAAATATAAATAAATGTTATTTTATGAAATTAGAGTATGGTATGTGGTAATCGTAACTTGCAATAAGTTTTAATTAGAGTAATTGAGGATGTCATCGGAAGCGGAAGCATATACACAAACAATAGCAGCGAGAATAATACTTGAATGAATGTATATTAAGAGCAGAATAAATATTATGGAAGACTTTAAAAATTATGTACAATCCAAATTATTTATAAGCCTATAATATTAAGCAATCGAAAGTTTTGCACAAGGAATCATGAAAATTAAAAAGAAAAATCTGCGCTTAAAAAATTAAAAAGGATTTAATATTATATAATTTTTATTACTACGCATGATATTCAAGTATTTGTAAGTCTGAAAAACCTAAGAAGGGTCAAAATAATTCATCATATTATTAAAGATGTTTACCAGAAAAAATCCGAAGTCACAAACCAGATCGAGGTAAAAATACAATCCTTAGATGGTAATAAGTCTCTTGAAGTACAATATCTTGAATTTCGGTAATTATTGAAGGTGACTTTGAAAAGAAAAGATAGAAAAAGTATAACATGCTTTTTGTGCGTTAATCAAGCGAATTGTGCTCGAGAACATAAACTAAAATTATTACAATGAAGTTATCTAAAACAAATCGAGACTATTGTAGATTTTTAAGATGTCAAAGTTTTTATTGCGTTCAAAAAATAAATTAAAATCAAGTTTATATATGATATTTAAGAATTTAGTTGGTAAATTTTTAAATTACGAAAAAAATGGCATCATCTATTATAAGAATAAATAAAATTACAATGACTAAATAACTAAAACAAACAAAAATTTTGACTTTGATACATTAAAGAATATGGGTGCCGTAACCTACGTAACCTAAATTATACATGCCTAATTAATGCATATATTTCATTACTGGAATATAAATATATACCAGATTGAAAATTTAATGCAATTTTGAGTATTTGTATAGCCACAATCGAGTTCTTAATACTATTATGATTAGCAGTAAGTTACCATCTCTCAAAAAATGCAAAAATTTTATAAACTAAACACTTTAAATATAACAAATATCATTTAATATGGCAATGTTTACTTTAACTTGCTCATTAATGCATTTTTGTGTATGTTTATATCGAAATCTGATGTAGGAAAGTTTTTCATGCAATGAAACATCTAATACAAAATTATGGTAAAATTTTTTTCTTGGTTACTATCACAATATTTTGCATTTAGATTACATTACAATGTCATTTTTTATACTTTTAAATTTGAATTCTAACAGATAATTAGAATCTTAAGCAAATGAAAAACATGCTACTTATAGATAGGTATAAATAAGCATGAAAATAAGATTATTCTAGAATTACACAATTAAATTATAAATATAAAGTTTTCTTAGAGTACATAAATATTTATGATGCAACACTTAAAGCTAAAAAAATGTGTTTAAAAGGCTTTTATATGAAATATCTTAAAAAGAAATTTAAACTTATCCAGTCTAAAAATAATAATCTAAAAACGGAGATTAGACATTAAATTAGTGAAAATTTTGCAAGATAATCTATATTAGTATGAATATCTCTTAATAAAAAACTTTAAATACGAGGAAAAATTGCATTGATAGAACTATAACCACCCATAATGATATTTACCAAATAAATAATATTTAATCATTATTTTAACGCATAAAAACGATAAATAGTAGATATAAAAAAAAATTTTCGCTATGTGAATCCCTGCTCATGAATTTTTATCCATATAATCATAACATATTAAATGTTTTATGGGATTCTAGATACCGTTGTTTGCCTTTTTAGCGATTCAATTCTTTATAAACTAGGTGATTTTTATTTCTTTATTCTATCACACTAAAAAAATTATATGCGAAAACAATCATAAATCAAACAAATGTTTTCCTTTACCAATAAACATTAACATCATATAACAAATTGAATAATATTCATTTTGTCTCTTCTCTTTTAACTATTACAGATAGTATTAAATATTAAATCATCATCAAAGAGCCACTTTTTAGATCTAGGACTAATTTTAAATTAATTAAAATGTAGTTTAGTTGACGTTCGTAATATTTTGATGATATCATACTTGCTTGTGATGCGTTACAAAATTTATTGGATTTTTTTAATTTTTGTGTGTATTTCTTTATAATATTCGATCCCTAATTACGCAAAAAAAAATTTACAGTGCGACAAAATTTTTATATACAAGTTTGAGTCAGTTGATAAAGTTTCGATATAGAAATTGTATGGTAGTAATGCGTTTTTTTGTGACAAAATTTATCTAAACCATACGCTTACAATTATCTTTTGTCCTAATACAAGTCTGAATTAAATATATTTTACCGCATATAAATTCCATTAAAAATTATTTTATATTATTATAATATTTTAAATATAATTATATATATTGGAAAAGAAAAATCGGTTTGGAAACCATTCACTGAATGAAAAACTATTTTTAAGCCGATTCATAATATGTATATTTTGAGTGCACTTTATTATCTATCGGTTTTTTGTTCTAACTTTTTTAAGAGCTAATTATCATTTGCGAGATTTTTTTACGAAAGATGTTTCAAGAAATTTTAATAGAAATAAATATTTAATGGTAATAAAATTCAAAAATATAGTACACAAAAATTAATATAAAGCATTAAAAGAAAATATGCGCATCATAATCTATGGAAAAAAGAAAAAAACCATATCATGGATATTTTTTGGTTTTATATCCTATGAAACATTTTATGCTATTACCTCCATTTATGATATGATAAAATTGGAAATCATTTAAATAATAAGCATACTTAAAAATTGTCGATTAAAAGCATGCTGACACCAAATAAAAGGTTTTCTTGTCAAAAATAATTTAATATGAAGAAAATCAAAATTAAAGCCTTTTTGTTAGCTGGTTTATTTGTTCTTGTAATTAAATATCTTAATACACATAAAATGAAATGTAAGAAAATTTTTTTCTATATATCTACGATTGCTAAGGCATCTTACTATCATGAAAATGACAAAAAAATTACTTAACAATATGGCGACATAATCCTCTTAATTGTAAATAAAGACTAGACAAATAAGAATTTTGTTGATGGATTTGCTTTCTTTAAATGCCTTTTCAAGTTGAGAACTCCAAAAATCTTATTAGCGTCTAAAAATCCCCTTCTTTTGAGATTAAAATACGTGCAAAATATTCATCTATATATCACTGCAACATGCCTAAAGGCTGAAAATTAATTGAATTTTTATTCTTAATTTATAGCTATGTGTTTTTTTTCAATTCTATTTTTTTTGTATTTAACATCTAACTTATGTAAAAGACGCCTGCAAAATATAGTTTTATACATTAAATCTACTTTTTACAGATAGTATTATCACACAAAATATTATATTCAAGTTTATATCTCAATTATACCTAGTTTTTTAGGATATATAATGGAAATCTTAAGACTTATAAGGATACAATAAAAAAAAATGACCAGAAGACCTTGCAAATTGAAAGAACATAATAAATCAAACAAAATACAACAGAAAGATACAGGTTCTAAATCTTGCTTTTGACTTTGCTAATAATTTATATAATATTTTTATAAACATGATTCGACCTATAAAAAAGAAATGGATTGATATGTATAAAAACATGCACATTTAATTGCGTAAAATCATAAATTGCTGTATATTTGGTCTTGTTGGTGATCATCAAATTAAATATTTTAATTGGATTCAACATATTAAAATGATATTTTTATATTCTCGTACAATTTTAAAAAATTACATATATAAATAAACGGAATTTAAAATCACGAAGATAGCCCGTATAATTTTTATCCGAGAATAAAATACACAAAAAAAATTTATAATAAATTAAAAGAATATCTTGTTTTTAAAAATAAAAAATGAATCAATTTACGGTATATTTTTTTATAATTATTTTAAAGGCATGAACACGATTTAAATAACTATTTTGTGCTATAATTCATTTTAATATGATTAAGGAATAAAAAATACCATAATAAACATAAAATGGATTTTAAAATGTTTCAACTTCCACCACATGTACAAATATATTTTAATATAATTCACACGGATTTCAGTTAATTTATAAGATATTATAAAAAATAGTTTTTTTTATTATAAATTTGAGTACGGTGTACTATAATGCTTCAAAAAAAAAGCTCTACTGCGCCATAAAAACATGAAATCTACTTTTAGTTACCATATTACTAGAATATTCTCTGGATTTCGGCGGGAATGCTTTCTAAAAAAGAGAATTTAATGTTTTCTTTTAATCAGCTACTCTAAACCACAAGAAATATCTCATGATATCAACCAAATCTTTTGATAATGAAACCGGCAAAAATGATATTTTGGGTAATTTTAGTTGTTATATTTCTTATAGGTACTCCTAATTTAATGCCAGCTCCCCGTTCCACCGTGTTTCTATAAAATCAAAAATAAAGGTTTTATAAGTTTTCTAATATTTTCAAATTTATTCTAGTTCAAGCTCAGTACTAAGATTTTTGATAAGCTTTAAATCTATCCGCATAGATGATATACCCCTTTTATAATATTTTTTATAGGTATAGTACTTTCTAGATTAGTACAAACAAGAAATTTTTTTTTGTCAGTCCTTTATATGCCAATAAAACACCACATTCATCTGAATCACATATTCCTATTGTATTTTTTCTTGCCAATTTTCGTCTTTTAAACTTCAAAAACTATACCTGCCCCTATTTTATTTTCCCTTACGTATTTCTTTTTTATCCGAAATATTCATTTAAGAATGATGCCCCTTTTGTTATGATTTTTGTCAAAATGCATCTAATTTTAACTATACTTATTATCGGTTTAAGTAATAGAAAAGGAGAAAATAATTTATAGTTTTAGATTTTGATCTTAGTATCAAAAAAAAATTATAAGATGTAAGGCTATTCTTAATCTTGCTTTAATATTAAAAAACCTATAAGGAAATCGATATATATTCTTATTGGGCCTTATTTGACATTTTTGCTGATTTATTTTCAATGAAATTACTTATATAATATTTTATTGCCCTTTATTCGGGGAAAATGCATAACTTTATCTTGATAATTTCATTAATTTAAGAATTTTTAATGCCAGAATAAAATATTAAAAATGAGAGGCAGGAATGCTTCAGAAAAATACAATCACCAATAATAAAACTATCTTTAGTTGTATCATTTTATTCATTTGACCTTTTAATTTGAGAACATAGTGAATTTTATTATGAAATTTATATAAATTAGAATTATTGGGGCAAAACAACATGAAATAATCGGGATCGATCGCTCGATTTAATAACATTTTGATATATATCGGCACTACATACTTTTTATTTATTCATGGGTCAATTCTATTTTATCAACTCTATCTATTTAGACGTGGTCAGTCCATTGGTATATTGACAACTAATTGATGCATCTTTTGACACCTTCCCCTGATTTATATTCAAGAACTACTCTTATTTTCTCAAATGTGATTGCCAAAAGTGTATTTTGATGTATAGGAGCTTGCACGTATGCTTCTACTTCTTCCGGGCATTTTAACTTCTTAAACTTTTTTTTATAGGATTTTGTCTTCACTATATCCCAAGTCATTGCATATAGTATTTTACTTTACTTAATGTTGTAAATAGAACCAATTTCATTCGCCAAGATGCCATACTTCCTAAATTCTTCATTCTCAACTTCAGATAACTTATCAAGGCTAATTATACCTATTTCAAAAAACATAATCATATTTTCCTTTTTATTGTATAGAAAAATATCAGTTATATTTTGTTTGATAAATATCTCTGTGATATTCTGATATTGACCTTTATTCAGCATTTTCGTTTTCGCTGATCTCTTGTACTGTGTGCGTCTTATTTTTTGGTTAATATATAGTTGTATTGTCTTTATATTTGGAAATGAAGACATCTTGGCGATTTAATTGTGCCTTCGTGTGTAATCATGCCCTCAAATTTTCTTGCAGTTTGTTGCAAGGTGATAAATTGTTTATATGGCTTCGTACCAATGTTGACATTTATTCTTTTCCCGAGAAACACATTACTGTCTTAAATAAAGCATATATTTTTTCTTCACTTGTTAGAATGTCACGTCCATGTATTTATTTTGATGATCTAAGAATATCACCATATCATTTTTATTGGCTTTAAAAGGTTTTTGGTGCAATTGTTTTTATTTATATTTTACAGAATAGACGTGCTTGTTGTTTTTTTAGCAGTGTCTTGGAATCTATGATATTGGCATGATATCTATTTTTAAGTTTTCTTCAATCAGTGACAGAATTGTCTTGTTGTTTCTTTCTACTTTAAATTTTAAACCCTCCTCGTGAACTGTTTTTACTATTTTCAAGCCATTTTTTAGCTAGAAAATCATCTTTCGGCTGTAAATTTAAATTTTGATAGCTCAAATCTTAGTATATTTCTCTTTATACATGATTTTTCTTTATTACTAGGCAAGAGGTAAGTAGAATATTAGTTTAAAATATCACTTATCAATAGTTCAAGTTTCGCGATTTCTTCTGGTTCATATGCGAATATAACTATCCGCTTATCATTGGTGATGCCTCATTTCTGTTAGTAGCTAATAATAAATTCCTAGCATTCAGTTTAGTCTTGAAAAAATTTCATATTCGATTTGGTATTTGTCTGCAATTATTATATAAGTTTCTAGTTTTAGCTCCGATTTGCTATTCTCAATAACTTATAGATATTTATAGGAGGCAAGCCTTCAATAAATATTGATACATCTGCACATATTTCATGGTTAGTGGCAGACTTATTTTTGTTTGTTTTAAAGCCTACTGCATCAAAGAAGGTAAATGTTTTGTCCGTGATGTGTTTAAGTGTAGATAGAGTTTTTGATATATATTTATGGACATCTACGAAGAGATGGTGATCTGTTATGCAGTTTTATTATCATTCATTACACTCACCCCCGGAAATTCTTCATATAATTTTCTGCATAAAGAATAAATAATAGAAGTAATAAAAAGGGTGCACTATGTCTTCTTTTGATATTACTTTAAGCTGATATTTATACATGATTTCTTATTCCTTTAACCTTTAATATTTACTTCATTTGCTGTTACTTTTTTTGTAAAAAGACGTTTTCTATGATAAGATATTTAGATATTCTGTAGATGCATCTATTTAGTTTCGTCTGATTGAGTTAAATTCTTTTTACATCGATCCATGATGTGTAAAGATTGTTTCCATGCTCTTTATTTATCACAATATAAATACGTGCTTGTTATTTTGCTCTTTGAACGCGCCTTATTGTTCCTAACTGATTTTCTGCAATTAATTCACTTGTTAACACCAAATATTAGATGATTTTTGATACTGCTTTTAGCGTATACATATAAGAATTCGCCACACACGGGATTGGTCTGATTAAATTCTGATTTTGACGCATTCTTTTGGTAAAAGGTATGTCGTATCATAGTAAAACGATAATTCCAAATTTGTATTTTCCAAACTTGCATCCGATAAAATCTGATATATAAAGGCTCGTCATCTTTTTAAGAAAGAATTTAAAGACTCAATCTGGTTCAGCAGATTTCCCAGTTTAGAAGGGAATATATTACTTTAGCAAATTCCACCTCTTTACGAAGCTTATTTTTTTCTGATTTAAAACTGGTAATAAAAAGCATAGGTAATCGTTAAAATGCTTTTTGATGCAATTTTTTGTACGTTTTCCACATTTTTTTCCAAAAGTTTGTGATTTGTTCATTTTACGCTTCCTTTGTATAATTTTTGTTTTCATTTAAACCTCTAAATAAAATTTACCCATTAAGCACAAATTGTTTTCTCTGGTATAATCATATCTTTTTTTGTACTGCTCTTTCCTTTTATTTAATATTTTGATTTTTATATATAACATTTAACATTGTTTTTAGAAGATCATCTATGTCTAGGTTCATTTTTCTCGATCATTTATTTTTCTCAATTTTTTTTGTCGCCTCTTTTACAACGCCACTGCGTTTATTTTTATTTTATTCTTAAAAGCACAATTTTTTAAATTTTTCCAAAATATATTTGTTGTCTTTTTTGGTTTTTTTGTGAGACGCTTGTAAGTCTGTTGTGCTGTTTGTAGTAAGACTGCAACATTAGTCATATTCTTGTCGTTTTGGGTGGATTTAATTGTCGCTATTATCTTATTAAAATCTTGGAGTATCTTAGAGTCATTTTTGTAGTATGAAATATTTCTTTTTCTTATAAATTCAGTGATACATTCCATTTAAAGTTTTGTATATATAATTAAATTGCCTTCTACATAAGTCGACTCTTCTATGCTCTTCAATTTCAAAACGGGAAATTTCACGTAATTTAATTCTTCTGGAATTTTCTACGTTTTCGGCATCAAATCTTCCGACAACCGCCTTCCTTATATTTTGGTCTATTAATATACACATCCCTCTTCTTTTTAGTTTCTTTTGGGGCAAATTACATTGGTAATTTTCGTTATAAGATTTCTGAAAGTTCCCTTATCCGAAGCGTGGCATACGATGAACGTGTATTTGTATTGCCGCAGTGGCATCTTGAACTAGTTCATCCAAAGAAGATTCTCTTGATGTGAATATCGATTCTAACGTCAGATGTCTTGTTGATTTTAAGGTATTTACACTATACCGATTGCAGGACAAAATTTAGCTCGGTTACAGCCACATTTTCGTAATATTTGTATTTTTAGTGCTCTGCTTCTGATTCTTCTGTTACACCTATATTATAATAAAAAATTATTATACATTAATTCATATAAAAGAACATATTTCTAATGTGGAAATAATAAAAAAATTTATAATTAAATTAACCTAGAATCGGAAAATCTTACTATATTAGAATATTATAAACCATGATTATATCTTTAATTTTTTGTGTTCACAATTTATCTAACAATAACTTGTGATTTTTTGATAAACTTCCGCCTTTGTAGAAATAGACATCAAAAACAATTTTTATTTATAGTTTGATTCTATAAGTTATATTTTGTATTTATTGAAATAATGAAATGTTCTTTTTTATTACAAAATCTGCGATTATTGTGGGGTGTGATTCAGCCTAAAATCTTATAGTTAAATGATTTAAGCTTCGAATCCGTATATGTGAGGCATCTATAAATTACTAATCAGTATATTAATACCACCGTGGTACAATAAATACAGCAAAAAAAAAGGGTATTCCGACCTACATTAAAAGAAAGTTTTCGGCTTTTAACATACACCTGATTATGGCCCTATTATAACTTTACTAAATTCTTACGAGTAAGAGTGAAAAATAAAGCCTCATTTGTATGTTTGATATTTTTCAACCGTAACGGTGCATCGATTGATTAAAAAAATCTTTGATTTTCTCATAATTTGTAAAATCATTTGACCTTCTGAAGTATAAAACCATGCTAATTTTTATTGTTTGGTAAGGTGATTTTTAAGCTTTTAAAAGTCGTTAAAGCGCAAACTTTAAATAGCTCTATTTTACTGTTTTGGTGGATATTTCTTTCCATCATATCATTTTTACGATCTTTTTCGATTTATCTTCTTCCCTAAAGACTTAATAATCTAAGTTTATTCCACAAAAAGATTGTCTATGACGATGATTAAGGTGGTTTTATAACTTCTTAACATACGACTTATGGTATTTGTAACCACTACATCCAAAGTAATAGAGTATGGCAATATTGTAGTTCCACATTTATTAATAAGGGGGTGTAAATTACCAATAGATCGTATTTTCTTAGCTAGTAATTTTATGCGTTCTTTTAGATTGATAATATTCGTTTATCCTATTTCTATTTTGATGATCAAGATTTTCTTCTTATAATACACTATATTTCTTATCAATCTTATGATTTTTTTAGTTTCGTTTTATTATTTTATCACCTTTATTTTCTTTAGTTCGTTATAGATTACTTCTTGATACAGTGTTTACAGATTTTCTTCTATTTTTAAAGCTGTATATGCTTGAGAGCAGGAAGTGTACGCATCTTTAAACTTTGAATTTGCTTTGTGTATAGACATTCTAAGCTATTTTTTACATCTGCATGCATGGCGGTCAACTTTCTACTATTCTTTTCTACAGTATTAATATTTGGATTGTTCGAAAACGACTATTTCTATACTGCATGTAACAGAATCTTGCCTCTTCTTTTGGCTTGATGTTTCCAATTTTTTGTTATATCAAAGATTCTGCTATGTCAAAAGATGTGTTTTTATAGATCCTAATAGTTTTTGATGTATAGTTTTATCTTTTAATTTACTTATTGTACTTTCTTTCTGCCGGAACTCAATAAATTATATCTATAGATTGTTCTTTTTATACACGATCATATATTATATGTTTTTATATATTTAATTTACCTTTTTCTTTTCTTTTTTTCATTTACTGCTCTTCTTAATGCTATTCCTTTATGGGTGGCAAGTACTATATTTGCTAAAGCATTTTTTCCAAAATAAATTTAACACTCAAAAGCTCTCTACCAAGTTTTTTTATTCTTAAATTTATTATTTCTTTATTTTTTGGCTGTAAGTGAATAGACTCGTTCTCTCAAACTTTCCTTATCTGATCATCTATGTAGCAAAGTCTTTTCGTTCTAGTTTAAGAACAACTATTTAGAATTATACTCGTGAAATTACGTGCACAATAGATTATTTGAAATATTATGCAGTTTAAGCTGGTTTTGACTAGATCCAAAATTCTTCTTACTGTTTTATTCGCGAATTTAAGTATACTTCTCATGTTCTATTATTTTTTACTGTCTTCTATTATTCCGAGGAATTTTATTCATATCAACCTTCTATTAGATTCGTATGTTCACCGCATCTAAAATCATTTGTTATTGAATTCGATTTATACATAGATATTCTTACGCCTTTGAAGAAATAGCGAATTTTTTCTGTCATTTTTAAATTTTCTTGTTTTTTGAATGCAGTTTTATATTCAAAAAGCTATAATATCTTCTTGTTCTAACAGAAAATCAATCTAAATGCATATTTACTAAAAGAAAATTTCTTTCAAGTACTATAAAAAGTTAATACATACACACAAAAAACAAAAGTGGATATATAATCAGCTCCAATATTCATTTTTTTATATGCTTGTTATATATTTCTTAGTTGCCATACCTTACCGAAATATTCAATTTACTTTTTATTACTCCTCTAAACCGTATACTTACACTGGAGATTTTGCATTAGAAATATCGCCATTAAATATCTATGATCACCAAGTTTTTAGCTTTCTATAAATTTAACCATGTGGTGTTTTTTTTAACCAATATTTCATATTTATTGCTATGTTTAATAGCCTTTGCTCATTAGATATTTGAACTCGCCGTACGTTACCTAGTTGCTTTATCGCTAATAGTGTAAACATAGCTTCTCAGAGTGGTTATATTTTCATGGACATTTTGTTTGTCAATTTTAGAGATTAATCATGTGGGTTATATGCCTGAATTCACTAATATTTAGAACACAATATTTTATAATGAAATATGTTGTTTCTATATACAACTATCTAACTTTTTATAACGCTTAAACAAATTATATCATAATTTTATATAAATTGATACAAATAAGACATTTTTTTTTGAACTTTTTAGATTCCATCAGACGCTTCTGCTTGCCAAATAGACAAGTAGTTGTAAATTTTTTTGTAATTTATAAGAAAAAACATAAAAAAGGTCTATATAGCATGTTCTTTTATACAATCATATAGATACATTTTAAACTTGCTGCTTAAATTATTCTCCCACCTTTTTCTTTCATAATACTAATATTTTTATCTCATCAGCTAAAATTTCATATATTTCTTTTTATTAATGGGCGATAAACAATCCTGTATTAATATATGTTGAATTATTTTCAGCCTTAGTCAAGTCCTTTTATGCATTATTATTCTGTTTTCTTTTAAATATATTTTTATTCAGTACAATTTAATAATCAAGACATCTGATTTACTGGTTTAAGATTTTCCTATGTTTTTGCATAATCTTACGCTGTTTTTTTTAATCTATTATTTATTGAACTTGCTTCTTGCGCTATAATAGAAGCTAAATTCATGTTTATTTTTAACAGTTTTGGCCTTTATCTTAATATAATATGATTTATGATTTATATTTCGATTTTCCTTTTAGTTGAATTCTCATAGTTCAGCCGGATAGTTTATAGAATCTTGGCGATTTCTGTCATATTTATAGAGTTTTTAAACTGGTACTTTTCTTTACAAAAAAAATAGGATCTTCTAGGATTTTCTTATATAATTTATTAATGTTACTTTCTTTGTTCCTTTATACCCCCTAATTTCCGGATTACTAACTTCGGCGTACCCCTTATGATAAATTTAATTGCATTAAAGATTTTTTCTACTGCATTGATGTTGTGTTTCGAGATAATAACGCTTTGTATTTTTGAATTTTTAAAAGTTCCGCGTGAAAATTTTCGAAAAAGTCTTTTCCTAATATCATCTTTACGTTTATTTTATTTCCTTGCTTCTTTACTTGATGTAAATACAATTTTACTACAAACTTGTAGTTATAGTAAATCATTATTTTCCGTTAACCAAAGATTGCATAAGCTTAAAGCGTAGAATGATTGCTATATAAACTCTTGAATAAATAAATTGATTGAGAAAGAGCATTCTGTTAAGATTGTTTTGATAATGAACATATTCATAGTATATTTTAATTTTCCATAAGTGTTTTCTCCTTTCTTTTGCCCTTTTATTTTTAAAGTATAAATTAAGATGTTTATACTATTATTACTTTGTACTAGTTTTCTTTACCAGATTTTTATATCTTATTATAAATAATATCAAAGTTTGGTTCGGTTTGGTTTATTAAGAAATTGGTAATGCCAGTTGAAGCTGAATGATTTACACATACGATAGGAATTAGGAAAACACTTGCATTAAATTTTCTTTATATGGTAATTTATTGTAAAGGATTTGAAATACAATAGACTGAAAAAGGGAACAAGAAAACCTCTATATTGAGCAATCTAAAAGTTAGCTTGAGGACATTGAAAATGGAAAAGAAATATATGAATGTAACAATTCAAATATATTTTTTTGTCGTCCTTTATTTATTTAATGTAACTTAGAATCTTGAATAAAGAAACATTACGCTACAATGTTGAAATATGCTGTTTCACTGATCAACTTCTTTTTTGTTTAAAGCATATTGAATTATTGACAAGATTATATATTTTTCATTGGTATTCTTCCTTTTAAACATTTTAATAAATCACAAACATAATTTCTTCCTATAGGTTGAAACTCTGGGATTTTCTTTTAAAGGTTATTAATAACAAAATAAGAGATCCAAAAAAGTGAACATCTTAGATGGGGTATTCAAATAGAATTTTTAAAAAATTTGTATATATGTTTAAATCTGATATAAAACTCAAGTACTTTTTTGGTTGGAAATATACTCGTATATAAGGTCGATAATATTAAAAAACAACAAATTTTAAAAGAACGCAATAATACAAAAAAAATCATCTGTAGATTCAAAAAACCTTTATATTGTCGATTTAGGCCATTTTATAATGTTCTTGTGGCATTTTTTTTTATTTCTTTTGAGATATTCTTAAATGCTTTCATATGCCTTAAACTTAAATCGATTAAAATCTTTAGCCAGTAATATTCAGAGGGTATAGTGATAAATAATCTTTTTATAGCATCATAAATATACAATGTACAAAGATTTTAAATTTGATAATTATTCTATATAACTTTTTTCAAAAGTGATCCCTCTAAAATCATGCAATCATAAGATTTTCACTTTAAACAATCATTTAATTTGATTAAAATAATATCTTTTCAGATAAACTCAACATAGATTTTAAATCTCACATATGAACTTGGTTATTAGGTTTTTTATAAGATAAAATTTTTCATGATAGTTTCCATTTATGAAAATTCTTAAAAATAAGGGCAAAGAACATTTTTGAACTAGATAATACTAAAAATAAAATTCAGTACTGTGACATATGGATAAATTTAAAGGAAAAGATGCAAAACAGATATAAATTATGCTAAAAAAAAAGTGATCTTAAGGAGAAGTATCTGGAATCCCTATTTCTAATTATATTTGGTCAAAGAAATAAAAATCTGATACAGATTAGTTATTGAGCAATTAAAAAGTAATTGTTCGCATGTTATGTTTGTTGATAGCTGTTTCTCTGATTGAACATACATTTTGATGCAATCATCATTTTGCCGTAATAGGCAATATTTATATTTAAAAGGGATGTTTAATCATACAAATCTTTTTATTGGCTCTATGTTTAGTGTTCAGTGAAATTGAAAAAATATAAAAAATCATTTCTATAGTGCCCTATTTTGGGGCATAGCAGGCACTTTCCCGTTAATTTATACATATTTTAACAGTTTTTACACAAAGAAATGATACAAATCATAATCAGAAGTGGATGGTTGTTTTAAGCGCAAAATATTATTTTTATGTATAAATATACATAAAATAACCCTACGATGCAGATATATAATATTATTTTTTGTTTTAAGAGTTTCAGAGTATTGATGCTATTTTGAGCACATCACTATCCTTTTAAATTCTTTGTAACGCAACTCACATGTTGTACTTAAAATTTCTAATTCTATTTAAGTCAGTGAATTATATGCCTTAAATAATTGAAACTTTTTCTTTTTTTGTTTTGCTAATATTTGCGGTTCTTTCTGCTTTCTTTATGTTCGTCGGTCAAGTCTACCTAGTTTTATGTAATATATGCAGCTCGTTTTATACTTATAAAAGAAAACCCCTAAAAATATCTTTGATGGTGATATAAATGTATTATATGTGCAAAGATAATGTGATATATAGGCATATTATGTTCTTTATCGACTTTAACTTATAAAAGAACATCGCACTCAGAGTAAAATTTCACTACAGTCATTATTGAGTAATTTGTCATTAGAAATATTTTTTACGTGTATAAAAGACATGTTTTATGTATTCAAATAACATATTTTACACAAAAAGCTAAAATATGTTTCTGAATAAAAATACAAATTAAGCAATTATCTATCATTTGGTATCTTTAAATTATTTTAAAAATAGAAATTTCAACATTGTATTTTTTTTACTATGTATCCAGCTCTTGGTCATTTTAAATGAAAATATTGCTCTTAAAAAATATAGTATATGTTATCTCCACGCTATCATAAATCTTTGTCCTAAAGCCTATACCTTTTGCCCTTAAAAAGTAAAAAAACTGCCAAAACCGTTCCAAAAAAGGTTTTATTGGTTGGCTACTGATATTTAAGTTTAATAAATTAGTAATTTTTTTCACATATGTTAAATAATAAGATATCGATTTTTTAACCTTAAATATTTAGAAATGTGGCCTTTAATAGTTTCTACGTTTTTTGCCATAGCTATATTTATTCTTCAGTGGTTTATTTTTTTTTTTTTATAAATATAAATAAAGTGAAATTAAGGTACATACGTTCTGTCGTCATCTATTCTCGCTATAAATAATTTCGCTGTTATTTATATTTCGTAATAAACAATGCCTTCTTATAGCTTTTTCGTGTAATCTCGTATCATAGAGACGCATTTATATTTATATTTTATATGATGCTATCGATTGAATATGGGTAGTATGATTTTTTATAAGGTCAATTGATCAATGATTTTTTATAAGAATTTGTATTAGATTATACTACGACGATCTAAAAATGAAAAGTACAAAATCGGAGCGTGATGAGGAACCTGGGTCATTTCAAACAGTTTATAAAAAAATAGATCTTTTTTTGTTGAATATATGTGTAAGTATATCAATAACTAATGAAATTCGCATATATATCACACAAGGGTAATATATTAAATACTTATTAGTACATGCTGTGCTTTATAAAAAAAATAAGTTTGAAAAGGTATAAATTTATTTTAGCATTCTTTGAGTAACATAATAGAATAATAATAAATAAATATCGATAATTTTTAGTAAAACTGATGATTTTGATATAAAAATTAAACAGCCTAATATATTAAATATGCTTGTTTCAATTTAAGAATGATTTTTTAAATGAATAAAAATTAGACAGGTAACATATTTTCATGAATGTTTCTATCGGATACAAAAAAAATGCTTCTAATGGGAAACCCAGAAATAATAGCAAATTTAAAACGCTTTAAATTATCTATACTGTTAGGAAAAGGGTATAATCATAAATATATCGAGGTAAGAAAAACTCTAAAATCCCCAAAAAATTGGAATAATTATGAATTAAATATAAATTTAGCTTCTAAAATCTTTAGTATTTAACCTTTGCAGTCTTTTTACATAAACTTAATTTTTTATTGTAAAAAAGCGTATATTATTTTGTACTATAAAACGATTGACGAAAAGGTTCTGAAATCAGAATAAACTGCAATAAAAAAAGAGTAAAAACACAAATTTAAACGTTTAAGCTATTATTTTTTTGAATGTCTGCTAAAAAAGTCCAACGTTTCAATAACGTTTGAGATCGTCTATTCTTAATTTATTTTGACTTCTATGAATCATATTGTATCATTCGTGTACTCATAATGGATAATAACTGTTGTTTTATAATGCATCATATCAGTTTTCTTGGATAATATTTAAAGTTTAGAATAAAAAATAAGGTATGAATATGCCATGAATTTATATAATGACTTCTATTTAATTTATTTTGCATAAAATATTAAACAATTTCAAGTATTAATATATCAAATGAAAGATACATGGATTTATTATGATGGAATGTGTTTTTTATATTTAATGGAATATGAAATTTACATACGGTTCTTCATACTATATATAAAAGACTTGTTATAAACTATTTTTTGATTTGTAGATGTTTTTTATGAATTGAACTGTATATTTGGATGGATAAAACTTTATAACATACTCGATGATACAAATATCGATAAATTTACACTATATTTCATTCTGACCATAATTTCTTTGGTTTCATATCGTCATAACAAAGAAATTGAACATAATTTTAATATTTATATAACATTACTTTTTTTTCTATGATTTTAAATTATAATTCTATCGCACTTTACTGCCCGAATCACTATAATTTATTTTCACCGAGCATCTTTGCCTGTAGGAACAAAATTTTGTAACCTTGAAAGTCCCCAGAATAATAATTATATTATAGATAAAAGATTTTAATTTGAATAATGATATTTCAAAAATTTATTTTCTGCAAGATTAAAGCCGATTTTTAACACATTAATAATAAAAAGTAATAAAATACATCAAAAAAAAAATTTAATCCAGTGAAAAGTTGTAAAACTTAGCATAAATGATTAATTTGCCATTTTGCAGATGCATCATTTATACATCCTATTACAACGTTAAAAGGCAATATATCTCTATAAAATTATTTATCTATCAAAATATGTCATTCATTTATATATTTCAATTATGTGTAAAAATATACTGTTTTCTTGATTATTGGTTGTCTTTTTATACATAAATTCAAATTACTTATTTATGAACTGCAACCCATTTATTTGTGTAAATCGATGTTTTATCTTTATTATTTTAAGGTTTTAATATATAAAATCAGAAAGAATGTGTGCCTCCTCCTAATTTTGATATTATAAGTTTTGTTGAAATGGTTTTATTAGTGACCTTATAGAACATGACTGTTGTTCTAATTAAGATCGAGGTAATTAATTTTATTTATGAATTGAAAACTTACTGATTTACCTCTTCTTTTTATGTACTTCAAAAACTTATTAAGAAGCATGTATAAATATTTGAACATACATTTTAACACAAATTTAGCATCAAATTTTTTATAATTGTAAAAAAATAAAAATTTTGATGATTTTTTAGTTATTATTTGAGTAAATTTGACTTTAAAATTATTTGGTTATAAAAACAAGATTTCAAGAAGATACGATATTTATTTAAATATTGCATACATTTTGTATGATAATGGTAAGTTTCGGTAGCGGTGTCTAGAAAAATACACTTTTGAATTGGCAATAAAGGTTTTGCCGTTTTGATGTAAATTTATTAGAGGGCGTGTTCAAATTAAAAATCAGAAAATTATTTTTATCAGAGTGTACGAAACCAATTGTGAACTTAAATTATGCTCAAGGATGATTTTGAAAAGAGTAAATTAAACAGAAGGAATCAATTAGAATTAATATAATATGATAATAAATAATATTGGGAATAATAATATTTAATTAAATTCATGATATTTTATAGACAAAATGTCTTTCTAAAAATTTTTATAAAATTTATCTTATCATGGGAAAACATAATATCAAAAAAAACATACGAGTTATAAAATCCATAATGTATACAATTAAATGAATGTGTTTTTTTAGCAGGCACGAAATGCATAGACAAGACAACTATTTGATTTGGTGAAACTTTTAAATAAACAACGAATTTTCTTTTTATTTGTATTCTAAAAGTCTAAAAACCTTTTAAGAATAAGTATACGCCGTATTTGTTTGTATATTGTGCTTTTATCAATATTTTATGAAATATTTTCTAAGTTACACATTTTGTTTGACTTTTAAAAATTCATGTATCTATATCAGTGCGATTTTTTATTCATGATTTATGCCATATTTTGTTGTGATTAGAATATGCACAGTTTTTTTTTGTGATTATATGAGTTGGGATGCCAAAAGAAGCAAATGAAAAAAAAATTGGATTGAAAAAGACGATTGAATTGAATTATTTTTTTGTGCATGTAAGTTGCATTCGGTAGAATTTTAGACATGATTGATTTCAAATAAGTAATAATCAAATCTGTTATTCAGAAGATTCTAAACTTTTGCGCGAAAAAACATGAAAGTTAAATATAAAAATCGAACTTAAATTAATTATTTGAAGTATATCCGCGTTAAAATATTCATTTTGTCTGTAATTTTTTTGATCGTAAAGTAAATTTTTCAATCTTGCAGTATTTTACGGTTTATAACTAGCAAATGCAAGGTATTGCTGTCTTTTTTTGTTAAGCAATTACTTTTTACCCATATTTAAATGGTCCCTCTAAATACTTTTCTATAATGGATATTTTGTAGAAATTACATAGATTTAATCGCGTCAGTATGTTCAATTATTATTTTTCGGCATTTTGAAGAAAGGAACGGAGGTTAATAGAAATATTATAGGAGAAAGATTCATTGTGGAGTAAATAAATCTTTGTGTTGGCTATTTATAAGATCAAAGTACATGCAACAACTCATTGAAGATCTAACCTCTTTCATAGATAAATTTATTCAATTCAAAGATCCTTTTCTGAGAAATAGCTATCAATTGAAATTTACATATATTTGACTCGTATCCTATAATATCAGCCTGATTTAGATATATAAATCGCCTTGATTCCTTCAAATAACATGCAGTCAAGTATATTGAAAGGAGTTAACACTTATTAATTTTATAATTTTTTTATTAATATGACTTTTTAGAATTTGTATTTGTTGAAGTGAAACCTTAAATTGCCCATTGGGTTGATTTGGCTATAAATTGTTTCTTTTAATTCTCTATAAGATCTTACTATATCCATCTTCAACATAAATTATTTCTGCTGTTTTTAACAATCTCGTTGTTTATGTTTATGTTTCTGCTTCGGTTGGTGATTTCAACCCCTTTTTTGTGACTTATGGGGCAAATTTCACAAATATTTTTTCTTAAGTTGAATATTTTTATGATAAAGTTAAATATTTAGCTGAAATATGAATAAAAATTTAAAATTTCTATTTAATAATTGAGCAGTTTTGTTATTTTTTACGTTTAAATATGAATTTTTCGCATTCTTCCTTTTCTTGAAGCTTTTTTTTGACAACATTTTTGCTAGAATTGAATTCCAATTTAGGAACAGTTTGATTTATCCCTGTTTTTGTTATTCCTGATACATAATCATTCATAATTTTCCGTGCTTTGACAATAGGATCTAAAACTGAGGTCAAAAGGTAATCACCGCTATCACTATTTTCATCTTCGGTGGCATCAAAGTCTTTTCCTCTACTATTATATTTTAATTTCAGGTATTCAAGCTTTTCATCGTCTAAATTTTCACGATCTTTTATGTAATTTTTAAAAAATTCATCACCTTCAGAAGATTCACTTTCATCATAATATTTATATTTCTTCTTTTTATTTTTCTTCGATTTCTTTTTAACTGTTTCCTTTCTTCTTTTGATTACAACTTCTTCACTTTCTTCTTCATTTTGTTTTTGTAGTTCAGTATTTGGTTTTTCTGAAATATTTTCAGTGTTGATCGGATCCAGAAGACAATTTCCAGACTTAGAGATATTTGACTTTAAATCACAATTTTTTACAATCAACTCTGGATTAAATTCATTAGCACAAGAACGAAATTCAGAAAATCCACCACTCAACAATCCACTGATTCCATCAACATTTATTTCCTTCTTTACAGATTTCCGATTATCCCAATTAAATAGAAGATCGATTTCGGTTGGCATACCAAACCCAGAAATTTTATTCGATATTCTTTTTTGTATCTCTTTTATTTCCATTTGACTGTATATATAATCCTTTTTAGAACTATATAAATGAATCGCTTCTTTTATTTTGAATTTCTTGTTGGGATTCTGTGCAATGTATGGAATGTTGGAAAAGAAATTTGCTTTTTTGGATTTTTTAATCTTTTTTGCTTTTTCTTCTGTTTTATCTGACATACTACCAACTTTTAATTTGGGTTATATTTTATTAGATCATTTATTTTTTGTCGAGCAAGATATAAAGACATTTAGCGATACATTTATAATATAATAAATATAATACTAAAGACAATTAACAATACATTTATATTATAATTAATATAATATTAAAGCCATTAATTCTTATTTATTTATGGGTTAATTTTCTTTCTTTCGATTTTATCTATTTAGATGTGTTCAGCGTGTTGGGAATATTGCACAACTCCTTGATGCATCTTTTGACACCTTCCTCTGATTTATCTTCATAAATTACTCTTCTTCTCTATAAAGCCATTAAATAATACATTTAACATATAATAATAAAATCATTTTTTATACTAATAATATGTTTTTCAAACATTTATTACTACCGCCAACATTTATCAATTTAAATTTTATAGTATTAATTTTTATACTTAATAATAGTGTTTTTCAAAGATTTATTACTATATTGCCAGCATTTCACAATTTAAAATTTTACAGCATTAATTTTTATATCTATGTTTTCTCAAAGGATTTATCTATTATGTAAAACATATTAATTGCTTATCATTCTATTTATATATAATAAAAAATACGCTAAATATAATGTTCATTCAATATAGCATATAAATTCGGATATTTACCATTATTTAAAATATATATTCATATTTAAATTAAAATCATGGTTCTTTTAGTCACAGCGCTGAATATTTAACTTCATCGGGTATTAACTATAATGTAAAAAAACTTTTAATTGTTATTTTTCCCTATGAAGCTTATAACATAAGTCTATTCCAAAATTTTAATTTTAAACCTCCTTATTTCTTCATTGTAACAACTATCTAATAATATTTAAAATAAGAATCATGCGTTATTCGTGTAAAAAAATGTTTCATCATAATACAAATAAATATAAGTATGTGCTCAAAACCCATATGCTCACATGTACTATATTGAAATTAACTGATAAAAAGTGGACTTTAAAAAAAAATAAAATCACAATCAATTATGAAACACATTTTAAATTGTGAATATAACTCTTATCTTATGTTTATGGTACTTTTTTTATTTTAGATAGTTTATTGGCGCTTAATTTGTTGATATTGTATATTCTTCCTTTTTCCTATAATATAATATGATGGTAGTCTATATTTTAGATTTTGATTTGATGACTTCATCTATTATTTCATACAATACGGGTATGATCTCTTATTCTTTTATACGCGTAAAATAATCCTCCATATTCATTCCGAGTTTTATTTATTCATAAAAACATTTATATATAACTCCTAACCTCTTTTTATACGTAAATATCAATCTAAAACATTCATTGCGAGTTTATTTTATTATAAAAACATATGTGTGAGACTTCTTACTCTTTTTTATGGGAAAATAATATTATAAAATATCTCTCCATGCTCTAGACAATGACCAACAAAACCATCAAAAATATAATTATGCTTTATCATGTTCTTTCTAAAAAGCTGTGATTTCACATCTAAGAGCGCGCCTTTTTAGATAAAATACGTTTCTAGTTACTTATATGATTCATGCACTACATTTTTTCTAATGATGTTTTTCTGTTTTTGGTCTTGAATATAAATGTGTTGTTTATTTTTTTAGATTTAAAGAATCCATATTCGTAAATATGTCTTGTTTTATTCACTAAAAAAATAACCCCAAATAGGTATAATTTTTCTAAAACTCAAAAATAATATCTATGGATTTTTCTATTAAAATTTATCATATAACTGTGTCTTTGTTATACTATTAGAAATTTTATATTTATTACATTGAAATACTCTTTCATATGATAATAATGAAACATGGTATATAATTATATATTGAAAAAGTCGTCCAGGTGTGAAATTATTGAATTTTATCATCATTTCTGAAACTTTGGATGCAATATATTTTTTGAAAAAACCAAAATAAACTATATGCGATATAACTACAAAACTCAAGATATTTTTGAGGCATTTAAAAAGCACTTCGTATCGCGTACTTTTAAAAAAGCTTCTGTATGAAATATTAATCCCAACTGAGTATTATTTTTAAATTCCCATCAGATGTAAACCACTTTATAATATTGATATAAAAAAGCACAAAATTTATTTTTTTGATAAAAACTAATATATATTATAGTGGTTAATTTTAATTGAAGTATAATTATAATTTTTTTTATAGGTTACTTCAAAATTTACAAGTATCTTTTACTTTATGGATTCAAGGATAACAATATTGAAAAAAGAGTAAATTTATTTGCTAACTATGGAATTGTATTTCACTAAACAGAAAAACAAATTTAGATTGGAATATTCATAGATAAAGGATTTAAAAAAAGTTATTTCAGGGCGAGCGAAACTATAAAAAAAGATGTGCCTAAATCATATTTTATTTTATCTAAAACAAAGATAAAAAAAAGAAATAATTGTAAACCTATTAGCAGCTCAGTCTATCTATATAATTTATAATCGATAAAGGTTTATTTGTCTGATAATTTTAAGTTTCAATATAAATAACATTTTCCGTCAAAAATATAATATTTTTAGAATTAATAGCCTAGTAAACCAATATAATCATGTTTTAATCGGGACAATACATTTATAGGGTTTTTTTACTATTCTCTTATAAAACTAACTTCCCAATTACGTGTTTTTGATGCCCAATTGATACGATACTTAAAAATAACATGTTAAAAATGCTTTTTATTCATAATTTTCTTATGTTTACGTTAAAATATAATGGCGCTGGAGACCACTCTATGCTTGGAAATATTTAGAGGTCAATTGGAACAACAATTCAGCATCAAATTTTATAAATTTTTTTGTTCAGATATTAGATCTAGGTCAATTTGAACACGTTCGGTATATTTAACCAATTTATCAAATAATTGAATCAGCCAGATTATTTGTAAGCAACAAGAGTCTATATTTATATAAATTGAAAAAGCACAGAAAAATATATATTTTAAATTACTAGTTTTATGATAATGCAGAGGCAAAGAAACATTATGTGTTTTTAATTTGCAATGAGAATAGCATTAAGCCAAAAAAAGAATTTTAATCACGAATATAAACACACATCATTTGAGATTAGGATGGTTGTTAATGTGAGTATATCAGAGAAAGATGTCAGTGATACATTAAGGAGTCTTGCGATATTATAGATTGATATACTACATTATAAATATAGTAAATAGATGATTAGCAAAATTAAATCCCCTATAAAACATATAATATATCTTAAAACATAATTATAGAATATCAACAAAACAATAGAAATTTTTGATTTTTTAGGACATTTTTTTTTTGGATAAACTAACATGTATCTGTCAAAATAAATTTTTTAATGACGTTTCTTAATTTTGATGTTACTATTTTTTTATTATATAAATATATTTTAGAAATTTCTTTAAAATTAGGAAATTCTAAATGCAGATTTCTTCCCTTAATAAAATGCTTTAAAATGATCATCTTTAATTTAATAACAATTTTTTTTCGACATTTTTCTCATAAGCAAGAGGAAATAACATAGGTTTAACCACTTATAAAAACATAGGAAAATTTTTAAAACTGTAATAACATTTTTACTGTTAAAAAAATATAGAAATAAAATGAATGAATCCCAATAAATATAATTTCAATTATCCCTTTTGCTTGTAGAAATGTGTTTAAAACAAATTAAGAAATTTTTAGCACTTAAAACACTACCTTTATCACTTAAAATAAAACTTTCTAATATTGTTTTTATATTTATAGGCTTCAGCAACTTGATCTCTAAATATTAATAAAAGTTGCTAATATAAGTTATAAAAAAGAATTCTAAAGTTATCTTAACTAGTTTTGGAACGTTTGGTTATTTCTATTAAAAATAAAACAGCACACTAAAAATTCTGAATTAAGTTGATTTATTGTATACATTTCGAAATAAATATCATAAGAATTTATTAAATGTCTTCGATCTAATAAAAAATCTCCAAGGGTAAAATTATTTCCTGTTGTACATAAATTAGAAAATATAAAAGATAAATGAAAGAATTAGAAAATATTTATTATTTAAAAAAAAACTGATATTCAAAAAACGGTGTATCAATTTATAAAAGTCTTAAATTAATAAAAATTATCACATGTGTATGATGCATATCAAAATATACAAATAATTGCAAAAGCAGATAAATATTTGCTATATTGATATAAAAATTATATAAATCTTACAATATTTTCCAAATTATTTGGTAAAAATGTCCTAAATTATAAAAATATTTTTTTGTAAAAGCTGAATAAAATTTATGGGAAAAACATTTGCGTTATAATAAATTATTATAACATATTTTTTTTAAAAGCTGGATAAAATTTATGGGAAAAACATTTGCGTTATAATAATTTATTATAACATATTTTTTTTAAAAGCTGGATAAAATTTATGGGAAAAACATTTGCGTTATAATAATTTATTTCATTTGTGAATCTTTGTGTCCCAGTTTCCAAATAATATCTAAGTTGATAACTTTTTGTTTAATTATACTAAATTATCCCGATGCCGAATTTAGATTTACTCTCTTAATTTCTATAAACTAAATTTATTATCTAGATCAATGTTCAAATACACGAAACAACACTTCGTAGGTCATGAATACATAATTACAGATTTGATCACAATTAAATGAAATACATGCCTTATCTTACTAGGTAGTTTCCTCCATAATTCTACGATTTATGATTAATGAATTTTTAAAAAATAGTTATTTGTATTTATTTAATTTTTTTTTGAAATTTGACGCTTTGCAAGATTTCTGAAAATGATAGAACAAATTAAATATATTAGATGATAAGATATTTAAAAAAAAGGTATTATTACTCATAAAATATAACCTATATAATGGTGCACACCTCTATAATCATAATCTGTACCTAGCAACATCTATAAAATATTTTTGTTTTTTTATCTCATGAGACTAAAAATTTATTGCTAGGTTATAGGCATCAAATATTTTTAGAATCATTTTCTGTTTCAATGATTTAACTATAAAAGAGCAGCAAAAAAATCCAAAACCTTTGTATCATTAGCAATGTTTAAGATAAAAACAGATCTAAATCTTTTTATAAAAATATTTTCCTTGAATACCATTTTTTTGTTGCAAATTATTTATGATGATTATGTTTATTTTTCTCAATATTTAGATATGAAATCGAAGTTTTAACAAATATAAAAAATTTATTATTGCACACAATTATTTTTTTGCCGTTTTGACTACGGAAAGAAATATCAAGCCTTTTTTGTATCATACAGCACTTTTTTGTGTTATATAAAGTTTAAGAAAAACAATAACTACATTTTTAGCTTTTTGTGGATTTTTTTTGATTAGATTAATTGAATATATGCTAGATTTTCAGACATTGATGCTACAGTCAAGTAAGTGCGTGGCCATACATTTTATTACTTGTGTAAAATTACAATTTTTTTTGAAGAGCTATTATTTACTATAATATATATTCTTTTGAATATCCAATACAATATCTTTGATTTTTTCTAGATTTTAGATGCTGTGTTAGAATAAAAATAGGTGGGGTGCATTTAATCAGTAACTACCAGCATTTATACTACAAAAAATTGTTTTCTAGTATTTTATTATGTGTTGATAGTCAAGGTCTGATAACAATTTTTAAACTATTCTATGTTTGCAAATACCAATGGATATTTTAAACAGCTAACTCTTAACCTTATTGCTAATTATCAGGATGATTTTAAGCATCATGTCTCGCCGTAATATTAACAGATTGATTTTTGTATTTTTTGGTTAAAGCTAACGCTTTTTTTATATGAAGAATAAAACGAGTAAAAAAATAAGTTATCTTTTGTATCATTTTATTATGCATATTAACCAAGCTTATAATATACTAGCTTTGTATTTGTTAAAGGAAAAGATTAATTGCTTTACACATCTAGTATCAAAGGAGTAGAATATTTGAATATTAAAATTTTTATAAGTAACATACATTTATTTATTCCTGTTTAAACATTTGCAAAATTTCCCCAAATCACGCGCAAATTAGTTAAAAACAACTTATAATCGGTTTTAAAAAAATAGATTAACTATTTAAATGTTAAAATAAATATAAACGAACTAGTTTTTATAAAAATAAAAAGGCCTGTATCTGAAATTTTTATTATATAGAAACAGATTTATTTGAAAAGAAAAGTTTACTTGACCAAAGGATTAATCGATAAATTTCAAAATAAAAATGCGTTTATAGTCGATAAATAAGAAATCATGTTTGAAATTCATGAAATTCCAAGATAGCAAAAATAAACTTATAATCATATATTTAGTTCTATTTCTGCATTTTCTTTTATTCTAGAGGCTTGCTATATTTGTAAATGAATTTGATTCTGTCCAAATAGTAGTTTTCTATTTTACTAAACAATTACTAGTGACCCTTACATTAAGACAAAAGTTCAAGAAAAATTCATTTTTATTTTTAATCATATAAATAATTCTATTTTTTAAATGTATTTAATAGAATAAATAATGACTAGTAAAAAATTTTTTATTTATACACGAAATGAAGATAAAAGGTCAACAAATATTTTTAATTTTGCTTCATACGGATATTAAATCATAATATTTTACCCAGGAAAAATATGAATTTTCGCAGGTATAAATAAAGTGTTGTTAGTCTGCTTTTAATTCAAGATATTGTCTATTTTTTTGAACTGTCCTTAGAAAACAAATTAAAAGGCAGAATTTGATGTAAACTGGAATGTTTGATGATAGAAATATCGGTTCAAAAGCTTAAATAATTTAGTCGAGGAAAAAACAAAGAAGGAAAATTCCGAGATGAAATGCGACTCATCTTATTTAATTCAGTATAAAATGTTAATAAAAATAGATCACGATATCATAGTTGTAGATATAAATGATTTGATTTTTTCATTCTCTTAGTTAAAAAAGATTAGATGATTAGGGTACAAAAATTTATTTTATATAACAGGACATTGGTATGTTTTCTTGACTCATTTAGCTTTTCCCGAGAAATGTGGGCATTTTAAAATGAAAAATAATCTCGAGATAAAAACAATGAATTTATTATAAAGTTTGTTGTTATAATGATTTTTATTCGCCATTATAATTCAAGTAAAAAAATGCACCATAATAATTCTTCAAATTTTATAGACAGATGTATATTGTATTCTTGTATTAAAATTCTCTTATTTTTTTGTCTGCATAAGATGGCTTTTATTACTTTGAAAATTCAAAGGCTAAAACTTAGAAAATTAAAACATCTAAAAATACAAAAAAGATACTAAATATTTAATTTTTCTCGATATTTGCTAGTGTTTTTTCAAAAAAATAGATATTAGAATTATTTTTTTGATATATTGGTAACTATATGTTGCATCTAGAATAAATTTTTAAGTAAAAAGAAGTTTTTAAAATAAAAAATACCGTATACAATCAATGATTTTACGCATGAAAATTAAAGAGAAAGTATTATTAGTAATTTTCAATCTCTTTTTCTATTAAGATAAACTATTTACATTTAAGATTATAAATGTTTAGAAAATTTTCTGCAAAAATGAATCACAATTATAATCCGATGAATTTTTGGTATCTATTTTGTAATTTTTAGTTAAATTTTTACACCTTGAGTTTCGAAATTGTAATATCGTGTAATGAAAATATCAATAGTTTTACACAAAATACTTCAAACAATAAAAATCGAATTTTAATTTTCAACGACATTCTCCGCCTTTTTTTTTCTTTTAAAATGGACAAAATCCTTAAAACACGAACATAAACCTGCGGAAAAAGAACTTGCGAATAATATCAAAGGACACATAAAAAGTAAAGCCAATTTACTTTCTTCATTATACCACATTGACCAGGAAACAATTATCAATCCGATATTGTATGCAATATACGTTGCCCAAAATATAAAAATTCCAGGATTATCTTTTCTTCCACAAAAGTCTTTGATGATAGTCAAGTATAACCCTGGTATAAAAATATCACCCATTCCAATCATATCGTAGCAATGCATTCCTTTTGGAAAAACAAGTCTTATGGGGACATCAATTCCATCCATCAATTTATCTAAACTATGCCCGAAAAAACACCACACAATATCATAAAAAAATAAAATTGTTATATATATCATGCCTGTGATCACCGAATCGAATTTAAGTTCTCTGATTGTGTGAAAGCAAATCGACATTGAAATTAAATCCGCAAGTATCAAATCCAGCGTAAGAAAGTATAAGAACACTATAGTAAATGAAAATATGTATACACACCAGTGGAATATTGTAGTGTCATGGTACATTTTTCTTATATTTTTTAGAAAACCATTACGCATACTTTTTTTTTCTTCGTGAATATTTTCGATTTCTCCCACATTTATTTCCTCGAACTCGATCTTTGAAATATCTTTATCTTCAAATTCATCATATTGAAGCTCAAAAAATTCAATGATATACCACAGATTACTTATTAACGTAAAATATCCTGTTAATGTAAAGAAAAGAAGTATTAGAAAGTTGATTATATATTTTGGTGTTGTGAGAATCATAATATACAAAATACCGAATCCTGCTAAGGTGAAAATTGGAACTATTATTGAATCAAGCTCCGTGAATACTTCTTCGTTTTTACTCTTTTGAAAACTTGCAATTAAAACCAAAACAGATGCAGAAAAATATAAAATTATTGTTGTGTAAAAATCCAGTTTAACTTTTTGTATTTTTCAGGTTATATATAATGTAAAGAAACTCCAATTGAAAAAAAGGGGTCATAACAACGAATAAAAAGCATTTTACAGTATTTATTGGATTATATAAAAAATTACTATTTTTAGTAGTCCTATCAAAAGCGATACAATCGATTATTCAAGTTTTTTTAACGCATTAAAATAATTATTATATGTTCAGGTAAACTTTTAAATAAAATGATTTTTTTATTTATTTATTTAATTCAAAGAATCAAATTAATATATACTTTTAGAAAAATTACATTGCAATCTAAAAAATAAAAAACGCAAAAATTTAATATTCAAATGAATTTATTTGCAATTGATTAGCAATGTAAAAAAATATAAAGCAAACAATTTCATAAAAGCTTCAGATTACGTTTCTAATATTAGGCAATTATTTATACTATTAAATTTTTATATAAATTTTTACATCTTTGTAGTCTTTACATTTTATAATGATACAATTTATATCAACAAAACTTAAATAATTAATATTGTGAACAGAAAAAGCGAGATCCAATGCACGTTGTATCTAATTAACTATCTTCATAAAAAATAAAAGTTACACTATAAACATTTTTATTTTGCTTCTGTAGTTTCAAACCGTTTTAATGGTTCTGATTGAAAAAAAAAGGTTTGAATTATGTAATAGCATTATATATGAAATAGTAATAGAAAAAATTCGGTACAGAAAAGTATAATAACTCCACATAACAAAAGTGAAGTTTTCCCTACGTTATGCGAGTTATTATATTAGTTTTGCTTACCAAAAAAATGATTTAAGAAACAATAATGACGGCAAAGTGAGGTATTTACGAATCGGAATGCATTAATACTACTAACGAGCATCACCATAATACCAATATTTACTTAACTACATGTACTTTGAGTTCTTAAATACAGGGTTGATTTTGTTATAACGCCGAAATCAAGCGGATATCTAAAGTAGAAAGCTTTCTTTATTGTGTTCAGCGTCTTAGTTTTCTCTGATTTCATTGCAGCTAAGCGATATATATTATCACTTTGGTCATTTGCCAATATAATTGAGTGTGAGAACTTCGAACCTTCAACCAATCAATTATAGATTCTAGGACAAATATATACAACTTGCCACCATCTTTACTACCGGTAAAAGTAGATTATACCATATTTATGCGCTTCTTATAGGCTTAAAAAATAAAAAAAAAACAAATATGGTTTTTACTATGGTCATTGGGCTCTATTTACGTGTTTTCGGCTTTTATTGGAACTTTAAATCATAAGTACTTTTATGCTTTGAAATATAATTTGTACATCATTAAATACAAAATTTTTAGCATATATTCTTCGATCTATATGATAAAATGATTAGGATAGCAAACAGAGAAAAAAAATTTTGATTTTTTATCGACTTCGAATTGTGATTGCAATTTGATTAAATTTTTGTGTAAATTGTTACATATATAAGGCTAGATAAGAAGAGCAGTTGATTAAGATAGATCAGGGGAAGGTGTAAAAGATGCATCAAGGAGTTGTGCAATATTTCCAATATGCTGACCACGTTTAAATAGAAAAAATTTATAAGAAGAAAAAACCCATAAAAAATAAAATTAATTATATAAAGCTGAAAAAAACGACTATATATGTATGTGGGAACTTAGAAAAATATAAAATATATATTTTTATATTTATAATATTTGCGCGCGAAAGTAACTATAAAGAGAATGTCTATATATCGTTTTTTATTTTATAATCCTAATAATTATGTACACTTATTCTATATCTTTTTTTTAAACAGGCGGTAATCGAAATATATGAAAATATTGATTGATGTAAGATTAATTAAGTAAAGACAATATTAAAAACAAACTATAGCATATAAAAGATTGAATGAGCAGTCAGATAGAACAAAAAAAAATTATGGGCGCGATGGGTATTTTTGCGTTATATAAACCGCACTATAAAATTAAATTGAAAAACAATAAAATATATTATATGCGGTAATTTTAAAATATTGAGTGAGTTTTTATTTCCAACAAGATTATTATTAGAATAAGTTTTTATTTCCACCAAGATTATTATTAGAATAAGTTTTTATTATCACCCAAACATTAGGCAAGTTTCTACTATTTATATATTGTTTATACTGTCGTTTTAAATACTTTGTTATCGTATATATTATCCAACTACTCTCCTCAGCTTACTGATATACATTTTCTTTTTTAGTTTTGATATTTATGATGTAATTTTGATAAAGTTTCGGTACCTACAACAAAAATACTCTAAAATAGTTAAATTTACTTTTATAAACATGTTTTTTGAATAAAACAATATCCAACTTTTCTTTTGCGTCTAGCAAAAAAATAAAAAGTTTAATGAAATCGATTGACTGTAGGATTTGAATCGAAACAATTTTCAAACAATATTGTTGGCATAATGAATTTGATGAAATTTTGTGATGATTTGAGCAGTGTGGATATATGCACATATTAAAATATAGAACATGAACCACAACTATTTTTCTGTATATATGTGTATTAAGACTATAACATAGAATTACTTTTATGTGATAGTATATGTTTTTTTAGGCTAAAAAAATTACATTTATAATATTTTGCTCCAACATGACAAGTTTTTAGGCACAAAATAACGTAAAACTGCCGAAATATAATAAAATTAGATATCTCAATCCGATTTTTTATAATCGAGGTTTAGATTAAAAAACTTTTTGTTTTATTTATCTGATTTAGAACATATTTACTACCTTTTTGGTCACATGATTTTTTACTTTTATCATATTTTTATTAAAAATGCTTTTGACTATATTCTTATAAAAAAGACATGTTCTTTAATTGCGTATAATCTTTATATTAAGCTATGTGTTGCTAATTTCGAAATTTATTTATGCATATAATTTTTATGTTTTTAATGCATTTGTCTAGCCTTAAATTTAATCAAAAAATATATTTTAATTTTATTTATTTAATTTTTTAATTCATTTATATAACCTTTAAAATAGACTCAAAATATATTTTTATTTTATTTTTACATTCATTTATATAACCTTTAAATTTAATCAAAAAATATATTTTAATTTTTTTTATTTTATTTTTTAATTCATTTATATAACCTTTAAAATAGACTCAAAATAGATTTTTATTTTATTTTTACATTCATTTATATAACCTTTAAATTTAATCATATTATATATTTTAATTTTTATTATTTAATTTTTTAATTCATTTAATAACCTCTATCATAGTCTCAAAATAAATTTTTATTTTATTTATGAGTTTAATTTTTTTATTATATTTCTTGGATACCGTATCTTTGTTTCAAAACGCAATTATATAAAATATTTTTGTCTTTATGAATAAAATTTTTAAAATCTTTATATTACCATATGTATTTTATTAATATGATAATTTGAAATTTTATCATAAAACATAATTTGATTGATTTACCGTGTGCATATTTATAAAACGTTTGGCTACGATACATTAACCCTATTGACTATATATCTTCTGAAAAAGTAAAATCAAAATGAGATTTCAAATTAACATCCCCATAAAATGGAAAACGATGACCAAATGGAATTTGACTATGACCTAGAAGACAGCGCCTCATCATCTACAATCGTAATAAAAAAGCAAGAAGATGACACAAAGAAAAAGCAATCCGATCAATACAATCCAATATTATCAGCGTACATTCCACGAATAGATGATGTTGAGATATTTGACATAGATCTCGAGACATTGGAAGATAAGCCGTGGTTGAGGCCGGGTGCTGACATTGAAGATTATTTCAATTATGGGTTTGATGAGAATAGTTGGAAAATGTATTGTACTAAGCAAAGAATTTTAAGGGAAGAGAATGGGAAAGTTATTTATAGAATGAAGAGGGATGATAAGAAAAGGGATTTTGGTAAGCGTGCAGATAAAAAGGATGGTTATAATAAATATGTTAGAGAACAGGGTAGTGAGAAAAGAGATACAGAGCATAATAATTATTCTAGAGAACAGGGCAGCAAGAAAAGAGACATAGAGAATAATAAATATGATGATAGAGAAGCTCGGAAAGTAAATGGAAATATGGATTATTCTAGAAGGACAGATTCTTATAATTGTGATGATAGAACGAATAGAAGAAATGGAGAAGTTATGCCACGCAGCCATCCCAATCATGGTGAATCTAGGCACAATGAAGATTTGAAAAGATCAAGAGACAATAATTCTTTATGGCGAGAAAGAGGTGGTGAATATCAGGGAAGATCTAGAAGAGACGATGAATACGAAAAAAGGAGAAGAGAAAATGATTATAATAATTATAGAAGAAGGGATAATGATTTCCCTGATGAAAGATCAAGAAGAAGATAAATAAGAAAAAAATCAAATTCTAGAGTAAGATATTATTACACAAAATTTTTGAATTCTAAAATATTTTTATAACTATATCAAATTTAAGAACTATATTTTCAATATATTCCGCATACAAATAGCATTTAAAAATGCTATTTATTTATGATTTAAGTTTCGTTTTATCAAGTTTATCTATACTCTTTTAAGTTCAAGCTAAACTTTAGTTGTATTAAGAGTAGAGCAGGTCATATATACTTTCTTTCATCGCATGTTATTTTTCAAGTTCGTCTCCTTTTCCTTAAAATTTACTTAAGGGGTTTTTATAATTTTACTCTTATAAATATTTTTTGATCATATGTTTTCTTTCAAGATTTATTTTTCAAGTTTGTCTCCTCTTCTTTAAAATTTACTTAAGGGGTTTATTTTATAATTTTACTCTTACAAACTATTTTTTTGATCATATGTTTTCTTTCAAGATTTATTTTTCAAGTTCGTCTCCTCTTCTTTAAAATTTACTTAAGGGGTTTATTTTATAATTTTACTATTATGTTTCTTTTTTTGATCATATGTTTTCTTCAAGGCTTATTTTTCAAGTGACTATTATGTTTCTTTTTTTGATCATATGTTTTCTTCAAGGCTTATTTTTCAAGTGCGCCCCTCTTTCCAAAAATTAATGTCTTTAATTTTTATAATTTTAATTTTAGTTCTTTGTTTTTTTTGTTCTCCAAGTTAGATCATTAGTTTGATTCGAGCATATCTTATATATGCGCTGGGCCATATATTTTTCTCTTACTTTTTTTTTCACAACTTATCAATATAGTATTTTCAAATAGAATATGTTTGAATGTGGACCTTGATTTTATTTATAACTTTGAGTTCTTCCAGACACTATAGTTATATTGAGTTATCTTGGTAGGCATATAAATTGTTTAATTGGATGTTAGGTTCATACTTAAAGGGCTATTTATGTTTAGATTATTTTATGTGTTATTAAAATTGAGAAAATATGACCTGCTAGCATCTGAGCTGTCATTAATATAGAAGTGCAAGACAAAAATTAGACCATATTTTATAACATAGGATGGTGTAGTGACACAATATCATAAAAGGTACTTGAAGGAACTAGATGTCACAAATCAGATCGAGGCATATATACAAGCCTTGGGATTGAGAAAAATCCTTGAATTAATAGACTTCGAAAGAAGGAGAGGTATTGAAAAAGACTTTGGAGAATAGAAGATAGCCGAAAGTATAAATACGCTGTGCGCGCAGGGAATCAAGCATGTTGTGCTCGAGAACAAAAACTAAAATTATAACTATAAATTCAGACTATAAAAAAATGTGTTGCTTTATCTCACTACTTTTTACACTTTCAAAACAAACAAACTTCATATGGCTTTATACAGCAGGCAATATTTATCATATTTCAATACCATATTCCCTCTAACAACCCTTATAAATATTCTTCTTTCATGATCATATAATTCATTATGTTTTAAATTGCTTTTATTAAGCCGCTCTCTTTCTAATTTAAACGAATTACTGTATGATTATAGAAATAATCATAAACAAATTTCTTTCTGATTTATGATATAGAATAATAGTTTCATGTCGGCTATCTTTGATTGTATTATTTTATTTATGGATTGTTTTATTTTTTAACCTTTCATACTTCTGCTCAAGTAAAATCTAAGGTCATATGTTGAACGATGGAAATCAAATAAATTATCGAAAAGTTTTTATTTTATTTTGTCATTACTATACCTTTACTGTAGTATTTTTTTTTACTAAGGCTAAACATAAAATTATGAATCAATGTTATCTCTTTTTATAGTTTTCAGGCGAACAACAGTGCAAAACATTAATATAACAATTTTTATGCTGTTTTGTTATAATTAAAGCAAAAAAACTACGATTACTTTAAAAACAGATCTTAAAAGGATAAATTATTGTATATTTTTGTTATTCATATGATTATATACCAAAAAAAAATATCGTTCAATCTCCTAATTGGTGGTGAAGAGCCAGTTGAATTTTTCACCAAAATCATCGAATTTATATGAAACCGTTTATAAAGAAAAAAATATTTTATATATTTGGTGGTATAAGTATGAATTCACATTTCTTTAATTATATATTATAAAATGATGGGTTTTTTAACTATGTTATAAGATTTAAGGCATTCAAAAAATTATGTCAATGATATTTTTTTGTAGAAATCATCATCATAAACTTACAATTAAACCATATATACAAGCGTGATAAATACAGTACCATCTTAAAAAGATTGACATAAATTCTTTATAAATGACGCAATTAACATCGGATTCTAAAATAATATTTCTAATAATTTTTCATATTTATTTTTTAAAAACTATTTTTTTATTCTACAAATTATTTTGCCTTTTTTAATGCCAAAAAAAATAAAAAAAGTCAGCCGTCTATACAAGAATTTATATGTTATGAATATTCTTTTTTCTTGTAACTTTCAAAGATTTTATCAATGTTTTTTAAAAGCTAAAACATAAACTTATCGATTGTTTACAAAAAGTACAATTCTATATTTTATATTGCACATGCTAACTGCTAAATCTTATGTTTTTCCTTAAACCAAATATGCAAACAAAGAAAAATTAAAATTAGTTTATTTCTTTATTTTATAATTTAGAATTAATTAATGTTTTATTTGGGTTGTATATTGGTATGATCATTTTTCATTGCCTTGAAATTCAGAGTTCAAAATACTGGTATAATTAATTCTTTTATTATATATATGAGGTTTAAAACTGAAATTATGCGAATTTATAAACAGAGCCATAGATATTGTGTTGATCATATAGTTGAATGAATAAGCCATTTTTAAAATGAAATCTTTAGCATATTAAATATTATTAAATGGTTTTTAGGTTGTTTTTAAAATGAAATAATGACAAGCAATACATTTTTTTGTGGTTTCATTACCAGAAAAAATAATAAATTTTTGTATCAGTTATGGCGTGATAAGAATATGTTTAAAAGCATAGTTTTATATCTAAACTAAGAAAATAATATTATAGACAGAAGAAAGAATCCATTTCATATCTTCTAATTGAAATAAAACAGCATTTTAATTTATTCGCTAAGCAAAGAATTATATTTCCATAAAATGTGATATAGTGAATATGATCGAAGAAATTATACGGGTAAGCACTGAAACATTCGAATAATTACAAGTAATTTTTTTTATCTTATCGACACATCTAATATCGTTTTATCTAAGGTAATGAATCTATATTTTAGACTAGAAAATTTTACTTGTGAATATATATGCGGGAATATATTAATACAAATATTCTGGAAATTAAACCATTTATTCGCAACTAATAATTTAAGAACGTGCTATATTCAGTATATTTGATAGATTCAACACGAATAATTTGATAAATATACCGAAAAATATCCCTATATATTATTGTATAAGAAATCGTGCACCGGCAAATAAAATGTGGCAATAGTTATGATTTGATTCACAAGAGGCATCGAAACAAATCGAATACTATTTATGAAATCAAATTAGTTAATATTTGTGAAATCTTAAAACTATTAATTTATTTTTGTTAGTCTAATATACCTTACCAGAATTCGCTATCATCATCCTTTTTCCAGAAATAGATTCTTTTTTATGTCATCATTAAATCAAAGACAGTTAATGTATCATATACTTAGAAACTTTTTAGTATTTATGATTTTTTTGATTGCTAATAAGTTATTTTCTATTTGAGATATGGTTTAAATGGATCTTTCCAGGCATTTTATTCAATTCTTAATATATTTTTAGTAAGCCATTAGAAATTTCTTGTATGTTTTATCTATAAATCACACTTATTCAAATATTCGACTTTTTTAATGGCTATACCTATACATTAATTTTAGAGATTTTTTGCGCATATGCTTTCTTTATAATTATTAATTCCAATAATGTATATTGTCTTTTACTCTATACATTTTCCTTATTTTTTAAGTTTTTGTAATGTTTTTTTATCTGTAAATTAGGTACGGGTTTACACATTTAGAGATTACGTGCCAGATTAATAAAAATTCTTTCATTTTAGGATATAAGGTTATAAAATGCATATTAATCTAGCAAAGGGCATAGTAATCTAAAAAAATGGCTATTAATTATCTTATCCCAAAAATTCTTTGCATAGTAAACACCTTGTTGAGGGACATGAGCAATATTGACATTTAAAATCATGGGATAAAATATAAAACGTTCTATCTACCATATCAAGATAATAAAGGAAATACATTTTAAATAAGAAGTTTTATTAGAAAGAGCTTGAACAAAAATCTCTTATGTTTATTAGTCGCTCATTATAATCAGATTCTTATCTTTATATAGAAAAATTTGTGGCCAAAAACAAAAGAAAATGCATATAATTCTATCCTTTTTTCTTCTATGTATCGTATATTTCTCGATTTTAAACTAAATTGTTTAAGAAAATATGAATCCGCTGTGTTTTTTCATTATATTTATTCTTTTGGGCACAAACTGTCTGACATAATTCGATATCATATACACCAAAAATCGATTTTTATGATTTTATATGCTTTTTAAACATTCATCTTTCTATTTTTATTTGAATGTATTTTTTGATGATAAAATAGGTTGCCTTTAAAACAAAGATTTGCTGCTATTAGATAAAAATCTTTTTATATGCATAATTTTTTCTGTATGGTCTTTTTATTTCCACAATAGAATGTACCTAATTCACCCTTAAAGATTTATCCCAAAATTTGAGCATTATATTTTTTTTAATAATTAAAAAAACGTTTGATTATATCTATTTGTGTAATAAAAAACATCGGGTTTAAATTCTAAAATATGCCTAGGTTCAAAGCATATAACAAAAATTTGATTTGAACTATCATATGTATCATGCTATATATACTTTAAGATATTATTTCTGCGTATAACAATAATGACAAAAATGTGCAGCATCAACAATTAAATTTTTGATGAAAAAAAGTTAATCTTCTGGTATTTAAAATATGGTTCTTTTTTCAAATTTTGATCTATAGATGTATTTTTTACGCGTAGATATTTTGATCATAGGTATATTTTAGAAATATTTTTTTATCTAGTTCGGCTATTTTTTATTCTTATATCGTAATTTTGAGACAGAGCCAAAGATGAATATATAAATATACAGTTTTATTTTTATTATAAAAGATATATTATACAAAAATTCATGTTTATATGCATAAAACTGTTCTGGAAATACTTGTAAAATTTTTAAAGGGCTCTTCACGATGCATCTTTTTAATTTATATCAAGATAAATTGATTTTTAAAATGTCTTTACGCCCATAATTAGAAATTTATTTACTAGGTTAAAAATGTTTTTATATCTAAAAAATCAGATAAAAATAAATTAGTTAATATTTGCATTTTAGCTAAAATTATTCAATTTATTTTTGTCTTATAATGCTTAAATTTTTTTTATATCCTTAAAAGATAAAATCTCTTCATAATTCAATATTATATATGATCTATATTTGAGAAGATTTAAACCCCCTCATCCCTTTTATTTTCATTTGAAAATCACAAACCATACATAATTAAATATAAAAAAAAAATTTATATTTTCGTTTATTTGGTATATATTGTCTGCGATGGACGCTTTAGAACGCGTAGTATGACTCTATTTCGATAAATAAACAGCTACTTGTGTGCAGTTAAAAAATAAATCATATTTTAAATCCGGAAATTAGAAAAAACCTTTAGAGAGCTATTTTATCGTTTCTCGTATTTAAAGCGCTATAATCGCTCTTTATTTTACAATATTTTTATATCATAGAACATTTTTTTTCCGATAAAAAGAATTTTATGAAATATGAAAAAATATTGTCCTATTGATTTAAATAAAAGGTTGCTGTTTCTTATTATTGTTATAAATGGTTTTTCTGTAATATTTATGATAATTGTGGTTTTAAGCATAATTCAACTTAAGTTTATTTGCATATGTCAGATTTTGTGCATTAAACCGTCCGATAAAAAATTAATTTAAAACTGAAATTTATTTGTGAAATTTTTTATATTAATAGAAAGAAAATTTTATATAAATCAATTAACGTTAAAAAAATACCATAAGTCATATATTGAAGAGTTGGGAATGGCAACTGAAGCGATAGCATACACACAAACACTAGGATGGAAAAATAAGCGAAAATAAAAGTCTTGAGAGAAGAGATTGCGATGAGACTGAGAAACGATGATGTGGTGGAAAGAAGATTCAGGGATCGTGTTCTATATAACAATCTAAAATTTGGCTTTTACAGCAAAAAAAGTCAAAATTCAAATTAAGCAATAAAGAAAAATAAGTTTTATAAATTATATTATCTTGTGAATAATAAAAAATATTCTAAAATATACATAATAGGAGGAAAAACATGTACTTGCGAATTATAAACCCTGAAATTTTAAAAATCTGCATCGTTTTTATTGACCATCTGACAAATAAATTATTTTTCGTGCATTTCGTATTTTATATTTTTTGGTTTGTTTATAAGAGCTGGAATCAAACCCTTTCCAAAATTTCTTGTATCTTGGATAAGATTAATAATCAACAAAGTATCGTTAAACATCATATACCCAAGTGTGATAGAATAAAATGCCAATTTGCTTCTAGCATTGAATGAGAAGTCAATAATTTCGAATATTGCGATAATATATTTAAGAAAGATGACAAAAAATAAAGACATTCTTATCTTTTTGTTTTCGTTATTATATCCGATATAAAACAAAAAAATTATTGCAGAAAAAATTATTGCATGTGACATTCTTATCGTTTCATCAAAGCTAAGATCATTGCGTGGGTAGTAAATATTGCAAACTGATGAAATCACATCTATTTTAAAATAAACTAGTACTCTTTGACGAGTATTATATGCACTTTGAAGATTTGCATCCAATCCAAGTTTTTTATAGCTAAACCAATCAAAACTTTTTTGAAGATCCTTTACCCAAAGATATACAAGAAAAATTTCAAAAACCTGATATAAAATACAAGCAATAATGAAGGCAAGACTCACACCGCTATTTACGAATTGGTTTAGTTCATATGATAAAAGTGTAATAGTAAATATTAATAAACGTGGGAAATTATAGATTTGATGGACGTTTCTCGCCATAATAGCATCTGTGATATAGAAAAAACCCAAAGTTATATTGACAAATATTGCTACAAAATCTTCAATTCTTTCGGGTATGCTTTTATTCAATCGTATAGCTAAAGCCAAAATTGATGTTTCGCAAAGAGCGGCTATATAAAAGTATTTTATCTTGTTAAGCTGTGATGCTGCGTATTCTTTCGTTTTAGTATCCATTAAAATATCCTTAAAAGCATATTTAAATTATTTTATATGTTTATATTTAATTAGTCGTATAAAATGCACGATTCTTAGACACTCATCTCAAAAAGACAAATTAGATGGTCCAATGATGATGAAATATTCAAATATCTTAAAAAGGAAATATCAATGGTCTTTAGTCGAACGAAAACACAAAATATAATAAAAAAGGATGTTTTTATGTGAGTTTTACGATAAAAAAAATATTTTCGCGACTAGCAACACTACTATCATTGAAAATTATAAAAAAAATTAATCTGAAACATATGATCAGATTTTAATATTAAATCTTAAATAGTTCTTATTGATAAGATGCAGAATATACAGTGTAAAAACCCCTTCTAACTATAATGAAATTGTGTTGGATCTATATTAGTACTTATATATTTTTTTTCGTTTACTTTGTAGCTTTTGACAGTTGCTAGTAAGGTAATAGTTCTTGAATTCTTCTTTATGTTTTTCATTGGCAGTTTTCGCTTATTAATTTATAAATTACACAAATAACTCACATACTGTGCAATTCAAGAATAAAATGTTAGAAAAAACATTTTCTATTGGATTATTATCAATATATTGATGGCTATAACATACTTTTTGCATTTTAAATCATATAAAAAAACTCCGAAACTTATACAACTTTCAGGTTGTGCATATAAAAAGTAATCTATTTTATCAACATAAAGTCTTTCATCTGTTCCGAAGATTTAAGTATGATTAAGATATGCCACCTAAAGATCTATTCCTTGATTTTCTTTACAAATTTATAAAAAAAATGAGTTTGAAACAAATTATTTATATAGATGTGGGCATTTTTTGCTTTTATTCGATATATATGATCACACGTATTTCAATGTGGTTTAAATATGTATCAATATGAAAAAATATAGTTTTTAGATCAATTAATTTTGAAATTAAATTACAAAAATAAACAATTGTACTTTCATTAAACTCAAAAAACAAATATTTTTTTTTGAGTTTATAAACATCGCTAAATAAGATGAAGAAATCGGTTTTTTGGAATATAAAAAAATGCGGTGATGACTCTTAATAATTATAAAAACCCTTCACTACCAGAGACTTCTTACGCATTATTGATAAAAATTGTCATAGATAAGTTGTCATAAATTATTGGTATTCGATTGTTTAAACCAAAGAGGCATAATGTTAAAACCTACTTGATCTATACTTTGTTAAGGGTTGTCTAATATATTATTTTGCTTCAAAAGTATCATTCGTATGATATTATCATATTTTATATTTATACACTATTTATATTCGGTGAATCACCTTTTTGTAATAAAAAATTTGTATGAAACCAAAAGCCTGCAACGAATAATTATATTAATTTTAATGCTGAATATTCATGTTAGTGCCTTCTAAAATAGACAAATTCGCTGGAAATTAGAAACAATAAATACACTTTTTGTATAATTAAGAAAATGAGGTCGATTTAATGATGATGTGCATATAAATAAAATTTAAAATAACTATAATTATAAAATGTCAAGAGAGGCCTAAAATTGAAAGCCGAAATATAAAAATTTGGCTATAATTATCTAAACAGCGAAAAAAAAATTTTCTAAGTCAGGAAATATATGATTAGAATCTGTAAATCTCCCCCATAATAACAGCGTGATAATAAGAAAGTAACTTTACTAGTCTGTTTAATGTATAGAAAAAAAAATGTTAAAGGTTTCGTAATTTTTTCTAAGTTTGAAAATAATATTCAATAGATCATCAAATATGCATGCGATTATAAATAATTCATAATTGTGGTAAATTCTATTTTAGAATATAATAAATGCGCATGATCTTTCGATAATATAATATACGAAATTTATTTTGTGTTTCTTTTATTAAGCATCGATTAAAATTTTTTTTTAGAAAAATTCTGATAAAACCAGACTACATATTCTGCAAACAGTCTCCAAATAAAAATTCGTAAATTTTAAAATTGAATACATTTTTAACCGTATATATGAAATAATTGGGTTGAAAATGATAAAATGCTCTTTTAACCGCATTTTAATCCTTGGCTTACTTTTTTGTAATTATTACAAGAAAGGGTTTATATTTTTATACAACTAAACCCTATAAAGATATACTTTGAAATCGTAATTATATTATTAAAATAATAAAGTTATAATACGTCATAAAATATAATTTTGGGGATAAAAAAATACCATGGTCTTATCATAAAAGAGGTATAAATTTACCCTTAAACAAAAGCATACGCATAAATATTATAATGATATATCTTGGATAAATAACACCGGAAGGGGGAATATATTTATAAAAGCATTTACAATAATGATTTCAATATAATTATTTTTCCATTATATTCATAAAAATATCCAAGGTTATGCCTTGAACAAATTTAAATAACATAAAATTAAATTACACATATATAATTTTTACAATTCTTATTATATTAGTCTATATAACTTATGTTACACGATATGAACCATAGTTTTTGATGATTTATACATAAAACCTAAATTTATTCTTTAATTAATTCAACATTCTATACTATTGAGCTTGTTTTTTCATTCAAGGTTTTTAAACTTTGAAAATTTTATGTTGAATGGCTTTTATTTGATCTTATACATCACTTGTTAGGTTTTATGTAACTCGAATTATACGAATATATTAGTTGCAATAAAATAAAATATTTGCTGAAAAAAATTAGATAAAATACTTTACTTGATGTCGAAACTCACCGCTTGAAAATTTCTTATACTTCTTTATGTATCTATGGGCATATAATCTTGATATAAGTGAGTAGATCGTGTGCTCTTTTTTAGTTTAAAAAAATTAAAATACATATTAACATAAAAAAATAGAGATTGTTATGGTATTTATATAATGCTTTTTATGCTGCATTATATAGGAAGTCAAAAAAAATCGGAAAACTTTTAATTGAAGGTATCCAAAATGTTCAATAGAAAAGCTATAATAAATATTATTTTAATTCTACCTAATATTTATCTGAAAGTCGATTTCTGAGAAGGATAAATGTTGTTAACAATAATGTATGGTAAATATGAAAACAAAATATACATGCGTTAAATAAAAAGGCTTGATATTGAAAAACGTGTTTTTTTTGCTTAATTTAAAAACACTGCAGAAGTATCTAGCCATTTTTTAAAAAATCGTATTATAGAAATATGTAAACAGTGACAGATATATGAAGAGATAATTTTATGCTGAAAACCCAGTTATCGTTAATACGTATTTAAGCATGAATAAAATATAAAAGATAAAGAAATGTCCGTTCAAAAACCACCGAAGAAAATACAAATAATATTTTTTATTAGAAATATGATATCTTATTTTCAATAAATGCAACAACTCAAATTTTCTATTATTATATATAATCAATTAAATTTACTAAAAACTTAATATTAATAATCTTATGAAATTTTAATCAATAAGACAGAAAAAAAGCATTAAGATGCATAAAACCAGAATCTAGTATTTTGATCATCCGAAATTAATAAATAGGTGCAAAAATAATAATTCAAAAATTTTAAATTATTACTTTCTTTTAAAAATTTAGGTATAACTATATATATGTGATAATAGAGTATAAAAATATATTGAACTAGAATAAAAAAGAGTATATGAATAATTGTTTCATGTTGCATGTAATCCCATATAATTTATTAGCATCTAAAACAGTAAAAGTGAATATTAAGACGGTTGATCATTTTTACTATGTATTTCATAATAGCGCTAAAAATTAGAAGCTCTTTGATATTTTAGATTTTATTTTAAAAAATATAGATATGCTTATCTATCTGATATTTAGGGCTTTAAAGATTTTATAGAACGTAAAATAAGTATGGATCTAAGGTTTCATATTTCGATTTTTACGTTTAATTATCAAATTAAAATCACTCGGCTTTAGGTTTTTTTACAATTAATAAAAAATACTCATTCTTTTTTAGTTGTTAAAAACCCAAGTATATAATATCAATGCAAAAGAGCACAAACGCCGTAACATTGAAAGTTTTATGGATACAACTAACATATTTATAATGTATAATTCGGTTTGCCTATAACATATACAACTTATTTATTATTAACCATAAGTTAACTTGCGTATTTGGATTTTATGATGTCAAGTGTAAAATACATCTACAAATAAACACATTAGAACGTTTTCTTTATATTAAATATTGCTATGGCACATAATATTGGTAATTTACAGTTGTTTTTTACCCAGAAGTATGTTAATCGTAAAAAACAGGTAATTTTTTATTATAAAATTATTTAAAAACCTTCAATTTTTATGATATTTACATGTCTTATGTGGTTTTGCCGAATCTTCCTACAATATAAAACTTTTAGGGCATTTAGTGTTGATTTCATAAATAATAAAAGACAGAATAAACTTAGTAATTTTTTGTGGTTTATATAAATAATAATAAAAAAGTGTAAAGTTGATTCAATAAAGCGGGTAAATACATTAAACTTCACATTAAAAAGCAATGAAAAGACTTATTTTATAGGAAAATCTAAACTATATCGCGTAGATCTGTCAAAAAAATCATGGAAATTGTATTATGAAGTCTTATAAGCGCTTTCCGTAATTAATTAATAGAAAAATTAAAAACGCCGATAAAACTCTGGAAATATGCTACTGATTTACTTTTTCTAATACCTTTTAATTTTACTGAAAATAAAAATAGGGTAGCCAGTTATTTTATATAAAATTCGACGATATATGGACGATTCATATCAAGAAGTAAATATAAAAATAAAGAAAATAAAATTTTAATTTGCTCAAAATTATGAATATCATTCTATTTATAACATAAAATGTTATATTTTGAGCATAAATTTCTTGTTAGCGTATAGCCCCACGGGTATTTGAAAGTGATTCAAAACCAGTTAAAAAACGAAGAAAAATCAAAATTAAAGGTTATTCAATCATTAAAATTTTTTTGCATATCAAAATGTAGATATATTAGATTTTTTTACGTTTTTTCAATTAATTGGATCATTTATGGACAAATAATAAAAATTTATGATAATTTGATTATAAAGTAATAAAAGATATAAATCTCTTGAAATAACCGCTTAGCGTGCTTTTTGTGAAATAATATATTTTTGTGTGTGGATACAAAACTAATATAGTTTTAAAAAAAGAGCGCAGTAAATTTAAGCTTATTCGTCTTTTTAGTGTCCTTAAAAAATTTCATGGGAAAAAACAAATAGATATGTATAATTGCAATAATTTTCAAAATATGGATTTCTCATAGTGCTTGAGTTATAGTATATAATAAGACATCGGGGTTAGTATATTGGAATGCTTCTTTAAAATTACTTTAAATTTCTTAGGCTTTATGATGGGTTCTCATTTGTATTTGTATATTATATTTACGGTGGCGCATAGGCTTTTATCATTGAATATAGATAAGATAGACTTAAATTATCTGTATAATTATATATGCATTAAATATTAAAAACTTAGGAAATTGTTAAAATAAAACCATTTAAACTATGATTAGAATTTTTTTATGCTATATAGAATATGCTCATTATAATTATTATTGTTATATTTCAAGAATTTCATTTTATTCTTAGCATTTATGCGGTAATAATTGATATTAAGAAATTTAAATTCTGTAAATAGTTAATTTAAACGTACTGATTCCCACTAGAAGTGAAACATCCCTTAACTATAAATTTTCCGAAATTTTGCTTATTTGTGGTATGTAGACACGGCCAATAATTTCAATATTCGTTGGTTTTTTGAATAATCTTGTTGAATACTTTAAAACTAAAATTTTAAGCCTATATTGTTGGGGTTTTTTGCGCACTCCCTTATAGTATCTTGTAATACTTCTAGTGATATATATTGTCGTTTTAACACAACATTTGTAGTATATATCAAAATAAGATAAAAAAGAACCCTATAATTTAATAAAGTAAAAAACGTCTGAGTTTTATCTTGTGCCAATACTATAAGAAATATTTTATATTGTAAATTTCTATATAAACTTAATTTTTTTTTATTTTATGCATTTTTTGAAAAATTAGACATCTTTCCTGCCTAAGACATGACATTAAGCTTTAAAAAATGTATATTTTAAATATGAAATATGATTATTTAGAACATAAGATTTGTTTAATTTTGCCGACTTTGCTGGAAAGAATTTTACTTAAATGATTTGTGTCTTCATTGTTGTTATAACACAGAAAATTCCAATTTTTATCATTGCTAAAAAGAATATACTGTGGCTTTTTTATCATCCTAAATATGTAATTTTTTTGTAATTTTATTGATGTTTGAAAAAACACTAACGAAGATGGCTTATAAAGACATTGTTTCTCGAATAATTGGCTTTTTTTAGTAGCTCTTATATTATATTGCATAAATGTACTTTGGCTGTAGATGCATGGTTACAATATAATAATCAGTTAGCGTTACACCAACATAATTTTAATTATTGTTAATTTGTTTGTACTCTCACACTCCGTAAGACACTTGAACTCATCTCATTTGAGAGAAGAAGAGCAGTTGATGAAGATAGATCACGGGAAAGTGTCAAAAGATGCATCGAAGAGCTGTGCAATATTCCCAACACGCTGAACACTTCTAAATAGATAAAATCGATAAAAAGAAAATAAACCCATAAATAAATAAACATTTGTTTGTTAATTCTATACCTATAATTATATGGGATGTTTAAATAAAATCCGATTCAATCAACTGTATTTTTTCATGAAATTTCGATAAAAATATTTGCTATTAACAGTGAATGAATATAATTTAATTATTATGATGATATTGATGAAATTTTGATGTCTGCGACTTCTAAATTAATATAGTGAATATATATGTGCTCAATATTTTTAATTTATGCTATGGGTTAATTTAATCTTATGCTTATTACCAATGTCGAACCAAATTTTTTTTGGATATCTCTATATAGCAGTCCATATTGCATGCTTGTTTTAATTACATCCTTTTGATAACTTTTTTGCATATATATTAACTTCAAGACTTATTCATTCGAGTGTCACCCTTTGCTATATTACATGCTTGTTCTAATTGCATCCTATTAAAAACCTTCTTGCATATATTATTAACTTTCAAAATTAATTCATTTAAATGTTATGCCAAACTATATTTATTTCTTCTTATCTAACACTCTTCATAACCTTTATTAAGATATCTACGGCTTTCAAGGCCTATAAATTCAAGTGTAACCTATGACATAATGTAAGTTTAATATATTTTGCTTTTGTTGGCATTTCTAACTCCTTAATATACGACTTATAGTATTTTGTGAAACAATCCAATGTCATGACGTGTGGTATAGTTAGTATATATTGCAAATATATAAATATTAAATAAGAAAGTCAATAGAACTATTTTACACCTTTGATTCATAAGATTATCAAAAAAAGGTATCCATACATTAAATGAAAAAATACTTCAGAGATTAGAATTCTCAATTTTTTTAGCCTCATTTAAAATTAACATATCAAAACCCCACTAAATATTTTAAATTAATTTATTGATCTTCATCCCATCATACATTAATTTGATTTCAATCCAATACGAAAGATTTAAAATCTTTAATTTACATTTTATTAGAAGTCCACATAAAAAAGCATTTACGACAAACAAAATATATGCTCAAGACAATTTCTTCTTGTCTATCTTTTGTCTGGAAATACACGGCTTCATTATGAAAGCATCTTGGACATTTTGTATTTTGCGTTCGAGGCAACGTTTTGTCATTGGCAAGTTCACTTGTTTGAGTACTAATGGATATGGATCGTGTTGTGTTTTGGGATTTGTATACATATAGGATATTGCTGTCGCTTTCTTGCATGTATTCGCAACTTCTGCAGGATAACAGAAGTGTTTTGTTTTCTATGTCTTCTTTTGGGTACAAGATGTTGCTACATTCTTTGCAGAATTTGATGTCCATTTGGGGCATGATTAAAATACATATTTTTGGATGGCTAATTATAAAAATATTCATGTGCATATGTTCTTCTAATTCTGCTTATTCTAATAGAATAAAGCTTTCTTTTTAGTCTTTATCGATCTATATTATATATTTATTGAGTTGTGTGTTTAGAGTCATTACTTTTATAAATATCTAATCTCTACAACCCTGAATAATTTTTATAAATAAAAAGTAAATGTTTGAATTTAAGAAATATGAAATGGGGAATGATAGCATCTTATCACTCATTTTGATTCGGTTTATATTTTTAATGCGAAGTTTAAACCTATTCCAATAAGAAATGATATTATTATTAATGTTTAAAATTTTTATTGTCATTAATATATTTAGTTATAGTCATAATGAAATAGCTCTTTTTAAGAAACTTATAATGAGTTTTTTTTCATTTTAATTAATAATTTATAGAGAAATCAGACCCTATGATACTTATCTTGAAAGTGGATTATTTTGTATACTAAAAATGGTGGGAATTTAAGTCCCTTCTAATATTATATACCATTAATAGTTTTATAAATTATATTTTAGCCTTTTTTTCAATATAATATTAAATTTCTAATATATATTACATGTTTTGTGATATTCATCACCTATATCAAATTTTTTAAATGTTCATACCTGTTTTAAAGTTTTTTTTTCTATAAAGGGCTTTATAAAAAGAAAAAAATCAGTAATCATTTTTTAAAACCACAACATTTATTTATTGTCGGTAACTTGTGACTTTCTGATTCAAAAAATAATTTATAGCAATTAATAATCATTGTGTAATCACCACGTGATACCGATACATATACATTTCTTGATAAATTTTAATGTCAGATACAGTAAATCTGAATTATATTTAGAATAATTAAAAATACTTTGTGCATATTAATTATTTTAAGATTCGATTTACTAGTATTGAAAATATATTTTTTTGATCCATTTAGGGTTTTGAATTCTACTAAATATTCAAAAATGATTTCGATGCGAATAATTTCTAAACAGATTGTGTTCTTTAAATTAGCTTTTTAGCCTAGAATTAATTCCAGTACTATATATTCTATTTGACCTCACGATTAAATTAGATTCAATGATAAATGATATTAAAAAAAATATTTTAGTTCTTTTATAAAAATAATTTGTAAAATATTCAATATACAAATGCATATTTAACTTTATTGATACAATTATAAATTTTTGATTAAATCTCTACATAAAACCTCGAAAAATCTATAAGGGTTTCTTATATTGATAATAAAATATTAGTTTTATTTACTCTTAAACATAAAAAAATAATTTAATATTGTGTATAGATAATATTACGAAGATGTGTATATTTTTCGATTCAGAATTCAAAGAATTACTTTTACATTTCGACCTAAAAAGATTTCAAGGATATTTTTAAGCCAAATATATAAATATCAAAACATTAAATTATTGTATGCGGCTTCTAAAATAATATTACAGTATAAAATTTTATTTTTGTCTTTACACTTTATCCGGTGATATAGAAAAAAACTAAAATTTAATATTTTCGCTTTTTTTGTTTGTGTTTATTTTCATTTATAAGGATAATTTGATTGCTTTATTTCTTCTATAAAAATAATAATGTGAAAAAAATTATAAATTTATCTTTGCGTGTGCATAAGCTTTAGAATAAGAGTTTTTCAATATAATTTCTAATAATATTTTTATTATGAGTATTTGAAGGGAATTTTCCTACATATTCTAAGATCAAGAAATATGTATGTATGATATATAATATTAAGATTTATAGAAGCACTATAAAATCAAGTGAGAAAGATATACATTGAAATAAATATCTCTTTATAAATTATTTTATGACCACAAAGAAATAAGTGTGTAGAATAGACTATTAATTTTCTTAATACACCCTAAAATTCAGCGTCAAATTCTTTTATAAGTATAATTTAATGTGTGTGTAATATAGACTATCAAGATTTCTTATTTAAATATGAAACTCTGTAAGAAAGGCATAATTTTATTTAATGAATTTTAAGTATTTTTATGTGACAAATGAAAATTTGTGAGGATAAGATATCAAGATTTCTAAATAAACCATAAAATTTAGTCAGATAGATTATTTTAGAAATTATTTATAAATAAAAATATTTATTTCAAAAGTAATCATAATTTAATAGCTTGAAAGAGTTTAATTAAAATATAATACCACTATCACATATATTTACAAAACGTAGAGGTAATTTTATGTTATATAATATTTTAACGAGCACTAAACTCTATAATAACACAACAAATATAACTAAAAATATATGTTTTCTATTAAAGGTGTATTTTTGGACATATTCGATGAATAATATAAAAATAATCATAATTAAAAGAAATCTTACACTAATTTTAAGTTAATCTATCCAGTTATGTAAAGCACAATCCACATTACAAAATTCCAAATTCGATGTAATAAAAAATTTAGCCATCAAAAGAAAAATTAGATTCAATGATATTAAAAAAATAAAAATTATAAATGCATGCCAAAGAAATTTAAAGTAGATACACTTCCTGAAAATCCAAGACATTGTTGGTATTATCATACTCTATCGCTCGGTTACATCGGTATACTATTCTCACAAGTGCTAATGTACATAATAAAGCACCTTCTCATACCTCGACCTTCCTTAAGCACATCAGAAGCATCTAAAATTCAGATACCACCTCTGGTATATTTACAAACACTGGGAATAGCCATTTCTGTTATTGGATCTTCACTATTTCTGATAAGACCATTTCTGAATTCTATGAGATATATTTTTGAAGAACCAGCAGAAAAAGAATCGTATAGAAAAAACTTGACCTATTTTTTTCGTTCACAATGTTTTATTACATTTGGTTTGCTTTTTTCGGTATTGCTATTGGAAAAGGAGACACTGGCTGGTGGATTACCCGTGAATCTTGCGTATATAATGATATACATCGTTAATGCGTTTTGTGAAGTTATGACTACCAAAGAATATCATGGAAGATGTCGAAAGAACAGTCTCAATATTCTTAATATCATGAATCTGGCAACTTCGCTTATGTGTTTACCTTTTATGAATAACACAACACGAATATTTTTTATTATTTTTAAAATTTATAATTTTTATTACAATAGTAGTGCTAAAGGTTATCATAGAACAATTTATGATATGAAAATGCGAAGACGAATTTATTTGAATTCAGTTTTGTATGTTGTTAATAATTTATTGTGTATATTTTTGATTGTTGATGTTTTGTGTGAAAGACAACTTTGTAGAAATGAAATGATAAAAATGGTTATGGTTGTTTTTAAAATGTTGGTAGTGACTAATCTGTCGAAGATGGTGATTTATTTTATGTAGATTTTAAAAGTCTGAGGAATAATTAATAAACTTACATATTGTTGAAAATAACTTACATGCTATTAAATTATAAAAAGCCTATATATTGTGGAAAATAACTTTAGTACGATTAAATCATTTTATGTAACTTAAATTGGTAAAATTTATTTAAAATAACTTACGTATTACCTAAAATTACTTTTTTAAAGGATTATGTTTATATTTTATGATTTTTTTCTATAGAAGCCTCTAAAAAATCATATTTTATTTAATGTTTATAAACATACATCGCTTAAAATAACCACATTATAACAGTCTTTTTATATTTTTTGTTGCAAAATTTTTCTAAAAAGGAAATTATTTTTTATGCAAAATACGATTTTAATTGCAGGTAAAATAATACAACCTGATTTTCAAGGCAATATGCAGATTATATTATTATACAACATGGAATGGGGTGGATACGAAATATAAAAGTCGTATATTAAGAATTTATGAATGCCAACTGACGCAGAAGTGTACACATAGATTATAGGATTGAGTAAAAAAACACAAATTATAAGGTATTGAAAGAGGAAGACTATAAAGATAAGAAAATAAAGAAGTATTGAGCAAATATATTCAACAAAATTTATAAAAGTTTTCCCTTGATAAACTTAGAACGCTTACAATTTTATTATCACAGAATAAACTTTAACCTAATTATCTAATATTTATAAGCATCTAAAATATTTTTTAACTAATTTTTATTTTGTTTATGTAATTTTTGTTCTACACTCATTCAAAAAACGACCTTTATTATATCTCCAAATATTTTTAAAGAATACTTTAATGTATAATGATTTTATTTATTTGATTTAATTTTTGTTGTTAGGCATACTTCCTCTAAATTTCTTTGAATATAATTAAATAGTAAAATAAATTCATATATTCTTGAAATATTGAAGTATTCAAAGGTATATAAAACGATGCTTTTCTATACTATTGCTTTAACAAATCTTTCTAATAAGCAAATGAAGTAATTACATGCGTAAAAAATATTCAAACAAGTAAATTATATTTATAATTTAGTACCAAAAAACGAAATACTCCATATAAAATCACTATTACTCATATAAAGCGATTATAGCCCAGATATACTAGCAAATATAGATATACAAAGAACCAATAGCTATTGGAACCGATTCACAATATGTAACTAAAAAAATACAGATAACTATCTATTTTTTCGTATATTAGTAATAAAAAAAAATTTATATTACTTATAGGTAGAATTATATATTTCATTCATTGAATTCGCATTTTTTTTTCTATATTTCTATAAATTTAATAAAAAAATAATTATTTCTGACAACTTTAGTTTATTATAAGGCAATAATATAACAGAAATGAATTTTCATCTTATAACTATTAAAAACTAAAATACACAACTTGTATGCATTATAAAAAATATTTTTTTTTTGTGATATTTATGTCTTAAGCCTACTCCCTTTTATAACAAAATGCACATTTATTTTTATAATGGTATTTTATAATTCGGTTTTCTAATATATTTTGATGTTTCAATTATTCTAACAAAAACTTTTTATCTAATCAATATTATATGCATAGAAGAATATCAGATTTTTTGTGCTTTTTTTAAATTCATGTTTATAAGTCTTTTTTTACCAAGAGAATATTTTTATTACTTAAAAAATTGATTTTTTTTCCATAATGAATTTATATAGGTTAAAATTGATGAAATCGGTTCTTATTTTGTATGGATAAGCAATAAAATATGTTCCTTAAATAACGTATTATAATAATATAATTAATAGCTTATTTGCTAAAAAATATTTTTTCAATTCTGAAGAAATTACAATTTGTTATATATTTTTAGATGTTTTATTTAAATCAGACAGCTTTTTTATTTGATTTTTTTAAAATTGCATTAAATTAATACCTATAGATAGATTCTGATTTATTTTAGAAAAAACATATTTCTGCCATACATTTATATCTTTTTAAAAAACATATACCTTTGAATTATTTCCAATCGATCAATTGCATAGTATTAAAAATATATATACAGCAGAAACTTAAAGGGTGGTGTGGTTGAGTGGTTTACAAGTCTGACCCCTAGGTCAGGGGTCGCGGGTTCCATTTCCACCCACCCCACTAATTTCCGAAACGAATTTACTCTAAAGAAAAATACCCAAGGGGGCGGCCAGTGGACCATAAAAGATAAACCATAAAGCACTGACAAGCCATGAGAAAAAGGAGGTTGCTGTGTAAGCCGTTGAACTGTGCCTTCAGTATTGAAAAAGATCCCACACCGTTCAACAAGGATATAGGTAAGTGTAGAGTGTGGTTGTAGCTTGTAACTTGTAGCGATGAACAGTAGACAGAATCTCATTCCCTCCACATAATGACTGCTGCCTATGAGAAAGGGCCCAATCCACGGTGATAACGGGTGACAAGAAGTGCTGGAGGAGTATACAGAGAGACGCAGCAGTTAAGCAAAAGTTCCTATGTAACTAAAGCGAACTTCCTAAAAAGTAATAGAAGTAAAACATAATTAAATAAAGTAAATTCGATTAGAATTTTACAGCAGAAACTTAACGAAAAAAAAAATTAATTATTAATTTTTAATTTCCTTTATCCAGTAATTATTAATTTTTAATTTCCTTTATCCAGTAATTTTTACTTTTTAATGTTTTTTGACATGGCAATAGTTTTACAGGCTCAAAAAGCAAATCATATTATATTTTTTTATTTTCATTATCTTAAAAAAGCGCTATTAACATTTTCTCTTTTCAAATGACTTATTAGTAAAAAAAATATTCCTCAGCCTATTTTCTTGTGCATATACAAACGCTTGTATTGAAATACAAGCTTAAATATAAAAAAATCATTTTATTTGGCAAAAAATAATTTCACACTATGCATATAGATTAATTATTATTTTACAGATACAAAAAAATTATGTATTCCGCCTATAAATCAATTTAATATTATTATTTTTATATATTTCATATATGGGAGATGTTTTAATCTGATATCGCAAAAGTATAGTGTTTAACTCAAGTTATAAACAAAAAAAGAATAATATATAAACTTATAGGCCGAGGATAACCCTTAAATAAAAGTATATAAAACAGAAGAGGTATAATTAAGAGAAGATCAAAAAATAAGAGACTTATAAAGGTATAATTAAGATCTCTTTACGGAAAACTATTCAATTTAAGATTTTATAAAAAAAATAAGATATAATGCAAATGTACACTTAATTAAGATTCTTTCTTTTGATAAAAAATTAGATAATCACATGCTAATAACTTTTAATTGTTTTATGCATAATAATCCTGTGCCATCTTCATTATGTCTAATTATCAGCGGAAAAGGCGAACTTGGATATTTAATTTTATATAATCTTCATAGCATCTGTAATTTTATCAAGTATTAAATCATTAAAATCTAACAAAAAATAGCCATTTATTATTTATATATAAATAGTAAGGCTTTTTTGTAATTTTTGATTATAATTTATCTTACTACATATTTTACGCTCATTTACGAGAATCTAATCACAGAAAAACAATTACAAGCGAATCTTTTATTATTTTCCATAGAATAATTTGAAAAAACATTTGTGTTTCTATAGATGTATTTTAATATAATTAATCTCACCATATATAGTATTTATGTGAGAGAATTTAAAGATCCATCTGCCTCTTACGATTATTTATATTTTTTTCTGATCGATCTCTGGATATAAAATAACCCTTAAATCAGAACCGAGCAATTTTCTTCAACATTATTCTAAAAAAACACAAAAAAAATATTTCTTTTACGTATAAAAGTGAAAATATGTATATACTATGAAATTTAATTTATACTCTCCAATTATAAAAAAATAGTCAAAACCATTCAATATTCTGATTTTTGTATTCTTAATCCTATATCAGCGCTTAATTACAGTTTATCTTGAAAATAATCCATTATATACATAAGAAAACATCTTATATTTATAAATAGAGTTATATGATGCCATTTTTAGTAAATTCATGTCCCATTGTGATGAGATTTTAGTGACTTTAATTGCCAAAAAATTATAATTTTATGCATGAAAATACTTTCTATATAATTATGATGGCTTTTTATATTTTAAATGATGAATATAGCGGAATTTTTTGCTATGAGCATAATATAGATCATATAGTATAATTAAGCTTATTAAAATGGCTTCTATAATGGCGTTATACATATGATTTTGGCATATAAATATAAAACGAACTATAAACTCAAATTTTTGGAACGATGAATTTATATTAATTATAATAGTCAGATATTATTTCGCCTAGACCCAAAAAAGATTTTGTAGCAAATTATTAATTACTTATAATGAATTTTTTTTAGCATTACATATTTACTTTTGTCTAAAAATTTCGATATGTGACTCGAAAAATATAATTTTATTTGGGGTTGATATATAAATTCTTATTTTTTTACCTTTTCTTCACACTAACTTGATTGATTTTTCGTGAATATCACTTATATGCTCCTGAATATGATATCTTTTCTTAAACTTCTTCGATACCTCTCCTCTTTTAAGAAACTATTATTTTTAGGGGTTCTTTTAATGCCATAGTTTATATACTTGTGAAATTTAATGTAGACTTCAAATTTTTAATAGGTAGCTTCTATGATATTATGTTGCCACTCCATCCCATATTTATCAAATAATAGTATCTTTGTCTCGCACTTGTAATTAACAACAATTTAGATGTTAGTAATTTTTTTTGACCATGTTTATGTTTTCAATACTGGCCACAACTATTTAGATCAAGGCGAAACATATTTTCTTTACGCTATATACGAATATTTCCATCTGTATTTAAAAATTTTATCTGCGTCTATATTCTCGTATCAACTTTTATCTCTAAGTATATGATTTATATAATTTCTCTGGTCTGAGTACGCGTGGAATTTTTTTGTTTTTTCAAATCCATATTATATTTTTTTAGCACGAAGTAAAAGCATTTTACTATCTCATTCCCCTCGATGTGTAATCGAGGTCTAAATTTTGTTTTGTTTATAAATAAGTATTTAATATTACGATTATTTTGATATTTTTTTTAATTCAGTCACCAAATCTATCCAGAAATAGATATTTTAAAAATAAGTTTTTATTATCATTGTTCTAAGTGATAATGCATTCGATCTCGATTATTTTATGCGACGCTCTTTTATAAATTAGAATCTTAATAATACCTTTTTAAAAAATGCAGGTATATATGATTCAAAAGATACCGTACTTGCAATACTGTATTTTTATTTGTTTTTAAAATGATATAAGTATATAAAATTCATAATGTATCATACGAGTAATTTTATAATTTGTTTGTGAAAAGATATGGGAATATATAATAATGGCTTTGCAATATTGTATTTCTATTCCTTTTTTTTTTAATAAATATATAAAAATCTATATTTCATAAGATATGGCCCTGCAATTTTGTATTCTCGTAATTTTATTTGTTTTTGAAAAGATGTAAAAATTAAAAATTCATAAGATGGGATTCTGTGATTTATATTTTCATTCCTTTTTTTTTGTAAAATATGCATAAATATTTTCTATGAATACACTTTAATCATATTTTAGTTAAATACATAGAATATTCATCCTATCACCACTATTTATACACATATAAACTTAATGGCTCTGAAAAAACTACATAATATTTACTAAACTTCGAGGCATTATAATTATTTTTGTATTTTATTTAGTAAGGTGCCTTAGGAAATTGTAGTTATCTATAATTTCAATATAAAAAATAATTTTGTTAACAATAAATAAAATATATTCCCATCAATAATCTTTTTTTTTCGTTTATATTATTAAAACATTATAAAATAAACTTCGAATTTTTTTAGGTAACATTCGTATTCTTTTTTAGAAATAATTTTTAATTGGGTCTTTGAAATTTCGAGTCCTTCTACGCTTTCACTTGGAATTTTGTGTAAAAAGATGTAAAATGATTATTTTATTTCATGCGTTAAGTTTCTTTGGATCAATTCCATCTATTAAGACGTGGTCAGCTAATGGGGAAAATTACATAACTTCTTGATGCATCTTTTGATTTTCACCTGATCTATCTTCATCACTGCACCTTTTCCCTCAAATGAGATGAGTTCAAGAGACTATCATATTATAGGATATACGTGGATTTATATTGCGGAAAACGAGATGTATATTATCATTTCGAAACATTTTATTAGTTTGCTAATTGAAAGACAGATGTGATAATTTAAAAGATATTATTCAATTACGATATTTTTTGATGTCTCTCTCTATACAAAATATTAGCTATTTTTTTTAGATTAAGCTGATTTTGAAAATTAAATTTATGTTTTCGCTTCATAATGATAAAACGCTTTTTTGATTTTAAAACTGTATTTTTCGTATAAAAATACTTGATTTTAACAAATTGTATATTTTTTCAAGCATAGTATATATTTTTTTATATTTTGATGATACTAAGTGGCATTATAATATAATGAATTAGACAAGAAGTTAATGCATCGATTAATTTCAGGGTTAGTATAAAAAATACTCGATATTAGATTCGTAGCATATAATGCATGTTCTTTATAAAATAATAAAAAAAAAGTTAAAAAAAAATATATTTTTTAGTTTTTATTTTTGATTTCAAGAAAAATTTCTAGTTTCTTTTATTAATTTTTAATCCAGACATGCGGTATATAACCATTAGTATGGATCTGTTATCGGTATTTTTAAGACTAATAAGACAATATTAATCCAACAGTGAATTAATTTCTCAGCTATGGATATACTTTATATAAATATTTCAAAAAAAAATAATAAATGATTTGACCCTCGTATGTATAAGAAAAGGTTTATTTTTAAATATGCACGAGCCAAAAAAGCAAAACAAAACATGGCAAATCCAAGAGTCATAAAAAAAAATATTTGATTTATATATTAATATAATTACCCTCGTCTTTCTACAGTTATAGCTAACAAAAATTAGTAAACATTAGAATATAGAGAATTATTTTTTCAATAAGAGTTGCAAATAAATGATGATAAAAATTAAACTGTGATGGAAATCGCAATGTCAATATGAATTGAAAAATAATAATCATCGATTTTATTTTCTAATTTTACGATTTTCAACAACTTTTGTTACAAAAACTGGTTATGAAAAGTATTTCTGTGTAAATTCATGGGAAATTTCTAGTTTTAAGATATTTTTCATAGAAATTACAATTTATACTCTATACTTTTGATATCAAAAAAGCTCTGTTAAAATTCTTTTAGGGTTTGTACTGAACCCTGGCCAGTTATTGTATTTTATAGCATATTAGTTAAGCTATAACCAATAAAATAAAATATATTTACTTTCATAGATAATCAAATAGTATCATAATTTGAGCTTTAATTTATAAATCTTATTGGGCTAAACATATTAAGTCAGTAATTTTCGAAAACGTTAGCTCGTTTCCAACAAATAAAGAATACTTGATATAGTAAAGCCTGCAAACGCTGGTTAAAAAGCTTTTATAGGAAGCATAATTTCGTATGTTAAATCCTTTTAATACAGAAGTTCCGTTCTTATTAAGCGCAGCATAAACCCCCCCCCCCAAAATACTGAAATGAATCTACAATAAATTGCGATATATAGCAGAACATAAGTAAAAGTATGCATTCTAATTTGTGTATATTGATGATGTAATTTCTTGGTAGATATTATGGAGTTTTATATATAATAATATGAGGTTTTACCATTTAGATAAATCCACGTGCACTAATATATTTTAAAAATTCAAATGATATAGATATAGCTGTAAACTCAATCATATAACCTTTAAAATGAATATTATCATACACCAAATTTAGTTTATTATTTTATTTTATGATATTTTCCATAGGTACATGGTATGACCATCCCAACTTATTTACTATCACATACACTTTTCCTTGAAAGCGTCACCAGCATAATCTTCAATCCCATTTTATTAATGTGGCATTGTCCCTTATATTCATCTAATAGTGCATATAGAATCTATAATCCGATTCTAAAAGCAACAGATAAAATATACTTCATGTAATCTATATATTTTTACGATTTAAAATGATTAATCGTTTACAAATTTATTTGTTTAAAAGTATCAAACTTTGGTTATGACTTTTAATTGTTCTCAATTAGAATAAATAATTTCACTCCAAACACATTTTTTTTACCTCCAAAATTTTGTCAATTTGGATATAAATTAATTTGGTTTTTGACGGCTTTAATTTATTTAATAAATCATTGACTTGTTTTATAATGCATATTTATCCAATAATTTATATCTTAAATTATATGCATCTTCTCGTTTCAGAACTAAAAATTATCATATATAAGATATAATTTTTTTAATTTATGGTTTATGGTTCAAGTTGATTTTAAGTATAGCAAATTATTAAAGTAAATTTTCGTTTTCTTTTTGGGAAGTCTTAACAGCGATCTTCATAATATAACTTTTACGCTATTTATCTTTTACTTTTAGAAGTACTAATTAAAGTGTTTCTCTCACATCATATTCTAAGTCTTTTAATATTATGATGTTTAAAATTTTACTCGATTTATCTTCTTATTTCAAGACTTATATATTCAACAGTTTCCTTAATCCTATTTTTAAGCTTGTACAGACATTAAACTCATCAATTTACGATTAATGGTATTTTTGGCCAAAACATTATGTTTTATGACTAATGTATTATTGGGAGTATTACAATAAAATAGTTTTATCTTAGCAAACAAAAACACCTGGGACGGGGGTTGTTAGGCAAATCTTCATCCCATCAAATTACCCTAGTAATAAGTTTTAGATTTATGCCAGTTAATATTGAACAAAAGCTTGTACTAATGACGGCATTTTTTTTTAAATTTTATATACATACTCTAATAAAAATCAACAAATCAAAGGTTTTTCGTTCTATAGAAGTAAGGCAGAAATTTAAACTTATTTACTAGTAACTTCATGATCTTTTTCATTAAAAAAATTGTTGGTAAATTGAAGTTTACGATAACATGAATCAATAAAATTTCTTATCGTTGGGCTGGTGATTGATTATACTGATATCATAGGAGTATAGCCAGTCGTATATCCATAGATTATAAACATTTTAAATTATTTTTATTAAAATTTTTAGATTGATCATACTGCTTATTTTTACTTATTATGCTGTGCATAAATTGCGATGCCAACTGAAGCGGAAGTCTATGCCAAAAACAATAGTACCGGTAAAACCACTTGAATTTAGAAGATGCATTGAGGAAAACATAAGGATATTTTCTTTAAAAAAGTATATATTAAATCTTTAATACAGAGAAATTTAAAATTTTACATGATGTAGCATGAAAAGATAAAAGAAAAATTAGCCTATAAATGAAAATATCTGATGATGTGCACATAAACAAAATATAGGGCAATATATTTATTAGTGCTGTAATTTTTTTTATCTGAGCTGTCAAAAATTAGAATTTCTTCAGCATAGAACTTAGAAAATAAATTCCGTTTTTACGTCTCCGTGTATTTTTAATTTATACATATTTGTACACTATAATTTTGAAGGCGCGTGGAAATCATCATAACATGAATTTTCATTTGTTTTAGATTACAATTGATTTTTTGTGTTTGAATATTTGCCTTTGTTGTGGTTTTTAATTATTTGTCTGAAATTTTTTCATTTATGTGAAATTACCACCGTTACAAAATTACCTTTTTTCAATAAATATTTGTGATTTATTGCGATTTCTTATTCCCGACAATTATGAAAATCAATAAAACAACAAAATATACATTTCCAAAAAGTCTTATTTTCGAAAGAACAATTAAAAAGTCAATAAAACAAAAAAAATCTACGATATCTATAAAACTATATTTTCAAATGACACATTTATAAAATCAATAAAACAATAAAGCATACGTCTCTATAAAGTTATGTTTTCAAATGACACATTTATTAGCCAGTGCAACAAAAATCACACTTTTCATATAAAATTCTGTTCTCAAATGATAGATTTGTAAAATCACAAGAATATAAAAAAAATATTCTTTTGTGACAATATTCCGTTTTCAAATGATAGATTTGAAAGTCAATAAAACAAATCTTTCAATACCACAACCTTTCCAGATATGGTATAAAAAAAATAAGAAGACATAAATAGGAGGTAAAACTATTTACACATGATTCAAAGCACCATTATCAATAAAAAACGTTATAAACCGATTCTAGATGAATATAAAACAATTTTCAACAAAAACTACAAGCATTTATTTACCGATACTTCGTTTACTAAAACTTTTCACGATATAGAAAATAATACAATCAAAACAGAAATCGAAGATTTTTACAGATTTTCCATATTTGATAATGTGACCAAGGGATTTGAAATACGGGAATATCATCCCGTACCATTCGAAAAAAGAATTTGTAGCCGTTTTGTGTCTAAAAATATCCGTTATTGTGTGAATGGATCGAATCGTGCTGTTTATATTGATAAAGGAATCGAATCAAAAATATTTAATGATAAGAATCGGGTTTCTATATTGATACCTACTATTAAAATTGGTGGATTGTTTTTTTTTGTATTTTTGTATAAGATGGATGTATTTAAAATCAATACAGACATAAAAAAGAAGATCGTTCTAGGGTTATATAAATATTATATTTTTTGTGCCAATAATGATAATTCAAGGAAGGAAAATGAAATTGATCATTTAAAAAACATTGAATTTGATCATTTTCGAAATAGTAAATTTACAAAAATAGTGGTTTTATTTCTTAAAAACGAAGAATTGGGAGAAAATATCAGCATAGGAACTTACAACGACTTGGTTTTTTTGAAAAATACATATATCGATAAGAACATACCATTCGACACTTATTTTTCAAAAATCAAAGATAGAATTTTACTGAAAAATATTTTTTGTATCAGAAAAGAAAAAGCTTTGAAAATCATAGGCAATATACTTATATCGAATTTCGATTACAGCATAAATGAAAACATAATCAAGATAATCAAAATATTTTTAAAGAACGAAAGAAAGACGGGCCTTCTTAATTTTTTTACCATCTTCGATATTCTGATTTGTATTACTTACAAAGTTTTAGAACCTTTAGAAATTACTTTAGAAACTGTTTATTCGAAGTTTAGTAATCATCCATTATTTGATTCTTTTTACGTAAAAAATGATGGCGATATATCTCGATGCTACAATATACATTTTTTGTTTTATTACAATCAATTTTGTAGGGGTGAACGGTTTTTAACAGCCAAAACTTCGAAATTATTTTTAAATAACCTAAATTTACCGTATAAAGTAAAAAATATAGAACAATTTAACATCAAGAATTGTTTTGAACCATTTGAAGTTTTGAAAATGAAACGAATCGAGAAATGTGAAGATGGAATGAAATCTATCGTAATTCCCAAAAAACCTTTTTCAAGATCTTAATTATAAATTCATTGAAGGATTTTTTTATATATATTATCTTATATAAAGATTTACTTCTTTATATTCTTTCTTTAAGTTGTTATAGTATGCACACCTTAAATCTTATTTTTCCAATTTTTTTCTGAATATTATATTATGACAATACATAACCTTTTAAATTCATTTTTAATTTTTAACCAATTGGCTTTGAAAATACTGAAAGTTTCATGCTTTCTTTTTCAATTTAGAAGCTATTGTCCTTTCCAGCCATTTCAAATTATAGCAATGAAAAAATATATACAAATTTTCTAAATATATGTAATAAATTAAAACATTTTCTATTCATATTTTTTTGATAAGAATATACAACCTTAAAATAAGATTATGAAAGGCAAGAAAGGAAATATAGAAGATGAAGGCAAAAGAAAAGGCTTAGAACTGCTATGATAACCGAAATATTATAACAATTCGAGTTTAATAATATAAGAACCTCAAAATGGTTTCTTTATTTGAATGAAAAACATATTTTGATAATATTTATACAGCATATGATGTAATAAAGCATAAAAGGTACCGTAAATTACAATTTTTAATATAGAAAAACATTCCTGGTTTTTTGTGTTTAGAAATCTAAGTGAAATGAATTGAACATAAAATACCAAACGCATTGTTATCAATTGAATTTCTAGAATTTTTTTATATATAAATCCTTCAAAAAATAATGTCGCACAAATATTATAACTTTCATCTAAATAATTTTTCCTTGGAATTTTAATAGTAGATACTTTAACTTGTATTTTATATTATTTCTTTTAGCTATTTTATTTGTATTCATTGCTGATCATTCTTATTTCAACACTTTTATAGTTGAAAATTTAATGCATTCTTTTTTAAAAAAACTTTCTTCTAGCTCTTTGTTTGAATTTGATACAGATCATTATATTTCGTGTTAATAGACGAAACTACAATGTCGTAACAAAGCATAGAAGATTATTCTGTAAATATATTTGAATATATGTATCCATATTTATTCTAAGATCTTATAGAAGATACTCTTATATCTTGTTATATTTTATTTTGAATATAATACAGGCATTCCTATTTTAACACCTAAACGGAATACACAGCAATATATTGTTGTATTATGAATATATGCATATCATACTTATTTCAACAGCTTTATAGAAGATACTACAATATCTTGTTTAATTATATTTAAATATAATACAGGCATTCCTATTTTACAGCTTTATAGAAGATACTACAATATCTTGTTTAATTATATTTAAATATAATACAGGCATTCCTATTTTAACACCTCCACGGAATATACTACAATATCTTATTAATGCTTTTATGTACCATTTGGTATAATTTCAATAAAAATATTCGTAGGTATACTTTTTTTTATATGATACACACTTTTTACGATATAAATTGATAAAAAATTTACTTGATGATCTTTTAGTGTTCTAAATATCCTTTATATTCATTTGTACTCCCCTCGAAATTTCTAAAGCTCGATTTTTATCATTTCTTAACTTAAAATATATCTAAAAATTAAAAATTTTAATTACAGATAATATAATTATGCGTGGTTTTTTTAGGGTCAAATTATAATCTTATTTTACTATAAATTCATTTCTAATAAAAAATTACATCCTTACTATTTCTCATCCATACATTTGTGTGTTTTCAGAAATTATCTACTGCATTTTATATTTCATCTTTCAAACAAGAATTTTTGGTCAGTAAAATGGTATTTATAAACACTTTTAAATCTTATTTTGGTTCGTTTTAACATAAAAAAATTGTTTCTAACTATTAAAAAATTGAAAGATATAGATCAAAAACAAAAAAAAATATAATAAATTCGATAAAAAGGGATATAATAATGGTCTATTTTAAATTTTTTTTGTATATTTTTTTCGTTTATCTTAATCATTTCGCTCATTTATAATTTAATATCACTTTTGCAGTGTTGATTGGAAAAATATATCACCAAACCGATCAAAACATTATCAAGATAAGTTATCATGTTTTTTATATATATTGCCTTTATGTATCCCTAAAGTGTTAAAAAAAACCAATATTTTAGTAAATAACCATGTTCTTACATAATAAAAACAATGAGAAGATTTTAAAGCATGTTTTCGCATGTAAAATTTTTGTATCTATTAAAATACAGTAAAATGTATATTTTCTCTTATTACAAAAACGTGTTTCATTATCAAATTAGAAGAATGTTGTGATCTAATTTATGTTTTTTTATGAATTATTTTATATTTATGTATTCTATTATACCTTTTCTGGAACTTTTTGCTCAAGTGGATAACATAGAAAACATTCTAATGCATTATATTTACTTTAAATATATTTTCTAGATTTAAGATTTTGTAAAAATATTAGTGTTTGATTTTTAACTTTTAATCTAGTATTATAACAATGTATTTCTAAATGAAAATTTTTATATAATTCTTCATATATGCACATCTAAAAATATGATTTTTGTTTCTATACAGTCTGAAAAATACCAAAAAATTATTATAATCAAAATTTTTATACTTTGTATACAACTAAATATTTATGGTTTTAATTCAAAAAAAAAATATATAGTAAAACCCATTTAAATAAGTCTAAAAATAGAGATTCTTTATTCAAAGACTCTCTAGTAAATTTGTATTTTATGATAATTAATAAATATTTTTATTAATGTAATAAGATTTTGGCTAGAAAAATAGTTTACGAATAAACATGGACATCGTTTTTTGTATGCTAAATGCGTTATATTGAAAAAAAATTAGGAAAACGGTTGTAATGTAACCATAAAATTGTCAGCTAAAGATTCACACAAAGGATTCTTTTTAAACCCCTTGCTCATCATATGGATTATAAAACTGTCTTGATGTTCCAGATAAATACATTTCTTAATCCCTCTGTCAGATAACCCATAAATTTATTCTATATAAAAAAATAAATACAAATTTCATTCATTTTATGACTATTTCGCATGATTATATACTAAAAAAACCATTACGGTTAATACCACGTTCGATTTTACCCACAATATATCACTTTTATATGTATAAGAATATTTACAAAAAATATCAAGAACTTAATAAAAAAATAAATGCTATATTGCATTCATTTTCTTATCCGTACCTGTATAATCTTTAAAATCAATATAATTAAGATGCATATGATACTTCCAGTATTAAAATAAGAAATATATTTCTAAAAAACATATCTACTTCTTGTTGATCCATATTTCGCTTCTTTTGAAATATAAAAATATTAACTATAAATACGACAAATATATTCTTTTTGCGAGCATTCCAATAAAATAAATTTATATAAAAAAATATTTCCTGAGGAAAATAATTTACATTGAAGCCCTTCTGTTATTTTCTTATTGTGAATATTTGATGTCTGGCATATTCCAGCCTTTTTTTGCATCAATTTGTGTTATGATGGTATTCTAAGCATAATCAATACAAGTATATGATTCAATTACGCATATAATTAAAAAGGAACTAGTTTTTTATGGATTTCTTTTATCGTGTGAAGGCTATATCCAAACTTCTTTATTAACTTACAATTGAAACCATGCATAAAACTATATACGAAATAACAAATTTTTAAGCTACAATTTAAAAACTTTTGATTTATCAAGTAGGTGATGTAGAATCTTGAAGTTCGCTGTTTGGTACGTACCTAAAATATTTTTTTATGTTCTTAATTTTTTATTTATCAAAAGGTATTGAAGCAGGTATAAAAACGCAAACTTACATAAAAATATATTAAAACAGAATTTAAAAGATTATTGGTATAAAATTATAGGTCAGATTACAGTTTTATACCTACCAGAAATCATCGCAAAAATTCTTTCGAAGCAATGACATTTATATTTCATTTCTTTTAGTATCAACTATTTGCGACAGAAAAAAAAAAATTTTAAAGAAAGAGCGTAATACTATTATGTTGTTCAAAAACTTTACTTTAAGATTAATATTTAAATTGGGTAATGTATTTTTCGCAAGTCACTTTGATCTACGCATATGCATGTGTATATTTTTAGTGTAATTTAGTCACTTCAAAACATTAAAATTTAACTTCTACTTATTTCTTTTCCAATTAAAAATGTAAAACATCAACTTGTCACTATATTTTTTATTTAAAAACTATATAAAGTCCACACTTTAACTATAATGTTAATTATTATTATTTTGGTACATTTTTGAACTTGAATTCTATTTTTCTAAAATTTTTGCGGCTTTTTCTTCAATATAAATTATTATTCGTTTTTATTTTTGGGATAATTTGATTCCCAACTATCTATACCAGTACAAATAAAGCTTTTAATTGTTATATTAAACAAATTTTGCCTATAAGATTTACATTTTAGTATTTTGGCAATTTTCCTCTATTTGTTTTTCACCTATCTATACTTATTTGTAATATTCTTTAAAACAATGTGGTTGTTTTTACCCATATTTTTTTATAAAATACTTAACAATAATCAATGACCTGAAACATTTACTTCTTGAACTTTTTTCTGTAAATAATATCATTTTTAATCGACTTTTTAGATTCTATGAAAACTAAATACAATATATTTACTGCACTGGGTTTGAAACACGGCTTCATTTTACATGATTCTTCTTCTTCAAGCTTAATATTTTTAGAAGCGAAGATTTTATTGGCTAATATAAAATTTAGTGTTTTTGAAAATTTTCAGTAACTCTTCGAGCAAAATCCGATATTTTTAATATTTAAATTTCCCTTATTGTTATATTTTATAAAATGGCTCTTATAAGCAATTTAGAAGCGAAATATATAATTCGAAAAAGCATATCGTTTTAAAATTTACTTGTTTATGGGACTATTCTTATCAATATTTATTTTAAGTTTGGACCATAGATATTAATATCATTAATTAGTGATTGGTGATGGGATTTTAATATTAAAGAAAAAAATTCTATCTATTGACAATTTATGTGCTTTTAGATCGGTTTTTAACATTTTACTCGTATAATAGATAGCCTAATAGATTATAAATATTCAATATTTTATTTTTACAAAACTACTTAATTTTCTCATAAATGGAATAATCCTGATAATTTTACGCACATGCTCTAAGATATGCCATTTAAATTGATGCAATATCTATATAAAATATAAATATCTGCCTTTTTGAAATTAATTTTATATACATAAAAATATGAATTTTACATATTAACATAGCATACCATACCCTTTATTTTTACTTTAAAAATATTTTTCTTAGTTGCGACATTCCAAATCATTATTTTATTTTCATTAGAATTTGACAATTAACAAGTAATTTTATATTTGTTTTTTTTCTTATTTATATTTAGACTTTTGGCATATCAATAGTTTTATCATAAAAAATTATGGAGATTATGGAAAATAAAGTTTTTTATATTAAATCATATACATGATTTTAGTTCTTAATTTGATTATATATACATCCATTAATTGTACCAGAAGCTTCTGGGTTATTTAGATAAAATTGTCAATTCAAAATCGAACAAAAAAAAGTAAAATATCTTAAGTATCTAAAATATATAGATTTATATTTTATAAACGGAAAATTCCGGTTACAGAATAGTTGCCCGTTTTTGCATTAATTCTCTTCGTCTGTTAAAATTATAATTAATTTAAATAGTATTTAATTGAAAAGTTTTTATGTATCGCCTTATTCCTCAAAAACAAAGGTTTTTATTATTTCCCTCATATGATATATTAATATTTTATAAACAAATTAGAAAAAGTTCATTCTAAATGCTATAAAATATATTACCAACATGTAAGATGCGATGATTTGGTAGCAAGATAACCATGAAATGTATATATAGGTGTTGTAAACTCTTAATGAAACAGAATTTGCGCACTAATAATTTGATTATGAAAACACATTATTAATGACACCTCAAAGACAAAAAATTCGCCAATTACGATTGTTAAAATAATAAAATACGTCATATTTAGGAATATAATGTTTTACTATACAAATTCAGTTATCTTAAAACCCAATACATTTATGAAAAACTTCAATGGCGCGATATGAAAATTATATAAACATGGCTGATAATCAATAGGTTTCAAGAATTAAGAGATCACAAATATGTGAAATTTAATTTAATAAAATCTAATATACTTTTGATGTTATTAATATTATTTTTTATGTCTTATATTCATATTATAAAGTAAATAAGGTTTTCTAGCTTATATCGGCATGAATATGCGCTATTCTTGTAATTTGCATACTTTAATATAAAACTTTTATCATCTTTTTGTTTATTATCATGCGATATTTTCGCACATGTTTTACATATCTCTGATTCTAAAAATATCATATAATTTATTTACCATTTTTGAAACTTCTATTTTAAAATTGTAGAAGAAAAAAAGTGCTTATTTATATAAACAAATCCAAGTATTTTGTTTAACAGCTGGCATAATTTTGGTCAATAATGTGCTTTTGGCCGGTATTTTTATGGATTCACAAAGATATACACTGTGCCAAGTTTTCAGCTTTGGAATAAAAAATCCTGCGATATATATTAATAAAAATATTCAAAAAACGTAAAATGTTTTAAGATGCATTATCTTGCATGTGTACACGTGATAAAAGCTAAAATAAATATATTAGCCCGTTTCTGGATAATTTTTAAAATACATACAAATAATATAAATGAAATAATGACTGCATAATCTTGCGATTTGTTGATTCAATGTGGTAAATAACTTGCTTTTCGTTTTTAAAAAAATATTTAGACCATTATATCATTATATTAATGCTTAAAATTTTTAACAAACTTATGTGATAAGCCGGCCTTTGTTTTAAGAAAAGTCTAATTTATTATAAAAAAACTGCATGGTGCATAAAAAAATGATAAGCAGAATCGAGTGGGAATTCAAATATAGATGAAGGTCTATACTTCTTTAGAGTGCTGAAAATTAACAATAAAACTCCTATTTTTGGTCATTACAAGTAAGATAAATAAAAAATTATGTTTAAAGACTGTATAAATCCATAAAAAGATATAGACTGGTTATGTAATATGACTCTTATATATTTCTTTTTTAAGCATAAAGTATTTATTTGATTTTTAGATTATATGAACAATAACGAAATACTAATTCTTGAAATACTTTCACATGTTACAAGCAACTTGATGAATGAATTGTACGGAATTATTCGATGAATTCATTGTTTATGCGATATTTTGTTTTTAGGAAGAAAAATAGAATAAAAAAATCGAAAAATTCACGCTATAAAAATTTGTGAAAACTTCTGAATTCGTTATACGCTATAAAACCGTTAATATTTAAAAATTCTATTTATATTTTCAAATCCCCCCTTATTAAAATAAATTATCAAAAAATTGCAAATATAGATAACCAATCATTTTATATTTATCTAAATTTTATTAAGGAGTAATAAGCTAGTTTTGTGGGACATAATTATTATTAAATTATAGACCTCATAAGCAGAAATTCTCCACATTTAAAAAAAATATCGCTTTTTAGATTACTGAAGTATGGTTTGGGGTGATAGATAAAATTTTAAGATTTTTTTACACTCTATATTTTATTTTATAATTATTATCGATATTTATTGTGATGTTTGATTTTTTGTATTGATAGTAGTAATTATTTTTAAACACTCTATAAAGTAGGTTATTTAAAGATTTTTATATGTTTTTTCGAGGCTAATTATAATTACTTTGAAGATATTACAGATAATATAGTAAATTATAAGACTTTGAATTGATAATAAATCATGCATAAAAATTTTTATAAACAGAAATGTCTGATTTATTCAGAATATTTAAAGAATAATTTTATAATTTTTTTCCAAAAATGATTTTTTTTTCATAATGCATTTTTATGATAAAAATCACCATTCTAGATGACAGGTAGGTTTTTTGGTGCTATAAAATAGAAAAAATGAATGCAAAACAGAATTATACTATTTTCATTATGTTTTAGGTTCTTTAATTTTTAATTATAAAATATATTGGATACAAAAGTAATAAATTTGTCAGAATTGATTTTAAAGAAGAAATCATGCATAGTGAAAACGATTATTTAATATAATTATATGATTCTATAAATAAAATATTTTTTATGCAGCTAATAAATATATTGCATTTTTTTTGGGTAAATTTAATGGGTTTGAGGATCATGCCTTTTGTTGTGGAAGACTGAATATAGCGCACCATCATTTATTTGATTAGAAGACATTTAAACTATATGATATACACAATCATATACATAATAAGGTTTTAAATAGAATTCTTTATAGTTTAGGACGGTAATCATAGATACACAACGATAAGTTTGAACGATATATATTTTAAAGCTATAAATAATTCGGTTCATACGAATGCAAACATTTTGCAGTTTCTATTATATGTAAAGATCATATGATAGACAATGGATCTTTTAATTATATATTTATTTACTCTGAGAACCAAAATATATAATAACCTAAAATTCAAGAATTTTAAAAATCTATAACCCAGAGCTTAAAAAATACGATAAACATCAATATATCCTCAAAATATATATGCTACATATTGAAGAGGTAAAAAAATACATAAATCAAACGGCTAAAAAAGTAAGCCGTTGAAATAATGTATTTTAAATGCCACAAAATCTAGATAAATAGAGTTAAAGTAAGTTTAATAAACATATTTATGTAAATTTCAATTTTCTATTGCGAATAAGAACAAATTGATTACATATTCTAGTATAAATTATGAAAAAAATTCTAAATAATAAATTTAAAAAAATAATGATAATAGACGTTTAATAAAGAATAAAAATTAAAAAAAGAGTACCCGATAATGATTACGTATTATTTAAGTTTTTTTAATTCTCCGTAAATAATTATGTTAAATAAACTCTAGGATAATTTTCTCAACAAAAATACTAACATAGTGCTTTTTTTGCCATTTTTTTCATTTTCTGTGCATTAAAATTGGTTTCAGATTAAAACTATTGAATTGTATTATAAATTTAATTTATAAAAAGATTTCGTCGCTATTAGACTTTTAATTTTTATGTTTCATAAAATTTGAGTGCCCAGTCTAGACTTTCTGATTCATTCTTGGGCTACTTTTAGGAATTATAGAAGCCACAATTCTAATAAAAATATGTTTGTTTTTATAATCCCGTTTCCTTATAAATCTAGTATATACGCTTTTACTTCATCTGAACATAATATTTTTAATACCAGAACATATGATTGCTTAATCATAGCACCAAGAATATCTTATGCATTAAATCAGGGATAATTTTTATTTTATCTAGAAATTTAGATATTTTAAATTTTTATTTTATAAAAAAAATTTTTTGATTTTTTCAATATCAGGCTATCAAATTTTATTGATTTATAATTTATCAAAATTGTGTGATTTGCCCCATGAAATACCTATGTTCAAACCTTAAAAAAATCCATTAAATTTTTAAAATTATATATTATAATTTAATATTAGAACACGGATTATGTGATATATTTTTCCAAAATAAAATTTTTTTCTTGTTTTTCTTATAAACATTAAAGATCAACTGACAACTTCGCGTGTAAAAATAACAATCTATACATTTTTTTCCTGTATAGCTGCCAACTTCAATCTAGCAAATAAAAAATTGGCACATTAATGTTTATTTCAGTAACAAATATATTATTGCATAGATATAAAATAATAAAAATTTAGGTAAATTAAAATACCATAATCTTTGAGATATCTCTTGATGAACTGTAGATAAATTAAATATTTAGACATTAAAATAGCGAATTAGGGGTCTACTGAATTTCAAATAGAATTTTTGATGTAAAAAAAAGAAAAAAAAAACATGGGTGGAATATATTTTATACTGAGCTTTTTATAACATTTTCAGTAATTGATCTTAAAATATTCAAAATTTGAATTCCTTTGGCATAAATGCAATAAAAAATAAAAATATATGTTTAAAAAACCTTTAATACTTTAACTCGTAAGGCCTACCTATATAATATAGAATCACAGCTTCTCGGTGATTTCATCCGAAATACCATCATTCTTTTTTTCCTTTTTACCAACAATATTCCACATTTTAGAGGCTGTTAAATCAAAATTTTCTAAATATTCTTGCGGTAAAGTATAATTAACTTCGTGTTCAAATTTCTTTGGGTCTTTTAGATAACAATTCAGAGCGATCAAAGATTTATTTATATATATTTTCTGGGTTCTTATTTCACATCCAATGACTGCAAAATTTTCTGATAATTCGTAGGATTTTTCGGAACAGCATAGAATTAAATCTATTGATCTCCCAAATTTTTTAAATAATTTTGTGATATTTTCAAAAAGAAATCCAAGCAATATCTCATCTTTTAAATTTGAAAGTTGGCTGTCTAATTTATTTGACCCAGGAATTTCTGATATTAAATTGCCATGGGGTATAAATATAGTACTAGCTTCCACATTGTTGAATGATTCACCCTTAATTAAAAAATTGATAAAAATTTGCATAAAAACTTCCACGTATTTCAAAGTCTTGTTTTCTCTTTTCAAAAAATGTTCTATTTTTTTCTTATAATGTTTCTCTTTGTTATAAATACCAGGCCTAAACATTTCTTCATTTATGAGGTTTTTTATTTCATCTTCTAATCCAAGTGCTTCCACAGGAAATGAATCTATGTGCTTTGTGGGATCGAAAATACCATCTGTCATTGAATTTTTATAAAATTCTAAGATTCTCACTTTTAAATATAAAATAATATTATCGATGCAGAATGAAATAAAAGTAATTTTTGATTGTCTAAAATTGTATATAATGTCACATATTTCCGTATTTTTTATCACCCTCAATAGCGTATAAACTAAGTTTATGTATAATTCTCCTTCAAAAATATTACAGTTGCAGTTTTTCAACAGGTTTGGAATGCCTATGTTTGATAATTCGTTTGTAACAAATATTGTGTATCTATTCATATATTCTTTGGAATTTTCATATCTTTTAAAGGTGAAATAGAATGTATATTTATTTTTATGCATATCTTTACAGAAATAGGAAATGGAGAATTGTCCAATATTTACCCTTTTATGCAATGGCACATCTTTTGCCCCACTAAAACTTGATTTTATTTTTGAATGAAGCATATTTTGCGGCACATCTTCAAATTTATATGTTTCTATATTGTATTGTTCGAATGATTCGTCTTTCATTTTGTCATTAATATAAGGATCATTTATTGTTAATATAAGTTTTAAACCATTACTTTTTTTATAAAACTGGTTTAAGTTACTAATTAAATTGCATATTTTTACACAGATTTCTTGCTCAATACACCTAAGAAAATCATTATCACGAAAAATGATATATATTTCATACGATCTAATGAAAATATTACTGATATGAAAATCATAAAAATATGTTCTATATACCTTCATAGAGTCTATGTTTTTTAATACAAATTTCAATTTTTCCATATACATTTTATATATTTCATAAATATCCTTTATCGAAAAAGTATGGTCTGTTGCACGATTTGATAAACAAAGATTCTGAATCGTACAACTACTACAATCTTTTTCAAAGGCTAGATACGATTCTGTCATTAAGTTTAATCTATGATTTTCTACTTTTAAATATATAAAAAATCCAACATTGGGTAAACCTTCAAATATCTCATATTTTCTATAATTCTGGTGTTTTAACGATGACTCTATGTTAAAAAGTACAGATTTATATTTTAAAAGGTCATAGGTATGCTCTATTTCAATTAAGGGGTATCTTTTTACGAAAATAGGTTTATGTATATTGCTTCTTTTATGTGTATAATATGCTTTATGCTTTAATCCCAGATTTTTTTTATTCGGATCTATTTCAAAACTATAGGTATCTATCTGTAAGTCGTTAGTTCCATAGATTTCATTTTGTTCGACTTTGTTTCCTATAAAATTTATAAGTTTATTCATTTTTTTCATATTATCAGATTCTAAATACATAAAAAAGTATGTTGAAACTTTATCAAATATTTGTGCGATTTCTTTTCTAAATATGCAAGCGAATAAAGGTCTTTCTAGGAGAATACTTAAATTTATATTGTATAATTTGTTATTTTGTCTTAAATTTAGTTGACTGCGACACACATCTATCAACCCATTTATTTCCATGATTAATTCTACTACGCTAGGTGAGTCAAAAATTTTTAAAAATTCAAAATTTAGGGAACTTATATCGTTTTCTTTGCATTTTTTTATAATAGCCACTATTTCTTTGAGCTTACCCATCGATTTTGCAACAAAATTAAGGTTTGAATCGTCTATGTTTTCAAGATTTTCTGTAGTTAACTCGATTACTATTCTATTGATAAACTCAAATGAAAAATCATCAAGAACTTTATCCCTCAAAAAAATTATGTCACTCACCGTAGATATTTCATTCTTTTTTTGATTAGCTATTTCTATAATCATGGGCATATATTTCTCATATTCTTCTTTAGCTGACATTCTTTTCAAAATAGCTGTAGAAAGTGTTTCCCACATAAAGGTATCTCTATCGTCTATAATCATTTCCACATCTTTGAAATCGTAAACATCGGTATTTTCACTCGTAAAACCCGCATATGAGAGGAAAAATGGCATGGACTTCTGAATCTCTTCATATTTTTGAGCATGATAAATATGCGAAGAGGAATAAGACGATCCATATAGTTCTGTACCATGAAGTTCTTTAAAAATTTCATGCAATTTGTGATGCTCTACACCATGGAAAATAATTTTTGGATATTTTATTGCTACGAGAATTTTATTTTCGTTATCACATACAGCTGTCGCTTGTAATTCTGAAAAATTTATAATCGTTTTAAATATATCCTGTTTCCAAGTGTCAAAAAAGTCTTTATTTCTATTGAAATCTGGATCATCCATTAAATAAGAAGTTGTTAGCTTTGTTATAAATAACAACAAGCAGGCCAAAATAAAACACATCAATAGAGGGCTTAGAATCAAATTAATTTATAAACAAAAATTATCTATAAATGTATAATGAAACCATAAAATTTATCTAATATAGCAAATAACGTAACTTTGAATTTTAATCTTTCAATATGATTTCTTTTTAGACCATAAATAGAAAATTTTTTATTGAATTTGAAAAAAATAAATTTTATAGAAAAAGGATGAAATTTTGATTAAGAAAAATATAGAATAATTAGCTCAAATCGTGTCTGAAATAATTTATGGGGCCGAATCTTATTATTTAGAAAGGTGTGATCACAAAATTAGCCGAATTTATAGAATTTAAGAATGAAAAACATAATCTTAAAGATAATCTATAATTTTATAAATTTTAGTTGTGCTGGTGAAGCATAAAATAATCCGTGTTGTGTGTCTTTTTACACGTAAATGGGTTTCTAAAAAAGATTACACGTGGATTCTTGTATATTTATCATATGAAAGTAATTTAGTTTAAAAAGAATTTTCCCCTATTCTAGATTTTCTTATTCAATTAAATATTTATAAAAAGCAACTATTTAATATACAATACAAATGTGGCTATCTGCATATTTCTTTTACGGAAAGCCGCAAGCAAATTTTACTCCATTTACCTTTTATAGCCTGCTTTCTATTGATTTGCTCAATATAATGACAAATTATGAAAAAAGGAGAAAATAATTTTTAAAACTTTTTTTTTCTTTTGGTGGGGAACTAATCTTGGTTTTATGATTTTTAAGATAGTAGAAAAAACGAGATCAAGCTATAGTTTTTATCATAATCTGTGGATCTATAATCTTGATTGTGATTTTGTTCTCTAAAGCATCTTTTTTATGCCGACACACTTTGAAAATCGAGCAATTTTTTAATGTTGATAAACATCTTTAATTAATAAATACAGCCAAAAACCCATTTAAAATTACAGATACAAATACAAATGGTAAAATATACTAATTTTAATAGATAAATATCTTATCTTCGTGCATATTATAAATCTTTCATGTGCATATCGGCTTTTTTTTTGTTTAGAAAATTGAAGCAATATATAAAAATGAAGTTATTTTCTGTTCAAGAATTATTTCTAAACCATGTGAAAATAAATTTTTCATGATTAAAAAGTTTTAATTTACTCATGCGAATAAATTAGCATAAAAAAACTGAAGATTCTAAAAAAAATTTTTTTTTTATAAAAAATCCTTGTATAAATCCAATAGTATATACTATGCACAAAATTTATATGATACATGGGATCAAGTCGGTTTTTCTGCCTTAAAAATATAAATGATTTTTATGATTAAAAAGATAAAACCTTAATTATGAATATTTAACTTAAAAGACATTTAGTAATTTTCACAACTTAATCCAAAGATTTTTCCTATTTTTCAATTACTTAAAAACCCAAAAGAAAAAAATTGACGAGTAATAGTTATTATTACTTTATTGCATATGTTTTCTTGTTTTATAAAATTATTTAGGAATTCGACATTTTGCGCCTTTTTCCATTTTTTTGTATTAATAAATCGAATTTATGACGCATAGAATAATTACAAATATTGTTTTAGATATAAAACCTGTATGTTTTAGGTTCATCCGCCCTTATTGTTGTTTCATTTAATACATTAATTGTATTTTGGAATTATGAAGTATGGGGCTTATATTTTTGTCTAAAACATTTTTAGCTAATATATGATAATATCACATCAGTTTAAATAATATATGATGATACATACATACTTAGAAATGATCTTTAATGATGGCACTCATAAATAACGTTCAGAATTAGCATTTAGATTTAAACTTTTATTATAAGTTTCATACTTGATCTATTTTGCACATTTTCTGTGATTTTAAGATCAAAATAATATTTTTTTTTACAAATAGAATTTGCAAATATTATTGAGCCTAAAATACAGTATCGATTTAGTCTTTAAACTAGACTATAGCCGACTTTTAGTATTATTTATGTGAAATTTTGAACTAGTAATTAGAAAAATTAATTCTTATAGATATAAGCCTGTGGATATTTGACATTTAATTTTTTTTATCTATCTTCATGCTTATTTATCGACTTAAATTTCACAATTTTCGGGCCTTATCGATTAGTTACATTCACTGCAAAGCTTTATTGAATTTAGAAGCTTTTTCCTCATATTTAAATAAAATTTCCTCCAGGCTCATTGTAATGAAGATTCTGCATATGTTTTAAAGTTCATTAACAGCAATCTAATGATTTTTTTATAAAAAAAAGTCCCCGTATAAACCAACTTACGTATGAATTTTCATTTTTTTCTATATTTTGTTTCTATTTATTGCGATATCTTTAGAATTACTTAACTTGGGGAAAAAATCCTTACTATATGTTCATTCTAATATGTTCTTAACTTTTTTTTCTTGATATATATATCATTCATGAAATTTTGAAATTACTTAAAAATCCAAAAACTAATATGATAGAATGGTTGATAAATAATTTTGTGAAATGAACTAACATTAAAAACATTTTGTGAAATGAATTAACATTAAAAACATTTTGTTCATCTTGTTTGTTTTTTATCACTATAAAAGTACTGGAATTAACGAATCATTTAAATCCACCTACAAATTAAATATAAGTATTAAATCCAAACTATCTATTAAAGGACTATTATAATTCACTTTTAAAAAAATGAAGCAATTCTGAATTTCATATCAATAAATAATTTTTTTTTGATTAAATAAAATAATCAAAGTAAAATCTATATTATTTCTGATATCTAAAATAATTGTCGATAAAATAGAGATATAAAAAAATCAGTAAAATTAAATAATACCTTTTTTATACAATCGATAAATCGTATAAATCATTACGGGAATGCATGACTATGTATAAATATACAGTTTATCAAATACATAATAAAACAGTGTATTTAAAACAACACCTTGTGACAAAAATTATGCTTTTTCGGTTAAATAAGTTTTTTGGTAATAGATAGTCAAGCTCAAAATAAATTCTTTGGTGGTTTGTAATTTAACAACAGACCCCCTTCATATTTGTTTAACATAATTAACGGTGAAGTTGATATTATTGTAAATTTAATGAGTTAAGTTAAAAATAAGTGACAATAGATTGATTCACAAAGATGAAGTGTAAATAATACAAATGCTTGATGCGGAAATTTTGGCTTTTACTTTCTATCTTTCATTTGTTATCTTTGCATTATCAAATCTTGAAATCTCTGTATTTTTATTATTCATATAATAAATCGCCAACCCCAGAGATATGTGATAGACTTTTACACGAAGTTTCTTAGATAAATAACCATTTTTGTGTTTGTATTGAATAAATTCATCTGTTCGTTTATTTTATCAATTGCATATAATTCCCTGGTATTTTTTTTAAAGGTATAAGAATTAAGTAAATTTGTGTGTTTTGATATTTGCATTAAGTGCCCTAATCATTAGATAGTTGTATTTTTTTCTAAAATCATATAATATTAGAGGCATAATTTTTAAATTATTGCTTCATTATGAATTCAAATTTTATTAAGAAAAACTTCAAAATATTAATCATAATTTTTCTTTGTTTTTTTTTCGTGCTTGATTTTTTATTTTTTTGATAGCTGTTTAAAGAATCGTAACTAAACTTAGAAAGAAAAATCATATTCGGTCATAATTTTGATGGTCAATACAATATATTCCAAAGCTTATTTTAGAAACCAATAAAATATTTATGATAAACAAATTTTCTACAAAAAAAACGCATACTCGTTACTGATTAAAAAGTCATACGGATAATTTGAGGCACTTTATTGTGTTTTTATATGTGATTATTACTTTCAATTCCATTTTTATACTGTAATTATAAAGAGGAGCTATAATTTTTAGTCGAAAACGTATTGGTTTGTTATCTATAGAAAGTATATTTAAATGAATTATTTAGAAATTTCTTTTACCAGATTCTTAAGCAAAGCTTACCTTATTGTAACAATTACCAAGATAAAAAAGAATTTTATTTTATTATCAGACCCAGTGTAATTATTCTATAAAAATCAAATGTGCAAGCACACAATATATCAAGTTTAAAATCTATTTATAGCATAATATAAGACAATTTTCAATGAATTTAAAAATACTATTTTAATTTTTCATTGCCTAAATCTTTTCGGCTGTGTTTTATATGGGTTTTAGCTAATTAATTTTAATATATATCTAAGCAAACTAGAGTAGCAAAAATAAATACAAATTTAATTCAAATTTTTATAGAATTAGATTTTATATTTCATATATTTTCTGCCCTAGTATTTTTAGTGACTTCTTTTTTATTTTTTTAAGACCTATAAAATTTATTTCAATTCAATTCTAATTTTGCAAGCACTAAGTTTTTGTTTAGCCACACTATCAAAAAATCATAAACTTACAGTGCATAAGTCTTAATGAGTATTATAATTTACTATCGTTGTTTAGATAAATCGAGTGGAACACAAAAAAAAACATTTATAGCCAATTTATAAAACATCGCTTGAAATCACCCCATTTATATGAAGAGATTTATTTTGTTAATAAATATGTTCGAATCAAATGGAATCAAAGAGGTCTTAATATATTCTTATATAAGATTTAACACAGCTTTACTACATATACTCTACAAATAATCTTAGAAAGATATGAATTCTAGGCGTTTATAAAACTGAGTCCGCGATGTTTTGCATGCAAAGAATCAAAAGGTTGGTACCTTTAAAAATAATCATATTAATATCCTATTTAATAATAGGTTTGTAAAAAAATAAACCTATACAATAAAAACACATGCACAGAAAAAGTTGCATCATTTGTGTCGCATTCTCATCCTCTTTAGAAATATTTACACAAAAAAATTGCTGTCTACAAGAATTTTGTTCCGTGTATATCCATATTAGGCTAGAAAATATAAATTTAATATATATGAACCATTCATGATATATGGGGACAAAATATTTGAGGAAAAGAATTTTATTTCTTTTAAAATCAGGAAAAGGTTTTATAGTTTTACCGTCCATCTATTGTTGTTTTTATTAAAAAAAAGTAATCGCTAACTTTTAAGGATGTAATATAGCCAGAGACGATATTCACGTATTTTTTTGATTTTATTACTAAATTTTGAAATATTTTTCTTGAAAAAACAATTTAAACCATAAAAACTCAAAAAAAATTGACTGCAGTCGTTTAAAAAAATATGTATACCCTATAAAATTAATTTTGAAAATAATTTCATAACCTAAATGTGTCAAAGCTAAAAAAGAAATCTTTCATATGAACTTGAAAAAATTTTCTTAATTCAAATAAATCCGAAAATTTAAGTTAAATCAGATAAAAACATATATTAAATATGACTTTAAATTAATAAGATGGCCTACACATGGTGTTCTATAAATTTATCTAGCACAAAAACCAACACAATCAAGTATTAACCTCATAAATCATAACTCTCAGGAAATACGCATGTTTAATTTATGCACATAGATTAAAAATCATATATTTATAAAATATAAAATTAAGTAAAAACTTTAGAAATTTTTTTTTAAAATTGATCTAAGAATAAGCCTGTAATATTTTATGTATGTTTTTAAAATCGAAAAGCACCCAATATTTATCAATCGCAATAATAATTGCTGAAATTATAATTTATATCAATAAAAATTATATATGAAAAATATTATTACACAATTAAATAGTAAAATCCAGAAAACCTTCTTATGAAACATTGGGATTAAAAATTAAATAAAGCGATAAGAGATACTAAATAGATTTGACTGGAATCTCTACAAAAGAATTGACCATTTAAAACTATGTATATTTTTTTGTCTGCAAAAATGTTTTTATAAACATAGAAATAGATAGAATAGCTTATTTTTGCTATATCTATTTAGTTTTAAATTTTTTTGCAGTTCTTATTTTTGTATATCACTAAAAATTCTTTTTAAAATCTTTTGACCCCAGATGTATCATCATTTAATTTATTTTTCACTGAACTTTATAAAAAATACAACTGAATTATGCAAACAAAAATATTTGCGTTGTTATATGATCTGAAAGTATTTAAATTCTTTTCATGCTTAAAAAAATACCAAATAATTTTTGTGGTTTTAAATCTCATAACTCACTATTTAAAACACCAAAATCATTCAGAAAACTTTATATGCCATAATGGGCATCTAACTGCATGAAATCCATTATTTAAGAAATTTTTATTGGTTCTTTTTTTACTAAGTTGATGGCAGAAAATAAAAATACTTTAAATTTATATATAAAATAGTAACTGGGTTTTTAAATATAGCTTTGTTAAAAATTTGAGGCGATCTTTCTCCATAATAATGAAACACAATATATATCATCTAGATCATTTTGCAGGCCAATATAAAAAAATATTTAGAATATTCTGTCATATTATAAAATTTTACAATAAAATCTATGAGAAAATATACGAGTTTTTGTTTTTTCTACGTCAAATTATTAATCTTAAAAAATATAAAAAATGATTAAAAAAAATATATAAAAATCTGGAACAATCGGGCTTAATGCTTGAACGCTTTATAATAAAAAATTTTAATTTTTAAAACGAAATCGAAAATAAACATACAAAATTATAAAAAATCCAGTTAAAACAACCCTGAGTTGTTGTAGAAATTTTTTCAAAATACATGCAATTTTACATAAAGCTCAAAATTCTCATGCAATCACTCTGATTTTCCCTCTTGATTTTTTAAAAACCATTCTAAAAAAATTCATAGCTTTACCCAGAATAGTAACATTTTCATACTATTATATTTTTCTCCATTGATATTTTCACGATTGTAATAAACTGAAATTAAATTGCTATGCTAAATAAATCAAATTTAAATTCTTTAATATTTTATGCCGGATGTATATTAAATAAATTTAAAATAATGGATTAAAGATATTTATATTTCTGCACATTAAAATACTCTTTTAGCAAACTTATCTATGCCGATAACAACTTATAAATGTATGATGCATTCTTTTGGTAACCTTAATAAAATTATCCACATAAAATTGTAATAATATTTTTTTTAAATTTAAAAGTATATCACATTAGCAACAGAAAAATTCATTCGCGCCAAAAATTTTATTGAAAAATGATAGAATACCTCGCACGAAGGATACTATAAAATAAGCACAATCGAATAATTTGAATAAATTGAAATAAAAATTAAAATATCTTTTATGAAAAAAAATTATGGAATAAAAAATAAAAATTTCTCATAAATAAATCAATATTAGTATACGATAACTATATAAAATCATACGATTCTTATATTAAGTATAATTGCTAGGATTTTTCGTGCATGAATCAAAATGCACTGCACAGAAATTAAAATTATTTACATATTTTCTAGATGATTATTATAAAAATTATATCATAAATGTTATAACATCTGTGTTTTCGCTTGTTTTGCACAAAATATCAAGAAAAAAACAATACTATTTACATTTTCAAAGAAAATAAAAAGCTGATAATGAAGAATATAGTTGATTGTTATTTTAAATTCATCAATGACAAATCAAAAAACTCATATTTTTGCTTTAACACAAAACAGTTAGAAAAATATCATAGCCAGTATATTAAAAATCTTACTTAGATATAATTTAAGCATTCGAATCATATAAGTTTTAAATTAATCTTTAAATCTTTGAAAATACTTGTAACATCAAGCTTTAATTATTTAACAATGTACAAAATACTTTATCAATTCGAATCATGTACTATAATGGTAACAAGTATATTTATACTCCTGGGTAATATATGTGCCCTGTCCATTAGAAATCACCATTAAACAAAGAGATAAAATCCACAATGTAATAAAGTTTTTAGAAAAGATCCGAATATAAGGAATCAAGATCTAAAAAAAATGGCTACATATAAAGACCAACTTGCTTTATATTTGCTTATCACTTCTATTATTGTAGTTTTTAATTTGTATTTTGCACTTTTTTTTTGCAAATATGATTTAAATACCCATAAAATCAAACACATAATTTAAATGTTCAAATATACTCATAAATTTATTTATTATAATCTTTCAAAAGAATTGCTTTTTGACGTCGCTTGATAAATCACCTGTATAAAATACACAGATAGTAGTTAGCCGGCATTTTGCCATCTCTTAATAAATTTCAATTTATTATAAATTCATAATTTCGTTTATAGTTGGTTATTATGATTTTACAATCCCTAAAAAGGGGTCAAAAAGCTGCATCAAATGCCTTTTCATCGCTATTAACTGTTTACTTGACAACTCAAATATGAAACTTAGCAATATTTTTAAACAAGAAATACCTTATATTAAAGTTTTTTTAAGTTACACGGAAAAAATCCAATTATTTAGCAAAATCTATTGTTTTCATCCTAAGTTATTCATTTTATAAATGGAAAACTATGTTTTGTTTTTTATTTTTATGAATTGATAAAAGAGAATATAAATAGTATAAATTTTTTTGCTAAATAATGCTTAAAAAACAAAAATGCAAAGCTTCAAATAAATTTATAAAGAAAGATATACTAAAGGACCGGTCTTTTAATAGCATTAAACATCAAAGATCAAATTGTCTAAAATTTTGTTGTAAAAATATTTTTCTTACCTTAACAAGTTTCAAGTGCAATATTAACATAACAGCTAACAAAAAACACAAGTCGCTCATCCTCATTATAATCAGTAAAAAAGGCATGTATACTCAAAAATTAAAAAAAAATTGTCTTTTCCGTGTTTATTTATTTTAAAATTTAGTTATAAATTTTTGTTGAAGTAAAATGTATGAAATATATATCATTTAAAACATTCTTATTAACTATTATTTGGCGGTGATTATACAAATATATAATAAGTCATATTGAAATGAAACTACAATATCGAAGCAGTGTATAATCTATAATAGGTGTTCATAGAGCCAATAATAAATCGTGAATGATATGTTGGTTTCTTTTGGTCTTGCAAACCATCAAACATATAATCCTTAGTAATTAAAAGCAAATAAATAAAGTGTTGTTTACAACTGAACACTTAAAGGTAAATATACTGTATTTTGAATGATCGTATTTAAATTATTTATAATTTTGCAAAATAACTTAATTGATTATTTAATTAATATTTTTTTCATGGCTCTCGATATAGGGATCAAGGAAGGGTTGACAGCAATATTCAGAATAAAATATATTATATAGAACATAACAGAAATCTAGACTAAATTAGATATGTAGGTACATCACAACATATGGTGTTGAACTTAATTAAACACTCAAAGTGATCATTACGAAATTGTAATGTGTATAAATAAATTAAAATTATTTTGAGGTCGATATACGTAAGAATTAATATAGAAATAATTGAACGAAATAATAACGATATTTTTTTATTTCATATATCAATGTTTTCAGTATGTGATATTACTGCCTTGGTTAATAAGCATAATCTGACACACAACAAAAAAAACATTAAATTTTATAAAAATTGTGGGTTTTTAAATCGAATATTAGCCAATAGTTGTCAAAAACTAGCTTTAAACCCCTGATTATAAAATTTATTGTCAAAAACTACACGTTTTATGATAGTAATGCAAGTCTAAGTTCTAAAAGAGATAAATATAAATAATAATATTTTTTCAAATAATAAGAAGCAATATATTATGCTCTAGGTCTTATTACTATTCATCCCAATTCGATTGTATAAAATTTAATAAATTTTTAAATTAAATTACTAGAGTTTGTCACGAACAAATGAAAATTTGATCATGAATAAATTTTATTATGTTTTTTTATATGAGTAAAACTCATTTATCTATGTTTGATTTTAAACAAACACGCCTTGTGTTTCAATTATGTTACATAAATTTTGATCAAAAAAGATGAAAAAATTTTATTCGAAGATTTAAGATATCCTTATTTTTGTGACTAAAAAATAGATTTAATATAAATGTTTAATTTTCTTATATAAATTCTTTTTTTGTTACCATATTACAATTCTGATTGCTTAGTTTATATATTTCTTTGTATATGTATAGGCACTTCTATTATTTTGAATTTAAATGGTAAAATATAGACCGATTCAACAAAAATATTTTTTTATTTCATCATTGAAGGGTTAAGATTATAATATATAATAACCAGATTTAGTATGCTTATGATCTAGCCTCGGATTTTCATCAAATTTTATTTAAATCAAAGATATCAATGGTTACAGAATGATAAAATGCAAGCTTCGATGAAATTAGCGTATGATATTATATCTAAAATTTACAAATCTATTTAATTGATAGTTAATATGATACAAGATTCAATTTTTGTTAAAAACATTGAATAATACTTTAATATCTATATAACAAATAAAAATTATGTTTAATATTATAATTAGATTTAATACTTTATAAAACTATGTTGATACGACAAATTCCGATCATATTTTAGGAATTTTATTGGTAACATACATGACTCATTTAGATTGTATAAAATATTGATCGAACTGAAATTAATCTGAGAGATGTATCTGTCATATATTAAATATTTTTTAGAACAAATTTATTATAAAAAATATTTTTGGTCTTTCGGTTTAGATTGACATTATTAACAATATAATGAGCTTTAGATAATAACGTAACGATCCTACCAGCATATATTTTACCATATAACATGAGAAATAAACTAATAAAACTATAAATTTGGTTCTAGATTTAATTTAACTGATTATTTTATTTATAAATATTTTTATGGTGAATTAACGGAATAAAAAAAACACATGCCCTATATAAGATATAATATACCTAACTATGATTAAAATACAGAAGAATTTGTATGATAAAATAATTATTATAATTATTTTACATTATTGTATCCTAATTATTGTCCATAAATATTATTTATGATCTATTATTAATATTGGATATCATGCTGGGCTATTTTGGGTAAAAAATGATTAAGAAAATACAAATTTATGTCAGACAATCATTGTTACTATAATTTTTCTATTTTCAATCACTAGCACCACAAATTTTCAGTTGCCTACCTTTATTTGTCTTTCATCATAAAATAATATTTTTTAACTCCCTTTATATCACAATTTCACTAACTAGCATAATATTGATAATTAATTTTTGTGTCGAAATATTTGTGCAATTATTTAATCAAGATTTATAATTTTTTCTATTTCCTAAGTTTTTTTTGTTTATTTCTTTCATTTTTTTCTAAAATATTATTTGTAGCTATCATTATTCGCATAATATATTTTACGAACTAAATTTTGTATAATATGAATAATTTTGATGTATAATATTATTTATTAGCTATAGAAATATTCGATTCAATTCCAAATATTTTTTTTACTTATAGATCTATTCTGGTATTATCAGAAAAACTCAATCTTATAATATTTATAAAAGTAAATTTAAGTTAAAAAATTTTAAATATGATTCGATATTTACGAACTATCAGTAACATATATCAACGAACACATTCCGGATATCACGATAATGATTTTGTTTCGATTAACGATAAGAGTTTTGTTTTGTTTTAAAACGATGTTTTAAATATGAAATTAAATAAAACTATCTTGGGATGCGATATGGAAGATAAACCTATGAGGAAAGGTTTTATGTGTTGTCATTTTTATGAGACTAGAATGTTAGAAAATGATGATGAAAAGAAAAGATATACGAAAAGGATGTTAGAATCAAATATTCACAAGGAATGCTCTATTTGTTGTGACATTTTTACCAAATTAGCAGGAAATAATGAAGAACAGAAAGAGTATGAGGGGAGAAAAGTCATTCTAAAAGAAGAAAAAGCAGTAGTTTCACAAAAAGAAAAGCTGTCGAGTGAAACTATTATACCAAATGTAAGTGGCCGAGATTTATGTTGTTTTAAAAAATGTGATACTTGTTTTAACTGTATTGGTCTTTTGGAGAATAAAATATGTAACACCGTAGCAGAAAATTATATAAGCAAAGAGAAGACTACAGATTCTACACAGAATAGTGATATGGAGAAACTGATAAGATTTTTAAAAAGCTACTTTCAAAAAGAAGAAAGACAACAAAATATAAGTGTATTAGGAAATGGGAACAGAACCAATTTTACCTTTTTCATACAGATAATATTGTGTTGCTGTTTAATTTTGAGCAATAGTGCCCGACATGTTCATGGATCGACCCCACGTCACTTACCACGCCATTCCCCGCATAATGGACACAAAGCACATGGAATGGGAAGTCCCAGTGCACATGGTTTAGGCCGATCACATTCACCACATGGTGGGCATAGCCCCCATGCGGGACCAGAGGTAATGTTTGGTCCACGTGGTCAGTCACAACAGATGGCTGCACAGTCAGCAGCTCTAGCAGCAGATGCTGCTGCAATTGATGCGGCTACACAGAGAATTGATCCTACAACAGCATCAAATTTAGCCTTGAGCCAAGAAGAAGCACTTGCAATGGGTATGTCACCAACAGCCGCAGCTGCGTATGCTTCAGCAATGCAGCCTACGAATAGTCATTTTGGGGATCCTAATGCGTATGGAAAAGCCTTAGCTGGTGAAGTTATGGGCGGAGGTGTTACAGGATTCAACATGGGTGGTGCAAACGATCCAAGAGCAGCAGCATCGAATGTATTCCATGATCCATTGGAAGCCGCTTTACACGAAGCAGGGCCTTTTGGTTCACAAAGCGCATTGAGCTCAAATATGTTACAAGCCGATGATCCAACGATACAGCAAAGAATAATGGAGTCTCTTGATACCGTTCATGACGATACTTTGAAAGCAAATCTTGCTAAGAAGCAGCAATTAGAGGCGGAACTAGAGGGAAGAAGAAAGAAGGCGCTTGAAGATATGAATGAGATGATTAAACAAAATGCAAGTGCGGCAGCAGAACGTGATGAAATGGCGGCTAAGATGAAAGCTGCTGCGATTGCTGCAAAAGCACCAAACGGAAATCTCGGTGCGACTATACCTGGAACAAATAAGACTTATGGACAGATGGTAGATGAAGAGCTAGCTGTTGCAGATCATGCGAGTGCACATGCCCGAAATCCAGATTTATATCAACTTGAAAGTGCGGCCGCTAAGACAGGTCTAACTCGACCTACAATGGGCAAAGAAATACTTGACCAAGCTTTAAAAGAAATGATACGTAAAAATCTTGAAGACGCAGCCGCGGCCAAAGCAAGCGAACAAGCAGCCGAAGAGGAAAGACGGGCCGCTACGGAACTTGCAGCCAAACAACTCGAAGCCGAAAAAGCTATGCGTGATGCTGAAAGGCGTGAGGCCGAACGAAGAGCAGCCCAAGAAACAGAAGCTGTTCAATCTGCTGAAGCAAATGATCTATATGCTAAAGCTGCTGCACAAGCACGTGTATCAGAGCTACAGGCAGGTGAAGAAGCTGCTGCACTGGTTCCAAGTATTGGGCGCGTACGTGCTTTGGCTACACAAGCTCAAATGGCAGAAAACTCAAGAATGGCAGCTGAAGAATCAGCAGTTATTGAGGCAGCATCTATGGCAACAGAAGAATCTAAATTCGAAGCTAATCAGAGGAGAGAAAGCATTTCCAGGGATGAGGCGATGGTTGCTGCAATTGGAGAGAAAGCAGCACAAGGAAAAGAGGTTGAGAAATATGCAATGGCAATGCAAGACGCTGCGAACGCCAGAGGAACGGCTGCAGCTATTAGATTGGGTGAAGCTGTTGCTGCTGGTGTGGCATCTAAAGATATGAGTAAAGCAATGGCTGCAGCTAATGAAGTTGCGGCAGCTGTTGGTGAATCCGCTGTAGCAAGAGGGGCTATTGCACGCGGTGCTGAATTAGCCAACGCAATGAATACAGAGGCAGCTTTTGCAGAACAAGCCAGAGCACGTGGTCAAGTTCTTGAAGCAGCTGGCGCAGGTGAAGATGCGATTGCAAGGGCTGCACGTGTTAAAGGAAATATGTTAGCAGCAGCAGCACATACGGAAGAAGTTATGGCTGCAAATTCCGAGCAAGAAAAGATAGCACAAGCCCAAGAAGCAGCAGTTGTGGCAGAACAAGCCGCAAAGGAGGCTGCAGCTGCTGCAGATGCTGCTAATATGGCCTCTGCGCAAAGAGCCGAGGCAGAAATTCTTGAAGCAGCTGCTGCGGCAAACGAGGAAGCAGAAGCTGCTATAGCTGCTGGATTTAATACAGAAGATCCATATAAGATACTTGGCACAATTCCTGATGATGCAGATACTGTAGCTATAACTAACTCGTCCCTTCAATTCCCACTCAAAACGTTTGGTGCGGCAAAAGCCCATAATCAAGCAGAAGCTGGTGCTATCGCGGCACAAAACAAGGTCAAAGATGATATTAGGGGTAAAGTCACTGCAGAGAAATTCGATTCACCTTTAAATGTAATCAAAGGGGAAGGTGGATATTTGAATGTGCCTGAGAATGCAGAAAAAATTGATGTTGACTCGGGTCGTGTTTATTTCACTGAAGCAGCAGTTGCTAAAATGGAAAAAGATGGCGCTGATACATCCAAGATGGAGCATAAGATAAATACGGGAGAACGTGCTGATATGGGTATAGGATTAGGATATTATGTTGAAGACACAAGTGGAATGGAGATAGATCTTCCTTCACCAGGAAATCCAGATCCACCACGAGTAGCCGTTGGAGGTGGAAAGACTCTCGATATAAGTCAAGCTCAAGGAATGGATATCGAAAAAGGTGAATTAAAACTTGAAAAATGGAGTGAGTATGGTAGAAGAGTAAGACCACAAGTAAATACTGAAATCCAGAGCACGGGAAGAGAAAGTGTAGTTGAGGCAGTGATCGATGATGACTGTATTAAACGTGCATTAAGAGAAGCAGATGCCATGTTTAACACAAAGAGTGAAATCATTACAAATCCAAGTGGCGAATCATTTATAAGAGTTACCCCTCCGTATGGTGTATCTGAACAGATTCCATATGATGAAGCAATGTATAATCTTGACAGAATAAAACAATCCTGTAGAGAAAGCCATGGCCAACTTGGTGTTTCTGCTATGCAAGATGGTGATATTAAAACAGCTGCCGAAGAAAAGAAAATAATGAAGACTAAGTCATTGAATATTGTTGAAGGAAGTGGGGAATCTACGGCATCGAATCAAGAGGCTGAATTAAGAAAGATAGGCTTGGAAATGGCAAGTAATCAAGTTGAAACCCATCATATCATCCAGAAAGTGAATGCCTTTGACAAGAAAATGCATGGGGATAAGGCTGAAATTGTTGAAGAAGCCAGAAGAAATCTTGAAGCTGAAACCGGAATATCTGGCGAAAGAATTGCAGGTGATGAAGGTTCCAAAGAGTTACTTGAGGAAGAAATGGAAGCAGCAAAAGAAGAAGCAAGACAAGAAATCACCGGAGGAGAAAGGTCTTCTTTAATAAATGAATCAACCAAGGAAGGACAGAATATGAAACAAATGATTGAAGCAGCTGAAAAAGAAATCAAACAAGCTGGTGAAATAAAAACTATACTTACCAAGGATTCAAGCACGATTTCACAGGAAATGGGGATGAGTCAAGAAGAATATACCAGTATGGTGTCAAAAGTAAGCGTTAAAACCTTCTCATCATTCATAAATTATAGTTCACACACAACGTCAGACGAGTCTCGCGAGGCATTCGAAAAAGCTAAGAATGACTTACATATGATTTTTGGGAACTCTTTCGAAACCTTCGAAAAAATAATTTTCGCTAACATCACTAAACTTTATGGTTTAGGTGATCCCGATGAGCACGTTCTTATTAAGAAAGAAACTTCGCTCGTTCCTAAAATTGTTAGCACTAAAAATATCTTTGATAAGAATGGTGGAAGAAGTACTGTTTCAATACAGAAAATGATGCCTGTTACCAAAGTAATAAGAATACCAATAAGAAGAATCATTCAGAAAGGAAGCAACGGTCCGGGCTCAACTACTATTAATGGAGGCTTAACATCAAATGGCACATCTACGGGTGCAGAACCAGATAATTCTGTAGTTTCGCCAGATTCAGCAAAAAATCGTCGTCCGGGGGGATCATCGCTTCCTGCTGGCGTAAAGATCACCAGAAGTACAAAAGCGAAAAGGGGACCGGATGGATCATTCAACCCAAGTACTCAAACTGTCACAACTCTTCTAAGTGGTCCTGGCGGAATCGGAACCCTTGGAAATAAAATAAAACTGGGTGATAATGCAGCCATCATTGGTCTAAATCGGGAAATAAGCCAAATGGTCGACCTCGGTTCAATGAATAACATCACTGAAGATAAGGGGGACCCCAAAGCCTCAAAATATAATCCTGCAGACACAGCAGCAGCAACCGTTGGAAGTGGAAAGTCAAAAGAGGTAATCGTGAAGCCATTAAGTAGTGAAGAATGCAAATTGCTAGGAAATTGTGAAGGCAAGCAAAAGGATTTGCAAAAACCAAATCCACAAAAAAGAACCTCATCATCAAGTTCATCATCATCTGGAAAAAGAGTTAAAAAATAAATGTTAATTTACATCCAGTTTGGTTTTTATTAATTATACATGTGAATATATAAATTTTTTGCATCATAATTTATATTTATCATAATTCTAAATCGTGTGTAGCTTAAAGATAAAACGTTTATTTCGTAATCCATGACATTAAGCAATTTAATAATCAAAATTTTTATTTACATTCCAATTATAAAATATAAAACAAAAGTATTATTATTCTTCTGTTCTAATAAAACAATTTTTAAAATATATATTTGTTATTGCAATAGCCAGACTAAAAAAAAATATAAATTCAAATGAAACTTATTGTCTGGTTCTAAGCTTTCCACCCAAATTTCCGTAAATCTGTTTAGATCATAATAGTATAAATTTTAATCATTCATTTATTTAGTAAAAACTTCAATCAGAACAGATGAATATAAACCTAATAAAATGGTTTCATACATAGCAAGAAGTGTTTCTGCTGCTTATTTTGTGTTGATTATATTAAATGGTATATATAGCTACCCTCCATGCTAAGATAGGATAGTTCTTGAAAAATTTTGGCTTTAAGGTTATATCTGCATTTTAATTTACTATTAATAAAAAAAATATTTATAATTTTTTATCTAGCCCTTCAACATCCACAGTAGAATCCAGAATATGTGATTCTATATCGAATTTCGAAGCATTCAAATTTCACTTTTTACTGGTATTTCTAAATATACAATGCTATATCAAGCATTGCAGATTCACTATACCTTGTTAATATTTAATCAGCCATATTTTTTTATTCAATAATACTTCCGGTTGTATAAAAATTCTAATTTCTATAGATCGATAAAAGTATAAATTTGAAAATGTAGTATTTTTAGTCGTAGCGTTTTAAACCTTTTACATTAAAAATTGGATTTGTATTTTATAATATATATCTAAAGATTTCTAATATAAATCGAGCTTACACATTTAAAAAAACGAAAAAATAATACTTAAATACAGCGAAATATCACGTATGGCTTTAACATTATTCAAAAAACTGTTTCAAAAATCCTTTATTTATGTTCGATCAAAAGTATTTTATAGACATATCGCATAAATAGTAAATAACATGATATACTACTTTTATGAAAGTAATTATGGTAAACTTACTATTGATAAAACAAAATATGATACGTTAAAAATATATTATTTAGAATGATTCTTATAATACCATTTCATTATGGTTTTTCTTTATTTTAGTTGAAAAATCCTAAAAATGGTAATTTCTTGTTTTTTTACTGAACTTATCTGGACAAAAATATATCGTTGCTAAAATTTAGTCATTAAATAATCTTAATTATCTAAAATGTAGATGTAATATAATAAAAATTGATTTCGCAAATTTTATGAAAAAAATACAAATAAATTTTTATTATCATTGCCTGAATATATTATGATTCGATGTAAAATATTGAAAAAATATAGAAACTGAGCTTAAAATATTTGAGATGCAGTTATAGATATTTTTTCTTATTCCTTTAATTCAAAAATATTAAAAAATATACTTGACAACAGGAAATGCAAGGATAAAATGTCACCCCAAAAAAAAAATAAAATCTAGAGAATCTTTAAAAATTCAGAAAAAAAAATTTTTGGCAAAAATGATGTGAAATAATATTAACCCAGTGACAAAACACCAAATTATTGTGATGATAAATGCATACAGCACGATCGCATGTGAATTTTAAAGAATAATTTTTATCTAAAAGATAAAATGTGCGTAAGAATATTTTTAAATATAGTTTAAAACTGAATTTTTTCGTTTTCTGTTTATTTTATGATTGATATTTTTGATGCTACTATACTTTAATCCGTGATACAATATTAATTCAAGAAAGAAATCTTACAAGTCAATGATCGTAAATAAATTTTAGAAAACAACTAGATAAAACAGTTTCGATTGATTAACATATTAATTCGTTTTACGCATAAAACTAGTTTAAAATACAAAATTACATGGGGATATTTCTTTTTGTGGGTGATATGCCATACGTACCCATATCATAGTACTCTTTGTTTAAAGTCAGCATTCAGGTGAAATATATTATTGCTAATAATTTAGTCAAGTACTGTCAAGAATTTATAAAAATAACTGAATAAAACACAAAAAATAAACGTTAAAATTTATATATAAACTCCAGACATCATTACAAATCATAACTTTTTAGTATTCTCAATTATAAATTATTTGAAATTTTAAATTCATTTTTCTGTTTATTATTCATTTTTGTGCTTATTAATGGAAACATATTAATAGAAAATTTTTTCAAAGATATTAAAACTATTACTAGCTTGGTTCATGTAATTTTATATGAAGTCAAAATTTTATATATTATTTTATATTATCTGTTAATATTTGTGCAATTGTTTTAGCATCTTTATAAATTGAACTCTTTATTAATAGATTAACATTCATATTTGGATTTTATACACTTTTGCTGATTTTCTTATTATTTTATACTTATTTTTAAAATATTTAAAACAGTACGAGATATAAATTTTATTGATTTATTTGGGATTATAAGTAATATTCAATGGGGAAAAAAGAAAATCAATATATAATTAATGATTCACATACCATCTAATAGTGTAAACGTGTTTGACAAATTCTATCACATTTACTTATATCCATAAATATTTTAACTTTGCAGAAATAGTGTTTATTTGTCCATGAATACATCATTTTGTGTGAAATATACATATAGATTCAAAAAAACGTGTCTAACTCTAGTTATAAAAATTTATCACTTGCTAAATTGGCTTGAGTATTAGATGGTCGTCATCTGGCAATTTAAATTTATTAATTTATTTTTTTTATTTTATTCTATTAGTTTTGACAAACATATAAAATGTTTTTCACTTATTTTAAGAATTTTATTGATATCTAAATATATTTAGTAGAAAAACTTATGATATAATGTATTTAAAAAAACAATTTTATTAAGAAAACATATTTAATAAAGATTTGAAAGTTTCATACTTATAACTTAATTTCATTTGTTTAAGTGAGTTTTATATTGCATTTTTAAGGTGCAATTAAACATATTAATTCAAATTATGCAGTGAATTTATCCAATATTTTTTATTGATGGTTTATATATTCTTGTGACGTTCTAAATAAAAAAAAGATTGATATAAAGCATTTTAAGATTAAACCTGGTATATATATAATAGAATAAAAAAACCTTTACGAGGCCCATTAAAGTTTTGATTTCCTAATACTAATCTCAAACCCTTTTAGTATTTCTTAAAAAAGTAAAAACGAACACATTCGCCAATAAAAACAATTTTTCTATCTTTTTTACAGGATTTATCAGATTTTTTTCGTCATAAATATAGTTATAATCTGCTACTTTATGTAAAATTTTTTTAATGTGTAGTTTTTCCGAGTAAATTTTTTTTGGGTGAAATAAGGAGCCATAAATTTTACTTAAATTTTCAATGTAATCATGCTATTTCATATAAAAGGAATGCCTAAAAATGAACATATCGAAGATTTTCCCTGTTTCATAAATATATAATGAACAATTTTAAAATTAAATAATATTTACATATTCATGGATGCATTAGAAAATAATAATTTACAATGCCATTTATTTTTTATAAAATATTTTGATGATTTCAAACGAAACATCAATTCTGCTATAATTTATGTTTTAAGGAATTACAGATGAATTTGTGATATTATTTAGATGAAAATTACAATCTTTAATTCTAAATTTAATAGGCTAGTTTCCTATGCTTAAAAATATAACAATAACCTTTATTTATTTCGCTTTGTTTGGTAACAATAAAAATAATTATATTTGTTGTTTTACTGCGAATATAACATGCACAATTGAATTTTATGAATGAATTAAAAAAATAATTACATCATATGTAATAAAATGGGATTGTGTGTGGTGGCTACAAATTTTACAAGTGATAATTGAAGAATCAAACGAAGTCGAGGCATATGATCAAGTTTTAGATTTGGAAAGATTTTTGGATTGAAAAGTCTTGAGTAAAAAAAGGCGTGTTGATGAAGATTTAGCACACAAAGAGATGGTAAAATTATTGATGAAGTTTGATCCAAGGATTGTACAACTCAATGTGCTTGACAAAATATAAACGGCTAGACAAAATATAAACGACTGAACAAAAATTAACACATAAATGAAATTCTTGCCGATGACATAAAAATTAATAAACATATACAAACATCTATATTGTTATAAATATATACATATAAACTAAAATTGGTGCAGCAAATTCATATAAATCATTCATGCTTATATTTGGCATCCTATAATCGGAATTAATTGCCATTTAAAATTTGAAATTGCATATATGCAAATGCGTATTTGAATTCTGATTGGCATTTTAAATTTTTTCAATCAAATTCACGAACTCACTATTATTTTAAAATTATAGCATTCTTGATTAAACCACTATTCTATAACCTTCATAATCCTAAATTTTAAATATAAAACTAAATTCTATTTTTTAGGATTTCATTTATAAAAACACAGAAAATGAAAATATAGATTTAGCAGGTAGTCTTTTTTCAAATGATATATTTACGCATTTCGATTTTAGATTATAAATATGATATTCCCGATAAGTTTTAATTATTAGATTCTCGATAAATGCTGCAGTGTTATTAAGATTTATATAAAATTGTTTATAAATTTCAAGTGATTTTCTATTTTAAAAATTGAAATAATTTTTGTGATGCACTCGTGATCATGCCATTATGCATACAATGTATATGGGGGAAAAAGAACTATAAATCCTTAACCATACACAAATATCATTTGGAAATAAAATTGTGATCATAATAACAATAAATATATTTATACATTAATATGGATTTAAATTACATTAAAAATAAGCAGTAATTTTATAAACGAGTAATTTGAATTGAATGCTATAATTCATTTAAAATATTCAAGGATAATATATGATTAAAAAACAAATTATATTTCATAAAATAGATTATTTGTTAAAGAGAAATAATATAAAATAATAATAATTCATATCTCATACCATAAATATTTTTCAAAAACAAATAATAATAAGATTTTGATACAATAAATTATGATTAAAAAAATTATGATTAAAAAAATTCAAATATTTACCCATAAATAATATATAAGGATAAATCAATTTTTATTATTTTTAATTTCAATAATATAATAAAAAATTCTTTTAATTCATAGATAAGGATTATGGCTTTCAAATATACTTTAAACAGCATTTATATTTCTAGATTTCACATTACAGTTAGAGAACTAAATAGATATAAGATGTGTTCTTGAGCAATAAAAAAATTAAAATACAGAAGCTTTAATTCTGTCAAAAAAACAACACTTCTTTATATCGAATTAAAATTCATATAATCATTTAATCTATTACTATTTATTGGGAACTATTTTACTTTCTAATTAACGTATTAGGAAAATAGAAAATCTAAATAAAAAGAAGCTTTTTTTATATAATTGTTTTGTCGTATTATTTTGAATGTTGATATATAACCTTTAATATAATATCATTGAAATTATGAATATCTCGAAATATAGTCAATCTAATTCAGAAATAAATATTGCACCAACATAATTACAAACCATGAATTTTTAGTTTGATTTTTGTGTATCAGTATATTAACAAAACAATTATCTATGATATAGGTTTAAGTACATCAAAAAGAATATCTTAAATCCCGCATAAATAGTTAACTAACTGGATTTCAGTATTGAATAAATTCTCACAAATAAAATAATTAATAACCACTACAATTGGAAAATCAAGCGAAGTGTTTAGGATGCCTTCTCCGGTTTTTTAATATATAAATAAATATATAGTCAGTTTATTGCGAAATATACAAAAGAAGCACACACAAACAAGTAAAATACAAGGTAATACACATACCAGTCATGTGTTTACGTAAGCTCCGTTTCACTGGTCATTGAAACTTTCCATGACGTTATTTCTTATCGAAGTTCCAAACTCAGTTACATTTTTTACTTCAAAAGGCAAAACACAAAAGAGAGTATGATTTCAAATCGAATGGGTGATATCTCGAAAGATGTGTATTATCAAGAAAGAAAGTTGATTCACTCGGATCAGTCAATATCCAATATAGTTATTACAAGAAAAAGAAAGTTTACATCCGCAAATCGATGGATATTCAATCTAATTGATAATCTTAATATGATAAAGAATCGTGGAATTCATAGCAGTTATAAATACTTTGAGTATGTGACGGAGATAATGTGTGGATCTAAACGCAATGTGGAATCAAGTAATTTTTGGGATAAGGCTTTAAAAAATCATTTCATGGGCTCAACAGAAATCGTAATATTTATACTTACATTGTATATGTTTAATTTAAATTTGGAATATGGTTGCATAGTTTCAAATATTATACTTTGTGAATTTATTAGGAGATCTGATATTTATAATTTAATTTTCGATGGATTTTCTAGATTCTGCTATTTCACAAGAAGAAGATTTTGTAGTTTTAATTCCATGGTAAACGAAGAAATCATCGATTGTAAAAATGTTTACACTAAGATTTGGTATTCTTTAATTTGGTTTGTGTTTGAAACGAGACTTATATTGAGCCATTCTATATTAGCAATAAATTACCAAGAGATTTACTTTTATAAAAATAATAAAAGAAATCCATTTTGCTTAAACATCGGACTTATGGCGGTATTAATGCTATCTACCACATGGTGTACACAATCCATAGGTCAAAACAATTATCAATTGAGTGCTACCGTAAATCACGACGATCATGCTGGAAATAACCACGCCGATATTCGTTCAAATTCTGTTCATGGTGTATATCCAGGTGAAGGTCATGAAGCAGAAACTGGTGGTGGGGCAAACTTCCATGCACACGAGCAAGAATACGGACCAGCCCATGAGCTACATGGTGAGTTCAATGATGGACACACGCGTATGGAACATCAGATGATGTATCATATGGGTGGTCCAGGTCATGGCGGAGCGCATTCGGGAATGGGTAGTGGACAGTTGCATGACAATGCTATGTGGGATGCCAATGGACATCATGGAGCACTTGGTGTCTGGAATGATGGCTATGGTGGTGAAGATCATGGTGGTCATAGTGCGGATGGATGGTTGTATGGAGAAGGAAGTGGTGCTGCGATGGGAGGCGTTCATGGTGATGGCTATTTTTTTGGGCATGGTGGTGTTCATGGTGGAGCAGGCGCATTCGGCGGAGTTGCTGGGCCAGGTGGTTATGGTGCTGGGGGTTACGGAGCCGGTGGATATGGTGCTGGTGGACATGCTTGGGGTGTTGGGAATCTTGCGGCAGGTGAAGCTGCTGCACATGGTCGTGACATGTTCGGACACGGATATGGTGGTCTATATGGTGGAGGTCTTGAGCATAATGGAGCTTTAGGTGGGCATGGGCTATTGAGTGCAACAGGCGATGAGCTGGCTTTTGGGGGCGCAATGCACGGTCTTGCTGCAAGTTTTGGTAGAGCTGGATTAGCAGGTGATGCTGGTATAGGCGCGAACGTAGTTAATTTCTATGAAGACGAAGGTCTTGTAGATCCAGTCACAGGAACATTTAGAGGTGGACATGCACATGGGCAGACATTTGGGCATCATGCAAGACAACATGCAAAAGGTATGGAAATAGCTAGAAATATGGCAAATGGAAATGTGTTTCGACATGCTGTAGCAATTGAAGGCGATGAAGGTGCATTGGCAGATGCAGCATTCGGACATCAACACATGCATTATGGTCAAAGTGGTATTTTACCAACAATGGCTCATCGACATAATGCCATGATTGGTGCTGTAGAAGGGCACTCAACTGGATTTGATGGCTTGAGTGCTCGTGATCGACATGATGTAACTATGGCCCAGCATGTAGCAATGGAAAAAAAGGCTTTGAGTGGTGACATCGAGGCTATGCAACATATAGTAAATTTCAAGAGAATAAGTGCTGAGGGTAAAGCGAGTTTAATGGATAGGCAGGGATTTGCTTATGCTAGAAATGCACAACTTGATGCTATGGTCGGAAATTACGGTGGCGCAGAAGAAAAAATGAAGAGAAGTGTCCTGGCCCATATTGATGCATCACAACAACGAGTCGATCAAGCAGCTAATTGGCATATGCAAGCTGCCAGAGATGCTATGTTACATGGTGATATGATTGCAGCAGCTGGATTTGAAGCGGCTGGACAGTGTATGGCAGCTCGAGGCAGACAGACTGCGGCTGCATATGCCTCCAGTATAGGTGCCCTCGACCATCATTTCGACCAAACAAGTTTTATTGGAAGCGAAGAACATGCAGCCATGGCACGTGCAAAAGCATTAGAGGCAGAAAAAATGCGTGCAAAAGCTCTTATTCTCCAATCAGCAGGAAGTGAAAATCTTATGAATGCCATACATGCAGCAGCGGCTGTAGAAGATGCTGAAGGTAGGGCGGAAGGTGAGTTTGGAAAGAAATTGAACAAGATAAGTGCAAATAAACAAGTTCAAACACAGATGACAGCTTTAGAAAATGTAGGAGCAGCAGGAATCAAGGAAGCGATAGCGACACAAGATAATTTGAGAATGATTGAGACAGGTAATGCAACACTTAATAAAGCTGTTGCTGAGACAATAGAAGACATGGCACTAAAAAATGAGAGTAGTGCACACAAAAGAGCGAATGCTGAAGCAGGAAATGTTCTTGCCGCGGTTTCTACATCGAAAATGCTTGACGCACTTGCTATTAACGAAATGGTTTCTGCTGAATTTAAGCCGCCACCAATCAAGGAAGCTCTTATTGTTGCGAATGCAGAAGAAATAGCAGCTTCACTTATCGAGAAGGAGGCACAAAAGATTAAAATTCAGCAAGAACAAGCATTTGCAGAACAATTGATGATGGAGCAAAAGAAACAAGCGAGTAATGATGTTCTTGGGATAGTTGAAACTATAGCAGAATCTGCAGAAAGAATAGAAATTGAAAATAGCAGCTTGAGATTTCCATTAAAAGTATTCGATTCTAAGATTGCGAAAAATTTAGTTGAGAAAGAGGCGCTTGAAGCACAGAATAGACTGAGAGATGATCTTAGAGGGAAAATTACAAGACGTAAGTTCGACTCTGCATTGAATGTTATAAAAACAGAAAAGGGGTATTTCAATGTACCAGAATCTGGAGAGAGAATTGAAATACAAGAAGGTCTAGCCTATTTCAATGAGAGTGCTAAAGCCAAGATGGTAAAGAATGGTATCGATATTAAATATCTAGCACATAAAATAAACACGGGTGAAAGAAGTGACATAGCAGCAGGTATGGGATACTACGCTGTTGATGTATCGGGAATGAATATTGATTTTGCGACACCTCTTGCTCAACACCCTGTCAACATGGCATATAAAGAAGATAAGTTTATTGATTTAAGTGAAGCTGAAGGTGTTGATATATCAAAAGGAGCTGTGATCCTTATTCCATGGGGTGAATATTTAAGACGACTAAGACCAAGAGTCAATCTGGCAATTATAAAAGAATTTCCAAGTAAAGAGACTATTCGTAAAGCAAAGAAAATAAATGCTGTCAGAGATGAGGCACAAGAAATTATGAATGAAGATAGGAAGATGGTTGAAGAAATATCGACTGTAAAAAAGAAAATTATAGTAAACCCAGATGGAAAAGTTTATGTCCAGCTCAAACCAGCATATGGTGTAGCCGAACAGATTAGACTTGACGAAACAAAGAAAATAATTCCAAGTACATTTATCAAACCAAGATCAAAGATCAGGTTCGGACAAAACGGTATTGAAGAAATCACTGGTGAAGGAGATACTAAGAAGTATGTTGAGGGTGGTAGTGTCAGTGAACTTGGTGTTAATGGTGGAATGAAAGTGATCGTAGACGCAGAAACGCGATTCTTGATAAATACAAGAAATGCTTTCACCAATGAAGTAGTAAAAGAAAAAGAAGATCTTGTCAAGGAAATTTCAATCCCTGTATTTGGCGGCGTGGATTGGAAGAAAATAGCAGATGTTGCACAGGATGATTCTATGTTAAAAATTTCTAAAGACGGTGAAACAGCATTTGAAAAATCAAAGAAAATCGTAAAAATCAAGAAAAATATTGAGATTGTAAATAATTTGAAAAGGGAATACCATTACGAAGAAGGAATGACCTCTAGCAACAAATGGGAGTTCGAGATACGGATAGAAAGGTATATCAGATCTTCAGGAAGTATCAAACTTAAGTCGGATGTTGAAATTGTGAAAATCATTGAAAAATATATTCACATGTCTTTTTCTGATATGAGGGAATTCCGGTTTGAACTTGGGTTTAATAACTTACAGGAAAACAGACACGAGTTTATCAGAAGATTTAGACAAAACGGCCTTGAATGGCTCGAGTGGAAAAATAGAATCCGAAAATCACTGAAAAATAATCTTAAAGCAGAAATTGAAAGGGGATTGAAAAACAATCATAAAGATAAAAAAAATCTGCCTAACCTAAATACAATATCTGATATGGTCGATAAGATAAACGATGAGGCACTGAATAGGATACGCGATTTTTTCATTCTAAGTCAAAAAGCACCAGATGACATAAAGACAAAAGTAAGAGTACAGAAAGAAGAAACAGAGGTAGAGCTTAAAATGATTTTCGGTAAATTAGGTCCAATAGTGCAACAAATGATAAATGATGAACTTGTAAGAATAGAAAGCAGAGAAACTACATTAGGTGGAACTCTTGTCGCTTCAGGAATCAGGGTATATCTTCCGGTAAGAACCACTACGGAATCAAGAATACCTCTAGGTGGAAAAGGATTTATTCGAAAAGAAAAAACCATGGCAATTATGCGGCCATTCGATCTCAACCTCAAGAAAAGAATACGTGTAGTCGATAAAGAAGGAAAGAAAGAGAGTGAAATTATTCTTGCTGATATGCCAGAATCAAATGACATTAGAATTCCTAACAGAAACGATATAACAGTGGGTGATATTACAAGGGTAGGATTTGGCAGTAATCGTTCCCCAAAGGATCCTAATTCTACACAAGAAAGACTCGTTATTTCTAATGAAAATGAAGTGAACTTTCCTGGTGTACCGCCTAAATTTGAAAGAGGAAGTATTGTATTTAACCATGATGTAGGAAATTTAAACAGAGTGAAGGAATTGTTAAAAACACCAAAGACAAATACTTCAAAAAATGCAGTTGAGGAAAATACAGGAACTAAAACACAGCCTGAAAACATTGCTGGTGATAAGAAAAAAGATGCGATTTTTGTAAAAGCTCCACCTGGAAGCCCTGAAATATGTCCTACCCCAGAAAAAGAAAAAAAAGAATTGCATCTTGGAAGATTGCGTGGTAATTGATATAAAAAACATATTCTTTTATTTTTATTAAATTTATAATACGCTGAGTCATAAAAAATAATTTAATAAAAAAATAAATTATTTTATAAATTGTAAAGTATTATATTAGACATACAGTTTTTATTTAAAAATATGTTTTACGTGGTAAAATAACAAATTTTTTTATACTTCGGCGAATTACTATATAAGATTGGAGTTTAGGAAACTTTTTCAAATTCTGACATAAAAAATTTAAACTAAGTTTTAGAATCGACCAGATTAAATATAAAAAATCTATAATACAATACACCATCAATAAGAGTAATTACAAATTTTAAGGCTTGCGATAAATATAAACTAAATTTGTGCTGGCTACATAAACATTTTTTTATTAATTATAATAATTAAGTAAGTGTAAAGTTGCAGAAAATAAAACTTGAATTTTAAAAAATTTTTGAAACAAAATCAATTGCATGAATTCTCACTCAATGCTTTGTAAATCGGATTACGCTGTAAAATAACAAAAAAAAATTTTTAATCTATTTATTTAAGAATATTCAAATACTCACAAGCAAAAAGCCAGTAATATTTAAAAAACTCTAAATTTATTTAAAAGTCTATTTAAAATTTTAAGTTCCACAAAATAATATTTTACCAATCGAAACCAATCAATAAAACAAGGCTGATTTCATAAATACACATAAAATTTAGCAAAACAACCGCAAGAAATGATAATACATTTATCCTAGTATTAATCTGTTTTTCAGTGTTTTTAGAATGAATATTTTATGATAAAATTAATATAAAATAATTGATGAAAAAATAAATGGGACGAAAATTTGACAATAAATAAAATTGCTCCAATTATTCAAATTCTACAAACTAGAATTTATTGAAATACTTCTGCATGAATATAAAAAAACCTTTTGAGTAAAATTAATCAACTTGATGCATCATATGATGGGGCGGTGTGTTCACATTATAACTATAGTCGTATATTAATCAGCTAAGAAAATCAACTGAAGCTGGAAAATACAAAAAAAAAGATATAATGAAAAAAACTTAGGTTAATAGGTCTTGAGAGAAATAAATACAGCCAAGGTGATTGTGATATGGTTTGAAAATAGTATGGTGTCATCTAATTTTTTTTGTAAATACAAATTTAAATAGCTAAAACTTTAGGTAATCCATAAATTTGTTGTACAATGTTTATTGAGCGAGAAAATTCTAGTGGATAAATTTAATTTTAAAATAAAATATATTATTTTCTAAAGTTAATGAAAAGAACGGATATAACTGTTTAAATATGTACATTATGACGCATGATCGTAATTCAAACAATTTTATGCTGTTGTTTGATTGAATAAGCCATGATAGACGACCATTTCATCCAGGACAATTTACCTACCTCAGTGGCAAAATTTGCATTTACTAACTATGATTAGATCAGAACCTTATAAATCAGTTTAAACAAATCAATTTAAAATAATATCACATTCATATTGTGAAAGCTAAAAAACGGATTTTTGAAGTCTTTTCATTTCTAGAATTGATACACTGTTTCATAAAAAAAATAAAAAAATCATAAAAAAATCTAAGAATTATTTCCCAGTAAAAAAGAAAAAATAAATTATATTGCTGCATTTTTATAAGATTACAGAACTAGCAATTCATATATTAGAACGAAACGGATATAGGCCGTTATCAATAAAGATTACATATTAAAACAGCACTAATTGAAGGAAACCAATATATTTTTAATTTATATACAACATATATTGATTATTTTTGGAGAATTTGGATTTTATACCAAGAATGCATATAATAACACTAATATTAGGAGATTTTGATTTTTTATTTGCATATTGAAACGTTTTATTCTTTTTTCAAAATTTACTATTCACTACGAAAGCCCATATTAAAAAAGACATATATTAGAAGATTATGACTTTTTTACTTACATTAAGCAATAAAATAAGTTTCTTTTGGAGAATAAAAAAATTTTAAGTTAAAAACCTGTATAAATAAAATATTTTAGCCAGCATATTTAAAACACAAAAGATCTTTTCGTGTTGTAAAATTTCTAAATAATAATTCTATTTTTCAAAAAACAATTCATGCTCTGTTTTTCATATATAATGCATATACTCCTTTAAATACTATATCTTTTGTAATTTAATTACATGTAAATTTCTATAGATTAAAAACTTATCGTGCTTGATCGTAAAATAGCTTGTGGACATAACGCAGTATTGGTTCTATTAAAATGATCTATATTTAGAGATAGATATGAATGACTAGAAATACAATACGAAAAGTAAATATAAGCTATATATATTTTAAATCTAAAATTTTATGGAAAATATTGTTTGTTCTGGTACAATGCATATAATAAAAAAATATTCTCTATAATAATCGTTCGATGTTAAAAATTAATTAATAATAATGAAACATAAAATACGCTTTTTTAAAGTTATATAAAATATTAAATTAACAGACACATAAATTTTATTGTAAATATATAATTAGTGTGAGAGTTGTGGTTGTGTTATCTCGCCAGGAATAAAAATAATTAATTTAATATGAATAATTACAATATTATGAATAATACACCGGAGGAAGAATGATAAATACGATGTTTTAAAACTTACAAATATAATTATAATATATGGTTCCGGTGCATCAAGCATAATAAAATTAATTCCATAAATAAAAGAATGCTTCTTGATTAATGTTCTCACGAAAAATTAGAAAATATATGCTATAAGATAAAAAAGAAACCAACGCGTTGGTCCTGTCCACAGTAATATATAGTTTGATATTGTCTAATAAAATAATAGATGAATAATAAATTTCGAATATATTTTATGCAATCAGAGGGTGAGTATTTTAGATCTAATCACAGACATTATAAATAATTTTTATGGAATGATCAATATTTATGGCCGAAACTGTATCATAAAAAAAATAATTCATAACATACTTTTTAAAGAAGAAATTCGCAAGTTATAAATATTTTTTGACAATAATCCACATTTTTACCATGCTATATAATAAGTATTTGTATCTTATCTACTGCCTCTATTATGTAAATTACTAATAATTCAAATAATAAGAACAAAGAAAGTCCGTCTGAGTTGTAAATTTTTTCTAGTACATTTCGACATCTGAAATTGGGCACTGACTTTAAATTTTCTATAAATAGAAATTTCTTTTACAGCTTAATAAAAGAAGGTGTGAAGTAATTTATGTATAAATAATAGAGCTAAAGTCATAACTTTCTTTTTTCCAGAGACCTGAAAACCAGTAAAATAAAAAAAAAATTTATAAATGTGCATATTTTATTCCTTCTATTTTTAATTATTTTATTTTATACACTACATGAATTTCCATACTAAATAAAACTAAATCAAATTAAATTAAAAAATTATCTTTTTATTTAAGGGTTAATTTTGGAATTGCATTTTTATTTTTTTAAAATGCTATACTTGATTGATTTTCTGTGGGACTATAATATCTGTACTCTTGGCTATATATTCTTTAATTAATATTCTTAGATACCTTTTCTTCCTTCAAAACCTATTAGAACATCAAATTTTTATATATTAATTTTATATTGTTAAGTCCTATTTTGTATATCTACCATTTATGTATTTTAAAAAATTTGAGTTTCAATTTAAACTCAGTATTTGCCAGTATTATACCAGAGTAAGGTAATTATCTTACCTACACAAGTAAATTATGGTTAATATAAATTCTAAATTCAAAAAATTTATTAATGGAACATATTGAAATTCTAATAGTAAAATAAAAACCTTAATACAATATAATTAAATATGAAAATTTCGACATTAATATTTATATTGGTGCATATTCATCTTTAAAAAAAATTTATGTTTATTTTTGAACAAATTCAAACAGTAAATATCCTAAAGATATTATATAACATTGCTCATTTATGTATTTATACTATAAAATGAATCACTTAAAAAAATCTCGTGCGTAAATTATATTTATTCATCATAAGCAGCGACTAATAATTTGAAAATACGTTTACAAGATATTTTTTATAGCAAATCACAACGTTAGCACTTCACTTTATGCGCGAAAATCAATTACTAAGATTTGATTTGAGACAAGAAATTAGATTTCATAAAATAAAGATTTCTTGTGCATATAAATGGATTGTAGTTTATATTTTCAATGCACAAAAAATACAGGCAAGTTTTAATTTGAAATATACCAGAATAGAAATTTAAAATACATAGAGCCAAATTTATTTATATTATATCAGGTGTACCTAAAAACCATATACATACATAAAATTTACGAAGAATAATCCATAATAGCCACAAAGTAAGATTATATGGTTTTTTATTGCTTCATTTTTATAATCATCACTTTGTTCGCATAAAATAGTTTACTGTCCATCACCTTAATCTGATTCAAACATATTGACGTATAATGCTATTTTATCTTTATAAAATTAGGTTTTTATTTTCATATTATATGAAAAAATCATGTTTTTAAATCTTTACATTTTTACAATATTGTTCTTCGATTCCAACACCGATTGATATAAAAAAGCATGTAAATTCTTCTTTGTCTTTTTTAGGTTTGTCAAAACTTAGGTATATTTATTTTATCTCTTTATTGCAAGTTAGATAGAAATATATAGCAAGCAATTTAGTTCACGTCAATTTTTATGTAATTGAAGTTTTCTGTATTTAAATAAAGAATAACCATCCATAGATAATTTTTATCAACATTAAAGTAAGATTTTTTTGGTATAACTTTTGTAAAATTAAGTTTTTAGAACTTTCATTAGAATTTTAAAATATTTTTCAAGCAATAAATAGCAATTTTTTAAATATGCTTTTTTATTATATAAATGTTAGTGTAAAAAGAATTAAACGTAAAATTTTATTTTTTTAATGCTATTTTTAAAAGATAATTTAATCTTTATACGCATCTGAAACCTAAATGTATTTACATAAACGGACATAGAACACTTTGTGATATCTTTTCACAAGATTAGTCCTGAAATTCATATCATACACAAAATATTCACATTATCCTCTATATTTTTTTTCAAATTGATTTCAATTTATAAATTTTTTTGTAATTTACATTGCAAAATTTATTGGCGTATTACTTTATGCCGCATTTTTTAATAATTTCATTTGTTTCGTTGAAAATCTTGCATATAATGGCCCATACATAAAAAAAAATTAATTTTAAGAATCAGTTGCTGAAAATACAGTGTAAAATTTTGTGTAACATCGCTAGGGTTTTTTTCATATTCAAAATTATTTTACTTTTTATTATAAATTAATACAATTTTAATGAGCGTAAAAAAATCATTTCCTTTTCTTGCGTATTGGTAATTTACACAATAATAATTTTTTTTAATTTCATTATATCATTTTCCAAAAATAATTTGTTATTAAAGACCAAAAAAACGAGCGTGATATTTTGCTAAATAATATATAGATAAACTTGATTCAATCACATTATAGACAAATATATTATATTTAAAACATAAAATAGACTAAGTTCTATGATTTTAACTATACACCTAATCCATATTCAGAAAAATACAATTATATACTCTCAATAGTTTTTATCTGTTAAAATAAAAAGTCCAGATTCCACACAGAGATGTCCAAATACTGCACTAATCACCCCTTTTACTAAAGATAGCATTTAAACAAAAACGAGTTAAAAAACTATTAAAGTGTAAAAGTATAGCCAATAAATTAATAAATGTCTAGATTTTTTTCATATATATGTTATTAGTCATATATCTAAGAATCTTAGTGAAAAGGTTTTTTATTTTAAATGCCCAAAATATACTTTTAATTTAATAATTTTAATGATCTATTTTATGATCAACTAAAATGATGACTTTGAATTTCATTAACCCTTAGAACTACACCTTTACGCGAAATAATAACGTTTACAGTAGATCTATAAGCCTATAAATTGTCATTTCGAAGATAGTTATATGATTTCCCCACATTGCTAACCAAACATATAGAAAAGATAAAACTTTAATTTTGTATTTAAAACATAAAATTATTCTGTGACTTTTTCTAAACGATTTAATTGTGCGGAAAATACCCTTTCTCAACAAACACTAGTTTTCAAAATACAAAAACTTGCCATTAACAATTACATGAAAGTTTTTTAGGCGATTCGCTTCGAGCATTGAAACGCCTTGAAGCAATTGCAATGTATTAAAACATCGAAAGCAATCTAGAAAAAAATAATTAGCTGAAACCTTAAAAAACTGCAGGTTGTAGAATAATTAGACACTTATTCTGATACTTAACTAGCTCTAAAATGCATATATAACTACAAAAAAAAAACAATAATAGACATGTGTTTAGGATTTCACAAACACCAATACAAAAACTTAAAAACATCAATATTATTATTTTAAATTTTATATAGAATGACCATTTGTTTGCAGATTAAACGCAAGCAAATGATTTTTCATGATCTAGCATAATTTTTATATATATTGGCATTATGGAGTTTTTGATAACTTGGATTATAAAGACTTTATTATTTTGTAGTTTTGATGATGAACTTAATCCTTTTTTTCGATATATAATTTTACAGCAGAGAAATATTCATACGTTATTATTTATTTATGAATATTTGCGATTTGGTTAATAATAGCAGAAGAGGTAAATTATCATTTCAAAACCAAACAATATGAGTAGATCTAATGTTTTTTTTGAAAGTATATAGAAAATCGGTGTACAAAAATGACAAATCTTCTATAAAAAAAATATAAAATAGCAGGTATAATATATTTTTACGCTTAAATATCCAAGAACAGTTCTAAATATTACATGTATGGTTGAATTATACAATGAGAAGGCAATAAAAGATTCATAATATAAAAATAATGTAATTATAGCGAATGATATTGTTTTTATATTTTCATTACTATGATCTCTATAAATAAAATTGTCTGAATCCGTTTCGATAATATATTTAAGGAAAGGTAATGTATTTTTAGCGTTAGAAAGAACTTGTTTCTGGGAATATGACTTTGCGGTTTGTATTTCAATGAGAATATGCTTTGGGCCCATTCTAGTACATGTTCACACATATAATTTTCTTGATTTAGACTGTAAAAGAAGTACGTTGTATATAATAATATATTGTAATAATCTATGAAAAAAATAAAATAGGGTGACAATTTAGGTAAAATCAGACACTTGAATATTGGATTGAAGAATGCGTTTGTAAAATACGGGAAAAACCTTCCAAAGGTCACAAATCATGCAATAAACATGTAGATTCGGCTAGGAAGTCTAGATATAATAACCATACATCTTTTCTCTATAATCATACAGAGAGAAACTAGGGATCAACGTTAATATGATATCTAAGGTTGTAATAATACCTCAATATAATCAAGCTAGCAACTTCAAATATATATAATAAAATCTATGGTTTGTTGATGGCGCCATTTTACAAAATATAATTCTTATATTATTATGAGGATATAAAGGATTATACTGTGATTTTCAAAGAAGAAAAATCCAGATGAAAATACAAAATGGATTTACGCACTTTTTTGCTGTAAAATTTTTTTACTGGAAAAGTATATACTATAGTATTCGGATTGTAATTGCATGGAACTTCTTTTTTTTGAAATTACAGATTATAAAGAATTATACAGCAGTTAAATCATCTATTGGTAAGTAAGTAAAGTTTTTTGTGCATTTTGTCTTAATTTATCTGTCAGATATCAATTTGAATTTTTCCTCTTCAAATTTGCAATTTTCCAAGAGGTGTATTAATATTTTGTTTTCTGCGCATATATTTTATTAAAATGTAAATACTAAGCATAAGATGACAATTTATTGGGAAGAATATTCATAAACAATGGCTGTGATAAAAGCACAATAAGTTCATTAGTTTTGAGGGGGTACACAAATAGAGGGAGGCTACAAAGATAGAATGATTTCAAGAATTATAAGCCATATAACTCTATAGAGAAATCAAATATAAAATTTATACGAAACTATAATTTGTGTGATAAAATTATCCACTTTAAAACAAAAAAAATTAAGAAAATTGATCTTTTTTTAGCTGATTAACAATGTTTCCTTAAAATCATTAATATAGTACAAAAAATGGGTTTTTACCAAATAATTTTACCTTGTGTATATTTTAGTAACATTTCGAAAACACAATTATCTATCATGTGTAACTGATTAAGAATTTCAGGAAAATTTAAGGGTACAAAAAAACAACAGGATTATGAAATACACATAAATTAAAAAATCTTGAATAAAAAATAGCTCAAAGAAAATTTTTAAGAACATTAGTTATCAAAAAAACTTAGCATATTGTCATTATAAAAAAATATAAAAGTTTGATTTTAAAAACAATAAAAAGATAATATATGAACCATACTTGTATATAAATTTATCATATTCACATATATTTAAATCGAATTCTCATTTTATCAATATTTTTTTTGTATAAATTAGGAAACTAAATATATTTCTTATCGATATACAAGGATGTTCAACAGTTAAATACATTTAATTTATTAATTTTAGGGGTAGATCTAAAGTTTTTATGTTTTTTATATCTTCTAATACTCTAGACTCGAATTTATTTTTCTTCATGTTTGTTATAAGCATATTTATACATCAATTTTAATTAGAAAATAGATGGTAAAATTAATTCCATAATAATATCGATCAAATATAAAGCGAAAATTCTTTGTAAAATACAAAAAAAACATATTTATATTGTAAATTCTTTGTAAAATATAAAAAAAAATATCTATATCGTAAATTATTTATAAGAAAACGAAATATTTCGTATAATATTTGTGTCAAAAATAACTAAAAAAAATATTAATCTTTGGGTATACCATATAAACCATTTTTACATTGATATTTTGAATTTATCAGAATAGAACGTTTTCTGTCGGTCACACTACAGAAAAAAGTATCTAAATGAATTTACAAATCCGAGTTTATTATATTTAAAAAATGTAATAATTCGTTTGTATTAAGTTAGTTTCTAAAAATATATTATTTAGCTATTATGGTTCAAAGTCTATTTTTGAAAGAATTGAAGCTTCTTGAAGTCAAAATCTTTGAATGTAATTGCAAACAAAATATAATTTTAGCTTTTGGTTATTATAATGTACAACACTTTTAATATATAAGTAAAATATAAAACCTTTATTCGTCAGTTTGAATCACTAAAATGATTGAGTTGTATATGCAATAAATTTATATGTTTATTTTTCTTGTTATTTAAGATAGCTTAATTTATCAAATGAATTTTTTTTGTAATTTATATTCAAAGGATTAATTAAATTAATCATAAATCAAAATTCTCGCATTAAAAGTTAAACTTTTACTTATTGTTTTTATAAAAGATACAGTAAGAAAGTCTAAAAAGAGAGGAAATGATTGTTTTTTTAATGGTGGTAATTTCCAAAATTGTATAATCTTGTCTTGGCTTAAAAGTAAATATTTATACAGCTAATAAATATACAATAAATCTCATTTGCAGTTCATTGTACTTATATTATTGTTTTTTTAAAAAACGTATAAAAAAACCATGAAATAGGTAAAATTTGGTGTGGCTTATGATAACCATCAATTTTTATTTTTTTAGCATTGAATAATGAGATAAAAATTTAAAAGGTATATTATGTAAAAAAACAAAAATTAATGAGTTAAATCAAAATAATTCGTGAAGATATTCTTTTTTTTTCAAATTTCTATATAGATAGCAATATATCATATGAAATGTAGTTTATGATAATAACTTCTTGAATTCAAGCAGTTTTTACGTAAAAGCAAATAAATAGCACTTTAGATTTCATTTTCACCATGGCTATAATACCAAACTTATATTTTTCTTGCAAAATGAATTACAGTTGCAAATATTTGGCACTTAGATTTATTTTTGTAAAAATAATGTTTACCTTCTGGTTCTGATGTAAATTTTCCAAACCAAATACAATTAAACCTGCATAAAAACAGGAATGCGAAGAAGTAAAGAATTTATAGAATAAAATCTAGTATAGTCTATACGGAAAAAAGTATAAAATATAAGTAAGCGCAGTTTTTATCTTGGATTAGTTTGAAAATTTTTTTTTAGTGATAAGAAAATAGCTGTATTCTTGAATTTGTAGTTTTACTGAGAAAAAAATCCAGCATAAAACATAATGAAGCCGTTCTATCCCTTTTATACTATATACTTTTATTTTCTATAATATTTTTTTGCATTCGATAACTGTCTGTGTAGATATTATTGCAACTTGGAATTTACAATATAATGATTGAATTTTCTCGTTCTCTTTAAACAAGCTTTTTATGAAGAAGAATTCCATTTATTAAAGCCATCTTACTGCCAATTTTACAAAACGTACACTTCGATTATCACATGCGATATATAAATTTACGCTATAAAACTCACCTGATTGTGGTGTTGAAAGCACTGCAAAATATTTGAATACAAATGCAAATAATAAAAGCCGTTATTGGTATGATGGTATTTTTTACAGAAGATCTGATTCTGATTACAAGGTAAAATATAGTTTTTTTAACCTTTAATTTATCTAAAATTACATTTATTTTTATTATGTACGGAAAAGTTTGAAATTTATTTTTTATATTCTTAAATAAAAAGATATAATTAAGCGGCTTTATATATATGAAATTACCAATAAAAACGGCTATAAAGGACAAGAAAGTCAAGGATAATTTTTTTTATAAGCTGGCCAAATAATGCAGGGAAATATATTATTTCGGTTTATATAATATAAAAACATAAACAAAAATATATTTTAGATAAAAAAAGATAAAACTAGACAAATAAAATCATTTTTATGGCTTTTTAATATAAAATACATAAAAAGTACAAAATTTTATATTTTTTACAGTTAGGCGTGCCAATATTTATTTATAGGTAATAAAAATAAAGTCTTGAAACAGTCCATAAAACTATATTAATTTTTGTATTTATTTTTATAAAAAGGTTACTGATAGTCATGCCGAATCAAAAAATATAAAGACACAAATCATTTTGTACTTTATAAAACTTCATAATTATTCAAAATGCATTTTATAAAAAGCATCTATTGTATAGAGAATCGATAAAATAGTGTCATAGAATCTTTTTTTTCAATCGTATTTTAAGACGCATAAAAACCGAATTATTTTACTTTTATAATGCGGTAAATCATGGGTCAATACAACTGCAAAAAATGTTTTCTTGAACACTAGCGCAAATCGATGTAAAACAAAACCAGGCTTGCCAATGCAATTGGATTTAGATAGCATCAAATTTAATATCAAAATAATATTTTAAACAATAAATTTAAAAAATTGATTACTATTATTCATTCGTTAAGACATAGTTATTTGTTAGTAACACTTGATTTGCATATCTGCTGAAAAATAGCAATTAAAATAATTTAAAAATATTCGAACGTCATTCTTATTGCACGAGTTTCAGAATTTAGAAAAAGTATTTTTTTAATATATTTCAAAAATTTATCATGTCACATTAAACATTATGTATAGAATTTACTTTTACTCGAAAAATGTGCCTAAAAAAACCAATAAAATTAACATTTAGGTAAATAAATTCTAAATAAGATAAAGTTTTTTTCAGAATAGGTATCTATTTTTTTCATGCGATTTATAGTGTCACATTATTTTTAACTTGGCTATAGATATAATAAGTGTGAATATTTTATTACGAATATAGAAAATTATCAATGAAAATGATGCCAAAATATTTTATATCCTATAATAAACACGTATATCCAGGTACGAAGACGATTATTTTTTGGATTTGATATAATAAAATTTGTTTACATCTATAAATTCAAGTAAATACAATTTGCCTTTTAAATATATATATATGTATATTGTATTTATAAAAAATTCGGGAATTAAATATTGCCCAAACTTGACGTACTTATTAGCCAGATGTCTACTTATTTATGCATCTTAGCTGATAAAAGCATCAATTGTTTATAAAATAAATTAAACATCTTTATTTTATACAGAGAATAAAAAAAGTAATAAATAAAGAAGATTTTATATGGATATATACAATATTATATGCCCAATTTGCTTTTGAGATTCTATACACGAATCAAAAAATCAAAACATAATTTTGCATATTTGATTTAACAATAAATTTTATATATTTAAAATATAATAAAAAGATTGTTTAAATTCAAAAATATGATCCTCTACAAATAACGAAATTTATTTTATATTAAATTATTTACGGAATTTATCTTCGTCACACAAGTAGTATTTTTAGATCTAAAATTTTGTATTTAATGTAATCTTACTGCAAGGTTTACAGCTAACACTATTTGATTAGTCGCCTTGTATTAAAGTTTCTGTTACCAATATACAAATTATTGAGGTGCCGAATGGATTATGAACTGTTCCCGAACGTATAACAAGTAAAAAGGCAATTGTTGGTATGATGAGGTGTTTTTTAGAGACTGGGACTTCTACAACATATTAAATATAAATTTACTAGCCGTTTTTACATTATACCACAAAATTAACACTCAGCAAATAAAATAGATTTTATTTTATTTATATCAAATAATATAAATTTAAGCTTGATCTATGAGAAGTAATATGTTGCGTGCTGATGAAAAATAAATAATATATGTAGAATTTAAGTGTTTTTATTCATATAAGAGCATTTTATTTCATGATTTACTTAAAATTTTGTATTACGCAATAAGAAAATTTAATTTAAAATTTATTATAAAATAAAAACAGTAAAGCTATTAAAATAATTACAAGTACGCAAATTTTTTGCTTTTCATGATATCGTATAAGTCAAATATTTTATGTTTTATACAGTCAGGCGTGGCAGAGATAATTTATACGCAATAATAAAAACTTGTAATTGTGTATTAATAATAGCAATTTTATATTAATTTGTATAAAATGGTACTGATAGCCATGCAAAAGTCAAATCATAAATAGACACAAATCATTTTGTAAATTACAAAAATATTTAATTCTTTTAAAATGCATTTTCGATACCAAAAACATCTATTGTAAGTGAAATCTTCAAACTAGTGATATAAAATCTTTGTTCCATGGGACTTGAGATACATAAGTCATTTAAAATGTAATTTTTATAATGTGCGAATCATAGGTTAATGCAAAAACAAAAAATCTATACTTGAAAACCCGTTTAGAGTTTGTATTTTACACTGCGGGCTTTTTTATTCTTTTGGAGCTAGGAATATATAGTTTTTATTAAAAAAATGTGTTTTAAAAAACAATAGGAAAAAGATAAAATCATAATACATCTTAAAACATAGTTATTTAGTTAGTAATACTTAATTTAAATATTTGCATATAAATATTAATATAAAAATAATAAGATTTATGCCGTCAATCGGATTGGGCGATTTTTCGAATTCAGAAAAAGGATTTTTTTTATATTTTTCTAAAATAAATCATGTAATATTAAACATTTTTGTATTGAATTTACTTTTATTCGTAAAATGTGTTTAAAAAAAGCAGAATAATTATCATATAGCCACATAAATTTAAAATAAGATATATTTTTCGACACAATAAGTAAACTGTTTTTTTCATGATATACAATGTCACAACATTTTTTTATCTAGACTGTGAGCATAATATGTGTGAATTTTTCATTATGAAAATAGAAAATTGTTGATTCTTTTGCTTTTAAAACATTTATCATCCTTTTACCTCATATATCATGGTACATAAGCAATGATTTTTCGGATTTGATATAATAAAATTTTTTTACATCTTTAAATTCAAGTTAATGTATCTACATCACAATATTTAGTTCTTACAAAAAAATACAAATTAAACTAATTTCACAATATATATAATTTGTGTTTGTAAAAAATTCGGGCAGTTTTTTAGTGCCCAAACTTAACATACTTAAAAGCAAAATGTCTATTTTTTTACGCATCTTAGCTGAGATAAGGCATAAATTAACAATTTAATAAATTAAAATCTTTAGTTTGTAGATAAAATAAAAATAGTAATTGAACAAGAAGGATTTATATGGATATATACAATGTTATATGCCCAATATGCTGTTGAAATTCTTCACACGAATCATAAAATCAAATCGTAAATTTGCACATTTAATATAACATTAAATTTCATAAATTTAAAATCTAATAACAGAAAAAAATATTTTTTATTTTAAATCAAAAATATGATTCTCTGCAAGTAACAAAATTCATTTCATTTTTTATTGTTTCCAGCGTTTTTTCTCTACACAATTAGTATTTTTAGATTAAAAATTTCGTATTTAATGCAATCTTACTGTAAGGTTATCAACTAACACTAATCGATTTTTCGTCTTATTGAAAAGTTTCTGTTACCAATATACACCTAATTGAGTTGCTGATTTTTTTATATACTACTCGAAAGTATAACAAGTAAAAAGGCTATTTTTGATATGATGTGATGTTTTCCAGAGGCTGTGATTGCTATAATGTAGTTAAATTATATTTTACTAGCCGTTTTGACATTAGATCACACATATAAAATATTATGCATAGAACATAGATTTTAATTTTTTATATCAAATAATATAAATTGCAACTTGATCTATGAGAAGTAATACGTTACGTGATGATGAAAAAAAATAGAGTTGAATTTATGCGATCTTTTTGCATATTAGAGCATCTTATTTCAAGATTTGTTTATCATTTTGCATTACGTAATAAGAAAAGTTAAATAAAAATTTTTTTATAAAATAAAAACAATAAAATAGTGATTTAGTTGCACGTGATATAATTTTTTATTTCTAATGTGACAAAAAAAGTACAATATTACATGCTTTATTATCCTAAGCGTTGTATAAATAATATGAAGGCAATAAAAATAAAATATTAAAGTTGTCCACTAAACTATAGCAATTTTTATATTTATAGGAGTAATCAGGTTAAATATCGCCATGAAGCAATCAAATCATATTAAAACACAAATAATTTTGTAAATTACAAAAATAAATACTTCTTTTAAAATGCATTTTCGAATAGAAACAACATCTATTGCAAGAGAATCTTTATACAGTGTCATAAAATATTTGTTTCAATGTTATTTATAATACATAAAGCATGATTAATATAATATATACAACTTGGAGAGTTATAGGTCAATGCAAAAACATGAAATCGATACTTGAAAACCCATTTAGAATTTGATTTTATACACTAGCGTGCTTTTTTATGCTTTCAGAGCTTAGAATATATAGTTTATATAAAAATAATGTGTTTTAAAAAAACAATAAGAAAAAGATGATAAGATAATACATCTTAAAACCTAATTTTTGATTATAAAATACTAGATTAAAACCTTTAAATATCTTATAGTAGCAACGAAACAAAATATTTTTGTTCTTATTTTGATTGCACTATTTTAAAATTTAGAAAAAATAATTTTTTAATATATATATCTAAAATTAACACGGACATATTTACAAATATTGCATAGAATTTAGTTTTATTCGAAAAATGTGTCTAAAAAAAGTAGAACAATTATCATATATCCAAATAAATTTAAAAATGATTAAGTTTTTAACAACATAGTCTACGTTTTTTTTATGATATATTATATCATTACATTTTTTTAATGAGGTTATGGAAATAAAAAGTTTGGATATTTCATTTCAATATGGAAAATTATTGATATTATTGCTTTAAAAACATTAAATATCCCATAATCATCACATATATCATGATACGAAGAAGATTATTTTTCGGATTTGATAGGATAAACCTTGTTTGCATGTTTTTGTTCAAGCTGACGTAAGATATAAATTTTGTGATTTAATCTTACAAAAAAAACAAATTAACTTAATTTCCCAATTTATATACAATTTTGTGTTTATTAAAAATTCGGGTAGATTAACTTCACCCAGATTGATATGTGTTCATAGCCAATATGTAATTATTTACGCATATTAGCTAATATATTAGTAAAATAAAAATAATTGAAAACATTTTTCTTATTTTAGAAACGATAAAAGATGCGATAAATATAGAATTATGAAAAATAAACACAGCTTTTCTTACTCAATACGCCCGTAAAACCCTTTATTCTTACCATATAATAAAAATGTGATTTCGCAGATTTGAATTTAACGATACCCTTTCTAGTATTTATATTATAATATAACTAAAATTTAAATTCTATTTCAAATAAATCGAAATTCATTTTAGAAGGCTCAATAAGACTTTGATCTATGTCTTGTTAAAGATAAAAAGAAATCTATCACAACTTTTTAATTATTGATATTGGTAAATGTTATTTGATATGAACTACCGAAAGTCGTATATCAAAACATTTGGAATGCCAATTAAAGCAGAAACATATCTACAAACAAAACTATTAAGTATAGAAAGACGCATGAATGAATAGTCGTGAATGTTGTGGGAGGTTTGAGAAATATTGAAATAAGTATTTATTGGCAGATTTTCGTGTTCAAGTAATTAAAGCGCCTACAGAAATTCGGATCGGCTAAAAACCATATTAACTCATAAATATATACAAACAAGATGTTTATAAAAGGTTGCCAAACAATGGTTATAAAATATTGTGCAACCCAATAGAAAGTCTTGGTGCTATGTATAAAACCTTTTTTTAGAAAGGTATCCGTGGGTTCGGATCCAGTTAAAACGATTTTAGAATTGCCCTTGCCGTTTATTGATAATGAACATTGAAATTTAAATTATGTAATAAATTACTTTATATTTTGATTTGATTTTCTCTTTTGAAGCGCATATAAGATTATAATTTGTTAAAAATATATTTTAAAATTCGAGATGCTTTTGAGAACTCGAACTTATATAATTCCAAAGTATCCGTAATATTTTAACTACGCTAAATACTGTCAAATAAATAAAAAACTAATCATTATCTAAATTTTTTTTAAATTACGAATATCATAATAATATAAAATGTGATAAGATACTAAAAATGGATATGAAATACAGAAAACTGTATTATTTTACATGAAAATTAATTAAAGCGTTTTTAAGTATTTTTAGATCAATAAAGTAAAAAACGTAAGAAATATAGTTGAAAATATACAGAATGTGTATTTTAATTATTGTATCAGATCGGTTAAATTATTAAGCAAAATATTTGAAATTATATTCTACTCACCAAATGAAACAAAATCTCATCATTTTATTCATGTCTTAATCTCGAGATAGGAAGGGGTATCGATGAGGATATAGAATAGGAATAAATAGTAAAAAGTATCTTCGAAATTTTCCCCAAGAATTGTATCCCTCGATAGATTTGAGAATGTATAAAAATATAATCAAAAAAATAACCCGTAAATAAGATATTGTAATTATGAATCAAATCAGAACAAAGAAACTAAAGTAGCAAAAATATCCAAAATGATCCAGTAAAAAAAAAGGAGCAATAAACGGACTAAAACACTTTAGAAAAAAAAATATGTTTTGAAAATCATCATTATGATAAAAGCGTTCAAAAATGCAAGTTTATCAATAGAATGATTTATTCAAGGGGGTATAAATAATTATATATGCTTTAAGCGTATGCCACGACTTCGTTGGTACAATATAATGACTTACATAACGACAAGTTTGCTCTGCACTTGAATTTAAAACAAGTAAAGAAGCTAGGAAATATAATTATATTGGTTTAAAATGTATATAAACTAGTTCAAAAATTGGATTGCGAAACTTCGAAAAAAATTAAAATAAAAAGCGATGATATTTCGAATCTCAATACGGATTGAATGGAAAGTAATTTTTTAATATGCGAATCCGATTATTATAAATTATTTTCGATCTAATCAAGAGATAATGGTTTAAAAAGAAACGGAATGTAGCCTTAAACGAAGAAAATAGGAAAGTAGTTGCTGATCTACATATTTTTGTCAAGACAAGGCCAATCGACCTTCAGATATTCATGAAATTATCGTGGTCCTTTTAATACATCCAGTTTAATTACGAACAGATCATCAAAAAAGGGGATCTGCATCAATAAAATAATTTAATTACAGTAAAAGAAGAAAAAAAGTTATAAAATGTTCGGAATGAAAAAGACATAGCGCTCTATTATAGCGCAAGAAAAAAGTACACAGAAAATAAAATAAAAAAACAGCGTAAGACAATGCGACAGCAAAAAACATCTTGGATATATAACGGATGTATTGGGAGTTTATAATTAAAATTACAAAATAATTTAAAAATAACAGAATTACCAATCTTAAAAAGTTATAAGATTCAGATACTAAAAGAAAAATTCGTATTAAATATAAGAAAGTTTAATTTACATGTAAAAAAATGAAAAAATGCCGTTGAAAAACACATTGACAGATTTTGATAGAAAGGAGGTGAAAAAATAGTGAATGCAGTTTATAAAATAACAGTATGATTATATTAGAGAAAGAACGTGATGATCAGTTTTTTTATAATTTCAAGAATTCGAAAAAAAATTTAAAAACACCTGCCAATGTAAAAGCTGCAAAGTGTATGAAACGCTTAATAACTTTTTTATATAGAAAATGACATCCTTGCATCAATATCTCACAATTTATCACTGAGATTGATGAAAGGAAAAATCTCAAAATAATAGTAATACGAATAAAAATCGCATTTCAAAAAAAAAAGTTATAAATTTTGGTGAATATAGACCTGGATCCTGTATGAATAATCACTTAAGATTGAAAAAAAATGATGACTGAATCTTGATCACTTGAAGTATGAATGTGAAAATAATTGATGAAAAAACAACTGCTACCATAAAATGGGTACAAAGAGCTACAGCCCCAGCACATCTATACACTGTCATGAATGTAAAATCTTGTATAGAACAGAGTGCCACATGGCTTATTTATAGAAAGCATAAGGGTCAAAGGATCTTATCTACATATTAGTGATTTTGGCATTACTTAATCTTCCAGAGTGGGTATACAGGTGTATAGATTTGATAACGATAAAATAGAAATTTAAATATGAATTAACAACAATGAAATATTAGTAAAAGTATTATGTGAGTTGTACTGCAATGTGCTCGTCTGCAACCACTTCTTTCTGTTAGGTGTACGATCCATTATGTAGATTGCAAAACAAAATTTAACACTTTTCTGTATCAATATCATTAGATATTTCTTCCATTAGCACAAATTGTTTCTTAGTCTTTGATGATCTAAAGCTTGTGTCCAAAGACCCGAAAAACCACATAAAAATAACAGAAGTAACAGTCAATTTCTTAAATTGCATAGGATTACAATCTGTGACAAATTGATTTTAGGTGTGAGGAATATGCGAATCTAATGGCGGACAAACATGTATTCTAATACATCAGGATAACGAAAATAGTGGATTAGCAAAGTAAGATAAAAAACTCACCACATTTTGTTTATAATTATATAAACAATGCAAAATTCTGTCAAAATCAGCTGCAAAAACCAATTCAAATAATTTAACGAGCACGCAATTGCACTGTAAATTACATATTAAGCGTTCTTAAATTAAATCAAAAAAATTTCTAAAATATATATTTAGATAAGAAAAGTTCAAGTTGTGTATCTATTAACAAACAGCCAGAAACCAAAGAAAGAATATTTTTACTTTAAACAACTTATAGGAAACTATTGGGCATTTCTTAATCTAAGCAAATACAATTTTCTGGTAAATAAGACACCTTTAACTGATAATCGTAAAACATGAAAATAGCAGCTATGACGAAATGATAATGTATGACACGGCCAATCTTTTTATAGAATCCATTGAGTTGAAGCAGAAAGAAAGTTATATGTGGAAAATAAAAGACTAAGAACTAATAAAGCTTTCTTATCTAGAATAACCTAATGATTGACATGAGTGGATCTGCAATAAGCTATAAATATAAATTAAGCCAAAAGAATAAGCAATACAAAGTTTTTTAGTTGGTTAAAAATATTCATATAGAAAAAAACCATAAATTCAACACTGTGAGACGCATGTAAAACAGTAGATCACCTAGAAATCGGATGTTAAAGAATGCTTGGTTATTACTATACACGAAGACATAGAAATTTTACGATAAACACACTTAATGCTCAAAAGAAAATACGTCCATAAAGAATCAGAGAAAATTAGAAAGCATATGTGAGAAGAAATTTTTAAAATCAAACTAGCTAAAATAAAGGAGGATACCATGATAAAAACGGTCATGAATTTATACATGATCGACCAGAATCTTTCGTGTACGATTAAAAGGAAAATAAAATTACGTTTTTAGAAACAGGAATAACGAGTGATGATAATCTGATGAATAATAAAATAGAGAATCTAAAAAAAGACGATAGATAGGCAAATAAACTCTACCTTACATACAATTCTAGAAGTCAAATATTGCAATACTTCATAACTTGAGATTTTTTTATACAAAAAATAATTAATCGCATATCAAAACATTTGGAATGCCAATTAAAGCAGAAACATACGTAAAAACAAAAGTATTGAGTATAGAAAGACGCATGAATAAATAGTCTTGAAATGTGGAGTATGTTTGAGAAATATTAAAATAAGTATTGATTGGCAGATTTTCGTGTCTAAGTAATTTAAGTGCCTACCAAAAAAATTGGTGCGGTTAAAAACCACATTAACTCATAGATATATACAAACAAGATGTTTATAAAAGGCCGCAAAAGAACGGTTTACAAATATTGTGCAGCCCAATAGAATATCTTTGTGCATATGTTTAAAACTTTTTTAAAAAAAATATTCGTGGGTTCGAATCCAGTTAATACAATTTTAGAATTGCCCTTGCCGCTTATTGATAATGAACATTGAAATTTCGAAAATGTAATAAATTATTCTATATTTTGAAATATATCGATTATTTCCTCTTTTCAAGAGCCTGCAAGATTATTTATGTTATGAAAGTAAAATAAAATATAAGCCATTCCATTTGAGGGCTCTAATCTTAGATTAAATATTGAGCTTATTATTTTATCTAAGTCATGTAGTATTAAAAAATAAAAAATATATAATTGTGTAAATTTTTTAAAAACACAAAAATCATAATAAATGGGATAAAATACCAAAAAAATGGATTTAAAATACACAAACCATATATTTTTACATAAAATTTAATTAAAGCGTTTTTAAGTATTTCTAGATCATTAAATTAAAAAACTTGAGAAATAGAAATGAAAATATTTAGAATGAGAATTTAAATTATAGTATCAGATTGATAAAAATTATTAAGTAAAAAATTTGATATTATATTCTACTATACCAAAGGCTGTAAAAACAAATCATTTTCTGTATGGGTCAATATTGGCACTGGAATTTTGGATTTTATATTCAATCATAATACGATCTATTTCCCGTGGCTTTTCACATCTATACTCTTGCCCATTAAAAATAAAAGTTTTAATTACAACTACTTGTCTATTTTTATATACAGGCTCCAGTAAGTTTGCCTACTTTTAACTAATATTTACAATATAACCTAAAATTAATGTAAAGACTCAGAAATGCATAGACCGGTAAATAACAGTAAATAAACTGCTGATTGATCTAAAATAATATGTTATCCAGTGTAAATAAACTTATTTATTGCATTCGATGGTGAAACTTCTTTGTATGGTTTATTTCGTGGCATACATAAAATAACCTTTGTTGGATTTGTTATTAAAGACTAAAAAATGTGCGGGATATTTTGTTAAATTTTATTCAGATAAACTCGATTCAATCCTATTATCGATAAATATATTAAATTTAAAACATAAAATAGACTAAGTTCTATGATTTTAACTATACATCTGATCCATCTTAAGAAAAATGCAATTATATACGCACAATAGTTTTTATCTGTTCTAATAAAAAGTTCAGAATTCACACAGAGATGTCCAAATACTGCACTAATCACCCCTTTTACTAAGGACAAAAAACAAAAAACGAGTTAAAAAACTATTAAAGTGTAAAAGTATAGCCAATAAAATAATAAATGTCTATATTTTTTTCATATATATGTTATTAGTCATATATCTAAGAATCTTAGTAATAAAGTTGTTTATTTTTAATTGCACAAAATATGCTTTTATTTTATAATTAAAATGATATATTGTGATTAAGTAAAATTCAGACGCTTCACTTTCAGTTGCCCTTAGAAATACACCTTTCAGCGGAATAATAACGTTTACAGTAGATCTAAAAGCCTATAAATTGTCATTTTAAAGATAGTTATATGGTTATCCCACATTGCTAACCAAACATATAGAAAAGGTAAAGCTTTAATTTTGTATTTAAAGCATAAAATTATTCTGTGACTTTTTTTAAACGGTTAAATTGTGCGGAAAAGACTTTTTGTCAACAAAAACTGGTTATCAAAATACAAAATCTGCCATTGAAAAGAACATGACAATGTGTTAAGTGATTCGCTTTAGGGAATGTTGAACCCTCTTTTCGCGATAGCAACGTATTAATACTTAGAAGCAATCTCGAAAGAAATAAATAGCTGAAATTTTAAAATAATAAAAGTTATAGAAAAATTAGACAGCAATCTGATACTTTACTAGCTCCAAAATGCATATAAAACTATTGAACAATTTATAAATAAATAAAATGTGTGACGTACGTAGGATTTCACATTCACCAATACAAAAAGCATAAAAAATCAATACCTGTTATTTTCAATTTTTATAGAATGACGATTTGTTTGCAGACTAAATGCAAGCATACCGATTTTTTATGATCCAGAATAATTTATATATATATTGTAATTATGGAGTTTTAGATAACTTGGATTATAAAGACTTTATTATTTTGTGGTTTTAATGATGAACTTAATCCTTTAATTCGATACATAATTTTACAGCAGAGAAATATTCATACATTATTATTTATATTTGAATATTTGCGATTTAATTAATAATAGCATAAGAGGTAAATTATAATTTCAAACCCCGACAATATGAGTAGATCTAATGTTTTTTTCAAGTATATAGAAAATCGGTGTACTAAAATAACTAATCTTCCGAATAAAATTTGAAATTAGCAGGTGTAATTTAATTCTACGCTTGAATATCTATGAAGGCTCTAAATCTCACTTGTATGGTCGAATCTTACAATGAGAAGACAAGAAAAAATTCTAAAATGAAATTTAAATGTAATTATGATGAAGAAAATATTTTTTTTTGTATTTTCATCACTATGATCTCTATAAATAATATTGTACTGATTCGATTCGACAATATCTTTTAAGGCAATGCAATGTATTTTTAGCGTTAGAAAGAACTTGTTTCTGGATGTATGCTTTACGGTTATATTATAATAGAATATGCTTTGGGCCCATTCTAGTACATGTTCACACATATAATTTTCTTGATTTAGACTGTAGAGGAAGTAGGTTGTATGTAATAATATATTGTAAAAATCTATGTCAAAAATAAAATAGGGAGACAATTTAGGTAAAATCAGAAACTTGAATGATATTTAATGAATGCATTTGGAAAATACGTGGTAAACTTTATCAGATAGTGCCAAATCATTTAGAAAATTTGTAGAATTCAGCTAGAATTTACATATAATGCACTTATGTCTTTTTTCTATAATCATATGCGGAGAAACTACGGATCAACGTAAATTAATATCAAAGGTCGTAAAAATAGCACTATAAAACTAGCAAGCAACTACAAATTTATATAATGCGTATCTTTGGTTTGTTGATGGCGCCATTTTACAAATAGAATTCTTAAATTATCTATGAAATATAAAGGATGATAGTGTCATTTATAAAGAAAACAAATCCAGATGAAAATACAAAATGGGTTTCTGATCTAATTTGCTACAAAATTTTTTTACAGGAAAAGTATATACTATAGTATTCGGATTGTAATTGCATGGAACTTATTTTTTTGAAATTACAGATCATAAAGAATGATACAACAGTTAAATCATCTATTGGTAATTAAGTAAAGTTTTTTGTGATATTTTATCTTAATTTATCTGTCAGATATCAATGTGAATTTTTCCTCTTCAAATTTACCATTTTCCAAGAGGTGTATTCAATATTTTGTTTTTAGCGCATATATTTTATTAAAATGTAAATACTTAGCATGAAATGACAATTAAAGGAGAATATTCATAAACAATGGCTGTGATAAAAGCACAATAAGTTCATTAGTTTTGAGGGGTACATAAATAAAAGAAGGCTACAAAGATAATACGATTTCAAGAATTATAAGCCATAATTGCCCGATTGAGAAATCGAATATCAAATTTGCGTGATAAAATTACTCACTTTAAAACAAAAAAATTAAGAAAATTAATCTATTTTTAGCTGATTCACTATATTTCCTTAAGATCATTATTGCTATATTACAAAAAAAAACGTTATTTACATATAATTTTACCACGATATTTATTTTAGTAACATTTCGAAAACACAATAATTAATCATGTGTAACTGATTAAGAATTTTGGGGTGGTTTAAGAGTACAAAAAAAAAGAACAGGAATATGAAATACACATAAATTAAAAAATCTTGAATAGAAAAATAGTTCATAGAAAATTTTTAAAACATAAGTCTTAAAAAAAACTACGCTAATTAACATTATAAACAAATATAAAAGTTTGATTTAAAAAACAATAAAAAGATATTGTGTGAAAAAAAAATGTATTTTAATTCATATAAAAGCATATTCAAACAAATTCTGATTTTATCAATATTTTGATTATAAATTAGGAAACTAAATATATTTCTTATCGACCTACAAGGATGTTAATAGTTAAATACATTATATTTAATGATTTTATTCGCAGATCTAATTATTTCATGTTTGTTATTTCTTCTAGATACTCTAGAATCGAATTTTTAATTTTTAATATTAACATAAAACATATTTTTACATTAATTTAAATTAGAAAATCGACGGTAAAATATATTCCACAAAAAATATTAAAATAATATAAAGCGAAAATTCTGCAGTAAAATACAAAAAAATATATATTTATATCGTATATTAAGCATAAAAAAACGAAATATTTCGTAAAATATCTGTGTCAATATTTAACAAAAAAAAATATTAGTATTTATCTATACCATAAAACCATTTATAAATTGATATTCTTATATAATCTAAATAGAATGTATTTTGTTTTTAGGCATTAGAACAAGGCTTTCTAAATAAATTTACAAATCTGTGTTGATTATTTTTTAAGATGTATATATTAGTTTGTGTTAAGTTAGTTTCTAAAAATATATTATTCAGCAATTATGGTTCATAATTGAATTGTGAAAGAATGAAAATCTCTTGAAGTCAAAATCTTCGAATTTAATTGCAAACAATAAATTATTTTAGCTTTTAGTTATTATAATGGCAACACTTATATATAAAAGTAAAATAATAAACCTTTATTCGTAGGTTTGAATTACTAAAATGATTGAGTCGTATATGCAAAAAATTTCTAGTTTTATATTTCTCGTTATTTTAATCAGCTAAATTTAGCAAACGAATTTATTGTAATTTATAATAAAAGGATTATTTAAATTAATCATATATCATAATTCTTGCATATAAAGTTATACTTTATCGCATTATTTTTATAAAAGATATAGTAAGAAAGTCTAAAAAGATATGCAATTATTGTTTTTTAAATGATAGCAATTTCCAAAATTGTATAACCTTTGTCTTGGCTCAAAAAAAAATATTTTTACAGCTAAAAATACACAATAAATCTCATTTGCAGTTCATTGTACTTATATTATTGTTTTTTAAAAGAAAATATTTATAAAAAACCATGAAAATGGTTAAATTTAGTGTGGCTTATATTCTACATCAATTCTTATCCTTTTTAGCATTGACATAATGAGATAAAATTTTAAAAAGTACATTATATAAAAAAAACAAAATTTATATAAAAAATCAAAATTGATGCTTGAAGATATTCTTATCTTCTTTCAACTTGTTACATATATGGTAATTTACCGCATTAAATGTAGTTTATTATAATAACTTCTTAGATACAAGCAGTTTTTACGTAAAAGCAAATAAATAGCACTTTACATTACATTTTATCCATGACTAGAATACTAATCTTATATTTTTCTTGCGAAAAAAATTAACCTGTTAAACATTTAGCACTTAGGTTTTTATAAAAATGTTTACTTTCTGGTTCAGATGTAAACTCAATAAACTGAATTTAATTTAAACCTGTAAAAAAAAACAGGTATGCGAAGAAGTAAAGAATATAAGAATAACATCTGGTATTTTCTTTCAAGAAAAATGTATAAAATATAAGTATGCGCAAGTAATTATCTTGGATTAGTTTGGACATTTTTCTTAGGGATAAGAAAATAGCTGTATTCTTGAATTTGTAGTTTTACTGAGCAAAAAAATCCAGCTTAAGACATTAAAGTTGTTCTATCCCTATTTATACCATATACTTTTATTTTCTATAATATTTTTTTGCGTTCGATAACTGTCTGTGTAGATACTATTGAAACTTGGAATTTACAATATAACGATTGAAGTTTCTCGTTCTCTTTAAACAAGCTTTTTATGAAGAAGAAGTGCATTAATTAAAGCCATCTTACTGCCAATTTTACAAAACGTACACTTCGATTGTCTTATGCGATATATAAATTTTCTGCTATAAAACTACACCTGATTGTGGTGTTGAAAGCCCTGCGAACCATAAGCGAACACAATGCAAATAATAAAAGCCGTTGTTGGCATGATGGTATTTTTTAATAGATTGATTCTTATTATGCACGGAAAAGGAAGAAATGTATTATACTCTTAAATAAAAAGATATAATTAAGAGGCTTTATATATATGAAGTTGCATCATTAAAACGATAGTAAATAATAAAAAAGTCAAGGATGATTTTTTTTTAAGCTGGCCAAATAATGCAGAATTATATCATTTCTGTTTACATAATATAAAAACTTGATACAAAATTATATTTTAGATAAAAAGATATTATTTTCGTAATAAAAATCATTTTTATGGCATTGTTCCTTACAATACATAAAAAGTACAAAATTTTATATTTTATACAGTCAGGCATGCCAAAATTAATTTATAGGTAATAAAAATAAAATCTTTAAGTTCTGCATTAAAATATAGAAATTTATTAATTTATTTCAATATAAAGGTTACTAATCGCTAAAAAAACATATCATTTTGTACTTTACAAAAATTCATAATTCTTTTTAAATGCATTTTTGAATAAGAAAAACATCTTTTGTAAAGATAATCTATAAACTAGTGTCACAGAATCTTTTTTTTCAATCTTATTTTGCTGATGCATAAATATTGAATAATATATCACCTTTATAATGCGGCAAATCATGGATCAATACAAAAGCAGAAAATGTTTTATTGAACACTAGCGTAAAATCGATTTAAAACACATCGGGTTGATCAGAACAATCGGATAGAGAAAGCATTAAAATTTAATATCAAAATAAATTTTTTTACAATAATATTAAAAATACCATACTATTATTCATATGTTAAAACATAGTATTTTAGTTAGTAATACCTGATTTGCATATCTGCAGAAAAATAGCAATTAAAAAAATGTAAAAATATTCGAACGTCATTCTTTTTGCACGAGTATTCAACTTTAGAAAACAATTTTTTTATATATTTCAAAAATTAATCATGTCACATTAGACATTATTGTATAGACTTTACTTTATCTCGAAAAATGTGCCTAAAAAATCAATAAAATAAACATATAGCCAAATAAATTATAAATAAGATAAAGTTTTTTTTCACAAAAGGTAACTATTTTTTTCATGATTTTAGATGTCACATTATTTTTAACTTGGCTATAGATATAATAAGTGTGAATATTTCATTACGAATATAGAAAATTATCAATGAAAATGATTTAAAAATATTTTATATCCTATAATCAACACATATATCCATGTACGAAGACGATTTTTTTTGGATTTGATATAATAAAATTTGTTTACATCTTTTAATTCAAGTTAATACAATTTGCCTTTTAAATATATATAAATATGTTAAATGTATCAATAAAAAATTCGGGAATTAAATATTGCCCAAACTTGACGTACCTATTAGCCAGATGTCTACTTATTTACGCATCTTAGCTGATAAAAGGCATCAATTGTTTATAAAATAAATTAAACATCTTTATTTTATAGAGAGAATAAAAAAAGTAATAAATAAAGAAGGATTTATATGGATATATACAATATTATATGCCCAATTAGCTTTTGAGATTCTATACACGAATCAAAAAATCAAAACATAATTTTGCATTTTTGATTTAACAATAAATTTTATATATTTAAAATATAATAAAAAGATTGTTTAAATTTAAAAATATGATCCTCTACAAATAACGAAATTTATTTTATATTAAATTATTTACGGAATTTATCTTCGTCACACAAGTAGTATTTTTAGATCTAAAATTTTGTATTTAATATAATCTTACTGCAAGGTTTACAGCTAACACTATTTGATTAGTCGCCTTGTTTTAAAGTTTCTGTTACCAACATACAAATTATTGAGGTGCTGAATGGATTATGAACTGTTCCCGAACGTATAACAAGTAAAAAGGCAATTGTTGGTATGATGAGGTGTTTTTTAGAGACTGGGACTTCTACAACATATATAATTATGATTTACTAGCCGTTTTTACATTATACCACAAAATTAACACTCAGCAAATAAAATAGATTTTATTTTTTTCATATCAAATAATATAAATTTAAGCTTGATCTATGAGAAGTAATACGTTACGTGATGATGAAAAATAAATAATATATGTAGAATTTAAGTGTTTTTATTCATGTTAGAGCATTTTATTTCATGATTTACTTAAAATTTTGTATTACGCAATAAGAAAATTTAATTTAAAATTTATTATAAAATAAAAACAGTAAAGCTATTAAAATAATTACAAGTACGCAAATTTTTTGCTTTTCATGATATCGTATAAGTCAAATATTTTATGTTTTATACAGTCAGGCGTGGCAGAGATAATTTATACGCAATAATAAAAACTTGTAATTGTGTATTAATAATAGCAATTTTATATTAATTTGTATAAAATGGTACTGATAGCCATGCAAAAGTCAAATCATAAATAGACACAAATCATTTTGTAAATTACAAAAATATTTAATTCTTTTAAAATGCATTTTCGATACCAAAAACATCTATTGTAAGTGGAATCTTCAAACTAGTGATATAAAATCTTTGTTCCATGGGACTTGAGATACATAAGTCATTTAAAATATAATTTTTATAATGTGCGAATCATAGGTTAATGCAAAAAACAAAAAATTATACTTGAAAACCCGTTTAGAGTTTGTATTTTAAACTGCGGGCTTTTTTTTGCTTTTGGAGCTAGGAATATATAGTTTTTATTAAAAAAATGTGTTTTAAAAAACAATAGGAAAAAGATAAAATCATAATACATCTTAAAACATAGTTATTTAGTTAGTAATACTTAATTTAAATATTTGCATATAAATATTAATATAAAAATCATAAGATTTATGCCGTCAATCGGATTGTACGATTTTTCGAATTCAGAAAAACGATTTTTTTTATATTTTTTTAAAATAAATCATGTAATATTAAACATTTTTGTATTGATTTTACTTTCGTAAAATGTGTTAAAAAAAAGCAGAATAATTATCATATAGCCACATAAATTTAAAATAAGATATATTTTTCGACACAATAAGTAAACTGTTTTTTTCATGATATATAATGTCACAAAATTTTTTTATCTAGACTGTGAGCATAATATGTGCGAATATTTCATTATGAAAATAGAAAATTGTTGATATTTTTGCTTTTAAAACATTAATAATCCTTTTTAACCACATATATCATGGTACGAAGACATTTATTTTTCGGATTTGATATAATAAAATTTTTTTACATCTTTAAATTCAAGTTAATGTAAGATCTACATCACAATATTTAGTTCTTACAAAAAATACAAATTAATCCGATTTCCCAATATATATAATTTGTATTTAAAAAAATTTGGGAAGATTAATTTAACCTAAACTGATAGCTGCTAAAAAGCCAAGATGTAATTATTTACGCATATTAGCGGATATGTTAATAAAATGAAAATAAATTAAAAGTATCATTCTTGTTGTAGAAACGATAGAAGATGCGATGAATATAGAGTTTATAAAAAATACACACAGCTTTTCTTGCTCATTATGCCCGTAAAACCCTTTATCCTTATCACATAATCAAAATGTAAAATCGCAGATTTGAATTTAACAATACCCTTTATAGTATTTTAATTATAATTAACTAAAATTTAAATTCTATTTCAAATAAATCGAAATTCATGTTAGAAGCCTCAATAAGACTTTGATCCATATCTTGTTAAAGATAAAAAGAAATCTATCACAACTTTTTACTTATTGATATTGGTAAATGGCATTTAATATGAACTACCAAAAGTTGTATATCAAACATTTGGAATGCCAAAGTAAGCAGAAACATATATACAAACAAAAGTATTCAGTAATGAAAGACGCATGAATAAATAATATTGAATGGTTGAGGAGGTTTGAAAGTATTGAAATAAGTATTAACTGATTTGTTTGTTCAAGTAATTTAAAGTGCTGCCAGAAAATTTGGTGCGGTTAAAAATCATATGTGCCCACAAATATATACAAATGAGATGTTTAAAAAAGTTGCAAAACGATCGTTATATACTATTTTGAAGCCCAATAGCATGTCTTAGTGCATATATATAAAACTTTTTTTTAGAAAGGTATCCGTGGGTTCGGATCCAGTTAAAACGATTTTAGAATTACCCTTGCCGCTTATTGATAATGAACATTAAAATTTCGATTATGTAATAAATTACTCTATATTTTGAAATATTTTGATTATATATTCTCTTTTGAAGCGCCTATAAGATTATTTTTGTTATAAATATATTTTAAAATTCGAGCCTTTCATATGACTCGAATTCTTAATAGTCCTCAAAAGTATCCGTAATATTTTTACTACGCTATGTACTATTATAATTATTGAAATCTCAATATAATCTAAATTTTTTTAAATTACGAATATCATATAATATGGGATAAAATACTAAAAAATGGGTTTAAAATACACAACCCGTATTATTTTACATGAAAATTAATTAAAGCGTTTTTAAGTATTTTTAGATCAATAAAGTAAAAAACGTGAGAAATAGAGTTGAAAATATACAGAATGTGAATTCAAATTATAGTATCAGATTGATAAGAATTATTAGGCAAAATATTTGAAATTTTATTCTACTATACCAAATGCAATACAAATTATCATTTTATGAGTGGGATAAGATTGGCATTAAAATTTTGGATTTTATATTCAAGCATAATGTGATTAAATTCTCGTGAGCTATTCACATCTATACTCTTGCCCCTTAAAAATAAAGGTTTTATTTACAACTACTTGTCTATTTGATTTACAGGCCCAGTAAGTTTACACACTTTTAACTAATATTTACAATATAAGCGAAAATTAATGTATAGAGTCAGAGATTCATCGACCGGTTAATAACAGTAGATAAACTGCTGATTGATTTAAAATAATATTTTAGCCAGATAAGAATACACTTATTTATTGCATAAGATATTGAAACTACTTAGTATGGTTTATTTCTTGGTATACACAAAATAACCTTTATTAAAAATACTAAGACTGGATATAAAAATTATTTGAATAACTCATTTAAATGTGTATAGCATTCGATTTAAATTGTGAAACTAATGCAAAGATAGCATATAATTAAATCAGGGTGATAAATAATTCCAATTCAATTTTTTTTTTAAGTTAAAAGGGATGGTATCTAATTCTTGAAATATCTTTGCATTCTGTTATCATCAAAATTTTCATCTTTTTTAAAATCACGAATATATATCAACACTAATAAATATTCTTGTGGCATAAAATACAAAACATTAATCTTGATATCCTACAAATGTTATTTCTTCTTATGATTTTTTAGATCTTCTTTGGTGTCAATTTTTTAAATTATTTGATGGAATTGTTTATTCTTCTTTCTTACAATATGGTGGTGAGATTTATTCCTTCTTTTTTTTAACATTTGATGGTTAGATTTATTCCTTCTTTTTTGAAACATTTGATATAAAATATTAAATGGTGTGATTTATTCCTTGTTTATTCAAATTTTTCATGGGACTTATTTATTCCTTGTTTTTTCAAATTTTTCATGGGACTTATTTATTCCTTGTTTTTTCAAATTTTTCATGGGACTTATTTATTCCTCCTTTTAGAAATATTTGATGCAAACTATTTGATAGTGAGATTAACTCCTTCCTTATTGAAAAATTCAATATCAAAATATTTTTTGAGATTTTATAACATTTTTGGGAATTATTGAACCATTTCTTTAATTTTTTTGGATAGTAATTTTTTCTTTATCTCCACAATTTCTAAAATGTAATTATTTATTCTCTCTTTTATATTTCTTTGATAAGAATTATTTATTCCTTCTTTTTAATTTTTCTTGTATTATTTCAATTACATAAATATTTTTTTTGTGATCCCCTCAAATGGTCGATCTTACAATGGACAAGGTCCATAAATTGATGCATAACCAGTCGAATATCCGTAACATCTCTGTGATTGCGCATGTCGATCATGGAAAGAGTACACTTACAGATACCTTAGTTATTAAAGCGAAAATAGCTTCGGTTGATAGTGGAGGTGGACGATATATGGATACGCGAGCTGATGAACAGCAACGTGGTATAACTATCAAATCCACCGCTATTTCAATGCAATTTTCCATGAAAGAAGAGACATTAGAAACTTATTGTCAGGAGAAATTCTCAGGAAATGATTTTTTGATCAATTTAATTGATAGTCCTGGTCACGTCGATTTCTCATCTGAAGTTACAGCAGCATTGAGAGTTACTGATGGTGCTCTTGTGGTAGTTGATTGTGTGGATGGTATTTGTGTGCAAACCCAGACTGTTCTTCGCCAGGCTGTTTCCGAAAGAATTAAACCTACTCTTTGTTTGAACAAACTTGATCGTGCTCTTCTTGAGTTAAAAGTTAGCAAAGAGGACTTATTTACTAACTTAAGAAAGGTGGTTGAAAACTTCAATTCTACTTTACAAACAATAGGACTCGCCTATGATAATCCAGAATTTAGTGTTCCGTCATTAGAACCCGAACTAAATGAAGTTTCTTTCTGCAGTGGTTTACAGCAATGGGGATTTACACTTCGACAGTTTGCAAGTTTTTATCTCTACAGATTTAAGAAGAAAGATGTTAAGGATGCCGAGGCAAAGTTTTGCAAGTTATTGTGGAGCACCAAAATGTACTTTACAAGTGACGATCCATTCGATGAGACAGGCACCTTTGTAAAGAAAGGTCCAAATGAGAGACGACCATTCATTGTTTTTGTTCTTAATCCAATCTATAAGGTGACAGAAATGTGCAATAATGGTGATATACAGGGCATTAAAGATTATCTCGCTAAATTTAAAGTTGATTGTTCTAAAGCAAATTTCTACGGAACCGGTAAAGAGCTCTTCAAGATTGTCATGAGAACATGGTTACCTGCTGCCGATGTGCTTCTCGAACAAATTATTTTACAATTACCATCACCGATCAAAAGTCAAAAATACAGAGCATCTCTACTTTATGAAGGACCAGAAGATCAGGCTATGGTAGCTATTCGAAATGCTGATAGTAGTGAAGAAGCCCCTTTGATGCTTTACATAAGTAAGATGGTTCCATATGGGGATAATAGGTTTATAGCTTTTGGCCGTGTATTTGCAGGAAGAGTTACGCCAGGAAAACCAGTTAGAATTCAGGGTCAAGACTATGTCCCAGGGAGTAAAAATGATTTATTCCATAGGAATATTCAACGGGCAGTGGTGATGATGGGAAAAGTTATTAAAGATGTTCCAGATTGTCCCGCTGGTAATATTATTGGTGTAATAGGAATTGATAATGAGCTGAAAAAGACAGGTACAATTACAAATTTTAGTGCTGCCCATAACATCAGGTCTATGAAGTTTAGTGTATCACCCGTTGTGAAATACAGTGTCAAGCCTAAAAACGCTTCAGAGCTTCCTAAATTGAAAGAAGGTCTTCTTAAACTGAGTAAGAGTGATCCTTTGTGTGTCATTAACTTTAATGACAATGGAGAGTGTACAATTGCTGGCGCTGGTGAGTTACATTTAGAAATTGCTCTTAGCGATCTTAGTAAAGAATATGCTCAGATTCCAATAGTGACAGGAGAACCATTGGTAAGTTATATCGAAGGAATCAGAGGCAGTACAAACAATTCCAAGATGTCAAAGAGTGCGAATAAACACAACAGAATATATATGACTTGTGATCAATTGGAAGAGGAAATTATTGATGGTATAGTGAACGGCAAGCTCGTAAACAAAGATCCTAAAGAGAGGGCAGCATTGTTTAGAGATAACCTTGATATTAATGATGATTGGGTTAAGAAGATTCTATTTTATGGACCCGAAGATAAAGGTCCTAATATTTGTGTTGATGATACGAAGGGAATAGCTTATCTCAACGAAATTAAAGAGTTTATGAGAGAAGGCTTTAGAGAAGTAACTACGAGAGGTCCACTTCTCGGTGAACAACTCAGAGGCGTAAGATTCAACCTCGTGGATTTGACTCTGCACGCCGATGCTATTCATCGAACAGGAAATCAAATTACAGCGCCAGTTGTGAGCGTATGTAAGGGGCTTATCATGAACTCTGATCCTATTTTATATGAACCACTTTTCTTCGTTGAAGTTAATGTCAGTAATGAAACAATGAGTGGTGTCGTAAATGCTTTGAGTAAAAGGAGAGGTAATGTCGAAGAATACAGAGATGAAAGAGGTGTAAGAACAACTGTAACGGGATACCTGCCTGTAAGAGAAAGCTTCGGTTTTAACAAAGAACTTATGAGCGAAACCAAAGGAGAAGCCAGCTCAGTTTTATCTTTCAGTCACTATAGCGTTCTCCCTGGTAGAGTTGATGTCCCGGACAGCATAACACACCAAACAGTTATGAAAATCAGAGAAAAGAGAGGTCTAGGGGAACTTAAGCTCGCAGAAGCATACTTCGATAGGCTATAAAGAAAAATAATTAAATTCGATTTAGTTACCATATTTTTTTAAAACACCCCTTTTCTACCCATATGAACTAAAGATACAGATCTTGTTTTTATAATTATATATATAATTTATCTATAGTAAATGTAAAAAATATTTAAAAAAACATAATATAAACAATTAATTGTGATATTATAAAAGATGCAACTCCTTATATAGATGAATGCATAATCGATCTTTTTTTAATGTTCATTAAACTTATTTATGCTGTCATATATGGGCATAAAAGTGAATTCGAACAACTTCTAGAAAGACTTCAAATATAAATAGTAAAGACTTTATAAAATATATAAAGTGACAACAAATATAATTTCAAAACTTCTAGAAAAAGCTTCAAAATGTTAATGATACAGTTTTCATAAAATATATAAAGTGACAACAAATATAATTTCAAAACTTCTAGAAAAAGCTTCAAAATGTAAATGATACAGTTTTCATAAAATATATAAAGTGACAACAAATATAATTTCAAAACTTCTAGAAAAAGCTTCAAAATGTAAATGATACAGTTTTCATAAAATATTTAAAGTCTACAAATAATCTAATGTCAAAACTTCTAGAAAAAGCTTCAAAATGTAAATAATACAGTTTTCATAAAATATTTAAAGTCTACAGATAATCTAATGTCAATAATTCTTGAAAGGCTTAAAATCAAAATAGTATTTATTTCATGAAATATTATACCTCTACAACTAATATAATGTAAAAACTTCTAGAAAGTCTTCAAAATTACAATACTTATAATTTCAAAATATTATACATCACAACTAATCTAATGTAAACACCCGAATTTCTACAAGGGAGAATAATAGTCGTAAATTTTTAAAAAACATATCACGATCTTATAAAATAAGATTACAATACTAATAATATTAGCTTTACTTGAAAGCCTTATATCAAAAAGGTAGTAAAAGGATTTATAATTTATACTTTTATTTTAAAAAACAAAGTGTAATTAAGAAAATACATATGAGACAGATATATTTTATATTTTACTGCCATAAAATACCATTCGATATAGAAGAATAAATAACTAAATGGTTATATAAGAATTAGTACTTACAACTAATACACAGATTTCGTACCATTATTTATAGCCATCTAATATAATTTAGAGCACTTTTTAATCGTTATGTACAATTTAATCATCATAAATTTTTTAAAGCTATGGTTACATTATAACTTTACAAAATAGATATTGGACTCTACATTGAGTGCCTTTTCTATGGTTATGTACGTATTTTCCTATTAATCTAAGCCACAAGATATGATATGTGTGTTTCACTCGAGTATGTTAAACAGGAAAGCCGTGTAGTTGGTGGTTTTATTGCTTTCCACCAAACACTAGAGAGCCTAGAGCTTGTAAGGGCAATAGCTTTACTAAAAATGTTGCTTGTTTTTTTACGCATTGCCAATAATAACTTCTATACCGATATGTTAGTATCACAATCGTAAAATAGCTTGACATATACATGAAAAACCCTTAATATTGAGGTTGAAATGCTATTTACGCATATTAATAACTTGTTAGTCCCATTTATGGCTGAAAGATCTTATATTTATTGCGTCATACTTCGATAAACATCTTCAGGATCTTCCTATTCTCATAAAAAAGGCTATAGAAACACCTATAATACAATCTGCTCGAAAATAGAATTCAGAAGAAAATTGTTGATATAAATTGATAGAAAAAGGTTGCTGTGCTGCTCTGATAGCATTATAGATTTGAAAAGTGGATTCTCTTGTAAAATATAAAAAACGCTTGATATCGAAGGATACATACGTGTTGCCTTGATAGTATTATAGACTTTAAAGGTGGATTATCCGTAAAATATGAATTGCGCTTATTATCAAAGAATAAATAAATGTTACTATGCTACTTTGATAGTATTATAGACTTTAAAGGTGGATTATCCTGTAAAATATGATTGGCGCTTGATATCAAAGAATAAACAAATGTTACTATGCTACTTTGATAGTATTAGAGACTTTAAATAAGGATTACTGTGCAAAAATAAAAAAAGTAAGGGTGGTATTGGAGAATAGATGCGTGATACTATGCGTATCTGCTAGCACTATAAACTTGAAAAGATATAATCACATATACATTAAAATACGCTCTTTTTTTAAGAATATTGCAAGAATAATTACTTTGAAAAATAAAAGATAAACATTTAAATAAAAACGATAAAGACAATTTATAGATGGTTAACTTAATTAATAATCTTAACATATAAATTTATCATGCTTGTAAAAATATTTATCATTTTGAAATAAATTTAATCAAGATCTGTCAAAATTTATCTATATGATATATTACATTAACAAAACAAATGAAATTTAATGGTATTAAAAAACATACACAACCTGATATAATGAAAAAATTCTGTGGCGTTATAATTTTTGTTTTTCTATTAACAATTGTCTTGTCGATGTTTATTTCACATAAAAGTCGCATAGAAAATTATTAAGATGAAAATGTTTCGGAATTTACAAACTAAGCTACGAAGATAATTTAAATATGTAAGCAATCACCAGTTCTCTTCTCTTAATACTCAATAGTTTAAAATTCTTGAAGTTCTAGAAAAAGTTCATGTTCATAATTTTTTTTTCGGACAAACACACCATGATAATCATTGTAAATAAAATTATAAATTTCTTAGCAGATTTCTAAAACTCTAGTAATTTTATTGGATTTATGACTTCGGGTTAATTCTTGTGATCATTATGATTATATTTTAAAATCGTAGCGGATCGATGATAAATTAATCTACGAATATTTTGAATTATGTCCCATATCCAATTATTTTCAATTATAGAAAATGTTCTAATAATATTAACATAATTTAATTGATAAAATTCATTAGTAAAACTAAAAAAGAACAAAAAGGTATTTAGAACAGTATAGAAAACCTCAAAAAAATAGCCAAATATTTTTTTTAAATATTTGTGTTCCATACATCCTATTGTTTTATGCAGAATATAACCTATATATGATTTTTTGACCCAATAATCTCTTACATGTGCTGAAATTAGCCATAAGTTTTTATTTTATATAAAAGTTGCACCAAAAAGACCTTCAGAATGGAAGTTTGTCTTTTCTAGGTCATGTTTTCGAATACAAATATGTAATAAATAAGGATCTAGATATAATAATAAAAAACCAATTAAATTATACGATTAGATTATTTACGTTGATATATGCTCTAATTTTGAATTTTAACTTTTTTTATTATAATAATAGTATTTTAACTCATTGGATAAATAAATCAGCATTGCTCTAGATTACAATTATTAAAAGAATAAAATCAAATTATTTATAATACACGAGATTGTTATCTAAAATCTAATTTCACATAAAATTTGTTTGTTTTAAAAAAAACAAATTTAATTATGTATAAATTTCTTTATTACCGTATTTAGGCAATTTATGAATCTAAAGAATCAGAAAATACACAATAGTTAAAATAACATAAATCTATACATCATCAGAACATAAAAATCCATAATAAAAATATCAGAATTATATTTATTTATCTGCTTTAAATTACTAAATATTCTTTAATATTCCTTTCACTACGTATTTTAATATGTAAATTAGTCTGTTATCTGACCAGAAAAATCCACTAAAATGATATCTAAGTTTTATTTGATTATCGTGCCATTAATTACTAAAAATTATTTAATATTCCATACATCGCATATTTTCATATATAAATACATCTATGATTAGACCAGTTCATTATAAAAATATCTAGGATACACTTGATTATCAGCTATTTTTACCTTAATATTCTATACATTACTTACTTTCATATATAAAACATCTATGATTAGACCATCAGAACAAATACTAAGTCGGATAAGAAATTTATGTAAGACTAAATTTAATGCTGGGAATTTATTTAAAGCCATACATGAACATGCGACGTCACTCATAAATTACCACATAGGCGTATTAAAATTAGAACCCGAAGAATACATTAAACTTGATGATAAAATATGTGATATTTAAAACGAATTTTCTATTCACCTCCAGTCTAGTAACAAACAAAGATTATATCTAAAGAGAAATGAACTAGGACGTGGGCTATGTAATAGTGAATTTAAAGCCGAGAAGATGATCTACCAGCTAAAAAATTTGCTTGAAAACAGTAAAAACAGCTCCCCGAGGAGGGCTGCAATTTAAAAGTTGAAAAAGATAACAAGACTTATCTCTCACTAATTGAAGAATACCTTAAAAATAAATATCATGTTGATATCACTGATTCCGAGACACTGGAGAAAAAGCAACAAGAAAGTCTATTGTGTAAAATAAAAGAAAAACCATTACACCAAAAACTTTTTGAAGCTAAGAATAATGATATGGTTGATATTGTGGATCATCAAGATGGATAAAAGATGGCAACATTAAACGAAGTGAAGAAGTAAAATTCTGTTTTATTCAAGACATAAATGTGTTTTTTGTTGAGAGGATAAAATGCCCACATTTTAACGAAGCCATAAAAACAATTGATCACCTTGCAACAAGATGCAAGAAAATTTTAGGGCATGATTACACGCGAAGACACAATGAAATTATAAGATGTATTAATTTCCACCTATCAAGACGATACAACTTCAAGAAAACCAAAAAGATCAGAACTCACTCAGTACAAGAGATCAGCGAAAACGAAAATGCAGAAATAAAAGTTGATACCCGAATTAAAACAGATATTTCAATCAAAAAAATAGACTTGATATTTTTCTATAGATAAAAAAGAAAATATGATTACGCTGATCGAAATGGGTATAACGAGCCTTGATAACTTGACTGAAGTTGAGAATGAAAAATATAGAAAATATGACATCTTGGCAAATAAACTTGGTTTAATTTACAAATGCAAAACAAGAATAATGCCATATGTGATGACTTGGGATGGGGTGGTCACAAAATATCATAAAAAATATGTTCTATAGTTAAAAATCCCGGACGAAGTAGAAGCATACATGCAAGCTCATAGACTCCGCAAGACACTTGAACTCATCTCATTTGAGAGAAGAAGAGCATTTTATGAGATAGATAAAGGAAAGGTGCCATAAGATGAATCAAGGAGTTGTGCAATATTCCGTACACTCTGACTACGTCTAAATAGATAAAAAGAAAATTTAGATATAAATATATATTATATTAATTAGACCATTAAAATAGGATTTATAAAAAGTTAGATGATACTATCTAACAATCGCCATATATAAACTTTAGTTCTGATAAAATCTACACAGACAAAACCTGACATAAAATTTAGGATTAGGAAAATAGAATAATATTATACAATGGAATACACAGATTCACATATAGAAACATATATCTTTTATTATATAGAAATAAATTTAGTGTAGATTGATTTCTACTCTACATAAAGAAATTCATGTTCATTTTTAACTGTATATACCATTTATGGTGATAAAACAATTGAGAAATCATAGACATAGCCTTTCAACATAATTTACTATTAATTTCAAAATAATTTTAGAATTTTTATATTGGCATAGAACTTATTTCAATATCGATAATATTGTTTGTATTTAAATTATATAAAATCGTACAACAAACGAATATAAATAATATCAACTTACCATAGAAAAATATTGAAAAACGAAATATAACAAGGCAGATTTAGAACTGGTGATTCTATTTTAATAAATTTAAAAATCAGAAATAAATTTTATGCTCATATTTCTAAAAACCAGCTGACTACATAAATTAAAATTTACATTCGTTGTTATTTTTTTATTTCCATTTAATCAAAATTTGTAATATTTATTTTTATATGGTAATTTATAATTTGAAATACGATGAAGCATTTATCTCAGATGAAATTCCGTTCTTGTATTTTTTCTGTTATAAAAATTAAGAATAATAATCACAACTATTATAATATATTCTTTCTGCTTATACCGTTATCTTACAATCAATTTTTTTGGATTTATAATACTAAATTCCCAAGTGATTTCCTATATTTTTGAAAATATTCCATGAATGACGATTCTATAGTCTAAGAAACTATATAAACAATATATTTTTATAAAAATTTTGTATTAAAACAGGTGTTTACCGTTTAAATATAGAACAAGTTAAAATATTTGGTATAAATAAGAGAATAAATATAGAATTATATTACAATTTTCGGTCTATGGAATTATTCGAATGTTTAAGCTTGTAATATTTTAGCCCTAATATAGTTTATTTTTACTGTAACTTAATTAAAAAATTTCCGGGTCTATCACCTTAATAAAAAAGATTTGTTACGCTTGCCTGTTTTTTTTAAACTATATATAAGTAAGATTCTTAGCAATTTATATTTTATGTGCTTAATCCAAGGTTTATTTTCTTCTATAACACAAAAACCTCTAAAAGTCACAAACATGATAACTATATTAATCTATTTAAAGTAAAATTTAAGAAAATAGGGAATTCGAATCAATATATTACAAAAAAAAAGAATTAGATTATATTATAATAGAAAAATGCAGAATCGGGCTCGTAAAACATAAATTATAAACATATAAATATTATAGATCTAAAATTTAGATCAGATAATATATATACATTTTTATATCTAAAAAACGAATTGCCGAAAATTATCTCTCAAGAGAACCGAATTCACTAAAATCAGTGTTTAAATCCAAAACAATATAATATCAGCAAAAAGCTTTCGCGAAAATATAAAAGAATGAAAAACTTTAAAGGATTACTTTTTTGTAAAACGATACGACTTCTTTTTATAATAAAATGCTTGCAAAAATATATTTACAATGAATTAACGGTTTATAATGTGTGATAATTACTATATATAATATATTTTATGACTCAAGAAATTTACAAAACACTTGTTTGAAAATAATGACGTAGCATTTATATTTTCTAGCAGAAATCACAAAAAGTATTTTTTATATTTAACTCGTTTTTTAAGTATCACATTTATTTCAGCATTATTGATACAAATTTTTAAATAACTAGTGATGCACAAGGCAAAAATATTAAGCAATATTTAAAAAAGTTTTCAATTTAAGAAAATTTAACTAAGGTTAATTTTTTGGGAAGTTTTCATGATAAAAATTTTTAAGAATCATTTTACACTATAAATTCCGTAGGTGTAATAAAAGCAGATGCAAATGTGTTCAATAGAACTTTGAGGATGATCAAAAGATTCCCCTACTTTAAATTTATATTTTGTATATTACGTCAAATAATTATCAAAAGATATTTGATATTCTTTACAACAATATATTCAGATAAATTATAGAGTTTATATACCTTTGAAATGATAATATTTAAAATACAACTCTTATTATTAGAAGTAAAATACTCATAAACGCAACTTATATGAATTACTTTTTATGATATAACCACGATTTTATTGTTAAGATTTTAAGCGAAAAAATTATATGATTTGTTTTAGCGCTGTTTTGAAAGTATAGAAAAAGAAACACAAAGTACAATTTGAATTTTATTTGTATGATCTTTGCGTATAATAGCACCATATTCGTCTTTATTATGTGGATTATCAAGCTTTTTTTTTATATTTAATGCATGCTTACCGATTATTGATTTTTATATTTTAATTAAACAACCAAAAAAATATAGAAAAAGGCGCAGCAGATTTAAACTGAATAAAAGAAAACATTAATCCATGACACGTAAACAAAAACTTTCAAGTATGATAAAAATATAAACTTTATCATATGAAGTAAACTATAAATAACATGTATTTTAACAAGAAAAATGTTTGAAGAACTTATGAAAATATGTTTTGCCAGAAAATAAACAATATCAAGTTAAAAATATATAAATGAAAAAGACCATACACCACAACATGGAATATAGTGTCTTAAATTACCATAAGTTTCTAATAAAAGAGTTAGTAATCGTTAAAACATGTAATATGTATTCATAAATTATCAAAGGCTGTATATTAAGGAGTTAGTAATCGCCACAACATGAAATTAAGGTGTTAGGAATGTCAAGTGAAAAATGAGCTGCATGCGAAGTAATGGTAATAGTCACAAGGAAAAAATTTGAATTTATAATTCTTTAAATGAGAAGATATAGATCGTAAAGATTACGTGAATTTATATAGTTATTATAGGATCGAGTCAAATACTTGAATCTATTTTTTATCTGGAGAATATGCACAGTCAGAATTTTTTCTTGATAAGGCTGTAGAATTTATTAGCCACATCTGCACGAAAAGGCTGAAATAGCTTTTTCTTAATCATCTTAAGAGGTTAGAAAACAAATTAAACAAAAAATAAAAATATTTCTTTGTCATGATTTAATATATAATTCCTTTTTAAGATATTATAATTAAAAGCTCCTAGGTAGCTTCTTAGCTGAAAATTGACTTCATTTATAAATACAAGAACAGTTATAGTCGAGTATACGCTCCTTGTATGGGTTTGAACTTGATTTTCGTGCAATTATGTTGTTATATAGTGCCTATTTGGCTAAAATGTTTGTTAATATCAGATTCATAATTATTAAATTTGTTGACATAAAGAGATAGATATGTAAAAACTATTGTTTTTATATACAAATTTCAACTCACAGGCTGATGCACACTATCAAATAATTCCTAGGATGTTTGAAAATGCAAGAGGTACATGTGCACAATCTTTTGTTGTAGTTAAAGAAAAGTAACAAAAATTTTCACTGATTATTGATTCTTTAAAAGGAAAATGTATTTCTCAAAATCATAGTGGACGATATAACATAGTGAATTTTTTATATCAACCATGCAGATTTGGATACTTTTACCCGTAGTCTATACTTTCTAGTTTTATGATAAAACACATATTAAACAAAGTAATCATGCGCTGTATATCGATACAAGATTTCAAAATTAAATAACATGTAAAATAGGCTTCATTGATAAAAATGGAGATGAATTTATGCCATTTAAAGATGTGAATATTATTTAGAATATCAAATAAGAATTAAATGCAGCTTTTTTTGTATATTCAACCCAAAATCCACAGTAAAGCACTTTAATTTTTTTGATGTGATTTTCATACAAAAAAACAAAAAGTTGTTTAGCGAAATGTCAAAACCCTCTAAAAAGACTTAATGGTATATATAATATGTTATTTTTGCAAAACCTGATGAGTGTAATTACTATTCTTAAGTGATATTTTTTTTATTATATAATTAAAAAAGAAGAAAAATTACGCAAAAATTATAGAAAACAAAGTTTACTTGATAAATATTTTGCTCAGAGTTTTTATTTTTTTGTTAAGTTTATAATTTTTTAAAAGAATGAATGAAGGCTCCTCAAGATATTAGTTATTCAAATAACAGAACCAATTATTGTATTATGCGGTATAATATGATTTTTAGCAATATAAAATTTTTCGAGCAAAACTTTAAGAAGCTCTACTAAGCAGATTTACTATACACTACTTTTGTTTTAATATTTATAATTTTATCAATGCATATTATTCTTTCAAGACATATTGATTCAACTATTTTCCTCGATCCTATTGTTTGTGAGTATGATTTATCTAGAATTGGGATTTCCCACAAAAAACATTTTTATGAAAAACCATTTTGTTTTTTTATTTTATCATATAATTATTGTATTTTAAAAGTCGAATATTATCCTTGATATATTTATTTATATTATGCCAAAATTATTTGCTATAATTTTAGTTTTTGTTCTCAAGCACAACTTCTTGATCTCTCATGCGCACAGCATATTTATACCATCGACTATTTTTCCATCTGAAGTCTTCTTCAATATCTCTCCACCGTTCAAGACCTTTGAACTCGAAGTTTGAGCTCAATCCTAAGGTTTGTATATGTGCCTCAATCTGGTTAGTTATTATCTCTTGATCGTTCATACATTTTATATTAGGGTTATACATCATTTAAGTGTCTGTGAAGTTTGATGTATATTTAATTTAAATTAAAAAAATGATTTTAGAAATATGCATGAATTGAACCTTCGAGAGTTAAATTCCGTAATATCTGTTAAGGTTTTTCTTATAGATGTGATTTAAATAAAATAATTGACAAATGACTCATGCCACTTTATAAAAGTTTACGCTGCTTTATATTACTATTTCATCATAAACTTAATTAAATTGCAATATTGAATTGAAATAATAACGCGGTTTCTTATCAATTCACTAAATGGAATAAATTATTAATATATTTGTTGTTATAACATATTATGTCTACGATAAAAAAGAAAATATAATTACGGGGATTAAAATGGGTATAACTTGCCTTGATAACTTAAATGAAGTTAAGAATTAAAAATATAAAAAGTTTGACATTTGGTGAATGAACTTGGTTTAATTTACATATATAAAACAAGAATAATACCATATGTAATGACTTGGGATGTTGTGGTTACAAAATTCCATAAAAAATATGTTAATGAGTTCAAAATCCAGGACGAAGCATACATACAAGCTCACACACTTCGCAAGACACTTGAACTCATCTCATTTGAGAGAATAAGAGTAGTTGATGAATATAAATAGTTGAGGTGTCAAAAGATGAATCAAGAAAACGTGAAAAGTTTACAATTGGCTGACTACGTCTAAATAGATAAAATTAATAATAAGAAACTTAACCCATAAATAAATGCATTATTGAATGTCTATTTAAAAAAATTCATGATATAATAGAACAGATGAAATGATTCTAAGCAAAAATATCATTTTTTTTAAATTATTGTCATATCGATTCACCTATAATCGACCCCACACCATAATACTATTAAGGAAAGCTGATCTCTATTTTCTATTTAGAAAAGTGTGTATCTTATTTTATCTAAAATTTATTCAAAATAAAACAAAGCAACATATAAGAATTATATTGAAATAGTAAAATGAAATATTATTTTATATATAAAATACACATTTCATTTTTTGTACCAAAATATTTACAAATCTTTTTAAAAATATCGAAAAGGTTTTTAAATAATAGTTTTGATGTTTTTTACATATTTATTGCATATCAAGAGCCCATTGAAACTATTTTAAAAGTACATATTAATAAAAGCTTGTTAATTCATATTCATTTATTATCAAGCAGGGTTATTCTTTTTAATTATAAAAGATTTTTAAATGACCTGCTTATAGTAAAACATTAAATCAATATACAAATTATTTAAAGAAGCGACACAAATTATTAGAAATGAATTTTAATTTCATAACTATTCAAAGAAACGCCAATAACTATTATAAATGAGTTTAATTTTCATTTCATCATCATGCTATTTAAAAAATCCCATATACTATTATACTGAGTTTGAATTTTACTTCATCAATATTTGAAGAAATGCCATAAATTATTATAAAAGAGTTTAGACTCCATATTAATAATATTAAGAGAAAATCCATAATTATAATAAATGAATTTGAATTTCTTAAATATTCAAAGAAACGCCAATAATTATTATAAGTGAATTTAAACTCCATTTCATCATCATGCAAATACATAAAGAAATCCCATATATCATTATAATGAGTTTAAATTATATTTCATGAAGATATAATTCGCATAAATTTTATTCACAAGTTGCTTATCGGATTCGATTAAAATGACGAAAAAAATTTCTTATTGGACATTATTTTATCCTAAAAGCAATCATTGATTTGATGTCTTTGACATTTAATTTACCATTTGAATGTATTTTAATCACAGATTTATATTATGAATTATCCATCATCGGATTGAAAAACAGTGAAAGAGAAAATAAAATGCGAAAGAACATACTTTGGATTTTAACTTGAAAATTAAATGTTTTATCGAGCAATATTTAATTAAGTTTTCATCTCATTTTAAAACAAAAAGATGCACAATCTTGTACACACCGAATTCATATTTTATATTTTATTGCTGGCTATACATTTACAGTTTAATAATACCGTTCTTAATTTTGATTTTCTTTAACATGTCAAATTATTTGACACATATTAATATTATATTTCTACTTTAGTAACTTTACAATCAAGTGATAACAACTATTACGGAATATATAAATTAACCAAAAAAATATAGTTTTAATGATAGATGGATTCAACAATATTCTGGTAACAATATTTTTGATTATTTTACTGATATTTGCGGCTACTGCTAAATTACTGGAAAATTATGATCCAGAGATAGAGTACCTACAGGGTGATGATGTTAGACAAAGAAAATTATATAGAAGTGTAAGCTATCCTAGTAGCTATTCATGCAGAGGAAGAGATAATTTTAAAGACATTTTCACGGGTAAAAATAGCTAAAATAGTAAAGTACTAATAGATTAATAAAGTCTGCTTCTAAATTATTTTTTTTAAATTACAAGAATTTTAACTACATATAAATAAAGTTGAGTTTCTCACGATACAATATAATTTAATATTTTTTTATTTTTAAGGAATTATAACCAATAATCTCACCCTTACTTAGTTTTATTTATATTGCTTAATAATCTATTAAAAAAATAATCATTTTACTCATTCGGTCATTCAGGTTGATACTCATTCATAGAAAATTAAGAAAAAAATATATAAACGAATTACTGACATAAATGAATAAAATTTTATAAACCCGCTGGTCGAAACATATGTGATGTTACAGGAATAAAAAAACATAAAAAGTATATGAAAATATAAAAGTACCGGACCGAATAAGGTGATTAATTTAAGCCATTATTTATCGTATAACCGCTGAATTTGAAGGCATCAAAAAGAGAAGATGTGATAATAAAATATAACACAAGGGATAAAGCACATAGTCTAAAAAATATGCGCCTTTAAACCAAATTTGCAATTTTTAAATAAAAAATAATGAAAATTGTAATAAAATAAATTCTAAAATAAAAATTTATATTTAAATAGTAATTCTTCATTGCAAAAAAACACAAATTAACAATTTTTTATGCACTAAAAAGAGATAGAATTTTTAGAACACACATAAAAATTTATTTCCAAAACATATTTTTCGTATAAAATTATAACTGACTTTTTAAAAAGTATATGTTAGCTAGTTCTCGAATTTAAACACCTATTACAGCGCATAATAACCCATTAAAATTCCTCTTTTCAAAAAACATGAACTTTCTGTGAGCTTATAATATGTGAAATAAGCATTATAAGTACATAAGCTTATACTGGATTCTTGAAGCGAGACTCCTATATAAAACGTAATTTTTAACTAAATAATCAGGCGAGGCATGATCATATACAGGTTGTCACAAACAAATATAACATTAGATAAATATTTATATTAAAAGTAAAAAATTAGAAAAACTACTTATAAATTAAAAAAAGATATTCTCGAAATTTTTTTCAATTATAATCTTGTTCTACTGGTTCTAAAAAATTGTAATTATTCTTTTAAACCATATTATTTTTATCTCGTCTATTTTATTAGCAGACTCATTAGAGAGTATTTTTATTAGTTTTGGGATAATGTATATTGGAGGCACAATTTATAGTAATTCGATTGTAATATTTGTGCGAATGAAACCCCATGATCATTCTAAATTGATTAACTTTTTAGTATTGCTTCTAACGTGTTTTAAATCAATGAAAATAAACGGATAAGAAAGAGACAGAAAAATACTTATTCGAATTTATTATATTTGGCAAAAAATTATATTATTTTAATATTATATCAAAAAAGCTATCGAAATTGTCAAATATAGCCAAATTAAAACCACAAGATACTATAAATTTATTTCATTGTAGATTTTATAAGCTTGACAAAAATATATGAATACTAAAATACATAAATAACCTTTTATTTTTAGAAGTTAAAATTAAGAAAAAAATAATATATATTTCATTTTCGAAGTGCATATTTAACACTAGATGACACATCGAAAATATTTTTTCTGTATTTCCGAACCATATCATATTAAAAATGCATAAAATCGGTTTTATTTGTTGTAGTTCAATAATTATTATTTTAATATATTTGCTTCAAGAAATTATCACAATCTTTGTAATTATAATAGGCCCATATTTTGTGGCAAAGTTGAGAGGAGCGAATCTTTTCTTTTTTAAATAAAAAATTTATAGAAACATTACCATCTTTCGATTATGTTTATATAAATCAAGTTTTTGAATTTTTTTACATAAAAGATCCTTTATATAAATATTATTATGCACTGTTATTATTAAAGATACTCTTATTTCTCTAATTTTGCCTTTTATTTATTTTATATCAAAGATATAACTTTTTAAAGAATCTGCTTTTGTAATCCTTTGTTTTTAGATAAAACTTAAAGTGATAAAAGTATAAATTTTGAACTTAATTGGTGCGATGCTAATTTATTACATATTAGTAAAACAATATAAAAGGATTACAGTTATTAAATAAGATTTGCAAAAAAACACTCTTTTTTGTCTAAAATTCTGTTTTTAACTTTCTAATATATACGAAATATTGGAAATTATATCACAAACGCCCAATTTTAGCTATAAAAAATAGAATTTTTAGGTAGATATACAACACCCCGTAATCAAGTAGTATAAAAATTCCCTCTTTTGATAGAATTTACCATAATCATTTAGATTTATTTAAGTGAATATAGAAAATTATATAGTATTTTGAAATTTTTTTTGAAATATAGTGCCAAAACTGATATAACATTATAATTAAATCCTTACGAGTTTATTCTCTTATTTATAAGTCAATGAGAGATACATTAACCATGGACTATATTTTATATTAAACATGAAAGGCAAAAACGTTCGTCTCTATTATATTTATACAGCCTTTTCGTTTTTTAAATTCTGTGTATTAGCTTTTTGTTGTACAATGCAATATATTTAGCATAGATAATAAATCAAGAGCAGCAAAAATTTTAATAATGTGTGGTTCTACAGTGTTCATAGATATCAAATCCGACATCCAGTTCCCATTTTCATCCTTCTTATACAATAATAAACCGTCTCTACCGACTCTCTTAATACATTAATATAAGTTGCTTTTTTTCTATGCGATGCAAGTGTAGCCAACCATTGCTACATGACTCTCTCGTATCTACAATATTCAAGACACAAGTGAGATCTGTTGACCAGAAACTCGATGAGACAAAACTTATGGTTGAACAGTGTTTATGAGGCTTTATAAGTATGAAGTTATAAAAATCATAATTGCTTTTTGCTATAATGCCGTGATTTGGGTTTATCTTTCCCATTATTAATCAGCCGAGGAACTTGCATTCATGCTAAAACTTCGTATTTTTTTTTGTTTTGGATTTTTAAATATAATTAAAAAAAACTATAAAAAAGGAAAAAAAATAGATTTTAACATTGCTCAAAGTGCATTTTCTCTAATAACTATGAAAGTTTGGTATTTATTACTCTATGATTCTTATGGTATATGTTATAACCATTACAGCTATAATTCATATGGTTACTGTTATAACCATTACAGCTATAATTCATATGCCTAAAGTAAATACCATTACAGCTATTATTCATATGCCTAATATTATAGCCATAATAGCTAAAATTCATATGCCTTTATTTATAAAAATTGAAGCTTTAATCTATATTTTATAAAGCCACTGATGAAATTGGTTGCATTAAAGAAGTATTTTAACATTTATTTATGTAATGCGAAAATAATCACATATTAATATATTACTTTGATTTGGATCCTGAAAATCACATTTTCAAAGTTAATTTCTTTATGATTTTTATTTATGTTAAGTAAGTTTGATAATTGTTTTTTTTCCTAAAGTTTACATCGTACCAGATCAGTTTTTTTAATCTAATGATTTTTTTTGAAGAATACAAGCTAGAGAATAAAAGCTATATTTCTACATAATATTTTACTATATATATTCATGTTATACATTTTTTTAAAAAATTTATCTATTTTTAGCTATCACAGTAATAGTTTTCTTATTTAAAAATAACTATAAGTATATTTTTCATCGTTTTTCTTGAATTATTTTCTGTAGGTACAAGAAACAATAAAATTAACAAGCATAAAGCATTTATATACATACAATATAAAAAAGGTATTAAGCCATGATATAAACAGTTCAAAGTATGAATAAATATTTATATGGAAACTAAAAAAGCTTGAAAATTTTCTGCTTAAGTAGTATTGCAATTTACAGAGATAGCACTTTGATAGTTATAAAATAGAGATATAGTTTCATTTAATTTATTATAAAAAAATGGTATATATTTCATATCAATTTTTATCTTATAAGCTTTTTTAAAAATAGAATTCAGTTATATGAAATTTAATTTTTTCAGAAATCAAAATAAGTGTTACGTAAGAAAAAATCTATATCATTTTCTATATTTTTTTTATAAAAATCATGAAGTTTTTATATTAAACATTATTGCATATAGCTTAGAATAAATAATTGTTTGAAGATTATTTATGACGTCTTTTTACACAATTTTCTATATGTTTTTCTGTTTTTTCATCGATTATAATCTCAAGTTCATCATTTTTCGGCTCTTTACTTGCAATTCTTCGCTCAGCTAAGTTATTATATCTCCTCGACGTTGATTTTTTGTTCTCCATTTTTTTGACTCTTGGTTTTACACATCGTATTTTATTTTTTCTTTTGATATCGGATTCAAAAAAATCGTCTTCTTCAGAGAATATATTTATTCTGTTTTTTTCGGGAAGTATCTTTGCCGCTCTATTTTTTACAATATTTTTGTTTTTATTTACATCAACACACCTTTTCGATTCATCGTTGCCAATTTGATTGTTTATATCCAAGTCAACTGCTCTCGATACTTTATTTTTTACCTCTGTAGTATCGTGTCTATATCCACCGACTATGAATGTCGATGATTTACTTACAAATTCTTCTTTCGATTCAACATTATTTGTGTATTTTTTATATTCTTTGCCGTTGAATGTTGTTCCTTTTTCCTTCTTATTTTTGGTTCGCCAATTTTCATCTTTTCTTCTTGGTTTGATTTCTGGTATATCACAAACCATATCATTCGATTCAGAAAAAGTATTCTTAAATTCACCAATAAAAGTGGATTGCTCCTCGCTCTTAGTTATTTGACAATTTCTAAAAGAAACATGAAATATTTTTTGTTCTGTTGCACCCGGAGAACTATATATATTTTGTTTGATGCCTAATGGTTCTATTTTAATGTCTTTTGTATATGGTTCTTGCTCATAAATATTTTTTTTTCTGTAAACTTTTGGCTTTTCATAACAGTTTTTAATGTTGGCTGATGAATAAAAAAATTTTAGTTTTAATTTATTGCTCAAAAATTCTTGATTTAAAACTTTGGAAAGCTTGGTGTAGTAATTTCGAACCCATGATGAAAGAACAAAGGCTATCTCATCTATACGAATTTTACTTATTTCAAATGGGGATTCGTATTTTTCAGTCTCACGCAGCAAAGACACAATTTCAAGCACATCGCTATAACTATAGTTTTCTTTTACCACTAATATGATTTCATTTTGTTTAACTCGAATATTTTTATCAAAAATCGTGCTAGACTCATCAAAATTCAGTTTTGACAAGTTATTCTTAACGATTTCTAAAATATTTGAAATTTCAATAACCCTACCTTCGGACATCTTTTCGTAAAATAAGTGAGAAATGTATCTTGTGTAATCATAATAAAGCACAAAAACTATAGAATTTGTACTTTCTTTGATTTTTTCTGCAATAGAACGATTCAAAAGGCGGCAAACCATATCGTGATCATATATATCCACTATATTGGATTTGTATTTAGAAAATCCGCTGATAATTTTATGGAATTCCATAAAAGATTTTTTGTGTTGGATATTATGTGAATTTATCAGGTACATTTGCTTGGTAAATAATGTTATAAACGATTCTTCAGACTTCATCATTTTGAAAAAAGAAATTGACGCCGGTTTTAATATTTTTGATGTGAAGGCGGGATCGGAACTGTATTTTTTAAAAATTTCAAGTGAAGTTAGATAGCGAGTATCAGAACAATCTAATAAATCATTATCCTTTATGAATTCCTTTTTTAATATGTTCATACGAGCATACATTTTTATAAGTGTATTATTATTTTTTTCGTCACCCAAAAAGCTTTCGTGAGCTATATAAAAGATATATCTAAATGCAACATCGGCCTTATCTCGTAAAGGTATATATTCAGTCTTGGATTTACAGCTATTCTCTATATATAAGTCGAGTTCTGCTTTTGAATGATTCATGTGTTTATACAGAGAAAATCTAAAATCCGCTTCGTCAGGCAAATAAAAACTACAATATGCGAATTCAACATAATTTTGCATATTTTTAGACCTATTAAATTGTGCGCTTTTTAACTTAAACATGCAGTAGACACAAGCCAAAAGCATAATACATATGACGTAATATATCATTGAGTTCGGAATATAATAAGATTATATACAAAAAATTGAATAAAGTTTCATATTTTTAGGAAAATCTTTTTTTGTATGATAAATGTCAAATTTGATATATGCTATAGTATGAATGAATTTCCCAAAAAAGAAGCAACGCAATTTAAATCTTTGGTAGCCAAAAATGGTCTGAAATGTAAAACTACAATTCAAAAAAATAAAAAACATATTAATATGTTCTTATAGATTGGATAATAAACGTATAAATTATTTTATTTGATATGGTTCATACATAAAAAGAATAAATATATCTATAATCTGTGAATAAACAAGATACTTTAGCCATGATGTAATATGTTAATTTTACTGCATATTATATTTAAATTCAGCAAACAAATAATTTAGATTTCAAAAAAATAAAATACCAGATTTTATACAAACAATGCCTTTAAAATATTATTAGTAAAGAAGCCAATATAAAATATCAATCTAAGATACTATAAAGTTTTCGTATTTGTCTAAAACACACCAGAGTAACAGTAAATATGATGATTACAAATCATTTAAAATTCTTTTATTGTGTTACAAAGTAAATATAAATTATTCAATGGACATATAACATAGTTATAAAAGTTATTTGAGCAAGAATATGAATTTTTAAAATTGATTCGTTTAGAAGCAATAAATTCACAATATTGAATTCTTTTATAAAAATGCTTGGAAATACTACAAAAAAAACATTCTAACGTTGACTCTTCGCAAATATCAATAAGTAAATAATAATACTACACTTTAACTGTTTATTTATGCAATTACTCACGATTAAATTACAAATTTAGGTAATATAATTGCAAGCAAGCTATAAAATAATATTTAAATGCCCAATTCTTCTCAGCTTAAAACCTTTTCAATGCAAAAGATCTTTAGAGAGAAAGAAATTTCTCTAAAAAATGTGAATTTAAAAGTCGTCGTTATACTATTTAACCTTACTAAATATCATTAAGAATGTTATAATGATAAATTTCAAAACATAAAACAATTAAAATTATTTACTAAAAAGGAATAAGTAACTTGTAGGCAAAATATAGCAATTTAGGTTGATATTAGCACCATAATAAAAATATATTCTGATATATATACCTGTTTAGTCATTTTAAACCACACTAAGAAAAAGTTCACGTTAAAATTTTATATAAACTAAAAAAATATAATTCGCGTATAAATATGGATAAAAGTCACAAAAAACATATCAAAAAGCATTAATTCCTTGTTATATATAGAATAAGTGAAATAAATGGTTTTTTTGATGTTTCGGTATTACAATATAAAATCACTCATATTGATGCGTAATTTATTTAGGTTCACATGCAAAACAATCATATATATATTCAATCTATTTGTTGAATTATTTTTTTTTAAAAGTATTACATCATCCATTTAAAAGAAATGCATATATTTTGAAGAGCACCAATCTAAAATATACGGAAAAAAGGTTTATGATATTTTATGATTAAGAATCCCGTGAAGAGCAATAATCATTGTAAACTGTGGGAGTAAAACCCAGATTAAATATAATATAACAAAAAATATAATGAAATTAAATCTAATATTTTATTCTCTATATGTTTTTGCAACATTGAGAATAAAATACATATTCAACATTTTTATTACAATATATTACTTTTACACGTGGATTTTCAAACAATTTATTTGGTATGAAAATCCATCAAATCCTTATTGCATCAATTACATACCCTGGAAATTAGTATACGTGACATATTATATTACATAATGTATTTTATGCCATGTAATGCTATTCAACTATTTCTTTTCTCAATAGCGTAGTTAATACATGATTATAAAATTGACAGCCGTTAAATCGCAAAAATACCATGATTAAATTAGAGAAATAGTAAATAACATTTTTATTATTTAGTTATGCATTTTATATTTATTGTAAATTGGAGATCGTTTATACCAGGTTTAAATGTGACTGTTACGGAGGCAAAAAACCGATTCAAGACCAGTTTTTTTATATTGAATATTACAGCCTAAAAAAATACCCTCAAGACTTTCACATATACGTGTAAGAATATGAAAATATGGAGTTTTATGAAACGTGTTAATATTTATATAACCATTTCAAATCTCTACTCGTTAAATCCGAATCATTAACTTCAAATAAATAATTTTAATTTACATTTTTATATATTAAAACTGCTTGCAATTTGTTTCTTTTATAGATAAATTTTTAATTGTATGGTATAAACATAACTTCTGGCATTTTTAGCACATTAAAATGTACTTTTTGAAGTCCCCTAAAAATAGATTTTAAATGAATTAATAATAGATATATGGTAAATTTTTATTTTTTTATATATTTATTGCCGCATAGACTTTTTTCTGGAACATACAGGATGTGTTTCAGGAAATTTCAATGAATAAAGTTAAATAATTTATTGCCTATTTTTGACATTGAACAGCATATTTTAGGAATATTGTTCTATCTATTCCAGAGAGTCATTGAAAAATTATTATATTTCAAAACTTATGTTTCGAGAATTCTTTTTTTTATATGTTATTTTTTTCATGATTTTTCAACATCTTTTTATATATATAAATGTATAACCTAAATAATATTTTTGAGTTTGTCTGCATCTCTTTTTATATTATTTTGCAGCCCATTTCCTTTTATTAAAAATATTTATTTGCAGTTGAATCTATTTATCTATATTCAAATCACCATTTTGGGTGACTTACGTCAATTTAAATTTATTCAAGCTAAAAATACATCCGTGTTATATGATAAAATTATGATTTAATCATTATATTACAATAATAAATGTATTTCATTGAATTTTTAAATTTAAATCACATAATATATTCGCATAACAATTTCGTGCGTTGTATTTCAACGGAATTTTAGTCGCAAACTTGTGTTTTAAACGTAGAATCGAACCTTTTATAAGAACACGTACTATAACTTTTATTATGTTCAATGCATCCTAAAATATGCAACTCTATCACATACTTTAACTCTTGCTCACACTAGATTGAATCTTATATGCAATTATGGATGCAGATAATCTAAGTGATGGTATATTTATGCGTCACAGATCTTTTAAATACAATTTTCACATCTATATATTTTACTATGTTTGTACCTGACATAAAAATCATTTAAAATTGTATAATGAATCATTTTTATCTAATTAATTATGCAAAAATATTTAGGAAACAGAAAAAAAATACAAATATTATCTTAATTATACGCTAATGTGCTTTTATGTCTGTTCATATAAACAAAAAACACACCAGATCATTTTTGAAGTAGATTTTATATTGAGCTTTGCATGATATGTCTATAAAAAATCGATTAAATAGTGTAAGAACATTATAGCTGTTCAACGCTATCAATATAGAAACATTTATACAGATTACATGAATCCAAAAATATTCTACCAACCCAATCATATAGAACATCACAAAATATAAGACGAGGTTCAAGTGTATTTGTAAAATAAATTTCATAAAGGGTTGTAAAATAAAATCATAAAAACGCAAAAAAGAAAAATTTATTAAATTTTAAATTTAAATATATTATTTAAAAATATCTTTGAATTGAGGAAGATAAAATTAAAGCAAAAATATAAGAAAATCACACAATTAAAAATTTTATTATCTTCGTTTTAATTGATTCGATTTTTTACTATTGGTATTATCTGCCCTGTTCTTCTTAAAATATAATATTGATATTTTTTACTTTGGGGCCATCCAAATCATTTATTTGCCTTAATTTATTATCAGCAAGTATATTATAGATTTTTTTTTGGATTAAAAAAAAATTAAATCGTTTATAAGAAATAATATACTATTAAAAGATAAAGATATTTATGTATTTTTGTTTCTATATATTTATAAAAAATTGATTTTCTTTCTATATTTTATTATGCTTTGCTTATATTTTGCAGCATTACTATCCCTTTTTGTTATGCGGGTCCTATATAACCAGTACTTTGTTTTTTTATTTGATTATAATAGACATTTATATAAGATAAAGCATATTTTGGTGTTAGGCGAGTATGAATAAAGACCATTGATAACTTTTTATGTACAACAGAAAATAGTGGAAATAAATACCTAAAATTATACTTTTAGAAAAACTTCTTTTTTATACAAAACCATTTTTGACAACCTAAAAAGCACTTATTATATATATTGGCAAGATTTAATTCATATATTTTTAGTACGATACGAAACAAAACATATAGTAAAATACATTTCTTTGGGCATAATCATATCCAATCTAACGTCGTTTTAAACTTAAAAAATTACAGTTCGTTAATTGCGTTTCTATTTGCAATTTATTCTGTAAAAATTGCAAGAAATTTCTAATTCAAACGGTAAAGATCTTTTCTAAAACATGGATCTTCAAATAGCGCATAAGTATTCTTGTATTAATTTTTAACTTCTCAAGATCATGCCAAAATTTTAGTAAAGTAACGTTATAAAAATACCAATATAATAAACCCAATATTTTTTGATCATAAATAACCCATTCTTTTTACGTATAGAATTCGGAAAGATAAAAATATAGTTATCGTTACCTTAAAAATATATCAGCTAATATTTTTTTTGCGTTTGATTGTTATATTAATATAATAAGCGACACAGGTAACATTATAAATAAGAAAAAAAAATACATTTGAACGTATTCATATGCTATTGTACAAATCCACGACCATTTACAAATTTCTATGGGTAATTTTATTTGATAATTTATAAAATTCTTTATTCAAAAAATTGTTGTAAATTATGTACTCTTTTAACAATTTTACTATAAAAAATACATGAAAATTTTTTCTATAATAGAGCCAACATTTTTATCGTATTTTTCAGATATTTTCTCATTTTTTTAACAAGAAACAGATTGGATGTTTCACATTTATCAATATATAGTTGTAAGTTGCTTACTGCATTATGAAATACCAACGATTTTATACTATATTTACAAAGATACATTATATTTTTAAGAATCTCAAAGTTGACATTTTTCATTATTTTATCGAATTTAACTATTTTTATAAGAAGCAATTTCATAGAACTAATGAAATATCGAAAACTTTTATTTTTTTAAAAAGTGATATATTTACTATTATTATCTAAAAACGCAATCTTCCTATAATATGTTACTCTAGAAATCCATGAATGAGCTACTGTTATTCGTTTACATAAAGTAATCGTATTCTGCAGCCATTCTACTGTTATAAATAAAGAAAATTTTGCCTATTTTCAAATTAAGTTTTTCCTTTTAGATTATAACGAAAATAAAGGTTTTACAGCCATATAAGGCTATTTTAAATTGGACTTAGCGATTTAATATATACTAAAAACTAAAAATTTAAAAATTGACATTAAACAAAAAAAAACAGATAAATTTTTTTGTAGCGCATAAATTAGTCATTTAAATATATAAATGAATAGACAAATAGAAGAAAAAAAAATAAATTCAAAGCATTTAGTAAACCAATTTAGGCGTTTTTATTATAATTAATAATGAAATAAACATTTATTTGAAAAAACCTTTTTAACAGTAAATTTTTGCAATGATAACATATTTTTATAAATATTTATATTAAATACTAAATATAAAGGCATATCGTATGAAAATTTTAACCTTGTTTTGTAAATACCTTTTCCTCATTATCTCCTTCATTTTTGACGATAATTAATAAAAGATTTACCGGTGTTTTGTTATTTGAATATATACCGAAATTTGATTGGGCTAGAAAATATTTAGTTATGTCAACTTTTACATGCAAACTTTAGCTCTATTCTTCTTCTGTATTGAAGTGATTAGTTTACCATGCGCGTATCCTGATCATGCCTTTAGTTACTCATATGCAACTGATAAGCCATTTTTAAAACTTATAAATAATTTGGGGGTTTTTTCGTATTATAAATTGGATATGTACGATTATGAAACGATAAACTGCCGAGCGTTTTATATTATTTTGTGATTATGTCCTATCACAGTTTATTATGCGATATATCGTAAAATAATAAAATAAAGATGTATATTAAATTATGTTGAAATACTCTAATTTCATATTCAGATGATCTTATATACTCCATAATATAGAGATTATTCATAATATATAAAATAAATTCTGATTAACATAATCACATCATGTTTTCGACAGATAAAAATTTGTTTTTTTTTAAACAAACTTTATCAATATATTTAATGCGAAAGCTATTTACAATATAAACACGTATATTTATTCTTTTTAGAAATTTTCTATATGACTATTAGTGGCTTTTGCACATCAAATGCACCCTCGTATATAATCGTTCAAATACTACGTTACCAATTTTATATCGATTTATATGTCCTGTTTATTAAAAGTGTTATCAACATGGGAACTAAAGTTTCTTTACTATAGGAGCTTGTATATTATAGTGCCACAACCACAATAAACCTATAAATATACTTTCTGAAAAAAACTGGCTTCATATAAATATAAAACTCTTTTTTTTCTGTACTAAACATCAAGCCCTCAATTTTTTAGAATTTTTATACAGGTTTAGGTTTAGCTTTCTAATTAAAACAGTACTTCTCTTTTCTGGCATTTCTTTTTTTTGTAACATCAAATGAAATTTTTTTTTAATATTTAATCTAGTTCTTACATGATTTCATATTTTTATACATAATTTCACTGCCTATATCTATAATTTAATTTTTACGTATAAAATAAAAGCATCTTATAACCTAAAATGAAGACATACGACCATTATAATTATTTCCATATTTTTCTAGATAAGCTCTTTTATATATACTAACCTAGTTATCAAACATTTAATATGGTTCATTGCAGTATTGATATCAGTTCCTTACCAAAAAATAAGTTCCGAACTTTAAGAAAGACGGCATAGACATTTATATCTGAATGGACAAATATTACAATAAAAAAATACAAAATATGCATGTTTGTGTTACCCTAAAGAGTTAAACCTTCGCGTATACTTTTTTTAAAGGGATTAAAAACTTAAAATCACTATCAAGAATTAAAGAACATTTTTTTTTGATTTAAAAAGAGAGTAAAGCCCCGTTCATTTAATTTTTATACAAAAGATATCGTTAAAATAATGCTATATATATAAAGTTACACAATATAAAAAACAAAATATATTATAAATATATGTTACTATCGCGTACTTGAATAAAATATAAATTTCACTTCGGTTATATAGTATGAAATAGCACTATCCTATTTAAATGTGTATTTTAGAAGAATATACATCCAAATAATATTTTTTATAAATTATTTTTCATAATATTAATACTTTCTATTTTTATAAAAATCTACGGGATGAATTATGATCCATTAAAAAATTTTATTCTTCGACTAAATATAGCTTCGCTTCGTTTCGTTCTTAGTTTGACGATGGAGATATACGATCTTATTATAAATATAATCACGCTAATTATAGCTTTTTTTTCGGTTTTTTATTTAATTATTTAGGTTCGATATTTAAAATATTTTTATAAGGTTTTTAAATAGAGTAAAAGGAAGTGCCATCTATTATAAACAAATTAAGTAAATTTTAAAATCTGTTTTATTATTAATACATATAAAGTATACCAAAAGTCAGCATTCAGTTCTTTTTTTTGTGCTAATTTCATTTTATAATTTAAATGATGATATAGACATCCAGATATACACACAATCGATCTTTTGTGAAATAACTTCATTTTTAGCCATTCATATTTCTATTTTTACAATCATTTGTTTTTGAAATTATGAATCGTTACTCTCTAAAAAAAAATTTTCAGTTACTATATATGTTGTTTCTTGCATTTAGACCTTTTGTTTTATCACTCTCATATTTGACGATACCAAATTCATTTAAATTTACTTTATAGATTTAAATATAAATTTGGTAGGGTGCCGTCAAGATATATGTTGTATCAGCTGTAAATATACAAATTAATTTTAAGCCTCTCAAAATGAATGCAGGATATACTCGAATCGAGGCTTCAAAAATATAGAGATTCATACAATAATGACAATTGAAGATGGAAATATATTGTAATATACTAGTTGTTCGGGAAAATAGCAAACCATAGAATGATATAATATACAACACTATTTTAAGCTGGTTAAATGCATCATTATCACGCTGAATATAATCCAATTGAGATATCAAAAATCCATAAGTTTATTTAATAATAGCACTTAAAGAAAAAAATAAAATTGAAATATATTAGTTGTTCTGGAAAAGCGGAATCCATGCAATGATATAATATTTTCCACTCTTTAAGCCGTTAAAGGCATCATTTTCACGAATAATATAATAAACAAATAAATATATTTTCTAGCAAGAAAAATTATTTTCAAAAACCAGTATTTATATGATTAATTTGAGAAATAGTGCCACCAACAAATTTTGATATCAATATTTGGTTGGAGTGTATTCTGAATAGCTTATTTTATAACATCAAAATATTTTATAAATCGTATTTTGAGGGCTTAAAACAACAATAATGAACTTTTTACGTATTTTTAAACTTTGAAAAATAATATCTGCTTTATAGGGTTGAAAAGTTGCCTTAACAGAATTTAATTACCAAATTTAGATATCAAAAAAATGCAATTTCGAAGCATCATTAGATACTAAGATCTTTATATGTTTTACATGTGAATTAAAAACATACAAGATTAAATATCTAAAATATAAAATACATTATTATAAATTATTTTTTGTTTAATCATTGTAAAAGGAATGTTACTATTTTATATTGCCGAAAAAGTTAATCTTTTATGGTTTGAAACATTTTGAATTTTCTGTTATAGACGATATAAAATATAAAATATTACATTTGTATACACATCATAAAAATATGCCTAAATATAAAGGATTAACGTCAAAAAATATAAGTTTTTGCAAATTAAACATAATGTCGTAAATTTAAAGGTTTTTTATAAAGGCCCAAACTAGAGCTGATGTGTCAGTTGGGTAAGTTTTGTTACTAAGAAATTAGGATAACAATAAATTGAGAATTTTATGATTTTAAATGTAAATTCTATTTAAAATATACATCTGCGGTCGATTTGAAATATTTAATGCACCCTTAAGTTTGCGTTTTTTTATTACCGAAGTTTTTTGTCTTATTGTATAGAAGGAAATTTCTTTATTTACGAAGAAGATTACAGCCCTAATCAAAATTTAACAACACATAAAATCATTTTAAATTTTATAAAAGAGCTTCAAAAAGGCTTTAGGGTTGCATAAAATGCGATAATAGAAAATAAAAATATAAATGTAAGTAAATATAAATTAATTGCACGTAATAATACAACAGTACCTAAAACTTTAGATTTATATATTTCATTTAAACACAAATAATAATCACCAGAAAAAAAGACTTAAGTCATTGCAATTTTCTATATCTAATAAACTGCTTTTTTTTGGGGTTTTTGAACATAAATAAAAAAAAAATAGCAAGATGCCGGTAATTTATATGTACATTGCGTATCTTATCTAATTAATATGATGGATCATTATTTCTTACTTGTATAATTCATATACCTATATTTATAAAAATTGCAGCTACTATCTATATTTTATATAGCCACTGATGACATTGGTTGCATTAAAGAAGTATTATAACATATATTTATGTAATGCTAAAATAATCACATATTAATATATTACTTTGATTTGGATCCAGAAAATCACATTTTCAGAGTTAATTTTCTTTATGATTTATATTTATGTTAAGTAAGTTTGATAATTGTTTTTTTTCCTAAAGTTTACATCGTACCAGATCTGTTTTTTTAATCTAATGATTTTTTTTGAAGAATACAAGCTAGAAGAATAAAAGCTATATTTCTACATAATATTTTACTATATATATTCATGTTATACATTTTTTTAAAAAATTTATATATTTTTCGCTATCACAGTAATAGTTTTCTTATTTAAAAATAACTATAAGTATATTTTTCATCGTTTTTCTTGAATTATTTTATGTACGTACAAGAAACAATAAGATCAACAAGCATAAAGCATTTATATACATACAATATTTAAAAGGTAGTTAGCCATGATATAAACAGTATAAAGTATGAATGAATAAATATTTATATGGAAAATAAAAAAGCTTGAAAATTTTCTTCTTAAGTAGTATTGCAGGTTAAAGAGATAGCACTTTGATAGTTATAAAATAGAGATATAGTTTCATTTAATTAATTATAAAAAAATGGTATATATACCCCATTTGATTTTATCTTATAAGCTTTTTAAAAAATAGAATTCAGTTATATGAAATTTAATTTTTTCAGAAATCAAAATAAGTGTTACGTAAGAAAAAATTAATAGAATTTTTTATATTTAACTTTATTGCATATAGCTTAGAATAAATAATTGTTTAAAGATTATTTATGACGTCTTTTTACACAATTTTCTATATGTTTTTCTGTTTTTTCATCGATTATAATCTCAAGTTCATCATTTTTCGGCTCTTTACCTGCAATTCTATGCTCAGCTAAGTTATTGTATCTCCTCGACGTTGATTTTTTGTTCTCCATTTTTTTGACTCTTGGTTTTACACATCGTATTTTATTTTTTCTTTTAATATCGGATTCAAAAAAATCGTCATCTTCAGATAATATATTTTTTCTGTTTTTTTCGGGAAGTATCTTTGCCGCTCTATTTTTTCCAATATTTTTGTTTTTATTTACATCAACACACCTTTTCGATTCATCGTTGCAAATTTGATTGTTTAAATCCAAGTCAACTGCTCTCGATACAACATTATTTACCCTTAAAGTATCGTCTCTATAGCTATTAACGATGAATTTCGATGTTTTACTTACAAATTCTTTGCTCGATATCAAATTATTTGATATCTTATACTGCTCTTTGCCGTTGAAAGTTGTTCCTTTTTCCTTCTTATTTTTGGTTCTATAATTTTCATCTTTTCTTCTAGGTTTTATTTCTGGTATATCACAAACCATATCATTCGATTCAGATAAAGTATTCTTAAATTCACCAATAAAAGTGGATTGCTCCTCGCTTTTAAGTATTTGACAATTTCTAAAAGGATCATTAAATATTTTTTGTTCCGTGGCACCCGGAGAACTATATATATTTTGATTTATACCTAAAGGTTCTATTTTAATGTCTTTTTTATATGATTCTCGCCTCAAAATATACTTGTTTCTGTAAACTTTTGGCTTTTCATAACAGTTTTTAATGTTAGCAGATGAATAAAAAAAATTTATTTTTAATTTATTGTTTAAAAATTTTTGATTCAAAACCTTGGAAATCTTGGTGTAGTAATCACGGACACATGATGAAAGAACAAAGGCTATTTCATCTACTTGAATTTTACACATTTCAAATGGAGATTCGTATTTTTCTGTCTCACGCAGCAAAGACCAGATTTCAAGTACATTACTAAAACTATAGTTCTCTTTTATCACTAATATTATTTCATTTTCATTTTCGCTGAAATTCTTATCAAAAATTGTGCTAGAATCATCAAAATTCAGTTTTGACAAATTAATCTTAACAATTTCTGAAATATCAGAATTTTCAAAAATCACATCTTCAGACATTTTTTTGTGAAATAAGTGAGAAATATATCTTGTGTAATCATAATAGAGCACAAAAACTATAGAAATTTTACTTTCTTTAATTTTTTCTGCCATGGCTCGATTCAAAAGGCGGCAAATCTCCTCGTGATCATATATATTCACTTCATTGAATTTGTATTTATAAAATCCGCGGATAATTTCATGGAATTCCATAAAAGTTCTTTTGTATTGAATATTATGTGAATTTATCAGATACATTTGCTTGGTCAATATTGTTATAAACAATTCTTCGCATTTAATCATTTTGAAAAAAGAAATTAACGCTGGTTTTAATATTTTTGATGTGAAGGCTAGATCGGAACTGTATTTTTTAAAAATTTCAAGTGAAGTTAGATGGCGAGTATCAGAACAATCTAATAAATCATTATCTTCTATGAATTCTCTTTTTAATACGTTTATACGAGCATACATTTTTATAAGTAAATTCGTATTTTTTTTGTCACCCAAAAAGATTTCTTGGGCTATATAAAAGAAATATCTTAACGCAACATCAGCCGCATCTTGTATAGGTATGAAATTCGTTTTGGATTTACACCTATTCTCTATATATAAATCGAGTTCCGCTTTTGAATGCTTCATGTATTCATAAAGAGAAAATCTAAAATCCACTTCATCTGGCAAATTTAAACTACAATATGCGAATTCAACATGTTTTTTCTTCAGTTTCAACCTATTAAATTCCGCGCATTTCAACTTAAACATCCAGTAGACACATACCAACAGCATAATACATAAGACGTAATATATCATTGGGTTCAGAATATAATAAGATTATAAAAAAAAATTCAAATAAAGTTGCCTATTTTTAGGAAAATGTTTTTTTTGTATGATGAATGTCAAATTTGATATATGCTATTATATGAATGAATTTCCCAAAAAAGAAGCAACGGAATTTGAATCTTTGGTAGCCAAAAATGGTCTGAAATGTAAAACTAAAATTCAAACAGATAAAAATATCAAAATATATTCTAATAGAATTATACAATAAACGTATATAAGATTTGATTTTCTCTGATTCACACATAAAAAGAAAGAAGTATCTATAAACTATGAATAAACAATCCACTTTTCTCAATTCTGTGATATGTTACTATTACTGCATATTGTATTTAAATTAATATATAAAATAAATAAGATCTGAAAAATATTAAATACCAGATTTAATACAAACAATGCCTTTAAATATTATAAGTAAAGAAGTCAATATAAAATTTAAATCTAAGATACTAAAAGTTAAATTTTTATCTGAAACTTAACCAGATAAACGGTTAAATATGATATTTACAAATAAATTTAAAATTCTTTTATTGTTCTTTAAAACATGCAATAGACATATAACATAGTTTTTCAAGTATTTGTAGTGAGAATATGACTATTATGATTGATTTGTTTAGATGCAATAAATTCACAATCTTAAAGACACAAAAGTATGTATATATTGTTCAAAATGAACACATTTGCGATAATAAAAAATATAAAAGGTCGAAGTAAAACTGAAAAAATCACTATCATACCAATGTTTGCTATATTTTATTGATTTTGGTTTGCGAAATTAGCAAAGATGGTCTAGTTGAATAATATAGTGTATGGAAACAACAGAAAAACATTTTTAATATTTTCGGCGTCACAATTTTTTTGTACTTCCTGTGATTATGCGATATTAATCTTCTGTTTAGTGATTCCCATATGCTAGTTCTTGAAGAAAACCAGAAATTTTATTTTTTTTTGATTCATGTCAATTATTTCTATCAGTAAGTCAGATAAACTATACTCAATGCACTTTAACCTAGTCATTTTCTTTGTATTTTAATTTTAGGTATAAAAATTTCTGATAAATTGGTTGAAACTCTTATTTATTAAGCTAGAAAATATGGACATACAATTATTCAAATACAGTTTCTTTAATATTATGAACAATAAGCGACTATATATAGAATACCAGATTTTTTGCTTTACTTCTTCTATATTAAATATATATTTGCCACTCATTTTTATATAGATTACATAAATAAGTATTATTGATATCCATGATATTTATAATGTTAGCTTTCATGAAAAAAAATAAAAAGGTTTATCAATCATTTTACCATAATGATCGTTTTAAAATTGATATTATTATTTTATATAAACATTTGTGGGGGGGGCGGCATTATAAATTTAGTAGTACATAGTGCCTCTGTTATGAGAGAATATCATATCAAAATATTTTTTATGTTATAAAACAGCCTAAAACATTTACTCGGTACAATAATCATATAACAACATTTCTATTAATAGGAAAATTGCACAAGTTTAAAATTCATTTATTAATCGAAAAAAACATGCACTAAAACTTTATTTCATGTTAAGCCTTTTTTATCTGATTATAAATATTATAGATTACAGGAACTATAATTTTTGCAATCACGAACATATAATTTTTATGAAATGTGAAGTAGGTTTTTATGAAGTTGAAAATAGTTCATGTAAAGTTTACTATAATCAAATTAATTAAGAAAAATTGCTGCGTTTTATAAAATTTATAATATTTAAAAAAAATGTATAATTTACATACCACGAATTATTTGTTATTTTGTTTTAATTTTTAAGAATAATGTGCATAAATTGAAATAAAAACTTTTGAACCAAAAAAAACTTAAATTTATATATTTTAAAGACTAGCTTATGCATGCTTAGCATCTATAAAAATTATCTCATAATATTTCTTATTTAATATGACTACATGTGGTATCTAGACTGGTAGAATGAAATATTGGTAGATTTCAAAATACTTAAAAACCGAAATATACGGTATATGTTTAAATATACCAAAACTTTGTAATATAGATGCTTTGTCCAATAAAACAGATACAGAAAGAATCTATTTAAGATATGAAATGTTAAAATGAGAAAGCATATATATTCCACATTTTCAGAAAAATAAATATATGATTATATATTTCTGAAGGTTTTTACACTAAGCTAATCGTTCGGATTTTCTTTTTTATACAATGAAAGCCAATAATATGTAATAGAATATATGAACATCTTTTTAAGAAGTATGATTGAATTGAAAATACAAAATAAAAACCCTTGTGAATTTTTATCGTAAATTTCTATAATAGATACCTTTATCTAACAATCTTTCGAATCTAAACACAACTTTATACATAAAACTTTGCAAAAATTCTTGCATATTAAAATAATAAACTACATTTATATAATTTTCTATATATATATCAAAGCGATAGTATATATATGCTGTAAGATATGAAAGTACTTAATCGATAAAAAAATTTTTTACAGAGTCATTTGTGTTTGCGTATGGGTAAGTCGACTTTATATGCATAAAATCAAATTGGAAATGAGCAAAAGGTTTGTAGATTCATTTACCATATACAAGTTCTATTTGTTATAAAAAATGAAATTTAATTTTTTAAAAAAATAAGCATTTATAAATAGACGGCACAAAATGAATTGGCAAAATTATAATTTAGTTCGGTATTTTTTAACATTTAAAATATTTTTTTCGCACAAAATTACAGAAGATGTATGGCATTTTTAACCTACGATTTACTTTTTTGGTATAACATTGACTTTTAAACTTTTAATATTTAAATACATCAGTAAATCACTATAAAATTAAAAGCTCATTTATAAGTCTTATGCGTAAACTACACATAGAATGGAAGGTTTTAAATATATTACATACGTGGCAATGATTCTCTGATGTAAATATTCGTAGCATGAGCATCAAATTGTGATTTGGCAGCGAATAGTTTATACACAGAAGCATATATTAATGCCAATATGATATATAATGCCAACAGATGCAAAGAATACAGCCAACAATGTTAGGCCACCTAAAGAGAAAAAAGTTTCCCGTCTATATATATAGACACTTATGTTTCACTATAGCAACTTGACTAGAATATTTAATTCAAGAACAAGTAAATGAGGTGGTGTTGGCAGATGGGAATGTCGCCCCGCAGCCTTAACCAGATTCGCGTTATCAACACGTTTTTAGTTTTGTAGCGATAGTTCACGTGACATGAACATTATATCTAAAATTTAACGATTAGGATAAAATACAGCACTGTTTACTTTAACAAATTAAAAAATAAGCGTAATGCAATATTCATCTAGTTCTAGCAGAAAATTTTACTGCACCCAGAAATAACACATAAATAAACTACTCTAATAAATGAATATCGAAATTTTCGTATTTTATAAATATAACGCTTTAAATGTAATTTTCATATGAAAATGTTGTTTAATAGTTCGTTAAGATTTATTCGTAACATTTTTATTTGAAAAAAACCTTAAAAATTTATTGTGTACATTTCTCCTGTGTCTTTTAATCTTTTTTAACATAAAAAAACCAAGTAACAGATATAATAAGATAAATATATAAAAAATCTATCTTCTATCCCTTAAAAAAAATTGTAATCAACACAAAGTATACATTCTAAGTCGATGATTCACAAATACTAATAATTAAACTATTTTCTACACTATGACTGCTTTTTAATGCTATTTTTTACAAATAAATCATATATTTAGGTTACATAATTAAAAGCAAGCCAAAAAATACAGAGCCATAATCTCTATTCCTAGCTGAAATTTATTTTTAATTCAGAATATCTATAGTGCAACGGAATATACAAAAACTATAAATTTTCTATCAAACATCGTTATATCGATAATAAAAATATATTTGGATCTATTGTTTTGATATTAAACCCATTTGATCATACCTTTGTAACATAAAGTGTATATCTTTATGTTTTTTGGAAAATAATATATGTTATTATAAATTTTATATGAGCTCAAAAACATTGAGCAATTACATTAAATTAAAAAAAGGTATAGGTCCTACTGGTGTGCAAAAAAAAGCCGATTCGGTATATATTAATATCTAATAACATTTAAAAACAATAAAACAACAATATATAACATAATGTAGCCCCACTAAATAAATTTATCTTCTATATTTTCTATGAACTATAAAAATTGACATCACTTATATATTAAGATAGAAAAGAAAAAAAACGTATCAGAGCAAAATTTTCATACCTTTTTATGTCCTGCAAAAGTAAAATACAAAGTTTTTTCGAAGTTTCGGCGATACAATAAAAAATCTCATTTTTTTATATGAATTTTAAATAGCAATTTATTTTGAAAGGATGTAATATATAGGTTCATTCTATTGTGTTAAATTCTATTTTTTTAAGTTTTTGTTACAAGTATTATATCACCCATTATAGAAAAAAGCTTTTATTATAACCGAGTCAGAATTTACAATAAACAGCAAAAAACTTAAAAGATTTATTACGATTCATACTGGATGTTGACGAAAAATTTCAGCTTCTGTGGATGTAAAATGCAGATTATATAAAATTACAATGAATCCAATGAATTTTACCAGTAAATTTTTATTCTCAATATTGCAACCTCATAAAAAATACAAAATAAACGTTTTTAACACTATCATTTACTTTACATGTGGATTTCATAACAAGTTAATATTTATACATTCCTTTATATCCTAATTGCATCAATAACATACACTAGCATCAATTAACGTGTCATATAGTAAAATCGTGTGTAATTTACACCATTTAAACGCATTTACCCGCTTTTTTAGTAGCTTAGTTCATACATGATTAATAAATTCGCTGCAGCAAGTTAAAAAAATACTATTGAAATTGCAGAAACAGTAAAAAAACACTTTCATTATAGATGTGCATCTTCATGTATTTAAATATAAAAAAAACGCTTATACATGGTTTAAATTAGACTTAGGGGTAGTGAAAACTGATTTAAGTGTGTTTTTATACATTATATTACAGCTCCTATGCTATCGCATTAAGCAATATGTATAATTTTAAAATCTACAAATATGAAGTTTATAAAAATAAGATTATTATCATAAAAACTTTAAATTTCGGTGATAAGATTTTGAATCTCAAAGTTTTAACTCAAATATATTTTTTTTGGCATTTTACACATAAAACAACAAAAAATTTGGTCCTTTTTGTAATCAAATTTTGATTATATGCTATTCATAAAACTTCTGGCATTTTTTGCGCATATACATGTATTTTTTAGTACATTTAATATATTGTTACAGCATAGACTTTTTTCTGAAACATACATGATGTGTTTCAGAAAATTTTAATTAATAAAGTACAATTCTTATTGTATATTTTCATTATCGGAATAAATATTTTGGGAAAATACATCTATGTATTCCAGAGAGTCTATATAAACTATACTTTATCATAACTTATGTTTCTGAAATACCTTTTTTTATATGATTTATAACATCCTTATATATATAAAAATAAATAACGAAAATAGAATTTATGAGAATTTCCGCTTCTCTTGTCATATTTTTTTGCAACACATTTAATTTATAAAAATATTTATTTTGCAGTTGAATTCTTTTATCTATATTCAAATCACCATTTTAGGTGACTTACAATTGTTAGATTTATTCAAGTAAAAAATACATCTGTGTTATATGATATAATATTGTTTTTTTATTTTTTTACAATTATAGATATTTGAATTGAGTTTTAAATATTATAGCTAAAAGATATCTGTACGACAATTTTGTGCGTTGTATTCCAACATTATTTTAAACGCGAAATTGTGTTTTCGACGTAGCTTCTAACCTATATAAGAATACTTACTATAGTTATGACTGTTTTATTTGCATCAAACAAAAACCAACATTAGTACATACTTTAACTTAAGCTCACAGAAGATTGAATCTTCTATCGAATTATGGATTCAGATAATTTAGATGATGGTATATCACTGTATTACAGATCTTATTCATACAATCTATAAATCTGTATATTTTTCTATGTTCGTTACAGATGTAAGCCTTTTTAGATTGAAATATATATCATATTTAACTAATTACGCAGATATTTAAAACAAAAAAAATGAATACCAATTTTATCTTGAATCATACGCCAATGTGCTATGATGTTTGTTCATTGACACAAAAAAACACTCTAGATCATTTTAAAAATTGATTTTATATTGAATTTTGTATGATATGTCTACAAAAAATGAATTAAATAGCGTAAGAATATTATAATTGTCAAGGGCTATCAATAAAAATACATTTATACAGACTACATGAATCTAAAAATGATCTAAAAATCAAATCGTAACGAACAACCACAAAACATAGACGGGTTAGAGTGTATTTGTAAAGCTGAATGAATCATAAAAAATACATTGTATCATGGTTTTTACAAAATTACTATAAAAAGTCATTGGCTTCTTTACTTATACGTTTACATATGGAATTATATGGTAAAATTGGATTAAGGAAATAAAATTAAAGGCGAGAAATAAATATAAAAACTAAAATCTATAATCTTTTTGTCTTCGGTTAAATTGATAGTATTTTCTATATTTTTTTTATCTACCATATTGTATTCTTTTAATATCACACTAAAATTATCTACTTCGAGAAAATTGAAATAATTTTCTTGTCTTAATTTACTATCGCAAATATATTAAAGCTTTTCTTTTGATTTACAAAAAAAATCAGCTCGTTTATCTGCGTTATTTTTTCACACCTTGCCCGGAAATTCATAAATATTCCAATATTATTAAAGAAATCGCATATAATTACTAATAAAACGTTAAAAAAAAGAATAAGATATGCATTTTGGTTTCTACAAATTCAAGAGATAATAGATTTTCTTTACTTAATTTAATATACCTTGCATAATGATTGCAGCTAAATTTCCGTTTATGTTATTCGGGTCCTTTAAAACCAGTACCTTCTCGTTTTATTTGATTATAATAGCCATTTTTATAGAATCAAAGACATTTAGGTATTTAGCGAAGTGAGGATAAAGACCATTATGAACTTTTATGTACCACGGAAAAGGTTAGAATAAAGAACTAAAATAGATTATTGTCTCTAATTTACATATTTTTTTTATAAAACGATTATTTACAATTTAAAAGGCACTTTTTTAATATATTGGCGAGATTCTAATTATTTTATTACGATAGAAACCAAAGTAAATAGTACATAAATAAACTATTTAGGCAGGGTCATATTCAATCCAATGTTTTTTTTTGCTGAAAGTATTACTATTTGTAAATTTATTTTCGAACTGCAATTTTTTCTGTAAAAATGATAAGAAATATCTCATTCAAATTTTAGAAATTCTTTCTTAATCTAAGATCAGAAAAAAAGCTCATAAGTATTCTTGTATTGATTTTAGACTATTTAAGATTATGCCAAATTTTTTCACAGTAACTTTATATATATACTAATATAATAAGCCCAATATTTTTTTCAAAAAAAACCCATTCTGTGAACGTGAAAAAAACAGAAAAAATTTAAAATTTGATTATCGTTGCCTCTAAAACATATCTGCTAATATCATCTTTGCGTTTGATTGATATATTCATATAATAAGAATAGCAGTAACATTATAAATAAGAAAAAAAATTAAATTTCAACGTATTTATATGCTATTTTGCAATTCCACAACCATTTATAAATTTCTAGATTAGAATAAAATATAATCTTTTACGAATAGTGCTTTATGTAATAAATGGATGTAAATTAGGTACCCTTCTAACATTTTTATCATAAAAAATACAAGAATATATTTTCTATAATTGAGCCAACATCTTTATCGTATTTATCAGATATTGTCAATTTTTTTTTACGTGTAAACATTGGATGTTATACATTTATCCATAAATAGTTGTAAGACGCTTGCTGCATTATAAAATACGACGATATTTAAATAAGTACAGAAAGATAAATTCTATTATAAAATATCTTAAAGTCACTCATTAAATTATTTTATCTAATTATACTATTTTTATAAGAAGTACATTTATAGAACTAATGACATTCGAAAACATTTTTTTTATTAGTGAAATATTTACTGTGTTTATCTACAACCACGCATGTTTCCTATAATCAGTTTTTAAAAAATCCTTTATAGGCAAATAATATTCGTTTACATCTAGTTATCGTTTTCATAGTTATTCTACAATTTAAAATATAAAATTATGCACATTCTTTTTATAAAGTAATTTATTTTCATTTTAGAGACAATAAGAGTTTTCAGTTATATCATGTTATTTATAATTGAAGCAATCGATTTACTATATACTATATACTAAAAATTCAAAATTAAAATTTAACAAAAAAGAAAAACAGCTATATTTTTTTATGGCGCTTAAATTAGTCACTTAAGTAAATGAATGAATAAATAGAAACAAAAAAAGAAACGAAAAAAAAAAATATAAATATAAATATACAGCCTTTAGATAACATATTTAGGCATTTTTATATAAATTAATTATTAAAATAAAATTCAGTTGATAAAATCTCTTAAACGTGAATTTTTAAATGAGAAGATATATTTTTATAAGTATTTTAACTTTATACTAAGTATAAAGGTTTGTCATATGAATCTTTTTTTCTTGTTTTGTGTAATTTTTATCCTCACTACACCGTATTTTCGAGCATAATTAATAAAAGATTTTCCGGTGTTTTATTTATATTGAATATATACCGAAATTAAGTTTAATCCAAAAATTATATTAGAAAAAGAAAATATTTTATTTTAGTTTACTGTTACATGCAAACTTAAGCTGTATTTTTCTTCTGTATTAACGTGATTAGTTTACCATGCGCGTATCCTGATCATGCCTTTAGTTACTGATATAAAGTTAATGGGCAATTTTTATGACTTATAAATTCATTGGGTTTTTTTTCGTAAATTAAGATGGAGAAACACCTATATTACTTGAAAAACTGCCTAGAATTATACATTATTTTGTGATTATGTCCTATCACAGTAAATTTTGCGTTATATTCTTAGAACAGATGAATATAAATGTATATTAACAATAGTTAGAATACTCTAATGCCATATCCAGATGATATTACAACCTCCATAATATATATTATCCATATTTTCAGCATAAATTCAGATTAACGCAATCACATCTTCTTTTTATCAAATCAAAATTTGTATAATTATTACAGACAAAAATACTTTATTCAAAGCGAAAGCTATTTACATTATAAAAACGTCTTTTATTCATTTTAGAAATTTTCTACATGAATATTCGTGGCTTTTGTTTGTCAGATGCACACTCGTATCAAATCGTTCAAATGCTATGTAAACAGTTTGCCCTCAGTACATATTTCAAGTTGAATAGAGAAGTTATCAACATAGGAACTGAAAGTTTTTCTACTTTCGGTGCGCGTATATTATAGTGCCATGACCATACACACCTATAAATATACTTTATAATAAAACTGGCTTCATGCCAATATTCGGGTCTATTTTTTGGCGTACTAAACACTAAGCCACTAATTTTTTAGAATTTTTATTATGGACTATGCTGCGCTTTCTAGTTTAAACAGTACGCCCTTTCTGGTATTTCTTGTTTTGTAACTACAAATGAAAATTTTTTTATGATATATTTATTCTGGTATTTACTTGATAAAATATTTTTTTATACAAAATTTCACCGTCTTAATATGTATAATTTGATTTATCATAAAAAATCAATTCATCTAATTAATCTATAATGAAGACATAAGACCATTATATTTGTTTCTATTAAAATCATGAAAAGCCCATTTTAACATACCTACCTAGTTTTCAAACATTTTTTATGGTTCATTGCAGTATGATAATAGTTGCTTACCAAAAAAAAATCATTTTTGACATCAAGAAAGAAAGCAGAGAAATCGATGTCCGAATAGACAATTATTTATATGATAAATACAAAATATGCGTGTTTTGTGTTACCTGAAATGTCAAACCTCCGCATACACTTATTTTAAATAGATTAAAAGCATAAAATCATTATCAAGAATTATAGAACATTTTTTTAAGTTCAATAAAAGGAAAAACTATCGTTTATTTAATTTATATACATAAGATATCATTAAATCAATTTTATAAATACAACATTACCCATGACAAAAACAAAATTCATGATAAATCAATGTTACTATCAAGTACTTGAATAAAATAAATGGATTATAATATAGTTATATATTAATCACTAGCACTCTTATTTATTAGTTTATTTTTGTATAAAAATACATCCAAAAAAATATTTTTTGGGGTCATTTGTAATTAATATTATCACTTTCTATTTTTATAAAATTTTAAGTGATAAATAATAATCCATCAAAAACTTTTATTCTCATTAACTACATGTTGCTCGATTTGAACGTTTCGATAGGTAACTACCATCTAATTCTAATTTTAGTTACGCTAACTATTTCTTATTATTCTGTTTTCAATTTAATTATTTGGTTTGATATTACAAATATTTATAGATGTGATTTCAATAGAGTAAAAGATAATGCCATCTATTATAAACAAATTTCTGATTTGATATTATTTTTTTATATTAATACATATAAAGTCATGTCAAAAATGTGCATTTAATTTTTATTGTGCTAATTTAATTTTTTTATTTAAATGATGATATATACATGCAGGTAAACACTAAATCGATCTTTTTTATAAAAACGTTTTATTTCGCCATCCCTATTTCTATTTTACCAATAATTTGTTTATGAAATAAAAAATCGTTACACTCTAAAAAAAAATGTTTCAGTCACTATTAATGTTTTTTTCAGGCTATTAGACCTTTTTTTTTATCATTTTTATATTTGACGATACCAAATATATATTAATTTTACGATCTAGATATAAATAAAAAATTTTTAAGGTTGCGTTAAGATATATGTTGTACCAGCTGTAAATAAAAATTAAATTAAAAGCCTTGCAAAATGAATGCGAGATCTACTCCAATTGAGGCTGTAAAAATCCATAAATTTATACAATAATGACACTTAAAGAGAAAAATAAATTTAGATATACGAATTGTTCTGGAAAATCGCAAACCATACAATGATATAATGTTTCCTATTTTTTTAGGCCGATTAAATGCATCATTATCACGCTGAATCTCTTCTAATCGAGCGTTCAAAAATTCATAAATTTAAACAAGCATGACAATTAAAGAGAAAAATTAATTGAGATATAGAATTTGTTCTAGAAAAGCGGAAAATATTCAATCATATAATAGTTCCAAATATTTACGGTAGAATAAATGCATCATTATCACGAATAGTAAATTAGACAAAAGAATATATTTTCTATAAAAAAAATTATATTTTAAAAACTAGTATATATATTAATACATATGAAATTGCGCCCCTAACAAATTTTGATATAAATATTTGGTTGTAGTGTATTCTGAATAGCTTATTTTGCAACAAAATATTTTATAAATCGTACTTCAAGGGCTTAAACAAAAACAATTCATTTTTGAATGATTTTTAAAATTTGAAAAATATAATCGGCTACATAAGCGTAAATCAATTGCTGATACACGCTTTATAAACTACATTTTAATATTAAAAAAATGCATTTCCGAAGCATCAATAGATACTAACACCTTTATATATTTTACTTGTAAATTAAAAAAATACAAGATTAAATACTTAAAATACAAAAAACAATTTTTTAATTTATTTTTCGTTTACTCATTTCAAAATGAATATTTCGAAGTGAATTTCTAAAAAAGTTAATGTTCTATGGTTTTAATTGATATCTATTTATTGTTACAAAAGATATAAAATATTATATGGATATCGAAAATCACATTAATATATCATAATATGAAGGAAAAACGTCAAATCATATAAGGTTATGTTAATCAAATACGAAATCGTAAATGTAGAGGTTTTGTTTAAGGGTCTAAACTAGAGCTAATGTGTCAGTGGGGTAAGTTTTGTTACTAAGAATTGAGATAACATAAAAAAAAGGTTTTTGCTTTATCATGTTAAACCTATCAAACACTGTAGGACTGATTTGTATTTACAATAATTTATTCACCCTTATGTCTGCGCTTTTCAATTACCGCAGTTTTTGTCTTATTGTGTAATATATGTATCGTTTTTTTACGTAGTAAATTAATACCCGTAAATAAAATTATACAAAGCGTCAAATCATTATCAATTATAAAAAGAGCTTTTAAAGGCTTTAGGTTACCATAAAATGCGATAATAGAAATAAAAAAATATAAATGTAAATAAACATAATTATAGTAAATGTAATAATAAAACGCTTGAAAAAAATTCATGATTTCTAATTTAATTTAAAACACAAAATATAGTCAACAGAAAAAAAAGAAATATGTGATTGAAATTTATAAAATCCAATAACAGTTTTTTTTTACTTTAGGTTTTTAGACATAAAAACCATATAAATAAACAGATGCCGCTTTTTTGTATTCTCATTGCGTATCTTTTCGAAAAATATGATGGATTGTTATTTATTACTTCTATAATTCATATATCTATAGTTATAGCCGTAACTGATATAATTTAAAACTTTAGAAGCCATCGATAAAATTAATTGCAATGCTGAAGTAATAAAACAAATAAGAATTCAATAAGAGAAAGACCTCATCTACATTATAAAGTCATAATTAGATTGTAAAAATCACAATTTTACGGATTATTTTATTCATGATTTATATTTAACTAAATAAGGTTGATGTTTGTTTTTTTTCCAGGAGTATATCTCGTGCTAGACCTTTGTTTATTAAAATGATTTATTTTTTGAATTAGAGCTATAGTAATAAATATCCTTATTCTTTACAAGATTTTGCTACATATTTAGATTATACATTGTTTTTAAAAAATGTATGCACTTTAAGGAATCATAGTAAAGGTTTTTCTATAAAAATGAAACTATAATTATGTGATTATGTCGTTTTTCTCATATGATTCCCTGTACTTTACAGGAAACACAATATTCAGAGAAAATAAAATATTCAAATTCTTACAATATTTACAAAGTATTTAGCCATGATAAATACAGTTTAAAGTATAGAGAAAAAATCATAAAACACTAAAAAAAGCTTATACATTTTTTAGCATAGTCGCATTATAATTTACAGAGATAGCATATTGATAGTTTTAAATTTACTTAGAGTTCTATTGAATTTATTCTTCAAATGTGGTTTATAAGTTTCTCTATGATTTTTTCTATGTATTCTACAAAAAATAGAGTAAACTATATAATTTATTATTATAGATTACAATATACTTGTTACTTAAGAACAAATTTACATTATTTTTTATATTTTTTTTAATAAAACCTTAAAACTTTAATAGCAACCAAAATTTTACAGAGTATAAAACATAAAACCTTTTAAAGACTTTAATTGGCGTCTTTTTATACAATTTTTACATGTTTTTGTTTTTATATCGATTATAATATTAAGTTAATCATTTTTCGGCTCTTATCTTGCAATTTTTCGATCTGATTAGTTATTATATCTCCTCGAGGTTGATTTTTTGTTCTCCATTTTTTTGACTTTTGGTTTTACACAACGTATTTTATTTTTCTTTTTATAATCGGATGCAAAAAAATCGTCTTTTTCAGATTCTATTTTTTTTCTGTTTTTTTCGGGAAGTACGTTTGCCGCTGTGTTTTTAATATTTTTGTTTTTATTTACATCAACACACCTTTTCGATTCAGCGTTGTCAATTCGGTTGTTTATATTTAAGTCAACTGATCTCGATACAACATTTTTTACCTCTAAAGTATCGTGTCTATAGCCACCAACTATGAATGTCGATGGTTTACTTACAAATTCTATTTTCGATATATCATTTTCTGAATTCTGATTATGCTCTTTGCCGTTGAATGTTGTTCCTTTTTCCTTCATATTTTTGGTTTTATAATTTTCATCTTTTCTTCTTGGTTTGATTTCTGGCATATCACAAACCATAATATTCGATCCAATTGAAGTATTCACAAATTTACCAAAAAAATTAGATCGCTCCTTGCTCTTAGTTATTTGAAAATTTCCAATAGGCACATTATATATTTTTTGTTCTGTTGCACCCGGAAGTCTATATATATTTTTATTTATGCCTAAAGGTTCTATTATCATGTCTTTTGTATATGGTTGTCGCTCATAAATATTTTTTTTTCTGTAAACTTTTGGCTTTTCAAAACAGTTTTTAATGTTGGCAGATGAATAAAAAAATTTTAGTTTTAATTTATTGCTTAAAAATTCTTGATTTAAAACTTTAGAAAGCTTGGTGTAGTAATTACGAACCCATGATGAAAGAACAAAGGCTATTTCATCTAAACGAATTTTACAGATTTCAAATGGAGATTCGTATTTTTCTGTTTCACCGAGCAAAGACCAAATTTCAAGTACATCGCTAAAACTATAGTTCTCTTTTACCACCAATGTAATCTCATTTACATTTTTTTTAAGATTTTTATCAAAAAATATAAGAGAGACATCAAAAGATAGTTTTAACAAATTATTCTTAACCGCTTCTAAAATATCAGAAGTTTCAAAAATCTTATCTTCAGACATTTTATCATGAAATACGTGAGAAATATATCTCGTGTAATCATAATAAAGCACTAGAACTTTAGAAATTGTACTTTCTTTAATTTTTTCTGCAATAGAACGATTCAAAAGGCGGCAAATCTCCTTGTGATCATATATATCTACTATATTTGATTTGTACTCTTTAAATCCGCCTATAATTTCATGGAATTCTCTTAAAGTTCTTTTGTGTTTAACATGATGAGAATTAAGCTGATACAATTGCTTGGTCAAATATGTTATAAAAGATTCTTCAGACTTCATAATTTTGAAAAAATAAATTGACGTCGGTTTTAATATTTTTGATGTGAAGGCGGGATCGGAACTGTATTTTTTAAAAATTTCAAGTGAAGTTAGATAGCGAGTATCAAAACAAGCTAATAAATCATTATCTTTTATGAATTCCCTTTTTAATACGTTTATACGAGCATACATTTTTAAAAGTGTATTATAATTTTTTTCGTCATCCAAAAAGCATCCCTGGGCCAAATAAAAGAAATATCTTAATGCAACATCGGCCTTATCTCGTATAAGCATCAAATTTGTCTTGGATTTACACCTATCAGCTATAAATATATCCAGTTCTGGTTTGCGATGCTTAATGTATTCAATAAGAGAAAATCTAAAATCCGCTTCATCTGGCAAATAAAAACTACAATATGTAAATTCAACATGTTTTTTCATATTTTTAGACCTATTAAATTGTGTGCTTTTCAATTGAAACATGTAGTAGACACATACCAATAGCATAATACATAAGATGTAACATATCATTGGGTTCTGAATAAAAAAAAGATTATATAAAAAAAATTACAATAAAGTTGCATATTTTAGCGAGAATGTTTCTTTTTGTGTGATAAATGTCAAATTTGATATATGCTATTATATGAATCATTTTCCCAAAAAAGAAGCAATGCAATTTAAATGTTTCGTCCAAAAATGGTCTGAAATGTAAAAATACGATTTCAACAGAAATATATAAGAAGATATTCTAATAAAATTTTATAATAAACGTACATAAGATTGTATTTTCTGACGTTCACACATAAAAAGAATAAATTTATCTAAAAACTATGAATAAACAATCCACTTTTCTCCATTCTGTGGTATGTTTCTATTGCTGCATATTTCATTTAGATTGATAAATCAAAATAATTAGATTTCAAAAATATTAAATACGGGATTTAATACAAACAATGCCTTTAAAATAATATTAGTAAAAAGGCCAATATAAAATATAAATGTAAGATACTATAATTTTTTTATTTTTCTAAACTTAATCAGAGTAACAGTAAATATGATGATTACAAATCATTTAAAATTCTTTTATTGTGTTACAAGGCAAATATAAATTATTCAATGAACATATAACATAGTTATACACAGTTTTTTGAGTAAGAATACGACTTTTTAAAATTGATTCGTTTAGATGCAATAAATTTACAATGTTGAATTCTTATAAAAGTAGGCTTTGAAATACTACAAAAAAAAACATTCCTACGTTGACTCTTCGTAAATATCAATAAGTAAATAAAAATACTACACTTGTACTGTTCGATAATACTATTAGTAACAATAAAAAGACGAATTTAGGTTTTATAATATAAAACAAGCCATAAAATATTTATTCGTATGCCTAATTATTCTCGGCTTAAAACCTTTTTCAATGCAAAGATCTTTAGGGCGAAAAAAATTACTTTAAAAAAAAACAGAAAAGTTTTTAATGGATCGTTATACTATAAATAAAATTCGATATGGATTTATTATTGTGATTTTAAACCCATGTGATCATACATTGGTATCATAAAGTGTATATTTTTATACTATCGTACCAAAATAAAACCAGTAAGACTGTTTAAATGATTTATTTCAAAACAAGAGATAATTAAAATAATTTACAAAAAATGAATATATAACTTGTACCAAAAAGCAAGCAAATTAGGTATATTTTCATCTAAATATAAAGATCCACAGTAAGGTATATATGTTTAGTCATTTTAAGCCACTAAGCAGAAGTTCACTTTAAAATTTTCAATGAACTAATAAAGTAAATATCGCGTTTACATTCAAATAAAAATCATCAATCATATCTAAAAAATAAAAATTCCTTGTTATTTATAGCATACGTAAAATAATTGGTTTTGTTGACGTTTCCACATTTCAATATAAAATTACTTTTATTGATGCGTAATGTAAATAGGATTCACATGCAATAAGATCATATATACAGATTCAATCCTATTTGTTGAATTCTTTTTTTTTTTGATTTTTGTTACAAGAATTATATCACGCATTCAAGGAATATGCATTTATTATAAAGAGCCAGAAAACACAATAAACAGAAAAATAGGTTGCATGATTTATTACGATTTATACTCCCATGAAAAGCAATAATTATTAGAATATGTGTGTGTAAAACCCAGATTAAATATAATATAAAAAAAATAATATTTCATTTGCATCTAAAGCTTTTTTCTCTATATATTTTTGCAAATTGTTAATTAAATTGCAATTCAACGCTTTTATTACAATATAGTACTTCCACACGTGAATTTGTAAGCAATTTAATTGTTATGAAACACTATTAAATCCTAATTGCATCAATTATATGCCCTCAACATTAGTACTGGTGAGATATTTAATTATAGAATATATTTTATACGATCTAAATACTATTTACGCTATTGACCAGATTTTGCTCAAATAGCATAGGTAATACATGATTATGAAATTCACAGCAGCTAATTAAAAAAATACCAATATTGAATTCAAGAAATAGTCAGACAAATTTTATATAATTATTATGCAGATTTTAAATTTATTAAAAATAAATGTACGCTGATACTAGGTTTAATGTGAACTATACGGAGACAAAAAACCGTTCAAGATCAGTTTTTTTATATTGAATATTACAGGTTAAAAAACATACCTTCAAGATTTTCACAAAGAATTTGAAATATTTATAAATAAAGTTTAAAAAACCAGAAATATATCCACAAATATTTCAAATCACTACTCGCTGAACACTGTTCATAATTCTATAAATCAAAAATTTTCTTTTACATTTTTATAGGATAAAACTGCTTTATATTCAGTTCGTATTTTAGATAAAATTTTTATTGTATGGTATTAACATAACTTCCAGCATTTTTAGCACATAGATATATATTTTTCGAATTCCCCAAAATAAAAGGGTTTTCATGATTTAAAGAATATATGGTATTATTTTTATATTTTAAAAATTTCTTGCTGCACAGAATTTTTTCTGAAACATACAGGATGTGTTTCAGGAAATTAAAATGAATACAGTTAAATATTACATAGCCTATTTTCAACATTGAAATAATAATTTTAGGAATATTAGTCTTTCTATTTCAGAATGTCTATATAAATTTTTATACATCAAAACTTATGTTTCTGAAATCTTTTTTTTATATGTTCCTTTTTATATGATTTTTCAACATCTTTTTATATATATAAATTTAACAGAAATTATGATTCTGAGATTATCTGCATCTCTTGTCATATTTTTTTGCAGCACATTCCTTTTATAAAAATATTTATTTTGCAGTTTAATGCATTTATCTATATTCAAAAAACCATTTTGGTAGACTTACGTCAATTTAAATATATTCAAGCTAAAAATACATCCATGTTATATGAAAAAATTATGATTTAATCATTATATTACAATAATAAATGTATTTCATTGAATTTTTATATTTTAACCACAAAATATAATCGCATAACAATTTCGTGCGTTGTATTTCAACGGAATTTTAGTCGCAAACCTGTGTTTTGTACGTAGCTTTGAACCTCTATAAGAATATGTACTATAACTTTTATTATGTTCAATGCATCGCAAAATATGCAACTCTAGCACATACTTTACTTAAGCTCACAGTAGATTAGAACTACTATCAAATTTTGGATGCCGATAATCTAGGTGATAATATAATTATGAGTCACAATTCTTATGAATACAATTTATAAATCTATATATTTTTCTATGTTTTTTTACTAATATAATAGAGATTTAAAATTGTATAATGAACTATATTTATCTAATTAATTATGCAAAATCTTTATTGGAAACAATCAAAAAAATACAAATTTTTTCTCAATTATACGCCAATGTGCTTTTATGTGCGTCAATAGACAACAAAAAACGCTCTAGATCATTTTAAAAATTGATCAACGCTATAAATACAAAAACATTTTTACAGACTACATGAATCCAAAAATGTTTAAAAAAAAATAGCGAACATCACAAACATGAGAAGAGGTTTGAGTGTATTCGTGTAATAAATAAAACATAAATAATAAATTTCATCAAGGTTTTTAGTAAATATCTATAAAAACGCATTTCTTAGGGCACAATACGTTTAAATATGCAATTATATGGTATAATTGGATTTAGGAAAAAAATTAATCCAGAAAGAAAGATAAATGCTAAAATGGATAAACTTAAACTCTTCGTTCGAATTGATCAAATTTTTTTACTATTGGTTTTATTTACCATATTGTATTCTTATAAGTTCGCACTGAAAATATCTACTTTAAGACTATTAAAAATTTTATTGTCTTGACTAAATATTAGAAAATGAATTTAAGATTTTTTTAAGATTTACAAAAAAAAACCAGTTACATTGCGTTATTACTCTAACACCTTTCCCGAAAAATTCATAAATATTGCAATATTTTGTAAGCAATCTTATATTTTTACTAATATACCAGTAAAGAAAAAGAACGCGAAATGTATATTGGTTTCTATAATTGAAATGGCAAAAGATTTATTTTACATATTTTAATATGCCATGCTTATATTTTGCAGATCAATTTCCGTTTATGTTATTCAAGTCCTTTAAAACCAGTACCTTTTCGTTTTATTTGATTATAATAGACATTTTTATAGGATTAATCTTGTTGGGGTATTAGGCGAGTGAGAATTAATACTATTACGACACTTGATGCACCACGATAGATATTGGAATCTAGTATCTTAAATTATTTTAGAAAAAACCTCTTTTTTATATAAAACCACTATTGACTACCTAAAAAGCACATATTTTATATATTGGCAAGATTCTAATTCTAATTATTTTATTACGATAGAAACCAAAAAAAATAGTATAAATCATTAATTTGGGCATAAAAATTTCTAATCTAACGTCGTTTTTTACTCGGAATAATACATTTTGTATGTTGCATTTCGTATTGCAATTTATTCTGTAAAAATTACAAGAAATTTCCAATTCAAATTTTAGAGATCTTTTCGCAATCTAGGATCTAAAAAGCAGCGCATAAGTATTCTTTCTTTGTTTTGAAACTTCCCAAGATTATGCTAAAATATTAACATGGCAAGTTATATAAATACTAATAAAATTTGCTCTGGTTTTTTTCAAGATAAATAACCCTTTTCTGGGAACGTATAGAAACGAAAAATACAAAATATAGTTAGTTTTGCCTTGAAAATATATCAGCATATATTTTTTTGCGTTTGATTGTTATATTAGTATAATAAGCGACACAGTTAACATTATAAATAAAAAAAATATATTTCAACGTATTTATAAAATATTCTACAATTCCAGACCATTTAAAAATTTAAAGAGGTAATTTTTTTGATATTCTAAAAAATGCATTATTAAATAAATTAGGTACTCTTTCAACAATTTATTTAAAAATACATGATAATATTTTCTATAATTGAGCCAACATCTTTATCGTATTTTTCAGATATTTTCATATTTTTTTAACAAGAAACAGATTGGATATTTAACATTTATCAATATTTAGTCATAAGTTGCTTGCTGCATTATGAAACACCGACGATGTTTAAATAAGTACATAAAGATCAATTATATTATTGAATATCTCAAATTCACTCTTTAAATTATTTTATCGAATTTTAATATTTTGATAAGAAGCATGCCATAGAACTAATTACATATCGAAAACCTTGCTTTTTTTTTATTAGTGATATATTTACTGTGTTTATATATAATCAACGTAAGTTTCCTGCAATTAGTTTTTAAAAAATCTATAATGGGCTAATATTATCCGTTTACATAAAGTAATTGTATACCCCCAGTCATTCTACCATGTAAAATATAAAATTATGCAGATTAATTAAATTAAGTTATTCCTCTTTAAATAACATCGAAAATAAAGGTTTTACAGACATATAATGCTTTATTAAATTGGATTAAGCGATTTAATATATACTAAAAGATAAAAATTCAAAAATAGAAATTAAACAAAAAAAGAAAAACTGCTGTATTTTTAAATGGCACATAAATGCGTCACACAAATAAATAAATGAATAAAAAAATAGAAGAAAAAAATATTATCAAAAGCATTATGTATAGAATATAGGTATTTTTTTATAATTTATTATGAAATAAACATTTAGTTTAAAATCACCAAAAATTGAATTTTTTAATGATAGCATATTCTTATGAGGATATAAATTTAATATTAAGTATAAAGGTTTATCATATGAATCTTTTGTTTATGTTTTGTGTAATTTTTTCCTCATTACCTCCTTCATTTTCGAGTATAATTAATAAAAGGTTTTCCGGTGTTTTTTTATTTGAATTTATACCTAAATCAGGTCTCAACCTAAATTTAATTAGAATAAGAAAATTTTTATTTTTTTGTTTACTTTTACATGCAAACTTTAGCTCCTTTTTTCTTCTGTATTGACGTGATTAGTTTATCATGCGCGTATACTGATTCATGCCTTAAGTCAGCCATATTTGAGTGTTAAGTCATATTTAAGACTTATAAATATAATGGGGGTTTTTTCGTATTATAAATTGGGTATGTACCTTTATTAAACGATACACTGCCTAGAATTTTATATTATTTTGTGATTATATCCTATCAAAGTAAATTATGCGATATATCGTATTATACGGATTTACATGTATATTAAATATGGCTAGAATACTATAATGTCATATCGTATGATTTTTAATCATCCAGATTATATATTATCCATATTTTCAGCATAAATTCTGATTAACGCAATCACTTCTTATTTTTAATATTAGAATTTCGTCTTTACTTTACAAACTATATCACTATATTCAAAGCGTTAGCTATTTACATTTTAAACACGTATATTTATTCTTTTTCGGAATTTTCTATATGAGTATTAGTGGCTTTTGCATATCAAATCGTTGGCCTACTATGTAACCAGTTTTCGTATTGTTTATTGTCTTGTTATATTTGTTAGTTATCAACATGAGAACTGAAATTGTTTTGCACTTTAAGAGCTCTATATTATAGTGCCACGACCACAATAAACCTATAAATACACTTTTACAATTCTAGCTTCATGACAATATTTGAGTCTATATATTCACGTAATCAATATCAAGCCACTTTTTTTATGATTTTGAGCCATGCTATGGTTTTGCTTTCTAGTTTTGACAGTTCGCCGTTTCTGGTATTCCTTTTTTCTAACTACAATGATTAATTTTTATATGATATGTTTGTTAATATTTTCACTTGATTTTACAACCTTTTATTTACATAAATTTACTGTCTGTATTTTATAATTTAATTTTTACGTATATAATCATAGCGTCTTATTAACCATAAATGAAGACATAAGACCATTTAAATTTTTACATTTTAGTCTAAATAAGCACTTTTTATACACATAAATAACGTTCAAACATTTAATATGATTCATTGCAGTATTAATAATTGTTCCTTACCAATAATATTTATTTTTGACTTTAAGAAAGACAGCATAGAGATTTATTACAATAATAAATACAATATATGTAAGGTTTGTGTTACCGAAAGAGTTAAACCCATGCATATACCTATTTTAAAGGTATTAAAAGCATCAAATCATTACCAAAAATCAGAGATCTTTTTTATTCATTCAAAAAGTGATAAAAATAACATTCATCCTATTCCTCCTATTAAAAATATCATTAAAATAATTTTATTTATGCAAAGTCACACCCATATAAGAAACAAAAAATATTATAAATACATGTTACTATCGCGTACTTGAACAAAATATATAAATATCAATTTAGTATTGGAGTAAGCCCTAGCATTTCCTATTTAAATGTATAATTTCTGAGAAAATACATCCTTAAAATATATTTTTGGGTCATTTGTTATCAATTTTATAGCTTTCTATTCTAATAAAAATTTAAGGAATGAAGCTTGATTCATTACAAAAATATATTCCCTCATTAAATACATGTAGCTCGATATGAGTGTTTCGATAGGTAACTACCATCTTATTCTAATTATAGCTTATTATATAGTTTATATTTAAATATTTAGGTTCGATATTCAAAATATTTTTATGGTGATTTTCACACAGTACAGAAAATGCCATCTATTATGAACAAATTCCTGATTTGATAATATATTTTTTTATGTCAATACATATAAAGTACTGTCAAAAGTCAGCATTTAATTTTTTTTTTGTGCTAATTTCATTTTATAATTAAAATGTCTATCCAGGTATGAAAGTAAACACTAAATCGATCTTTTGTGCAAAAAACCTTTTTTTTCGCTATTCATATTTAAATTTTTCAATCATTTTTTTTTGAAATTATATATTTTTACTGTCTAAAAAAAAGATGTTTCAGTCTAAATATATTTTTTTTCTGCTAAAAGACCTTTTTTTATCATTTTCATATTTAACAAACCAATTTCATTTCAATTTTACGTTCTAGATTATAAATAAAATTTGATAAGTTTGCGTTTAGATATATGTTTTATCAGCTGTGCATATATCGTTGCATTTTAGCCGACCTGAATATATGTGGGATCTACTCCAAATGAGGCTGTAAAATTAAATAAATTTATGTAATAATAGCACTTAAGAAAATTTTTTATATTTAAATATAGTAGTTGTTCTAGAAAGGCGAAAACCATACAATGATATAATATATACCACTATTTTTTGCCGGTTAAATGCATCATTATCACGCTGAATATAATCCAATCTTGTATTCAAAAATCCATAAATTTATTCTATAATAGCACTTAAAGAAATATATAAAATTTGAATAAATTAGTTGCTCTAAAAAAGCGGAAACCATACAATGTTATAATATTTTCCACCATGGTAGGCCGGTAAATGCATCATTATCACGAATAGTATAATAAACAAATAAAAATATTTTCTAGCATGAAAAATATATTTTAAAAATCTGTATTTATATGATTAATTTGAGAAATAATCACACTTACAAATTTTGATAAGTTATTTGGTTGTAGTGAATTCTGAATAGACTATTTTATAACATGAAAATATTTTATAAATCGTATTTTATGGGCTTAAAACAACAATAATGAACTTTATACGTATTTTTAAATTTTGAAAAATATGTTCGGCTTTATGAGGGTGAAACAATTGCTGAAACACGATTTATAATACCACATCTTAATATCAAAAAAATACGTTTCCGAAGCATCATTAGATACCAGCAATTTTATATATTTTACTTGTAAATTAAAAACATACAAAATTTAATATCTAAAATAAAAACAAGATATTATAAAATATTTTTTGTTTACTCATTGTAAAATCAATATTACTAAGTGCCATTGCCGAAAAAGTTAACCCTATGGTTTTAAAAATATCTCTAAATATATAAGAAAAACGTCAAAACATATAAGGTTTTGTAAATCAAACACCTATTCGTGCTTGTAGAGGTTATTTTAAAGGTCTTAACTAGAGCTGATGTGTCAGTGGGGTAAGTTTCGTTACTAAGAAATCGGAAAAACATAAAATAAAAAAGTTTTTGCTGTATCATGTAAATGATACCAAAAATAATATTCTGCAGTGGATTTGAAATACTTACTGCACATTTAATTTGGCTTGATTGAATTACCGAAGTTTTTTGTCTTTTTTTGCGTAGAAGATTACAGCCGTAATCAAAATTAGACAACACGTCAAATATTAATAAATATAAAAAGAGCTTTGAAGGCTTTAGGGTTGCATAAAATGCGATAATATAAATAAAAAAAAATATAAATGTAAGTAAATATAATAAGTATATGGCATAATAAAACGTTACCAATTTATAAAGAATTCTAAATTATATTAAAACACAAATGAAAGTCACCTGAAAAAAAAACGTTCATTATTATAATTTATAAAATCCAAAAAACCAGTTCTTTTTGTTTTGGGGTTATTGAACATGAATAAAATAAAAATATAAAACTCCGTTTTAGATTTGTACATTGCGTATCCGTTCCAATAGATATGTAGGCTTTTTATTTAAACTTATATAATTAATATACCTCTAGTCATAACTATTGCAGTTATAATTTATATTTTAGACGCCACTGATAAAATTGGTTGTAATAAAGAAGTATTATACATATATTTATGTAATGCAAAATTAATCACATTTATATGTACTTTTTTTTGGTACATAAAATCGTATTTTCAGGGTTATATTTCTTCATGATATAAATTTAACTTAAGCAAGGTTGATATTTGTTTTTTTCCAAAGTCATATCGTACCAGATTTGTTTTTTTATCTTTAGATTTTTTTGAAGAATGCAAGCTAGAATGATAAATTTATTATTTCTACATAATATTTTGTATATATATTCATGTTATAATTTTTTAAAAAAAAATTATATACGTTTAGAATCAAATCAATAATTTTCTTATTTAAAAATAACTATAAGTATATTTTATCGTTTTCTTAGATTATTTTCTGTACTTACAAGAATAAATAAAGTCAACAAGCATATAATATTTATATTCATACAATATTTGATAGGTATTTTGCAATGATATAAACAGTTCAAAAATTGAATAAATTATATAAAAACTAAAAAGGAATTAAAATTTAATTATTAAGTAGTATTGCAATTTAATATGATAGCATACTTTTATTGATAAAATTAAAAAATAACTTTATTGAATTTATTCTTCAAATGTGGTAAAAAAGTTTCTCTACGATTTTTTTTTATGTATTCTACAAAAAATAGAGTCAAGTTTATGTAATTGCTTAGTAAAGAAATCGATATAAGTGTTAGGTAAGAAAAAAATCAAATAATTTTGTATGTTTTTTAAAAAAATCTTAAAGTTTTTTTATTTTACTTGATTATACAGAGAACAAACAAAAAGGCTTTTTAAAGACTATTTATGACGTCTTTTTATACAATTTTCTATATGTTTTTCTGTTTTTTCATCTATTAAAATCTCAAGTTCATCATATTTCGGCGCTTCACTTTCAATTCTTTGCACAGCTAAGTTATTATATCTCCTCGACGTTGATTTTTTGTTCTCCATTTTTTTGACTCTTGGTTTTACACATCGTATTATATTTTTCTTTTTGATATCGGATGCAAAAAAATCGTCTTCTTCAGATAATATATTTTTTCTGTTTTTTTCGGGAAGTATCTTTGCCGCTCTATTTTTTCCAATATTTTTGTTTTTATTTACATCAGCACACCTTTGTGATATATCGTTGCCAATTTGATTGTTTATATCCAAGTCAACTGCTCTCGATACATTATTTTTTACCTCTAAAGTATCGTGTCTATAGCCACCGCCTATGAATGTCGATGATTTACTTACAAATTCTTCTTTCGATTCAACATTATTTGTGTATTTTTTATATTCTTTGCCCATAAAAGTTGTTCCTTCTTGCTTCTTATTTTTGGTTCTATAATTTTCATCTTTTCTTCTAGGTTTGATTTCTGATATATCACGAACCATATCATTCGATTCAGATAAAGTATTCTTAAATTTACCAATAAAATTGGATCGCTCCTCGCTCTTAGTTATTCTATAATTTCTAAAAGGGTCATCCAATATTTTTTGTTCTGTGGCACTCGGTTGTCTAATTTTATTTTGATTTATGCCTAAGGGTTCTATTTTCATGTCTTTTATATAGGGTTCTCGTTTAAAAATATATTTTTTTCTGTGAAGTATTGGCTTTTCATAACAGTTTTTAATGTTGGCAGATGAATAAAAAAATTTCAGTTTTAATTTATTGTTAAAAATTTTTTGATTATAATTCATGGAAATCGTGGAATAGTAATCGCGCACCCATGAAGAAAGCACAAACGCTATTTCATCCAAATGAATTTCACTTATTTCAAATGTAGATTCGTACTTTTCAGTCTCACGCAGCAAAGACCAGATTTCAAGTACATCGCTAAAACTATAGTTCTCTTTTACCACTAATATGATTTCATTTTCATTTTCTCTAAGATTTTTATCAAAACATGTAAGAGAATCAACAAAAATCAGTTTTGACAAATTATTCTTAACGATTTCTAAAATATCAGAAGTTTCAAAAATCATATCATCAGACATTTTTTTGTGAAATAAGTGTGAAATATACCTTGTGTAATCATAATAAAGCACAAAAACTATAGAATTTGTACTAGCTTTGATTTTTTCTGCAATGGCACGATTCAAAAAGCGGCAAATCTTCTCGTGATCATATAATTCCACTTCATTTATATCGTATTCTACACTTCCGCCTATAATTTCGTGGAGATCTCTTAAAGTTCTTTTGTTTTGCATATAATGTGCATTTACTGCATACATTTTTTGGATCAAAGATGTTTTAAACGATTCTTCGGACTTCATCATTTTGAAAAAAGAAATTGACGCCAGTTTTAATATTTTTATTGTAAAGGCGAGATCGGAACTGTATTTTTTAAAAAATTTAAGTGAGGTTAGAGAGCGAGTATCAGAACAATCCAATAAATCATATTCTTTTATGTATTCCTTTTTTAATATGTGAATACGAGCATACAATTTTATGAGTGTATTAATGTTTTTTTCGTCACCCTTAAAGCTTTCGTGAGCTATATAAAAGAAATAACTTAGTGCAACATCGGTTTTATCACGTATGGGTATGAATTTAGTTTTGGATTTACAGCTATTCGCTATATAATAATCCAGTTCCGCTTTTGAATGCTTCATGTATTTAATAATGGAAAATCTAAAATCCACTTCATCTGGTATATAAAAACTACAATATGCAAATTCAACTTGCATTTTCATATGATTCCGCATAAAAAATTCCGCGCTTGCCAATTTAAACATGCAGTAGACACATACCAACAGCATAATACATAAGACGTAATATATCATTGGGTACGAATATAATAAGATTATATAAAAAAATTCAAATAAAGTTGCATACATTTAGGAAAATGTTTTTTTGCTTGACAGATGTCAAATTTGATGTATGCTATTATTTGATCATTTCCCAAAAAAGAAGCCACGCAATTCTAATTTTTGGTAGCCAAATATGGTCTGAATTGTAAAACTAAAATTCAAACACATAAAAAATAATAAAAGATATTCTTATATAATTAGATAATCAATGTATAGATTATTTTGTTTGCTCGGTTCATACATAAAAAGAATAAATGTAATTATAAACATTGAATAAACAATCTAATGTTATATGCTGTTATTGTTCATTTTGCTGAGTATTTCATTAAAATTGATATCTAAAATAAACAAAATTTATAAATGATTAAATACCAGATTTAATACAAAAAATTTTTTAACATGTTATTATTAAAAAAGCCAATATAAAATATAAATCTAAGATACTATAGCGTTATCTTTATATCTTTTACTTAATTTGATAAACAGTTTAATATAAGATGATGATTGTTAATCATTTTAAAATTCTTTTATTGAATAATTAAAAGCAAATATAAAACATTCAATAGACATATGTCATAGATAATCACAGTTAAGTACGCAAGAATATGATGTTATATGATTGATTCGTTTAGATAATATAAAGATCACAATGTTAAAGCCGCGAAAATATGTACATATTGAACAAGCAAGCTTATTCCATCAATAAAGTTGCATAATTATATAATATTTTTATGCGTGATAAAGAATATACACAATTGCATTATAACATACTAAATCAGGTCAAAGTTCAATGAAAATCTTTATCCTACCAATTTTTGCTAAATTTACTTGCCTTTTGGTTTGTAAAATAAGCATGAATAAATCAGTTGAATCATATAGTGTATGAAAAAAACAGAAATAAATTCTTAAATTTTATAAGCGTCACCCGTATTTGCTGTATTAAATGCGTAAAGATGTTAGAAATTTCCCATCTAATGATTTCTAATGCCAGTGCTTGAAGAGAACCAGAATCATGTTTTGTTTAATTTATATTCAGGTCAAATATTGTAATCACTTATTTAGACACACCATACTATATGCTTTTATACTAGTTATTTTCTTGCAATTTTCATTATAGATGATAAAATTTATAAAAAATCAGATTAAATTCTTACCTAGCAAGCCAGAAATAAAAGTCGTAAAAATTTAAAAAATGTACATTAAGATTTTTTAACAATAAGCGACTATATGAATATCTGAATTTTTTGCTTGCGTCTTCTATATAACGATATCCATTTGCCTATCAATTTACATCTAGATGTCATAAATACGGATCATCGATATCCATGACTTTTTAATGTTCATTTTAAACTGAAAGAATAAGTAAATTATTTTTCATAATTAATGATTTTTGAATGAAATTTTATATTTATTAATAATTCAAGGAATATTGGCACTAGAAATTTAGTTGTTTTTAGGGCCTGTATTAATAGAAGAATATCAAATGTTTGAATATTTTTATGCTATAAAACGGCCTAAAATATTTATTTAGCACAAATATCATTTTAAACAACATAAATTAAAATAGAAATATAACATAACTTAAAAATTCATATGATAATTTAAAAAAACGTACTAACATTCGATTTCATGTTAAGACTTTTTTATATAATATATAACGATAATATTACGGTAACTATAATTTTTAGACTCAAAAATACTTAATTTATCGAAATTCATAGTCTTTTTTTTTAAATTTAAACTAGTTTGTGCAAAACTACTATTTCCATGTAAATTAAAAAAAAAACTTACACATAATTAAATTCGTTGACTTAAAAAATAATGTATGAATTTATATGAATGTGAATTATTTGTTCGTATCTTATAATAATAAGATGCATAGTCGAATTAACTACATTTAATAAACACGAACTAGTAAGTATACAAATGTTGCATTTATTTAAGTAAAATTATATTTTAAAGATTAACTTTTGTATGCTTAGCATCTATAAATATTTAATCATAATATTTCTAATTTAATATGATATAATATTTGAATCTAGAATGGTAAAATTAAAATATTGGTAGATTTCAAATACTTTAAAACTGAAATTCATTTTTTTGGTATAATTATAATGATATTATGCATAAATCGACGCTATGTATAAAAAAATTCAGAGATTATTATTTTATATAATGGAACTTCAAAATGTGAAAGCACGTATATTATACATTTTTAGAAAATAAATATATGATTTATATTTCTTAAGGTATTTACACTAATTTTATCGTTTATATTTTCTTTTTTATGCAATGAACGCCGATATGTTGTAATGAATATACTATCTGCTTCTGTAGAAGTAAAACATGTTCGAAACTCAAAATTAAGTTCTTTGTTTTTTTTTGTAAATTGTTGTAATAGATGCCTTTTTTTAACAATATCTTATAACATACCACAATTTATTCTAAAAAGCTTCGCAATAATTCTTTCCTTACAAATTAAGAAACTACATTTGATCAATTTTCTATTTATTTCATAGTGAAAGTAAATATATGGTGCAAGTAATGACTGTACAAATACACAAAAAAAAATTATTTTAAAACCGTTTTTTGTGTTTTATATGTATAAGTCGACTTTATACACATTTCTATGAATTTGAAATAACCAAAAGGTTGTTAGATTAATGGCGCATTTTTAAGTTCTATTTGCTATAAAAAATATAATTAAATTTGCTAAAAAAAATAAGGTTAATAAATATTGAGTACATCATGAATTGGCATGATAAAATCTTATTCTAGTATTTTTAAACATGTTTAAATATTTTTTTTTCGTATAAAATTAGAGAAGATTCTATATTTTTTATAATCCAAAATTCGTATAAATATAGATCAAATTAAAAAAAAAGACACCATTTGCACTAAAAAAATTTCTTTATAATAGCAAAAAACTGCAGAAAAAGAACGCCAATTGTGATTTGAAATAACACAAAATTCAAATACATAACAAATTACTCGTAAACTATGGTATTACGGGAAAATAAATATATATATCATTTTAAAAATAATTGTGACGCCTTGATTAGAGAAGATACGAAGAGAAAAGTATTGAAAGAATAGAACTGAAAAGTAAAATAAAATTTTTCTCATTACAAAAAAATTAAAATCTATCATAGTTTGCAGAGAAACTTCAAATTATTGTATCTAAAATTATAAATCTAAAAATTTACATTAAAAAAAAGTGAAGACACAAATCTCGTCATCGCCATTAATCTTTATTACGCTTAAGCAAATATAACACCATAACATACGAAATCTTGATCCAAGAAAAATTACGATTGTATGGAACGATAATATCAGCTTTTTAAAATATTTCAAGGCTATGAGGATAGTAAATTGTAATTCAATGCGTTTATTTGTTTTAAAAACATTTTGAAGTTAATAAAAACTTTACAAAATGATTTTTGGTATTTGTAACTTACGATGTAATTTTTATGTTAAAATAAAATTTTTATCTCTTTATGTGAAGGTTCCAGAACTACACTACTAAGATTAAAAACAAATTTATTAGGTTTATGTGTAAATTGAACGGAATAAGATAGGTTTTATTCGATATCACACAAGTAGGGATAGTTTTGTGCTGCATCCTTTTCGTGCTAGAAGCTTTAGATTTATGTTTAAAGCTTCGAACCGTTAATACGCTAATCCATTGATATATACTTTTCTGATATGTATTGCTGATTACATGCAAAGTATACAATTTTAGGCCAACTAAAAGAAAAGAAGGTACAAGTCCTTGAAAATATACGCTTTTTTGGCGCTACAAAAACTTGACTAGATTATTATATTTAAATCAAGTAATCAGACCTTATTTTACTGATGGATATGTCGCCATGCAGCTGTAATGTATTCGCGTTTTCAATAAAGTTATATTTTATTTGCGATAGTTACGTGACGTAATCATCCGATCTATAATTTTTAATTGGTAAAATGAGACCAGTTTTCATTTCTACGAAATAAATAAATAAATCATACAAGTAACGCAAAAATTGCCTAAATCTAACACAGAAAATTCTATTCCACCCATAACCCGCATATAAATACCACATACATAATAAAGTGATATGAAATCTTCCTATTTTGAACACCTTCTAATATAGAAGTAATTTACACGCTACATATTTTTTTTAATTCTTCGTTAAGATTTTCTGTCTAAATTTTCGTATGAAAATATGCATCTTAAATTGAAATTCATACCTTTATATCTGAACAAACATCTTTTTTTCTTTGCTATAAATATACAAAAATGAAGTGACAAGCATTTCTGTACTATTATATTAAAACTAACACCTTCTATTCTTGCAAAAATGTTAAGGATAAACACAAAATAAACATTTTAACGGCAAAAATTCGTAAATAACAATATAGAAAAAATATATATACTATTAACTGTGGTTATACGATTTCTTACGAATGATCCGAATTTAAGTATATATTCAAAGCAAGCCAAAAATAAAACACATTTTCTCAATTATGCCCGGCAAAAAAATTTATTGGCGCAGAAGAACTTTATAATATATATAATTATTTATATTTCTTCAATTGATATTCCACCATAAAAATATACAGTGGCATGATTTAGTGCCTATTTTATGAGTTAAACTTTGCGCAATATTAACACAAATGTTTTAATGATGGGACTCAAATATTTTGAGCACATAAAAAAATTACAAAATATTTATGGTTCATACTTGTAAGAAAAGACGCAACATAGGTACATATTCATATGTATAACAATCATACACAGTAAAATATCTATACATTCAATCATTTCAAGCCTCAATAAGTAGCATTTTTACACCTAATAATCTTTATACAAAAAAATAAGACATCACTCTAAATTCTGTTAAAAAGTCACAAAAAAACAAATCAAAACTAAATTTTAGTCCTTTATAGTTTTAAGCATGTGTAAAATAAAAAGTTTATTTAATGTGACGCATTAGAATAAATAATAATATGTATTTATACATATTTAAATTAGGAATTCATTTATGAATATATATTTTATATTATTCGTTATTTTTAGTTAAATTTTTTTTTGGACTTTTGTTGCAAGTACTATATTTTCTATTGCAGAAAAACGCATTCTTTATAACCAAGCTAGTTTATAAAATGTACAGCAAAAATATTTTATTGATTTAATACGCTTTATATTGGCATGATAGCGATATTTTTTTCAGAATCTGTGCGTGTAAAACCATGATGCATAAAATAAAACAGCTTATCCAATAAAATTAGCAGACAATGTCAAATCCCAATTTGCTATAACATACGAGATAAAAATATAATTTAATAATTATAACACAAATAAATACTTTTACATGTGAATTTTCTAACAATTTAATATTTTAGTTACTCTTTATATTCAAATCATATTAATTATACACTTTAGAATCTATAATTTATGAAATATCCTAGCAACTTGTATTTTATACCTTTTAAACGTTTATTACCTATTTAACGTACTTTTTTTCCCAAAAGTAAAGTTATACATATTTATAAAATTCACAGGAGCTAGTGCAAAAAATAGTATAACTGAAATCCACAATTAGTATAATAAAACTAAACATGATATAGGTAAGCATTATTAATTTGTTTAAATTTAAAAAGAGCGTTCTTACCTTTGTATAAATGTGGACTATACAGAGGCAAAAACCGACTCACAACGAGTTTTTATACATTAAAATTTACAGCTATAACATTGTAGCCTTATGATATTCCCGTAGAAGTGTATGTATTTGCACATATGAAGTCTAAAAAGACGCATAAATATATCCAGAAATATTACAATAATCTAATCGTTTAACTCCGATTTATAAATCCTGATAATAGAATTTTTCGTTTTTTTTTTAGCGTTATAAACTTCATTTTTTTGTTCCACTATAGGTAAAAATTTCATTGTATGGTATAGACGAAACATCTGACATTTTCTCTTTTATTAATACGAAATATATATAATATTTTCTTTTTTATTTTTCTTGAAGTGAAGACTTTTTTCTAAAACAAACAGGATGTGTTTCAGGAAATATAAATTTAAGGAGGTAAATATTGTACTCTATATTTTTTAAATTGGAACAAATGTTATAGATTTGGTCATTCTTTTTTTTGAGATTTATGAAAAGGTATTATATATCAAATGATATTTTTCGGAAATAATTTTTTTTACGTTCCTTTGTATCATTTTTAGTTGCTCTTATTTATTTGTAAATTGATAACGGAAAAATATTTTTGAGTTTATCTGCATCGCCTTAGATATTTTGACGGCGATTAAACTTATGTAAAAATATTTTTTTTTGCTGTTGAACGCTTTTATGTATATTTAAATCACCATCTTACGGGAATACAGAAAAATTTAAATTAATGGAAACTAAAAATTTGTCTGTATTATATAATAAATTCCAATAAAATTTACCTTGTTTACATAAAAAATGCATTATATTGTGTTTGTAGCATTCAACTACAAAAATAATTCGTATTACAATTTGTGCCTTGTTATCAACAAATTTTCTGCCGCAAACTTGTGTTTACAACATAGCTTCTGATATTTAAAGGACAAGTATTTAATCCTTTTATATAAGCAACAACAGCACCTACTTTTATTTGACCTCACAAATAATTGTATTTTCTAAAAAATACAGGATGCATAAGCTAGGTGATAGATAGCTGAATTCAATAAAGAATAAATGAATACATAATAATAAACTAAAATTTTCTATGTATGCTTAAGGCATAAAAAACTCTTTAGATTGTAAAAAGAAACATGTGTATTAAATTATGCAAAAGATTTTCAGAAACAGAAAATCCATGAAATAAACATTTTTTTATATGATACACCATTGAGCTTTGATATATAAATTGGGACAAAAGTAATTTTCTTTATTATTTTATAAACAGATTTTGTTTTGAATTTCGTATGATATGTTCATAAACAGATTTTGTTTTGAATTTCGTATGATATGTCTATAAACAATTAATTAAATAGCGTAAGAGTATTATAATTTATAACGCATGTGATAGAAAAACATTTATACTAGCTAAGTGACACCAAAGATATCTAAAAATGCAATCATATAGGTTAACACAAAACATAAGACAGCTTTTTTTGATGTAATTGTAAAATACATGGAACATAAAAATAAATTTTAATAAAGGTTTTAAAAACTAAGACATAAAATCCGTAAATGCTTACGAAATTAAACCATAACATTTTAAGCTATATGAGTTCATTGAATTGTGATTAAAAGAATGTAAGGCGAAAAAAAAAGATAACCACTAAATAGAAAAATCTTAATATCTTAGTTTTAAGTGATTAAATTTTTTAGTATTACTTTATCTGCCATATTCTTTGATTAAAATCGTATTGAAATCAATTACTTCGTCGAAATAGCTAGAATTTTCATGTCTTGATTTATCATCAACAAATATATTATAGCTTTTTTGATTTTTTTTTAACCAACCCCGAAAAATTCACAATTCATACATCTTCTTTTATTATAAAAGAACTCGTTTGTTAAAATTTTTTACAAGCAAAAAAATAAAAATTCATTTAATATTACAATATGAGTTTGTATTTTGGTTCTAATTATTCAAAAGATAATGGATTTGCTTAAAAAAGTTAAATTTTATCCAAATAAATTTTGCTGATGAATATTCGTTTATATTATTTGGGTCTTTAAAAACTAGTATTTTTATCATTGATATCAATAGACATTTTTATAGAATATATAATATTCAGTTGAGAAGCGATTGAAGTATCAAGACTGTTATGAGAATTTGTTTTTACCGCAGGCAAAGGGATATTTAAACCTACAATATTTTCTATAATTAAAGCTATTATTTACAATCGCTGAGCACATATAGAATGTTTTGGGGTATTTATAATTTTACTTTCTTTTATTACGATAGAAACCAAATTAAACATCAGATATATTATTTATTTACAATAAATAATTATCAAGCTAATGTTTTTTTTTGTCTATAAAAAATAGTGTTGTTTATTATTTATCGCATTGTAATTTTTTAAAAAAACAAGAGAATATCTAGTTAAAATTTTAATAGTCAAAACTAAATCCAGAATTTTTAAAAAAACATATAAGTTTTCTTACATTATTTTTTATTTCTCACGATTGTGCCACAATTTTAGTAAAGAAAACTTCCTATAAATACTAATATAATAAATCCAATTTATTTTTCAAGATAAATAGCCCACGTCATGAACGTATAGAAATCGTAACGATTAAAATTTATCCGTTTTGTAATAAAAATGTAGTCACTAGATAATTATTCTGTATTAGATTTAAATTAATTTTCATAATAAAGCGACACTAGTAACAGTTAAAAAAGGTAAAGATACTTTATTTAGTAATATTTATATGCTTTTTTGACATTACACGACCCCAGACTTGTTTCTAGAATAATTTTTTATATTTTAACAGTAAATGCTTTTTGAAATAACGGATGTATGTAAGATATCATTTCACAATTTAATTAAAAAAATACAAGAAAAATTATTCTAAAATTGAGGCAACATTTTTGTTGTATTTTGCAGATATTTTCCTATTTTTTATTCCAATATACAATCTGATGTTTTACATCTATCCATATTTCATCATAAGTTGCTTAGTTCTTTATTAAATACAGCCATATTTATATATGTATAAAAAGAAATATTGTATTACAAAAATTGCAGTTCTTATCATTTTATTTTTTTTATAATATGTAATATTCATAGAACTAGTGACGGACGAAATGGTTTTAATTGAATTTTAAAAGGATGTATGCAACGTAAATATCAAGAAGAAACGCAAGTTTCTTACAATCAGTTTTTTATGTTATCCGAAAATAAACTAATATTTTTCGTCTACACGGAGGTACAGTTTTCTCAAAGTAATCACACCTTATAGAATAAAAATTTTTGCCTTTATTTTTCTAAAGTTATTCTCATTTAATTCCAGAGATAATAATAAAATTAAAGCTATATCAGGCTATTTTAACTCTAATAAATATTTTAAAGCTTAAAAAACCAAAGATAAAAAATACAACAAAAAAAAACAGCTGATTTTTTTATGGAGTATAGCTTGCCACTTAAGTAAATGAATCAATTAAAAGAAACATAGAAAAAAAAACTATTATCAAGAGCCTTATGGTAAGATACTTACGACATTTAAAAATAAAGGTTTTTACATGAAAAAACATCTAGTAGATTAAATTCATTTTTATAAAGATTTATACTAAAAATAAGTATAAACGTTAACCGTATCAATCCTTTTTCCATGTTTTTCTATATCTTTTATATATTACCTGTTTTATTTTCTTATATAATTAAAAAAAAAGTTTACAAGGTCTTTTTATGCAATTATATCCTAAAATTTGGTTATAAACCTAAACCTGATTTGGATAAGAACCTTTTTATAAATAAGTACTATTACATGCAAAATTTAGCAAAATTTTGTTTTGCACTGACGTGATTAATTTACCATGAGCGTATCCCCATATATGCCTTTATTCATGCATTTAAATATATGGAACCATTCATAAGACTATAAATTCAATGGGTTTTGACGGTATCATAGTTTGGGTATGTACTTATATAACCCGAAAAAACATAAAAAATTTCATTATTTTTGATTATATATTATCACCGTTAATAATGCGATTTATTGCACTTTAATTTATTTTTCATGTATATTAAAACAATTCAAATGCTCTAATGAAATATAAAGATGATCTCATTTCATATATAGCATTCACATTATCAATATCTTCTGCATATTTTTGGCTTATCGCATTCATGTCTTCTTTTTATAGAATATAAATTACAATTTTTTATACATTTTTTCACTATATTTAAGGTGAATTGCAACTTTACATTATAAACTGTTTACTTTTTTTTTGGAAGTTTGCGTATTTCTATCAGTGACTTTTGCTTATCTGATGCCCCCTCGCATCAGATTCTTTAAATAACATGTAGCCAGTATGATCTCGTAGAATATTTCCGGTTTAATGTGGTGTATTCCAACGTAAGTAGATACTGTTTCTCTTACTTTGGTGCTCTTATATTATAGCGCAATGTCCACACTACACCGACCTATATACTTAAAGACTGAAGAAGAATTCATGTAAATTCTCTAGTCTATTAAAGCTATTTATAACAACAAGAAGCCATCTTTCTAGACTTTTCAGAAACTTTTTTGGTTTTCTTTTTTAGTTTTAACAATCCTCCCATTTTCTGGTTTTTCTTGTTTGCGAACTACAAATTCAAAATTTATTTCAAATATATTTTTTCATATATTAACTTGATTTAAGTTACTTAATTTACATAATTTCACCGTACGAATGTTAACTATTTTATTTTTCGTTTTTAAACCATAGCATCATATGCACCTAAAATTAATACATATGTATATTTACGTTGTTTTCCATATAATCTAGATATTTATTTTTTTTAATCAATTAAACTAGTTAAAAAATATTTAATATGGTAGTTGCAGTATTGATAATAGCTCCTTACCAAAAAAAAATATATTTTTGACTTAAAGAAAGCACATCGCAGCCATTTATGTTGATATAGATAGTATTTTATGTATAAATTTAATATAAGTATGTTTTTCGTGGTCCAAAAGGGTTAAAAAATTGCATATACCTATTTTAAAGGGACTAAGAAACATATAGTCATTATCAAAAAATTTTGGTGTATTTTTTACGATTCAAAAAGAATAAAGATTATCGGTTATATATTTTATTTTAATTTTATGTATGATTAAATCCATGATATGTACAATAAAAAGAACACGCAAAAAAACAAATTTGGTCATAAAACAAGGCACTAATGCATATTAAAATAATATTTTTATATGTAGTTACCTCTTATACTTTCCCTTTGCTATGCCAATTTTGTATAAAAAGTAATCCAAATAATGTATTTTACGCGTTACTTGTAATGAATATTATTACTTTCTATTTTTATTGACTTTACGGAATTTATAAAGATACATTAACAATTAATTTCCCCCCACTAAATATAGCTTTGCGTATTTATAGTGTTGAGATAAGTAACTGCGATCTTAATTTATTTTTAGGTACGCTGATTATATTTTTTATTCTGTTGAGTATGTACACATTTAAAATCGATTTTTAGAATATTTTTTTTGTCAACGTTACATTATAAATTTTTTATTATTATTGAGTGAATTTTATTCGCATTTATTATACACAAATTTATTAATTTTATACTATTTTTCAAATTTATAGGATCTAATTTAAATTATTTTATAATTAAACATAATGCTTAAATCTTTTTTGTGTGTTAATACATATAAGGTTTTACGAAAAAGTCACATTATAAAGTTCTTTACTGTGCTTATTCTAAAATATGCTTTCATAGACGATCCTTTTAATTAATTTTGCAGCAAAATGATTTTTTATTATAATTTTCATTTCGCTTTTTTTTTTATTTTTTTTAAATCAAATATGGCTGCTCTGAAAAAATGTTGTTGTCATTATAATTGTTTTTTATTTTTGCTTTTAAATTTTGTTATATCATTTTCATATTTTAGAATGCTTAATAAGTTTTAATAGAATGTTTTAGATTTAAATTAAAATTTGGTAGGGTTGCGTTAATATATATGTTGTAAAGACTATTCATAAAAGGTTTTTAATGTAAGCCTTGCGAAAAAAAATGCAGGAACTACTTTAATCGAGGCTTCGACAAGACATAAATTCGTACGATAGTGACAATAAGAAAAAATATAATTATAATATACATGTTGTTAGAGAAAGCGGAAAATATATAATGATATAATATATTCGACTGTGTTAGGCCGGTTAAATTTATCTTTAACATAAGTAGTACATTAAAAATAAAAATAATTCTTAGCAAAAAAAATTGTACCATGAAAACCCAGTATTTATATGATTACTTAGCGAAAAAATGCCTCATATCAAAATTTCTTTTTATATTTCGTTATGGCTTATTTGGAATAGCCTATTTGGTAACAGCAAAATATTTTATACATCGTATTTCGAGGTCTTAAAAAAATGAACTTTTAACGTATATTTATACTTAGAAAAATACGAGTGGGCATTAAAAAGTCTAACAGCTGCAGAAAACGCTCTATATACCCCATTTTTAGAACAAAAAATGCAAGATGTCATATTAACTATATGAAACACAATATTTATTTTTTTTTGTTTCGCATTGCAATATTATTATTTATCAAGTTCACATGTCATAAAGTAAACTTTTCATTTATACAAACATTTTATATATTCTGTTTCATAAGATGGAAAACTTTATATTTGTTTACAAATAACATAAGTATATCTCAATATTAATCAAAATTTTCGCAGCATAAAATTATGCTAAATCAAACACTATATCTAAAATTCAGAAGTTTTTCTAAAGACTATAGCTAAAGCATATCTAATGGTGGGGTAAGTTATAGGTATCGAAATTTTAATAACAAAAATTTTAAAAATTTTATGCTTTATGTTATACATGCTATATAAAATTTTATTTTGAGGTGCATTTGAAACAATTATACACCGTCAATTTCGCGTTTTCGAATTACCGAAGTTTCTTGTCTTATTGTTAACCGCAAAATAAATCATTTTTTAGTAATAAATCTGACCAGTAATCAAAATTTATAAGACGTCGTATTATTATTAATTACATAAAAGATTCTTAAAAAAGCCTTAGGCTTACAAAAAATGCGATAACAGTGTTAAGACATCTAAAAGAAGGAACACAATATAATTATATGCAAATAATAAACGGGTACCATTAAAGTCGGAATTCTTATTTCATCATAACATATATATAATTCAGCAGAAAAAAAAGACCTTTAAGGATGGCATTTATAAATGCAAATCAACTTTTTACATTGAAATAAATTATTAATATAACCAGGTTAAATTTTTTAACAACAAGTTAAAAATGCACAGAAAAAATGTGATGTTTTATATTGTAATAAAAAAATTTTTAACTTTACTTTTGATACTTAAGTGTAAAATAATGATATCTTATGTGAAAAAAAACGGGTTTTAATTTTATATGTATTAACAACAAAAAGCTACTGCTTAGCATTAAAAATTATCAAAAGAATAAATTTGGAACAAATTTTATGTTAACATTTTTATTGTGTAAGTATGAATTGATCAATTGTATTTTCTAAACGTATTCTTCGCCTTTTTATATTAATTATTTTATATATATATTTGTAAAAAATTTACAGCTCTAATTTTAAGGATAACTTCAGATTAATTTATCTTTCTGTTTTTATACCATCATTTATCTGTATAGATATAAACATAAGGGCACATCTAATTTTTTATTTATTTAAATTTACAATATTTTTTTGATTGTATAAAATATTATCAAATGTCCTCTAGTCTTTCATCTTTAGCAAGTTATACTACAGGGGGCTGTTAAATATTATCCAAAATATTACGAGTATTTTTCGGAATATTTTTTGATTTAAATTAGTTCATGTTCTGTATTTAGCATTTAGAGCATATATTTATATGATATATGAATATAAATGACAGGTTAGAATGAAAACTACCCATAATTTTTACCTAAAGAATCGAAGATAATTATTTATGTGCAAATTTATATTTGAGAATTGGTGTGTAGTGAGTAAAAAAAATATGAATATAATAAAATTTACAGTCAATTCGTTTCGCGCGTGTCGATAAAAATATATTAAGTGATATTTTTATTTCAATATCTAAAAAAAAATTTACAGCACCGTTTCTAGCGCTCTACAAAACTAATGTGTTAGAAATTTTGTCAAAGGTCATACCAATATAAAGTATTTTTTTTATAATTATGCTAGCCTTTCCTGGTAAAAAAACCTTGGATAGTGTAAACTTATTTTTCTCAAAAACATAGGTAATTGTATGAATATCTATGCAAATATAAAAAACTAAAAAAAGTAGTGTGATATTTTGCACTATTCGCACTAATCCATAGATTTTGTGACATCTTTTTCGAAAGAATGTACATAGGTAGCATGTATCCAATATAAATTGTTTCTTTTAAGTCCGAAGATTACACAAAGAACAGCTTTATATGCATCAATAAAAATATTTGTGTCGTATATTTATGCGAGTTTCAAATCTTTAAGTGACTGATCACAGTTTAATATAAAAATATATACTACTGACTAATAAAATTCATTAAGAAAACGCAATAAATCATTTTTTTGTGCAAATATTCATTTTTCCTAAAAAGTTTATCACAAACATCAAATGACAAACATAAACCTCACACATTAAAATTAAAAAAAAATATGTTTTTGTGTGAAATACATGAAAGAAAATAAATTATGGAGAAATACAAAAAATAGACTAAAAAAAAGGCTTTACTAAATACGTAACAAAAATTTGGCGAGCATGCTTAAAAATAAAAAAAAAGGTATATGCATTTTAAGTTTTTTTGTTAATCGAAATTCATTGTGAGAAACACAGAGCTAGTTAGACTATATATAAATTATAAACAATATTTAGAATTATAATATATTGTGGTAATTGGTTTATTTCTTTACCCAGTAATAAATTAAATAAGTATATTTGTATTATTTTAGATTAAAATGGCTATTCCACATTTACTTAGAGAAATTTATAGACATATGATTTATAAAAATATACTAATGTACAATTTGAAAAATTTAATTTTGTTTCACAAATATTTTATTGTATAAAAAATAATATTAGATAAATTTTTCTATAAATTATGTAATTCTGGATTTATTCTTCAAAAATCGTAAAAATTTTTCTTTCGGATTTCAATCTCAGCATCATAGGATCCGAATACCTTGATGGTTTTATACTATGATGAATTTTAAGTAATGTTCGCTCGATATTTTTATAATTTACGCTATTAGCAATTTTTTTGGGCTTGAAGTTAATTTTAATGTCACTTTCTTCTATAGTATTTTTTTTGTCCTGTAAAGTTGTTTCTAGAAGTATCGGGTGATTGCTTGATTTGAGTTTCGATATATCTTTAGACGCATTTTTTTCATCAAAAAGCATATTTTTAGTGGCTCTTTTACATTTTTTTTCTTCGTATTCAGAGTTTGAATTTGATAAAAGATGTTTTTCACTATTCTTCTTGCCTGCGCTATAAGTTTTTATTTTATTTTTGTTACTAGCATCTCTATGATCGTATCTCGAAGAAGCTATTATATCAATATTTTCATTCTTATCTTCTTGAATTTCGTTCAGCCTTTTATTAGTACTGTACGAGCTTGTTTTTAATAATTTTTTTTTCAAGTTTCTTTTTGCTATAAAATTGGAACTTTCTGACGTAATCTCTTGTGATATTTTAAATAGTTTATCCTTTTCAATATTGAATTTTTTTTCTATAGAGACGCAATTTAAATGCAGTTTTTTAGTATTCAACTTTGGCTTCTCAACGGAATTTTTTATTGATATTGTACTCTTATCCTTACAAAAATATGATTTCGAGCGTTCATTCATCATACTCTGATCATATTTCTCTATTTTAGTAATCGAGGACGATTCGATTCTATTATTTTCTATAATATGTATATTTTCAGCATTTCCAATAATTTTATCCATCAAAACATAACTTTTTTCGTTCATTTCTTCATTTGAATCTATTTTGGGGTCAGGGAAATGATTATTGTTTACAAATAGAGATTTATTAAGTTTCTTTTTGATTTTTAATTCAGAAGAAGAGTTTTTATGATATTTTAGTTCCGTATTCTTTAAAAATATTTTTTTATAAGTTTTATCATCAATTTCCTGGCCGTTTGTTTGAAGTGACAATTTACCCCGAATTTTTTCGATTTTCTGTGATGTAAAAATGAAATTATGTTCTACAATACACCCCGAATTTTTTCGATTTAAAACTTCTAAAACTTTGTTATAATAATTTTGCACTCCTTTTGAAAGAACAACTGCTATTCTATCTATATCAATTTTGTTTACATCGAAATCAGAATAAGATACATAAGTCTCGCAAAATAATGACATTATTTTTACTATACTATCATTAGAATATTGCTCTAACACAAAAACAGTGAATTTCATTTGATTTTTTGTGTCTATTTTATCAACGCAAATACTAAAATCTTCAAAATTCAATTGTGAAAGAATCTTCTCAACCATTTCTAAAATTACTGAAGTATCAAATATCAAATTAATACTGATTATTTTATGAATTAAGCTAAAAATTAATCTTGTGTAGTCATAATAAATAACGATGTTATTAGAAAACTTCTTCAGTTTGTTATTTTTGGTAACTGCTTGTCTTAGAAAAAAAACAATATTTTTGTGATTGTATATATCTATTTCGCAAAAATCATATTGATTATTATCACCAATAACCTCTTTAAATTCTCTGTAACACTTTTTATCTTCAATAAAACGCATATTATTGCGATAAAACATTTCAAGTAATACATTTACAAAGGATTCATCGGCATTTATCATTTTAAAAAATAAAATTGAAGCTGGTCTAATTATTTTTGAAATCAAGGCAGAGTCTAAATTATATTCATTAAATAGTTCAAGCGATGTTTGATAAACGCATTTTAGATGACTAGATAAGTTATGTTCTTCCATGAATTGTTTCTTCAGTTTATTCCAGTTTAAGCACAACTTCAAAAATGTATCCATATGTTTCTTGCTTCCATTAAGTCTTATATTAGTTATGCAAAAGAAATAACAGAACGCATAGTCTAATTTATCACGTATAGGAAAAATTTTAAAGTCGGCTTTTAAACCCTTGTTTATTTGCAAATCATGTTCTGGATTGTTCTGATTCACAACTTCTAAAAGAAAAAATCGAAAATCAATTTCTTTAGGCGTGTTAAAATTTGAATAGACCCATTATATATGTCTAGTTCTGATTTTTTCTTTCAAAAAATCTTTTGATACCCACTTAATAATGTAAAAAAATAATACTCCAAAAAATGCTAATAGATGTAAATATATAATTGACATTCAGAATAAAAAACAAAGATGATTTACTCAAATAGCTTTTCTTTTTTTGTATAAACATTTTTGTAAAGTAAATGTCAAAATTGATTTATTGACGTTTGAGCAAATATGTCCTTAAAAGGCCATTTATAAAAAGAAGTTTATGCCCTTAAAACATTCAATAAACTAAAGAGCCAATAAAAGATGATATTATTAATTGATAAATATATTTATAATAGCCAATTTAAAAGTAAGTTGATACGGGTAAATTTACTAACTAATATTAGCGTAAAATATTCAAATTTTATATTAAAATTAGTAGGAGGCGAAAAAAAAATGTAATTTTCATTAAATAACATTGCAAGATTGAAAATCTATATTTTTTTAAAGAAATTCATTTTTATTTTGATTACGGTAAATAAAAAAGTATCTAAAACACCAATACTATAAGTGTATTTTTTTTACTATATAGACATTTTAAAAGCAAATCAGACAGTATTTTTCTTAATTAATAGTAACGATAGAGGTGTTTATTGCATTGAATTATCTTTATATCTATTTAATGACGGAAACTTATTAATGTCTTAAATCAGAAGCGAATCTTTTACAAAAAAAGAGAAACATTATAGTTTAAGCAGATCAAATGCATTATATTAAGTTCAATGAGATATTATTTAGCTGCATGAATTCATTTTTTATTTTTTTGGGCTAAATTTTTAGTTGTTTTTTAATCTTTGTTCTAAGGCACAGCTTGATTGATTCCTTGTGCGCACAACATATTTATACTTTCTGCTATCTTCTCCTCTCCAATGTCTTCTTCCATACCCAACCTCCTTTTGAGACCTGTTAATTTATGGGTTTTTATAATCCCAAGTGTAGCTGCATAGTAATTTTATTTATTACTATTTGTGTATATAAAAAGTCCTATTTAGCACATACTGTAACACAAGATTTGCTATGAATTTAATATAAAACAATTGAATTAAAATATCAAAAATCAATTTATTTACGTTATTAGTTTATTTTGTGATTTATTAATAGATTTCTTATCATCATATATATTTAAGATTTACTTTTTTATTCAATTAAATGCATATAAACATCATCGTGTCGGTTTTTAAATCATCAAATCAAAGAAAACACCAAAAACATTAGGTGCTCTTCGTGTTTATAAATTTTTTGCAATTCAAAATTTCATTTTAAACAAAAAAGTAAATAAAAATTACAGTAGATTCTATGAATAAAATGTCTGTAAAAATCATCTCTCATTATCACGTAAAAGTTACAAAAACATATATTCAAAAAATTTATGAACAATATTTTAAATATTTGGATTTATCAAAAATTAAAGTTCACTGAAGTAAATTTACACACAAAAGCAATGATCACTTGCCTAAAAAATATTTAAAGACCTATACTATGCTTTACTATTTTAAACAAATAATAAAAAAAAACACCTTTTGGATATTAAATGTATAACATGCTAATATTTTTACTTTTAAAGCAGTATCCGAAAGCACGATAGAATTTTTATAGAACATATAAAAAATACATTTAGTAAGCAGAAATCATATAAATTATGTTTGAATTATAAAGAACATCTAAAAAATACAATTTATTATTTATAACATATAAACCAAGTTCACATTAAAAACTTCATGCTAACAATTATAGCATATATTACATTTTATAGGCATAAATAACGATGTATTTATAAAACAATAATTCAATAAGCTGAAAATTATTTTTCATAAAGTATATCTATCACCAGTAATATGTTCCTTGAATTATTAATTGTATAAAATAAATTGTTTACAAGTTAATGTTTATTTTTTTGTGTCTTATTTTTAGAAATTAGTTTTCATTTGCTTATATTTTACAAACTTCGAGTTTAACAATTCTTTTTGTGAAATTAGTTTTCAGTTGCTTGAATTACACAAATGCAGAATTTACTAATTCTTTTTGATAAATTTTTTATCAAGAGAAACTATATAATATGCTTTTTGTACAGCTGATTGGCTTTCAGCATTGTGGAAACATCTAAAACTCTTTTTATATGATGTAAATAAAGTGGAGAAAATGCGATAATATAAAATTTGATAATTTACATGTTAAAATTTTTTTGGTGTTGATTTATCTATAATATAAAAATAGTCTTGCTGACGGGTGGTGCATCTGAATTTTTTCAAATATTTGTTGTATATAAATAAACTTTTTTGTTTATACAAGTTTTCCATGGATAAAAAATGATGTTTTCTTTTATAAAATATAAATTTTTAGAGAAATGGTAAAAGCCATGGTTAAATAAATAGCTTTTAACCTTCTAAAACATATTTATTGACAGCTTTAAAAAGCTTAAATAGATTTAGAAAACATGGTCAACTATTTATACAAATAAAATTTTAATGAGAGTTCATTTTAAAATAGTCAATTTCATGGTTTTTTTCAGATATCTGAATATGTTGTTTTTGGAGACTACTAATTAAAAAAATATGATAATTAATCTAAAACGTGCAGATATACAGACGCACAATTAAGACATATATAAATATGGACGCAGAATCTGGCAGCCGCATAAGTTCTACAGATTGAAACTTTAAAAAAATGAACATAGAATAATGATAAATAATATCAAATTCGAAAGTAATAGAATGATAAAAGGTTTAAAATACAAAATCTTGTTTTTGCTTAATTTCAAAGACTGTAAATTCAACATGAAAAAAATATAGATCAGTACCGTAAAAATATAACAAGAATAAAGATATATACATCTTGTGTAAAACATAAAATTCAAAGAAAAAGCATGTATTTGAAGTAACAAAAAATATATTATAGCCAAAAAATATAATACAGGAATAAAATTATGTAATTCTACAAGTCATTTAAAACTACATATACGAAGCACTGTTAATATTTTTATGGAAACGTAAATAATATTACGTGACATATATTCTTATTGTTTGCAAATAAGCTGAAAAAAGATATAATGATGAAAAGTTCTGATATCCTATTATTTTCATCTGAACTAATATTCATACGACAAATTAGAATTTTTTTGTAAGATAATAGCAAGTTTTCTTATATCACAGCAATTTTTATAAAAATTTATTATCCATTCTAATAAATTATTAATCGATATAAAGCTTTCAAACTACTAGAATTCGTGTTTTTAATGGAAAGATGATGTTTAAATACATTCCGCATAATCTTGCATCTTATTTGACATTTGTGAGCAATATACAATTTTAAAAGTTTATATTCTTCTAAATCAAGCCCTTGACCGATAATTATACAAAAAGATCGATGATAAAGCCCTATAGTTAAATAAATCTTAGTATAAATTTTTAAGTAAATTTGACTCAATAATAAAACAGTGCCTTTTTTTGCCGCTATAATATACAAATTTATTTTAAAAAAAAATTTCTCGGAAATTTATGTCTTAATATGAAAATGCGATAAATTTTAGAACTTCAAAGCATTAAAGATCAAAATTTATGATTGAAATGTTTTATGATTTTATTAATTGTTCGCATGTTTTCTTTTGGCGATTTTGATCAGTGTCTTACTTCGTTTACAAATGAAAATTTATTAGTAATGCTTTTCTTACTAAGAATTCTGTTGCAAAAAACTGGTAGATTTAATTTCTTGATTATTAAATTTCTTATACCAATTAAAAAACAAACACAAAAATAATATATATACCATTTAAATTATGCATAACAAAGTTTATTGCATACAATTTTAACACATTAAATTGAGGAAAATATAACACATAGGCGGACGCAAAAAATGGGGATAAAAATAACTATAATCTGCTATAAATATTGAATTTTTTTTATAAAATTTGCCTGTGAGGATATGAAGCTACTAAATGTACGTAATTTTAGAATTATGAATGACGAAAATTCCAGAATCATAGTAAAAAAATATATACGGAACAAATAAATCTATTAAATTATAATTGGGCAATAAACATGAATTTTAATAAATTAGTCTGCTGAAATCACAATTTTTTATAATAAACATAAAGTTTATACCTGTAAAACACTATAAAATATTGATATACGTGTACTTGAAACAAGAATTTATAATTTTTAAAAAAAGATTTAAGTATTTTATAGTTACAAAATACCAATAAATAAGAAACAATCTGCATGGTCATTTAACGAATAAATACAGAAAGCAAAAAAACATCTTTTAAATGGGTTTTAACGAATAAAAAAAACAAATTTTTCATTTTTTATTGTTTCAGCAACTCGAACAAATTTAAATACAAGTGTTTTTTTTTTGTATATTATAATAATAAATTTAATAGACTTATAACAATATATTTTTCTCCTTCAAGCAGTCTTTTACTCGCAATTATAAATTTTTAGCATAAAATAAAAATTATTTGGATTTTTATATTGATATTGAATGTTTATATTGTGTTTAAATTTATGCATTAAATTTTTTCAAGAATAGTGATGTAACATCTGATTCATTCGAATATTTCGTTACGAATAAAAATTTAAAATCACCAATATAATATGATGACTGATCTATATTTAATTAAATATTATTTTAAATCACATATAATGTACCAGTGACACAAAATATTGTAAAATAAAGGTTTGTTTGCGCAAAATTACACATTCGATAAGATGAAAAAATAATTAAAACGCCGTAATTAGATTCTCATAATTTTTAATTATCAAGCTTTAAAATAGTAAATACAATATTTAAATATTTCATTTAAGAGTATAAATTTTTATTTCCTTTATCGATTATATCTTACGAGCACAATTAAATTTTTTAAAGTCAAATTTAATTGGCCAAAGAAATAATGTTATAAATCAAAAAATTTATAATGTGATTTCCGTAAGATAGAATACCACTAAGTCAAATAAAGAATCAAATTTAATCTTTAAATCTACAAAAACAAACAAACTAAAAACGCCACAAAGGCTTAGAGTGCATTGGATTCAGATTGAACTAATCTTATAAGCGCAGGCGTTTTCCCCTTTTTAATTGTTTTTCCTAAAAATTTGATGTTTGATTTTTACAAATTTTTGCATCTATAATTAATAGTGAAAGATACAAGATCGAGCATAAAATTGAAGAATGTATATTTTTCTCTAAAATACTTAGTGTTCACAATTTATCAAAACATAAGTTTTAATATTATATTATATTACCTAGACAAAAATTAGCATATTATTTCCAAAATAACTAGTTATCTGAGCATTTTTATTCGAATTTGTATTCACTACGCAAGGCTGAATTTTACATTTCAATTATCTATCTAGGTTCTCAGAATATATGTTTTTTCAGCAACATAAAACGAATCTTATTCACTTATTATGGCCCATAATTGCAGAAAATATACTTAAGGGTAAAAATATACGTCGTTGCTAATTAGTTCATTATATTATGATGGTAATAAAAACCTAATAAATTTATAGCTTTAATTAATATTCTTAGATAAGTACAAGAAATTCAATGCACTAAATGTCGAATTACTCAACAAAATAGCAATATAGATTAAAAATTTAAATTATGGGATAATTATTGTTTATGAAAACCTTTTTTAAAACGTATAAGGGCGTCTTCAATAACATAGAAATAATGATAAATTAGGTATTTTAAATATGAAATAAAAATTGTCCGAATGTAACATATTTGTTATTTAAAAAGGATCATAAAAAATTTCAATCACTTAGAATATACTCTATGAAATAATCTTATTTTTAAAATCGATTTTTCTTAATTTTTTGTTGTACATTATTATTTTATGACAGTATTATTTTTAAAGTTATTTTTACATATCACGTTTATTATCCGCATTTTTTACTAACTTTTGTGGATTCTTTCTACTTGATATTCTAGCTTTTTGGCAGACATTAACAAATCCTGTAATTACACCAAAACACCATTTATATTATTCTTAGTAAAAAAAAGATTGATTAACCACTATTATATTCAAAAACTTCGGATTTTACAGAAAAAAGTTCTGATTAGATCTGTTACAAATTGAAAATCATTTAATGAAAGTATTAGAAGATCAATTTAAATTAATTAAAAAAAATCATAAAATAACCATAATTACAAGTTTAACTGGTATTAAACAAAAAAAACTACAATTTGATAATTTAACATTTATATTTACCCGTAATACCAATATAGTGTTATTTTAACGTTTGAAATGTGCAGCACATTACATATATAAATTTAAATCATATTTATATAATTTATGTAAAACATGTAAATATTATATAAATATAGCAGAGTTTGAGTCTATCATTATTCACTTGAAGTGATTTAAATTTTTGTCATGTCATTTTAAACACACAATTTTTAAATCGAAAATATAAAATACATCTATATAAATATCAACAAAAATAGAAATTATTTATATCTAATAGAAGGGAATACAAAGCGCATCTTCTTTTATAATAACCAATTCTAACCCTTAAATTTCACTAATAATAAATTTTGTGTATTTTTAATCCCTATCTGTATAAAATAACAGTATATTTTTACAATTTTTAGTTTTTTTTTGTTTTAAATAGTCATGCATGAAAGACCTTTTATGATCATAATAGATAATACAAACCGATACAAAAAATAGACTTCAAAGTTAATTATGTACTATTATAGAAAAATCTTGAACTTGAGATGGATTATCCCATTTAAATATAAGCGCGCATGAAATTCTTTATATCAAATGAATTTATTGCGCACATGAGTTAAGGCTAAAATTATAATTTTGCGGTTTCTTTTGTAATTTTAGAATTTGTTTAAATTCTTAAAAGATGCAATATTCAAGAACACATAATTAATATGTGATAATGTATTTTATTAATTTTTTATTTAAAGTTTCAGTTTCTTATTTTCATAAATATCATCTCTTCGATGTATTAAACCCGTTATAAATATTGCTCGGCTCCTTAATACATTTTTTGAAAAAGACTCCAGATCCATCTTCGTCAAATTCTTTTCTTTCTCGAATGCCATGATTCTAAGTGTCTTGCGGAGTGTTTCAGCTTGCATATATACTTCTACTTTGTGTGATAAATGAAACTGTCACATATTTTATTGAATATTGTAACGATCTCATCCCAAGTCATTAATGCTAGTATTATTTGCAATTTAAATTGTATATTAGATCAAGTTCAAAACCAGTATTTCACACAATCTACAATTAATTTATTTTTCAAGGTTAGTTATACCTTTTAATCAACGTAATATTATTTTCTTTTTTATAGTATTTGAAAATATAAGTTCTATTTTCTTTGATTAAGATCTCCATATAAATTCTGGTATCTACCTTTATTTCCGCATAATAGATTTTCGCGAATATTTTGTACTGAGTAGATTTTATCTTTTCGGTTTTATAAAGTCGCTGCGCCTTAATAAAAGGAAATAAAGACATCTTATGATTTCATTGTGCTTTCAAGCATTATCATGGCCAAATATTCTCTTGCGCCTGGTTGTTAGATGATCGATTGTCTTTAGGCTAAGTTACCATGAGGGCACTTCTCCTCTCACCGAAGAACATTATCCCGTTTTATATAAGACATAATTTCCTTTCTTACCTTTTCATATTCCCATATTAAAAAAACTTTGATAATCTAACGAAAAAAACCATTGTCATGATTCTTTGAATGTGATCATATATTATCAAGGCTTATTTGCATATAAATTATATTATCTATGCCTATAAAACAGCGGTAATGACATCTATGGAAATCATCTTTATGTAAGTTCTAGTCGGATTTTAGACGTATTTTCATTAAATGTATTTTCCACTGAAAAACTTTATATTGTCATCTAGCCAATAGTTATTTCTAGTTATTATTTCTTCTGGTTTATAATTAAATTGATGTTTAGAATTTAAAATTTAAAAATTAAATAATATTTTATTGTGTTCTATGCACAAAAAGCCATGAAATTTGTAGTTTGCATCTAAAGTTCGAATGAAAAGATATTTTTTTTATTCTTCAAAAATAGTATAAATCGGCCTTGTTGAATATGATCTAAACGCCATGGGTCGATAATGTCGAGAAGTGCTCGTTGTACGAATATTTCTTTGACAAGAATGATCTATATTTTTAAAAAAATTAGCTTGCTCACGCTCAATTTTTTGCGACGTCGTGCCAAGTTTTATTTCAATTCCATCCATTAAATGTTCCGTGGCGTTCGAAGGAGTATTCTCTAGTATTGATTGGCTGCTCGATTTGGAATTTTGTAAATTATGGCTTTTTTCATTTTCCTTTTCTATCTTAGAATGCAAATTTCTATCCACATGCTTAGTCACTGTTTTAATTGCTGCCATTTTTTTGCTTTTTGTAATTTTATCATTGATATTTTCTTTTTTTACCGGTTCGTGGGTAATTTCTTCTTTACATATACGTTTAGAATTTGGAGCGGTAAATATTTTTTTAAATGCAAAGATCAGATTTTGAATAAGTTTATGCAATCTCTTTAAAACTTTCATTATTGATTTATTCCTTGTAATATTTGTAGAAGTACTTAGAGGTTTAAAATTTCCGAATTCCCGTTCTCCACGAAGTTTTTTATATTTACCCCTATGTTGCCTGGATAAACCTTTTTTTATATTAGAATCTCGAATGGAAACACTATTACTCTTATTAAATAAACTTATTTTTTTCAGTTCATTTTGCTTAATTTTCATACTTGAAAAGATTTTTGCTTCATCCGAAACTATGACGGGCAAGTTAGAAGATAGTACCAAATTTTCATTCTCAAAATCATCTTTTGACTCATCATCAATCGATTCTATATTTTCAATTACACTCGGAAATTCCTTTAAATCCTCGATATTCTGGGATGTGTAAACAAATTTGAGTTTAAAACTATAGTGCAAAAACTCGCGTTCCAAAAGCTTTACAAGTCTATAATAGTAATAACGCACATCCAAAGAAATTTTCTTTGCCATTTTATTGTAATCAATTTCATATATATCACTATTAGCATTGAATTTTTCTTTATCGGATTTACTTATAATGGATAAAATAAAAGATAAGCACTTTTCATCAAAGTTCTCTTTCACCACTAAAATAATCTCCGTTCTATTTACATTTTCTGTTTTATCGAAATCCAATTCCATATTATCGAACCGCAGTTTTTTAGTTGTACTTGTTGTTAATTTCAATATTACATCATCATCGACAATATTATGGTCAAATGTTTTTTTTGTGAACGCGTTTGCAATCAATTTAATGTAATCATAATAAAAAAAAACCATATTTGAATTATAAATACCTTTCTTTCTTTCGGCAATAAAGTCTTTTACAAAAAGACAAATATTTTGATGGCTGTATACATCAACTTCAACACAATTATATTGATAATTTTTACCAGTTAGTGTTAATAGGTCTTTAGCGATTTTTTCATTTTGTATACGACAGATAGATAAAGTATCAAGATTTGCAATCATCTGGGCTACGAAACTTTTATTGAAATTAACAATATTGAAAAATATTCGAGAAGTATGAATAAGAGCCTCAAATAAAAAACAATTATCCGATTTATATTTGTTAAAAATTTCGAGAGATGATAGAGAACGATCATTTGGGTCATCAAAAAATAAATCATTTGAAAATGATTTATTGTTAAAAAATAGCTGTTTAATTTTGCTTTTATTTCGATAAAAATTCATGATTACTTTCGGAAGTTCGCTATGATTCCGAAACGTGCTGCAAAAAATGTGAAAGAATAATGACAAATAATAATCACTTCTGCCACTTATACTAAACAAGCTAATATCGCTGTTTAAATCTCTGTATATTATTTCATCTAGATCTGACTTACGATACATTATTTCTTTGCAGAGATAATATCGGAAATTATCCTCCGTCTCTATTTTGTATTCCGAATAACCGAATTTATAGTGTAAGCAATCTTTCTTCTTCCACAATAATCCTTTTGTATTTAACAGCATAAATAACCCGAATATAATCAATAAAAAGAAAGCTAAATAAATATATTGATCCATCATTTAATTTTATATAAGGGGTAATAATATAAGTAATGTGATATTTATTTATGGGTTAATTTTATTTTTATCGATTTTATCTATTTAGACGTAGTCAGCGTGTTTTTAATATTGCACAACTCCTTGATGCATCTTTTGACACCTTCCCCTGATCTATCTTCATCAACTGCTCTTCTTCTCTCAAATGAGATGAGTTCAAGTGTCTTGCGGAGTTAAGTGTTTGATAATATAAGTACTATTTTCATATTTTTATGAATTAAAAACAGTAAATATTATTAGTTTACTCAAGTAAAAATATGGTCTGACGACTGAATGAAAAAATAATAATAAAATGATCTTAGGGTGACTTTCTGGCTTTGTTTGATTTTTAATGCCCAATCATCGTGCATATGTAATCATACAACAAAACACATTAAAATCATTTTCATGAAATTAAAAAATATCAAGAGGTTTTAAATGAAAGTATGATCGATAAAATGTCTCATCAAAATTCATTATTTGTTTTAAATTTTTGTTTTGAATTAAATGTAATTTGAACCAATTGAATCTTAAGTTATCAATTGAGTAAATCAAACAGATAAGAAAGTTATAGATACCGCAAAGATGCTGTAATTTGTATATGAATATTAATGCAGCTATTAAAGCATCTACAAAAACTATAAAGCTTTTATTATGAGACAAACGCTGCCCATAACAATCTAATTAACAATGAAATCACTTTTAGAAAGCACTTTGATTTTAATGTTGAAAAACAGATGAGACCATAAAAATATAGTTAGTATAGCATTTCAGAACTATATAAACCTGTTCTATAGGATTCCCCAAATAAATCAAAAAAATTCACGGCAGATAAATTTTTAGATAAAACCATTTCGTTTATTAAGCTATCAATTTGTGTAATAAAATGAATATAGATATATGTACGCGCTAATGAAATTATAATTATGTGTAACAGCTAAAAACATAGTGTATGAAATAAAAATTATTAAAAATTTATGCCGAAATGTAAGTCAAGAAGCTATAGCAAATATGTGCATTTTTTATCCGGCTTTAAGTCGATTCCAGTTTAATCAGCCGGTTTTTTCTCATATTTCTATTTTATTTATTAGCTACAAGTGTATTTTTTTGTGCATTTATGTGCCATTTACGATTTATTGGGGCATTTATGTGTAGTTTTAGGTTAATAACTAATCGCAACAACTAAATCACTACATCAGTATAATAATGAAAATAAATTCTTTAAATGCATATTTTTGTCGAAACAAAGAAAAATAGATAAAATAAAATAACACACTTTTAAATTAAATATAAAAACAAGTTTTTTTGATGGAAAAAGGATTAAGTATTTTTTTTTAAAACATACATTTTTAATCAAATACTGCCAATGTTTTTTACGGTTATTTTTTTAAATTTCCTCAAATACCAATTATAAATATATTCCCATCGCCCTAAATGACAAAATCAAATATTTTTTTAACCGAAGCATGGATCGATAAATTCAATAATATTTTTAAAAAACGTTAGAACCAAAACAAAAGGTACTTCTAGCCTTAAGAACAGACAACACGGATTTATAAAAATATATGGCATTCGTTTTTGTTTTTACTTTAAAAGCAATCTATTTTATATCAATTATATTTTTAAAGAAGAAGTGAGTTTACTAAGGTAGATAATATAAGGTTTAACTTTTGGCGCATCTTCGCTCGTTGATGTTTTTTCGAGCATAAAATACTTATACACAAGAGAAATAAATCGTAAAAACGCAACATAAAACTTACAGTTGAATCAAAAACTAGTGTAGAGTTGTTCTTACTCCTTTAAAATCAATAATTCTCTTACTTTTTCAAATCAAAATATCCTTGACCCTAATATGAACTATAGCTAATGGAAATATATGAATATAGTTAACGTAAAAAAAAGTGAAGACAAATAAGTTTTTATATAGTTTGTATTGACAAATAAATGGCCATGTTTTTCCAACGATAACTTGTCTATTATTTTTATTTATAGGTGCAGGGTAAGTTTTTATTTGTATTGGACAGTCGAAAAAAAATATCAAAAATAAACAAGTATCATCAGATATTAGTAAATCTTAAATATTTAAATCTTTTGATCCCGTAAATAATAAAAAAATTTTCTTGTATATGAAAAACATTCGAGGATTGTGCGTTTTTTTCTGATTAAAGTCGTTAATTTAATAGTAATATTTTATGAAAAGTGTCATATAAACACGATTTATAATTTAAATTTATTTTCTTCTCTTTTGAATTCGTTTTTTAGATGATACAAGATTAATGTCTGTGCTTACTTTATTGAGGAATTTATCCCTAATATTACACTTGGTTTATTTGTAAAGGAATTTAAGCTTGGTTTATGATATTATTTTCGTGTCAAAATCCATAGCTAGCACTTCGTTGACTCCTGATTTAAAGTCAATTTTAAAAAAAAAAAATACAAACCTTCTATTTAAAAAAGTAATGATTTCAATAAATTCATGAATAAAAGCCTAGAAGAAATGTTTAATTACAGATGATATATAAATTTATTATAATATGCTCTTTTACTTAAAATCGAAGTTCTACTCAAATAGAAAAATTTTGCATATGTATTTTTTTCAATCTCCTCACCGGGAAGAAATGTTTTAAAATCAAGTCTTTTGAACCAAGAAATATGATTTATCTTAAGTCATGTAAACAATAAAATTATATGCATAGTAGATTATTTAAGAGCGAAAATCCAATTTATGCTGATCATTGTACTTAATATAAAAAGACTTTCTACCGTATTCAAATTTTTTGTTAAAACGTTTAAATTTGACCCACATATTTCGATTCCTTAGTCTTCCATGTTTCTAAAAAACACCATATTCTCAGCATAAAGCTTTTTTTTAAAATATACATATTCTTTTATATTATCCGATTTCAAAATTCCAGTTGTCCCGTTAAAGAAAACATTTACACTGTGATGTTTTAAAAATCAATGTAGGTTATAAATTAAAATCTTTTGATATATAAAAACTAAAAATTTATATTCTAAAACAACATGTGTTCAACAATAACTTTGATTTCTTTTCCTATGTATCTTCAAAATTTAAAATCTATATTTAACCGTCCATTTCTGTTTTCATTCACATATATGAATATATTTCTAGAAGTTAGTGATGTTGATTTTGCGAACTTAACGCAGAAACATTTAGTTCTATTTTTAGTCATGACAGTGTGAAAAAAATATAATAGTTTGAGAACCTTATTCATATTTAAATGTGCTTTTTCGTTTAATTTATTGGCCATAATCATAATTTCTTCTTTAATAGAGTTAATAATTATCTCTCTATGATTTTATTTGTATATCTTTAGATATTTAATACTATTTCAAATAATGTTTTTATTCAATTTAATTCCTTTTCTTATAAGCGTATTCTTGTAAAAACATAAATTATGCTCGTCAGCTTTAAATTGCTCGACTTATCATATTCTTCTTTTAAGTTAAAGTATCCTTTGTATTTATTCATTTGGCATGTAAAATTTTTTAAATATATCACACAATTTTATTTTATTTTCTGATTATAAAAAAAACACTAGTCCTTGTATTTACAAATTTTTAACCAGCATATTTATGTTTTAGGGTGTGCACCGTGGGAATACTAGAAAGAAAATTCATTTGAGGCATGCACGGGGGGGGGGGAAATATAAACACCAGCAACAAAAAAAAACCAAACATTATTAGATTTTATATGATCTGTTTGTATATGTATACGAGAAATTATAATATTTTTTATGTTGATTTTTTGCTTTTAAAGTTGGCAAGCAAACATTAGATTGCTTTATAGAAAAGATTTGACTGATACTTTTATCACCTTAAAAATCTTACAATATTATTAAATCCATCTTCTGGTCATAGAACTTTTTAAATCATTTTAATATAACTAATCTATTGTTTGTGCGTATGCTTCTGCTTCGGTTGGCATTTCTAACTCCTTAATATACGAATTACGGAATTTTTTAATGACTGCATAATTAAGTTATGAAATCTGGTAACATATGAATTCTCAATATTATTAGAAGGTAGTTCATTAGCTAACAGTTATACTTTTTAAGCTTCTTTCAAATCTAAATTAATCGGATTTTAATATTCGTTTCTTTATTTCTATTATGTTATTGAATTTTTCCATTTTTATTGTGCATAAAAATATAGGGTCGTTCATATAAAGATTTCTCATCCTTTCTATCAATTATCTACCTTATCATCTGCTAAATAGTCCCTATTATCTCCTTGTATCGAGTCTAAAAGTATTGGTTTTCTTTCTTATTATCAGTAAGTTTACAATCCTTAAAATTATTTTTCATGTCTATGTTTATGAAATAGAATACTTTGACCACTAATTACATAGCACGATGCTGGTCCTTGGGCTTCTCTGGAGTTTTTTCATTTTACAAGGATAATATTTTTATATCTTTAGCCTTCATGCTTTAAATTATTTCTAGTGATGCAAATCCATATATATTTTATTCATTGAGTTTATGTATTTGTAATAAGGTTTTCACACAGTTATTAGATTTTTTTACACATTAACTTATCCCACGATTTTATCTTTATTAATATAAATTATGGTAGTCCAGATTCATATTTTCGTATTTTTTTTGTTATTAATGATAATTATATATAGATATATTCTTTTTTTATATATATTGCTGCACTTCTTAGTGTGATTCCTTTCGGTGAAAGTATATTATTTAAGAAGAAAGACATATTTATATATATTTCAATATATACACACTCATTTATAGTTTCTCTATTACAAAAATACCAAATCGGAATTTTTTAACCGCAATTGTATAGTATCTTCAACCAAGGATTTCCTTTTAATATCTCATATTTAAAAAAAATCATTAAGTTAAACTTTATAGGTGTATATGTGGTTTTATATTACATTGATTATAATAGAATTCAAGATTGTATCTATTTTTGCTATTTGGGTCAGTTTACCTGATTCCAAACTCTAGAGTTGATTTTATTATATTTTCAGAAAATTTAACATCTTTGATTTATAATTTAGTATCTTATAGAACCTAAAGGTTTTTTTATACATCTATTGTTTCATAATGATTTGCAAATTTGCTTCATCCGATATCATTTTTTAGCGACTTCGATATTTTCAAATCTAGTTCTATGCAGTATAAAATTTCAACTGCTTCTAAAGTCATCATTTTGAGTTTTCTGTAACTTTGATTAAAACCTCTAAGACATTCGATTTATAGTAGGATCTGTCATATTAGAAGATTCTTACTAAGCTATGTCTACTAAAACGAATTTTTCATAGTTTACTTAGCTTGAAGGATCCAAGCACTGAAGAAAGGGATTAAATATTATTGTTAAAAAACTAACAAAACTGTAATCATAAAATTTATTTTTATTTCATAGATTACATGTTACCATACTTTATATAAACTCGTTATTTTACCAATATAAAGACTATGAATAAGTTTTGTCATTTACAATATAAAAAAGTCATGATATATTGATTCGTTAGTTTTATTTGTATATCCATAAGTATAAGTGTATTGTCATAATCTTTTTAATTCGCCGTTTTTTTGTGTTTACTCTTTAAATGCTTGTACTACGTGTAATACTAAGTAAGTTTACCGATAATGGGCAAAATATTTTTACTTACGATGAATATTTTTTGCCATAAATAAATTCATCATTAATATGTGACCTATTGATGCAGTTAATATCCAAAATCCTTCACTATTTTCGAAACTATCATATATATTAATATCTTTCTAATTATGTAAACCAGTAAATTTATATTTTCCACTTACAAATTCCATAGTGAAATTTTGTATATTGATTACAGCAAAAATTTGTTATATTTTAATGAAAATTTTAAATCTCGAGATCTAGTAGCTTTCCAATATAGTTGGTTTTTCATAAAAATTTTGATCCTAGAGATCTAGTAGCTTTTCAATATGGTAAGTTTTTTTCAATTTTAGATAAATTAATAGAACGACATAAAAATTCATTCAAAGTTTTTTTTACAAAAAACTCATAAATTTATTGAATATTTCTTCCTCTGACTATTGTGATATAAATTATTTTATAACAGCAAATGGTGGTAATCAGATTTCATTATAAATTTTTACTTTTTATATGGTTCGCAAATATAAAGGTTTAATTTTTTATATACTGATTTTAAGCTAGCTATACATCATTTATATCGTATTATTGATTGATCTTTATTTTTTGTTCATTATAATTCATAGTTTGAAAACCTCTTAACATTTTGTATGTGATTTTGATTGCCGCAGCACCACCAACAGTAGTTTTAGATTACATAGATGGACACTGTAATATGCCCAGTATGGTTAAGAAAGTCCAAGTTTTATTTTCTAATCGTAGGTATTTTTTCCTATATATATTTATCCTAAACAGTTTTTCTGGAAAACCCTTCATTTTGAACCAGGGTTTTAAAGATTTTATATATAATAAAAAAAATGTCATTTTTGCTTTTATTTACACATTATTTCCATCTTTTAAGTCTTTCTTACTTAGCTTGGCAAAGCTACCTTTTTTGTTAGATTTAGTTTTTACCATTTTGATTTTTTCTTCTTCGTATATTTCTTATTCAATTGATTTATTTTTTATAAAAGACTTTCTAATATATCGCTATGGTAAAAAATTTATCGTTTTCCATTTTTATTTTTTTTAGTTTCAAATCAAATTTATAAACAGTGGTTTTCTTAGTCCCTTTGTTTTATAGGATTTTTTTTCTTGCTTTTTTACATTTGAGACCATAGTTTTTTATTTTATAAAGTTTTAATAATTTAAGCTTTTCTGCCAATACAGGCGTCGCATACTCTTATAGCTTGAATGTATTAATTCATTACACTCTTAGATGAAAATCGCTGATGCTTAGGTTTTTTTATTTCTATATAATATTATCTAATAAGCAAGTCAAAAATATTTGTTTTCATAAGATTTAGTTTCCTTACAATGTTTTACTCTTTTCGTTTTTTACAGGATCAATTCAGAGGCTACAACTATATTTTTATACTCTTCATGGTTTTTATGCTATTCTATTTACCGAAATAATTTTATTTGTGTTTGAATAAATAATGTCTTAAAATGCGTAATTTATAGAAAAGTATATCAATATTATAAATAACAATGCAAATCTATTCTGAAAAAAATCAAACTGCGTTAAAACTTGGGGCTAATAAGAGTTGCTGTCTTCGGATAAAAATATACAGCAAAAAAAATATTCTAAAACAGACTAAATCGCAGCAAAAACTTATAAAACGCAGTTTAGAAATTTTTTATACATATTTAAAATTAAGAAAATCTGATATGCGCTCTGTGCAGTAAAAAAATATAATATGCTCTTTATTGGTGTTTACGGCAATAGCAGAATTTTTTGCTAACAATTGAATATTTTCAGATAAATTAGTATTAAATAAAAAGACGGATAAATTTAAAGTGTAAAAATATGTTTTACCTATTAATTTAGCTTTTTTTGATAATTTTAAGTCGTCACGGGATTGAGTTAAATTTTAATGAAAAATTTGTAATATAATTTGCTTTGAAATCGCTTCTTAATAGTTTAATATGCAAATTATTAAAATAAAATATATTAACAGCATTTAGTCAAAATAGGTGAATATGTTTAATTTTAAATGCAGAGGAAACAAAAGAATCAATGTATATTGTATTTACCATAATATCCAGCTCAAAGCTATCTTTTTAAAATAAATAATTTAAAAAGGTCAAAATGTCATGATTTTTATACCGGGTAAAAGTCTTATATATTTTATTTAGCATCGCCTCACTTATCAATCATATTGTCATATTACTGTAGATAATTTATCACTTTGGAAATTTTATGCTTTTCCGTTCCTTAATATTTTATTCGCAGACTATTAATTGACATAAGAATACATATAGGTGAGCTAGGGGCTCTGTTGTGTATTAAATGTCAATTAGGGTCTTTCTATGTTTTTATTTATAAGAAAATGTATAAGAACATAAAATCTTAGTTATGTTTTCTATTTTAAAATTTTTTGTTTTATTCTGTATTTTTTTTATAACACAAAAAAGCATAAATTAAAATAAATATCTAAGAATGCGCTTTTTAATGTATTTAATAAGAGCAGAGATGCATATTATCTTGAAAAATATTCACAATTAATTTCAACTATAATAAAGTAAGTTTAGGATCGAATTTAAGCGTTTTTATAATTTTGTGTCGATTTATTCGAAGATTTTTTTTTAATGATCAGAATCAACAGAGAACGACTTTAAAAAGATGGCTCGTAAAATTAAGAAAATATCAAATTTAAAATTGTATAAATAACACGATCAAAAATAAAAAGTATGAAGATGCTATATTATCATTACATGGATTATTTTTGTAGATAAAAATGTTCTAAATAGCTATATCATTCATAAATCGATTTTTATAGAACACTGGGCTAGGTATTTGCATTGTTATAAGGCAAAAAAAATGATCGAATTACAAGATGTTATAGAAAAAACCGAATTTCTGCAAAATAACTGCGATTTTTGGTTGCGTAATTTTGAATAAAATACAGTTTGTGAAATTTCTAGTTATTAGTGAAAGTGTTAAAATTAAAAGGATATTGTTGCTTCGTTTAAGACTGAAATCCGTAGTTTTTGTGGATATAAAAATTTATTTCTAGCCTTATTCTTTTTTTTTTCAATTTAAATTTGTAAGGATGCTAATCTGTATATTTTAGTTCTTTATTTTTTTTAGATAGCGTAATATTATAAAGGAAAAAAAATAAGGTTTTCGTTTTTGCAATTCGTTTACACATTTATAATACATTTTACCTTTTTTAAGAAAGCCACAAGAAAGTTCAAATTTCAACTTAGAAAATCTTATCATACACTATGCGCATACTCGATGAATATTTTTACAAGCTAAAGTCAGCATGTACAATTTTTTTTGTCTATACAGCCATATGATGTGAATTTTAATTTTATTGGGGATGATGTGCGAAAAATTCATGAAGGATTTATATATAATTTAGTTTTGCCTTTATTTTGATTTATTCATCATTCATAAAATTTTTCATACGTTTTTCGATTAAAAATACATTTTTTTTGGTGGTTATGTAGATCTAAAAGATGCAGTTTATCATATAAAGTTATCTATTTAAACATCATGAACCCTTTATCTAATAAGTTACAACGTAAAATAATTCAAAACGCACAGGCTGTAATATTTTTTTATATTTGCTTAATTTTGATTTTTTAAATTTAAGACACTGAGTCATCATATTAAAAAAAAAAAATTAATTTTTGATTGTAAACATTTTTACCATGAACATGCGAAAAAAAATTCCAATTGGATTATAAAGTAGTATAAAAATAAAATAGACAGTATTTATTAAATAAAACAACTTTATCTGTTTTACTACATTATAATTTATTTTTTTACTGCAAGAACAAGTAAAGGATGGTTTTAGATGTATAAAGCCTAGATGCAACAGTTTATAAATTCATTTTCTTCAAAATCAAAGAATCATCTAGAATTAAATTGCTATATAAATGAGAATATGTTGGCATGTTTACTATAAAGCAATACAAATGTTCATTTTGATCTTCATTAGAAGATGAAATCTAGTACCAGAGTAATGAAGTGATCTATTAGATTTTAAATATTGCCGTAATACGAACAGTTATTTACAAATATCAATCAAAAGATTGGAATTTATCATATACTACTAAATTAGATGTCCGCTTTAAAGGAGAACGCGAAATTAAGAACTTTATTAAAAACTGATTTTTAAAAATACCACCATCTGATAAACAAACAAACAATTCCTTTGCCACATATGTAGATATATACTTTTTATATTACATTCAGAAAAGTACATATAAGCGTGCACTTTATAAAGAATTGTATCTGGTTTGTTAGAAAAAGAGTATACATTGATTTTTAGAAGTTTATGGGTATTTTTATATCCCTATACATAAATCGACATCTTTCTACATTATTCTAGAGATGCAAAGCATTCATTATATTTTTGTCACGTTTCTCACCAATGATAGATATATTCTAAGCCATGGTTCCAAAATAAGAAACACATTCATCAATAGAAAGATCTTTGAATATTTTGAACAGGTAGAGGAAACAATAATGAAGGGCTATAAAAACAATTTTTCGATTTTTCTAGACTTTTTATGAACATATTAAAAATGTAATATTAATTTTTAAAAATTTTCAATCTTTGATAAATGGGTAAGTTCTCGTCTTTTTCATGTATTATATGAATATAATTTAGTCGAGGAAGTGTTAAAGAAGGTCTGAAATTTGTTTAGATGTGGTGAAAAACGTGTATGTGTTAAAAAAGCAATTCAAAGAGGCAAACATAGGTAATGAGAATTATATGCTTTTTTATGTGTTACTTATCTACATAATTAAGATCGATTTCATTTTTCACGTTACAATATTCAGTAAAATAATCTTTGCTAACATAAATACAAAAATAAATGTCAATAACTGATTCAATAAATTTAAATTCTTTTGAAATTATACTTAACAATGAAAATAGACTCTTTTTTTTTTAGTTAAAAATCAACTGCATTTTCCAACACATGTGTACCCAATAAACTCAAACGAAGAAACCTTTTGATAAAAAGGATTGATTCTATAACTCCAAGATAAGAATTTATTTGTTCTATTTAAACAAGTTAAACTGTGGTCCGTTAGGTTTAAAAAAAAAATTTAAAAAATGCAAATTTTTATTGCTTTTAATTTTTTTCTAAAAATTTATGGATGAAAATTAAATATATACATCATCTTTTATAAATATTATTTAATTTATTTACATTTTAAAAAAGATAAAGACTTTTTATGATGCCTACTCTTAATAAAGAGCCAGAAAAAAATGCACGTCTGCAAAATAGAAATTACCCACATAAGTTAATTACTTTATGCAGTTAACTATTTTAAAATTTTAGATGTAACAAAATGAGTAAAATATTTTAAATTCATTAAAACAGTTAGATAAACATTAAAAGCCAGAGTAGCATAAATTTTTTTGTGTTTTTTTATATATTATCAATGCTGATATTATTAGCCAACAGGTAATCAGGACTATTTTATAATTAATAAATTAAAAATTATTTGGTGGTATCATAGTTGAGGCATAAATTATATCATTATAATCATTTTGTATTATTTTAGAAACATGCTCATTAAAGAAGACAAATTTTGAAAAAAAAACTTAAAAAACTTATTTTACTGCTTTAACTCTGTTTTTTGAATTTTTAGTTGTTGAATTGTATATACTTCTTATAATTATGAAACAGTTTATCATGATATTTTATTATTATACAAAAAAATAAAAACCTAATGAACTACTAGTAATAAATTCAGTAAATTTTTTTTTTAGCATGCCAAGATTAACCAAATCTTAGCATTTAAATTCAACAAAAATGTGTAAAATAAAATATTATTATTTTTTTTTAAGATTTTATTCGTTGCTATGATTTCAGGCTGAAAAATACCAAAAAAATACTATTAATCAATTTAATAAAAATGAAACACCGATAAAGTTGTGATTTTTATTAAAACAAGTAAAAACATATGCTAACTAGATTGAGTAAATATTTATTTTTTAAATATGCGAATTTAATCAGATGAATATAGTTTTAATTACATCTGGTGCAAAAAACTTTATTTAAACAAAAGTATTGACGCAAATTAAAAAAAAATGTAATATATTTTCTTTGGATTAGTTTACATAAAACATAATATAAGCAATTTGATATTAAAAGCAGTAAAAACGTCAATAATCCAATTAAAACTCTTTCTTACGTCTCACAAGACATTTGTGTATTTTAATAACAAGACTTGTGTTTAAAATAAAAATTCGGATTATATAGATATGAAAAAAAGTGACAGGATAAGATGTCAAAAATAAAGTTAAAAGTAATGATTAGAAATTATTTTTAATTTATTATGTATCTTAAAAAAATAGGGAATTGTTCATAACTATCAAGCCGAACAATTTTATATAAATAGTCGCAAATAAGCAAATTAAAAAATTATCTCTTAAGTTTGCAGATAAAAAAGTTAGCACATATACCATTTTAATAAGCAAGAAACAGGAATTATGAAACTATGTATACAAAAAAAAACAGAAATAACAGCCTCTATACAATTTAAAAAACAAGTGAATTATTTCACAGAAAAATAAACAATTTTATACCAAGCAACCTATGTTCTATTTTCCAGTAAAAAGAGCGGTTATGATGGGTCTGTAGATAATTTACATCAATATTAAATGAGTGTTATAACTCCTAAAATGTGATAAAACATGATTGGCGTAAAACTTAAGCAATATAATTCGATCGAAAAGGTGATAGCTACATCGAAAAAAAATTAAAAATTAATTTGAAAAAGACAAATGATTATATATAAAAAAAGATGCAAAAGACTCAATATTTTTACAAGCATCTAATACTTATGAAAGAATTGATTTTTATTGAAAATTCTAACCAAAAAAATAAAAAATCCACAAAAATGCACTCATAGTGTCTTGCGCTGGATCAGAAAAATTTAAGGCGAATTTTCTGGTTTCATAAATGAAAATTATTCCAATGATGTATACATTTCTATTGTAAAGAAATAAAATATCAAAACATAATTTAATGACAATCTTACAGAGTAAAAACTATAGAAATATACATATAGCATGTAGGACTAGTTTTAAAACCTCATCGAAGATTTTTTACAATTTTAAATTGAAAAATATAATAAGAAATAATAAATTCAACAGCGACAATATTAAAAACTGGGGAAAATAAAATTACGTATATGGATTTTATTATAGCAAAAGTATTTCATCAATATAAACAAAATAAAATAAGAGATGAAATCTTTAATTTTTGAGCACTTTTAAGAAGCAAAAAATTATAAATATTCTAAAACTTAATCAACAACGATTTTTACAAAAGATCCTTTTAAATTATCAGGGTTGTTAAAAAATACATAAAATATATTTTTAAAAAAAATTAAGGCATATATAATAAACCATTTTCATCTATAATATTATAAAAAAATATAGTATTAATTTATATGCAATCATAAAGTTATTTACAAATAAAAGGATCACAAAGTGAATAAGAACATTTAATCATAATTTTATTTTATAATTAAAACTTCATCATTATGCTTGAATTTTATTATACAAAGATAATTAAAAGGCATATATTTGCTAATAAAGTTATCATATTCTATGTGTGAACATATAAATTTAGATAATATAATATAATTCATCTTTATGTCAATATTATAAGATAAAAAAAGGTAAATTAGTAACATAAATATAATAAAATTTATAAAATCTAATAAAATCCACTTAAGTTGAGAAAAAAATGATTTTTGATCAGATTGATTAACGCTATCTTGCTCGCAATCTATGTGCCAAATAAAACACACCTATTCGTCAACTAATCTTAAAATAATACAATTTATACCTGTAATTTTATATTATAACGGATGAGATTTCAACCATAAATGAAAGTAAAGCTTTCTTTTATATCATAGAATTTTTATTTTTTGTGTTATTTTAGGATGGTTAAGGCTTTTATGCTTATTACCCATTAAATGAAGATGAAGATCTAACATTATCATCTCGTCTATAATATATTATACGTTTGTTATACATAATTATTATTACTGCATATAATTGGTCTCAAAAATATTTCAGTATGAAGTAGAGACAACAGAATTAATTGCAGAAAATCAGTTAGGGACAATAAGGCGCGTTCAAGAAGCAAAAGAGCAAGCTCATCAATATTGCGATAAATAAAGAGAATGAAAATAATTTATATACAACGTGGATTGATGTAAAAAAGGCGTTTGACTCAATAGCACATAACTACCTACATGCATGTATGTATTGAAAATTTGAATCTACCAGCATGGATAACATCTTTTATAAGAAAGATTACAAGTAAATGGAGTATATCGTTAAGATTAAATATAGAAGAAATCATGAATAAAAGAATAAATAAAGAAATTCTACAGGGGGATAGTCTGTCACCTTTTTTATTCGTTCTATGTATTGACCCCTTAAGCAGAAAATTAAATGAACGCTTTCCAGGGGTGAGTGTACTGAAGGATGAAAACTCATATACAACAAATCACCTACTCTTCATAGATAACCTCAAATTAATATCAAAAATCCCTGAAACACTTAAACTCATGACGGACGAAACACTAACCTTCTTTAATGCAGTAGGCCTTGAAATAAACAAAAACAAATCAGCCACTAACCATGAAATATGTGCAGATGTAGCAACATTTATAGAAGGCCCGGCAGCCTACAAATATCTTGGGGTAATTGAGAATAGCAAATCAGAGCTATAGCAAGAAACTATAGATATAATTGCAGAACAAATATATAATCGAATAATAAATTTATATAAGACTAAAATTAATGCCGGGAATTTATTTAAAGCCATTAATGAACATGCAACGTCTTAATAAATTACCACATAGGCGTATTAAAATTAGAACCAGAAGTGTACAATAAACTTGATAATAAGATAAGAGATATTTTAAACGAATTTTCCATTCACCTCTTGCCTAGTAATAAACAAAGATTATATATAAAGCGAAATGAACTAGGACGTGGGCTATGTAATATCAAATTTAAAGCTGAGAAGATGATCTACCAGCTAAAAAATCTGCTTGAAAACAGTAAAACAGCTCACCGAGGAGGGCCGCGATTCTAAAAGTAGAAAAAGATAACAGGACACATCTCTCACTAATTGAAGAATATCTTAAAAATAAATATGATGCTAATATCACCGACTTCGAAACACTGGAGAAAAAGCAGCAAAAAAGTCTATTGTGTAAAATAAAAGAAAAACCATTACACCTAAACTTTTTGAAGCTAAGAATAATGATATGGTTGATATTGTTGGAATATCAAGATGGATAAAAGATGGCAACATTAAACCAAGTGAAGAAGGAAAATTCTGTTTTATTCAAGACAGAAATGTGTTTTTCGGTGAGAGGATAAAATGCCCACACTGTAATGAAGCTATGAAAACAATTGATCACCTTGCAACAAGATGCAAGAAAATGTTAGGGCATGGTTACACGCGAAGACATAATGAAATAGTAAGATGTCTTCATTTCCTCTTATCAAGACGATACAACTTCAAGAAAACCAAAAAGATCAGAACTCACTCAGTACAAGAGATTTGCGAAAACGAAAATGCAAGAATAAAAGTTGATACTCGAATAAAAACAGATATTTTAATCAAACAAAATAGACCTGATATTTTTCTATACGATAAAAAATAAAATTTGATTACGCTGATCGAAATAGGTATAACGAGCCTTGATAACTTGACTGAATTTGAGAATGAAAAATATGGGAAATATGATATCTTGGCAAGTGAACTTGGTTTAATTTACAAATGCAAAACAAGAATAATACCATATGTGATGACTTGGGATGGGGTGGTCACAAAATATCATAAAAAATATGTTAAGGAGTTAAAAATACCGGACGAAGTAGAAGCATACTTGCAAGCTCTCACACTCCGCAAGACACTTGAACTCATCTCATTTGAGAGAAGAAGAGCAGTTGATGAAGATAGATCAGAGGAAGGTGTCAAAAGATGCATCAAGGAGTTGTGCAATATTCCCAACACGCTGAACACGTCTAAATAGATAAAATCGATTAAAAGAAAATTAACCCATAAATAAATAAGATTATGCATGAAAATTAGATAATAAATATTTTTTTCGAAAAAATTATTCATGCAGAGCATTCCAATAGTTAAATTCCCGTTTAAATCAATGAATAATAACATGAAGTGTATTTTATAATGTCGAGCTCATGCAAAGCAAAATTTAGTAATTTTGAAAGATAGTAATTTAAAAAATAAAAAAACATGTCATTCATAAATCATAAAAAAATGCAATAATTCAATACAATATATTTACATTTTTGCTGTTTATTTTATAATACATTCAAAAATGAAAATGAATCTATATATGGTCCTGATATAATATTTGATTGTAAAAATAATATTATTTCATAAAAAACTACGCTTTCGGTCAACAGAAATTTCTAAAATATCAAAAATAAATTTTCAACATAAACAGCCAATAATAATTTGAAATTCAAATTATTCATATTCCAAGAGTATTATTGGTCAGTTTTCTCACACTAAATTGTTTCTTACAATCAAGCAAAACTTTGGATATTTTCATGTTATGAAGTTATGAGCATATTTACACTTTTAAAATGGCTTTTTTTAATTCTTTCTTTTTATTCATTCCCTTAGAGACCCTCTTATTAAAATGTAATTACACCTTCCTATTTTCGGTTTAATGTGATCTTTAAAGTTATCATATAACATCATATTATACAATTTATCGAATTTCGATTTACCATACTTTATGTTTGACTTCTTGTGTTTTTCTTATTCTGAAATTAGAAAGTTGTATAACTAATGTACTAGAAAATTACCAGCTCTGTTTAAAGTTATAATTTATTTTTATTACGACATTTTTTGAGTATTTTTGCTGTCACAGTATTAAATTCACAGCCAAAATTTATGCATAAGGCAAAAATATATAAAATAATTACTTTTATTTTGACGAAGAAGGCGTTTATTTTAAATTATAACCATAATAATTGAATAATATGTCCATTATGGCACAATAATTTTATATTTTTATAAATATTACTTGGCCAAAACCATATAATGAACCAAACTGCATATATATGAATAATATAAATTTTTTTATTTTTATATCTTCAGACAGTCATCTTATTTTATTGGTTTTATTATCTATAAATTTTCGGCAATCAATTCTTCTTTTGACAAAATAAAATCAAAAGTATATTAGTTTAAAATATTTTTTTAGCATGTCTTTTTACGATTAAAAAGTGTAATTTAATCAACTTTTCTAATAGAGCCAGCTTTACTGATTATATAGTCAGTATTTATACGGATTTTTTTTTCAAAATCAAAAAATAAAACCCTTAATGTAAAAAATAATTATATATTATGGTAGATATTTTTTGCCGATCAACTCTATCATATTTTTACAATGAATGCTCACGTTTTGTATAACATTGAAATTGATATTAAATTTAAAGTTATCTTATGACTCTATTTTTAATTGTAATTTCTTGGATTTGGATACAGTCAGCGCAGATTTTTATATACGTCATATGAATTTATCTATAAAATGATTTAAAACTTTGCTAGAATTTTGTGAAGTACTATTAAAGTGCAATAGAAAATGCCATAGAAAATCAGTATAACTTCGAGCTCAAATTTGTTTGAGTATATTAAAGAAATTGTTCAAATTTTTGTATTGGAAAGTTGGTGATTAATATAGTACGTATAAATGACCGTTTTATGATTCAATAAACCGCAAAATACAGATCACATTTTTTTAGTTAATTCAATTAGCTTTAGAAATTATTTAACGTGTAATAAATATTATCGAATCATATGGGCTCAATAATCAGCATATTTTTCACTTACAGCTGCTTTTTTCTATATCCATAATACAAATATGCCAAAATAATTACTATTTTTAACTTTTTTGTGATTGATAATGCACGATATTTATAAAAAGTATTTTTCATAGTATACAATCCTTCAAATGAAATTAAAAATTATGTACTTAAAAATTAGAAAATCGATATATGCTAATAATAAAAACTTCTTTAAATGCGTTTAGCTTTTGATTAAGTCAGTTTCAAAAATATTTCCTACGTTTTTGTGAATTTATGAAACAAATAATGATCAAAAATCGTTTAGTGGTGGCTAAAAAAAAATTAAAAAAAACTCAACCAAGTTTTTATCAAAATCTTTACAATAGAAGTAAAACAGTTATCATACTATATAAAGCCTTAAGAATTGATTTTTTTTATTTAATAAAATAAGAAATATATTTAGAATTCACAGATTTAATATTATAAATAATCAATTGTATGATGAAAACAAAATATTTTACTACAGGGCATATAGTTGAGAAATTTGAAAATTTCTGTTGCTGCTAAAAACTATCAGAGATGCTTTTTTATTTTTCTTGTGTCAAACTTCATATCATGAATATAGATAAATTTAAAACATATTACAGTTTATTTGCTGTATGCAATGTCTGCAAATACATACAATTTATCTTTTTTATGACATATTATATATTCAAGCATTAAATCTTCTTGTACAAATGTGAGTAATGATAATCTAACATGGCTTAATAATAGACATTTAACCCAGTAAATTCGTACATCTAATGCGATTTTATATCCGATGAACAATTTACTTTTTTGATATAATTCCAGATATTATTTTATGCAAGAGCTTTAATTTATACTTTTTAATCTACCCTTATGCTGTCTTTGCACAAACAACTAAAATATTCTTTTGTACCATATTAAAAGATATTTTCCATCATTGATAATTGTAGTGATTAAATGAGAAAATCTACATTTTATTGTAGTCATGTTTGTATTTCTATGTATATTGGTCGTTTATTTTTATCAATACGATTAAGAACTATTATTTTTTTGGTTACTATGTTATCAAGGCTTTTCATTTAATAAAAATAAGTTTATGTGAACCAGCTATACAAAAACAAAATATAAGATAAATTTATTCGGATTTATATATAAATTATAATTTATTCGTTTATTTTAGCTATAAGTGAATAAAAATGGCATTTCGAAAATTAAGTCGGAAAAGTGTAGATGTATATTGAATAACAAGCGGATGAGCTTAAACTATTTTAATTTTAAAACGTAAATTACAAGCTAAAAAAAATATTCATCATTAATTTGTTTTCTTAAATGATTGTTAAATATTATCTTTAGTGTGGAATCGTCTTATTACGGAAAAATATGTTTGGATTTTTTATATTGCAACACCAGTTGAAATCTCTTAACATGACAGTACAACACTATGGTGATTTATTGTAAAAATACTATATTTATATAAATGACTTTTGAATATAATAATGTATAGAAAAGGATCATAAAAACCGATTATCTCTGATTAAAAAAACAGGTTATACACACGAAGAAAATGAGTAGAAAATTGTACAAAATACTTATGAATTAATTATTGTTTCTTTTCTAAAAGAAACTATTTGTTTTTGTTTTACTAATGGGTTCTAAATATTAATCGAGCTCTTCTGGCGAAATTTAGTGATGCCGAATCTTTGTATCAGAACACGTATAAATCTATATATTTAGATGCGTAAAATATATATAATATTATCAAAAATAGTGCTAAAATTAAGAAATGACTCTGGCGTTATTTTACTTTGAAAGTATATAAGAGCACTCACATATTTATGGCATACAATTTCTTACATATAATTGAATCTTATACTTTTTTAATCATGCGTATTCTTTTTTATATGCCGAATTTGGAAATTTTAGGACTGTGTTCATAATATAACGATCATATTGAATTCAAAAATATTTAGTAATTTATTTTAAATCACTTTATTAAATATTAAAATGATATTTACAGTTTAATGCCCGCAAATCGATTTTTATCCGAATTTAAAATACACTTATATTTTACAACAAAAAGATTAATTAATTGCGATCACTGAAAAATATCATTTAACTTTGAGATTATAAGAATAATAAAGATTTATATGTAAAAATAGATTTATTTTTGCTCAAAAATTCAAACAAGATTATAGAGGGAATAATATATTATTATCATATTTTTTGATCGAAAAAGAACCTAAAATTGTAAAAGGGTCAATATGTACATCAGAAAAAAACTCTTAAAGCAATTCATTTTCTGATTGCAACCGTTTTAGATAAAGTATGCAAAATTCAGAGATATCCCAAGAATATTTTTTAAAATTAAAAAGGTACTTGCTGCATCAGTTTTATTGCCTAAATAAATCTATACAAACAATTATAAAAAAAATATGTACTGTAATAACGAGTGGAACTGTTTTATGTCATATTTTATCATTGAAAATACTTCCCTCAATATTTCATGTGTCAAAATAGATAGTAAATGGGTAAAATACTAGTAAATAAATTTTAAAAAAGAGCTAAACATTTATGATTATTCTAGTAAATTTTCAGCTTTTTCCTGGGCAATTTCAGACAAAAATATTGGTACCATACAAAAAAAATCTTATACACAAATCTGAAATTAGATGCAGAGTGTTAATTATAGGTATTGCTAAAAAGAAAACGTATAATTAATACGAAATTCATTTTTGATTAAATATTTGTCAAGAAAATTTAAGATATACATTAGCCGGTATTACTAGCAAAAATGTTGATATTATATCTTAAGAAATAAATTTAAATTTTTTATATTCTTGTATATGCTATTATATAGCACAAAATAAATCTAATATTATATTCAGAAAATTTCAGTTTATTTACAGTATTATGTGATTTTTGGAAGCTTCTATTATACCCATTAGTATACTATACCGAGCATTATCTTTCTATCCGACATATATTGCTTTTGTCTCTTAGAACAGAGAATTTAGTTTTAACTGTCATTGAATACATCTAATGGCAAAATAGAGTTTTTTTATATATATTTATTCTTTGTTTTGGATTTTCCCCAGAAATCTTGATTCCTTATAAATCTATAATGATTTTTATGCAGCTAAAAAAGAAGTAAATGCCAAAGAAAATCCCGCAATAAACCAAACATATTCATAAAAGCGTGTAACTAATACAATTTGTAAAATATTTTGTAGATGAATTTGATAAAATAATTCGAATAAAAATTTTCCGCGCCTGCTAATCTATAATTAAACATATAATATTTTAAGAGGAACGATTTTTGGGTTTCCGTTTTTCATTCTAGAAACGAACTATTCCTGATTATTACCATGAATATTGTTTACTAGATATAAATACTCAAAAAATGATATTTAAATAAGTTGAAGTGTACAAGTTAGACTTCTTATACTGTATTTTATACATTTTTTACAATTCATGGGTTTTAATATTTTAAAAACACCAGATCTATATCTGTGTGGTTGGTTTTGCGGCATTTTATGCATAATATAAATAAGTAAATATATAATCTATGAAAACCATCTATTTATTTTTAAGGCTGTATTTTATGCCACAAAAACATTGTTCAGATATCTGTTTAATTACGTTTTTGATTGATAAATTTTAATTTCGAAGCTTTGATGTATTAAATAGACCCCTGCAGCTACATCCGAAAGCTTTAAATTTTATAACATTTATTAAGATTTGGTATACGTATTTATCTAGTTGAATCTAGTAACAAAAAACATCTGATAATGTAAAACAAAGCTTTTTAGGTATTTTAAAATCTTTTTAATTAAAAATATATTATATTGTAATAAATAATTTTCTCTATTTAAAAATTCAGACAATAGTTAATATTTAATGCGTCTAAAATCATTTTTCGGTTCTTTTCTACATATAGATTGTTGCGAATTGACTTCATTTTCATTTTATTTTTAAGTCTCGAAATAGTGATATGAAATGGGTCCAGATACCTTTGTAATTCTTCTAAATAATTGATAAAAAAATTACATAAAATAATTTTTTTGCAACTTGTAGAATATTTAGTTTTTATTAGATCAATTTTATGCCCAAAACAGCCTTTTTACATAAAAAAATTATAAATTAATATTTTATAAAAAAAGCAAAACCAATTCTATATCTTTAAATATGACAAATTCCACGGTCTAATGTACACATTTAGAACAATTATGTGACTTATAAAATTACAAAAAAGTTTAAAGCAATTGAAGTAATTATTGAAAACATGTTATCGATTCTATGTAATATAGATCAATCCACCGTCTAAATAAATTTGAAATATTCAATCTTTTTTATCAAATATGCATACATCGTCATTAAAAATAGAGGAAAACAGGGGGAAATATATATTTCATTGGATAATAAAGCCAAGAATTCTTTATCTAAAAAATATGAAGCATATTTTTCATGAAATATATTTGTTTCTCTGTTCCATGAATTACGATTTTAGAAGTGTTTCATGAACTTTGAAATACAAATTACTGACGCATATACAACTTAAATATGATCATAAGAGAGAAAAAAGTTCCAAACCATGAAGATTCAATATTTGTCATCTGATAAATTCACGCGATGTAGTTTGATTCTAGTAATGTGAATAATTACTCAATATATTTTTCTTTTAAAGTATTTGAGCAGAATCCGATCAAAATTGACCTTTTATTATAGGTACGACAATACAATATATTAAATAAAACATCCGATTTATAATTTTCGTATCCCATGGCTTTTTAAATAATAAAATAAGTTCTTAAATTTTCTATTTTGGTTTTTTAGGTAAGATACATTTTTGAAATTAAATGAATTTACACAGAAGAAACGATTACAAAAATGTTGTAACCAGTAAACGTAAAAATCTATAAAATTTATCTACATGAAATATACCTAATTAAATTATTTATTCTATACAACTGATTAGAGATAAACATAATCAGCTTTACACTATAGAGGATACAGTAAACTAAAATATAGAAAAAATTGAGATAATAGTGCAAAATTATTGAATAATACCAGTGGTTAATAATGATACGGCAATATGATAGTTTTAATCATCTAATAATTTTGCGATAAAAACTTATGCGAAAAACCAATTTAATATTCATACTTTATATAACTGTACACTATAGAATTGATTCGTGCTATGAATGATTGCTTTCAATTTCAGTGACGGACATAAAAAATGAATTAAATGCAAATGCCATTAAAATTAGGATAATAGTGGCAAATGTTCATATAATATGCCATAGAAATACAAAATATTTTTAGTAGTGTATTTATATATTTTCACGTTTCTTCTTCGATGAAAAAAGTTTATATCTGCCCAAAGAGCAAAACATGTGCGCACATCGCGAGCCCACTTATTTAACCTCAGTTATGTATGCTTTTAACAAAAATTACAATTTTAATTTTTCGCATCAATCCAATTTGTAAATGTGTATTCTTTGACCCGGAATTATCCTAAATCCATAATCATAGGCTATGCTATTTATGAAAGAGAGCATAAAATTATATTGCTTTATGCAAGCATTCATGCATATAAAAAAATGATTTAAGGCATCAAGAATTCTTATTTTACTTGATGTTCGAAATAAAATATATGATAAATCAAAATTTATAAATATACCAGAGCATCTTTTTGGCTTATTTAAATACAATATATCTTTCTCACATCAATCAAATAAAATTGGATTTTTGAATAAGAAAAAATATCATGTTGATAGAAAAAAATATGATCAGGGTGAACTTTTTTAAATGTAGTTAAATGTTTTTTATCAGTCAATTTAAAGATTTTTCTAAATCCGTTTATCGGATGATATGACACCAAGGATATCAGAAAGTACAATTATATAAGTATTAGGCAAAGAAAATTTAATGATAATAAATTTTAGTGATTGTATTGCAGTCATGTACGTAGTTTTTTTAATTCTTATTAATATCATTTTAAAATTTCAAATTTTCAATGAATCGATATTTGAATATGAGGACGCGACTGATAAACATGAAGACAAATGCAGTGAAAACAAACCTTTTCCCAATAAAGATTTCAAAAATAAAAATATTTAAGATTTAGAATTTGCTAACCGCCATTAAAAATTAAAAATTAAAAACTATTGAAAAAAAATGGCATAAGTGTTATATAACCTTACAGTATTGTAGATTCTGTGTTCTAGGCGTTTTACTAATATATTTAGCGATTTTTGTATGCATGCTACATATTGATTCGTCTATCAAAGCAATAATTTATTCATAGCGATTTTTTGTTATATTGTGCAACAAATTTAAAAAAAAACTCGTTGTTAGATAAATTTATATTTTTAAAATAATTCCAATAAACAAATCTATGCTATTAAGTTATTTATAATGGTATAATATAACAAATTTGGTTTTAATAGTAAATTACTGGGCAAATTTTTATCTGATGTAAATTTAAAATAATAAAACTGAAAAAATAGGCATGAAAACTGAGCTGTTTATAGTATATTTCTAAACTTATTACAAAAGTATCTATTAAATAAATAGGAACTGGAATTCACCATTAAGTAGCTAATCAGCTTGTTTATTAAATGTAAATAAATATTACTATCGTATCTTAAATTATATTATAACCAATATCTATGTGCATTTAAGTACATTATATCTTAAATAAAGTGTTTTTAAAAATAAATATCAATTTTCCATAATAATTTTATATTATTTAACGAAAGAGTGAGAAATAATTTTAACTAGAACGCTGATAGATTAAGTTTAAGCAAATATTATATTGTATATAAACGCGTTTTTATTGTAATGATTTGATAAAAAAATCACGACCATATCCGAATGAATCGGAAATCCAAAACTGAATCAAGGAATACAATAAACCATACCGTCTACCAATAAATCCCTTATAATTATTTGTGCCTAAACAATCAATGTATGAATAAAAGTCGGAAGAAAATACTCACCGTTAGTCTAAAAAAATGGTTGCAGGAAAACAATCATGTTAATTTATAAATAAAAACATAAAAATAACACACAAAAAAATTATTATTAGAGGATAAATCATTCGCGTATAAGCAATTATTGCAAAAAATTACAATTTTTCAGCTATATTTTTACATATCACGATTTGTATTATCCAGATATTTCTTTTCATTTTATCTAATTTAGTTTAAAAACATTTTATATAAACAAAAATATATTTTTCATATAAATTCTATTGCTTATGCCTCTATAAAACAAATTATTTTTTAATAAATTCACTTTTGAATTAAATGAAATAAAGGTTTTTATATATTTTATTGTTTTTTCATATGTTTATATTAACGAAAATAATATTTATGATTTTTCTCGACAACTTCATCAAAAATAAATAAAAATTTATATGATGGAGAAAAATAGGAAAATAATTAAAAAAGGCAAAAAGAAATAAGCAAATAAGGCGTGAGGGAAAAACAAATGCATATTTATTATTGATAAAAGCTTGCAAATAAATTTCAATTAATATAAAAGCTAATAAATATTATAATAACAAGTAAGTAATACAATTAGATTTATTATTATATCAATTATATATGCGTCAAAACGCTTATAATTACCATCCTAACTTATAAATCGTCTTTATAATATCTCATTAAGATAACCATGTATTTTATAATATTATTACGAAAATATCAAAAAACAAAATATTTAAATTGATGTATTTTACATAACAGTATAGAAAAATATTGGATTTTATACTGAATTTGCTCAAAATATTTTATTTATGTATATTGATAGATTTATGATTATATGTCTTAATGCTGTTTATAGTTATGTATATTTTAATATAAATAGTAATAATATCATTATACCATTAGTCGCATTTTATATTTTTTTTATTATAATCACGTGTAAATTTTTTGTATTAACACGTGAATTTTTTATAACAAGTATTGAATCATCTTGCGGGAATGACCTTGCCTCAATAAATTTAGTTAAATTATTGGCGAGTTGAATTATTATTAATGTGTATATAATGTATGATTTCAAAATTATTTCCTTATTAAATGCACTTTATCATCTATTGCATTGTCAATAAAATTTATATCCCGTCTCAACATTATTTTAGCTGAAATATATTCTGAATATTAATATAGGTAAAAAAATATATAATATTCTTTTTTTATTTGCATCTTACAAATAAATGCTATAAATTTTTCACCTTAAAATAATATGGAAACTTAAGTCCTTATTAATTATATTTAAATGGTAATATTTATAAGATATTTGTGGGCATAAACAAAGCGCTTATATCATAATGTTCTAAATTATGCTATTTTGTGTTCAATCGTTATTAATACTGGTATTTATGGTTATATAATGTAAATATATGATCTTTAATCTATAATTAAATGATTTAAACTAAAAATCCGTACCCGATGGGCATTTAAATAAGGCAAAAGAAAGCTTCTTTTAAAGCACAAATTTGATTTTGACTCAAGATTAACTCAATTCAAAATATAAACGTAAATGCAGGCTTAAATTATTTTTTTTTTATAAAGTCGATGTTATCCGTAGCGGTCAACCAAATGATTTTATTTTTTTAAAACACAAATTTTCTCTTATTGTTTGACTATTCCAACTTTAAATTTGTTAGAATTTTTAAAAATTAAATAAATAATAATTCATAAATCACATATCAAAAAAAAAGGATGAGGTTTTAAACATGAAATTATCATTATTGTTTTATATCATATTTTTGTGTGCATATGAGATTTTATAATTATTTTTTTAAAAATATAAGAAAAGGTTTACTTCAAATTTAATCATGTTAAAAACAATAAGATGGTTTAAATGATTTGACTAAATATAATCAGCACACCACCAACAATAAAAATTGCGATTTTTTGCATTTTATCATAAATATGTTGACTCTTTCATTTAGGTTTTGATGTATATTTCCATTTTCACTTACCTATAAATTTTCAAAAGAAAGTAATTCATTAAATGAGACAGCGAATAAGTTTTATCCAGAATTCAATTAAAAGGTCTCGTTTTATTTGTGTAAAAAACTCAATTTTTTTCTGTTTTTTTTCCAGCATGTATAAATAAAATACGAATGATCATATGGGTATAAAGTTAATTTTAAATATTTCATGGATTTTAATGATAATATAACAGATATTTATTTTGTAAATAAAATTTTATAGCGTCCAATATTTAGAAAATATGATATAACCTCAAAATATATGATATTAAGTATATAAATTTAGTAAATGTGGTAATTTCCAAAATTCTGCTATATTTTATAGCCCCAAAAACATATTTGTTTATGAAATCATGCAGAAAAGATTTTAAAATAAAACTAGTAGTGTAAGTATTCAATTTTCTCATGAATTTTTTTTAGTTACGTTATCTAAGAACAGAACAGTAGTTATTTTACAAATAATTATCTAAAGTTCTTTTTTTGTGGAAACACATAAAATACTTTTTCTTACTGTCTACCACCAGTTTAATTCGAAACAATTTTTTAAATTTCTGATTGAATCCATGAAAACTTAAAAATAATTTTTGTAAATAAATTATAAGAATATTTAGTTTTGAGATACTTGAAACAAAAATTTTGCAGTAAATTCAAAAATTTATACTATAATTAGGGTAATAAATAATAAATTGTGTAAAATGATTATCTTCCTACGCACAAAAGTTACCTGATGGGTAAATATATGATAAAACTTTAAATTATAAAAACAATAAAGTGTAGTTTCTATTTCTTTTTTACTTTGAAAATTATCATAATATATTTAAACCTAAAAATAAAAAAAAATCATCAAACTGAATTTATTTTTACCATGTCCCAGCTTTTCCTATTGTCCACAGCTTTACTTTTAAGTATGTATTTCTGTAATATAGAAATTTGCATTAAAATTTTATTTTTAATATATATTAGTTGTGCAAAAGGTAATGGTTCTCTCTTTATTTAAAAAATCATAAGAAACTATATCTTAGAAGCACAATAAAATTTTTATATGTCTTGCGATTTAATAAATTTTATATATTAATAAATATAATCTGTGCACCCTTTATCAAGACGATACAACTTCAAGAAAGCCAAAAAGATCAGAACTCACTCAGTACAAGAGATCTGCGAAAAAGAAAATGCAGAAATAAAAGTTGATACCCGAATTGAAACAAATATTTCAATCAAACAAAGTAGACATGATATTTTCCCACACGATAAAAAAGAAAATATGATTACGCTGATTGAAATAGGTATAACTAGCATTGATAACCTAACCGAAGTTGAGAATGTTAAATATAGGAAGTATGACATCTTGGCGAATGAACTTAATTAAATTTACAAATGTAAAACAAGAATAGTACCATATATGATGACTTGGGATGGGGTGGTCACAAAAAAAATAAATAAAAAATATGTTAAGGAGTTAAAAATCCCACGCGAAGTAGAAGCATACATAGAAGCTCTCACACGCCGCAAGTCACTTGAAATCATCACATTTGAGAGGAGAAGAGTAGTTGATGAAGATAGACCAGAGGAAGATGTCAAAAGATGCATCAAGGAGTTGTGCAATATTCCCAACACGCTGACTACGTCTAAATAGATAAAATCGATAAAAAGAAAATAATCAATGTATAAATATCTTTTATATCTGTGCGCCCTTAGATGGTACTTTTGACATAAAGCCTAACATTAAAAACCCTTTATATGTTTAAAATAATTTACGATTTTTTACGGTGAAGAAAAATCTAAATGTACAGATATTATGTTCACTACATTCATTTTTAGATTTCCGCTTTCTTTTAGACTTTTTTAATCCATTATAACCAAAAAATGGCCAAAGTTATCACATTTTATATCCCGGTCTGGTAAAAGATTCGGATTGTTAAAGTATTCAGAATACATATTTAAAGAAGAATACGTTTTTTTATTATAATTAATTAAATTAAGCAATTTGCATGTATGATTCTGTCAGATAATTTCGAAACATTAAAAAGCCAATTATATACATATTGTGGTATCCAGACTCTTCAAAATGCTTTAATAGATAATTATCAACTGTAAAAGATCCTTTTACAATAACTTTGAGATAAAAGCACCATGGAAAAATAATAAATAGAAACACCTATAATACACCACTATATAGGAATCCCATAGCGAAATTTGATTTCATAGTGTCTTCATTTTGGAAACTTAATGTGTTTTCAACTAGAAATAAAATATTTAAATTCGGAAGTTTTTTATGCGTACTTACAGATAAAAAATCTTTTACCAATAACTAGTATTTGATCTACATAAAAATCAAATATCATAATCCCAGGTTGTAGTAATGCATCACATTAGAAAAAGTGGTTTGACTCCATAATGATCAATATAAAAAGATTAAAATACTATGTTTTTGTTATTTAATCATTCAAGGCAAACATTTGCTTTACAATTTAACAGCTTCAATAAATTAAAATGTGATTATAGGCTCAAAATAAAGGTTTTTAATAATATAAATCTGTTAAAACCTATTTCAAGCAAAAAAAAATAAAAGTTGTTTAATTCAAGTATCGGAATGTACATTCAAGATTTTTTCACCGCTAAATTACTGAAAAAGTTTGTATAAATAAAAGTTACTTTAAATGAATAGCACATAAAACTGTGTTATGAAACGTATTTCAGACTATTGTGTATCTTTTATCGATGAGTGAATGCTCTGGAAAAAAAATACAATATAATTGAAGCCTTGGGTTTAGCGACATGCCATCAAAAATAATTATACGCACATAGGTTGGCGCAAAAAAAAACGAGTTATCGGTTTATAAACTATGAATTATTTATAAATGGCCGATATAAAATATACTGAGTGATTTAATATATTAATTCGGAGGATGCAGTATCTCATCGCCGAATTAAGCATGTACCAACTGTATATTTGACCTTATTAGCACGAAACAAATTATTAAAGGTGTCTACCGCTATGTAGCGCCATAGGAATGTTATATAGATTTAGGATATATAATGTTTCCATTAAAATCTAGATTGTGGAGAGATACGATTCTGAATAATTATTATAAAAACAATTGAATCTATTACATATACAGCTTGAACAATAATAGTTTATCTAAGCAAAGCACTTATATTTTGAATGCAATACAAAAGAAAATTATAAAATCGAACTAAAGTGGTCCATCAAACTTCAGTTTTTATTTTAACACACAAAAAAAATGAACTGTATTTCGATATATGAGTTCATGAATTGTATTTCTATTGTGATTTCACAATATCGAAAATTCCAAAATAAATAAAGAATACCCTGTGCTAAAATAAGAAAGTGATTTTCAAGTGAATTTCTAATATGTATGTTACACTAAAACGGCTGTCCGTGCGATTTTAAATTTTAATGCAATTTTGTAATTGAAGCGTTGGGATATATATCCAAAGATAGGCAAGAAGGCAATCTAAAAACCACAAACATGTAAAAAAACCATTAAAAATACGCGAATATTCTAGAATAAAAAAATGCATTGATTAAATAGATGCTTAAAGTAGAAGAATTATAGCATATAAAAGTAAAAAATATAAATGATTTAAAGTTATATTAATTTTTTTTGATGTTTAACGAATTATAGAATATTCAATGCAATTTATTGTAATTTATGTTGGTATGCATTTCAAATAGGCGCGCATTATACACAAGCTATTATTATTTAATTTAATTTCTCTAATTAAAAATGGTTTTAACGCCTGTAAAATTATTGAACAAATATGATTGTATATTTGTGTTTAAATGGAAACAATCTAACATCGTTTTTGATTGTGACCAGCATATAAACATTTAATTTTTAATTGTGCTGAATGATTTATAATTAGCATACATAATTTTTAGTTTACGCAAATATAATATTTTTTTTTGTGCGAAGGTTCCTTAATTTAGATATTTCTTTTTGTATAGGTTATTAGAAATCGATAATATAGAAAACCTCTTTAAAACTCTTCACATCTACCCCAGATTTATTTACATTCACCTCCCTTATTATTTTAAAGAGATTTCTTCGGTTTTCTTGAATTCATAAGAATATTTTTTGTCAAAGTAAATCAAAAATTTATAAGATTTCATGTATTTTTTGTAAATATCGAAATGTTACTAAAATCTATGCAAATATCTATTAGAATTTAAAATACTTGACATTTTTGGAAATTAATTCCTATAGAAAACGAGTGTTAAACTATTTATCATTTCTATCGAAGTATGCAATTTTAGATTTCTATTTAAATAACCACTAAAAATTACACAGCCTCAAGGAACATGCCTTAAAAATTTTAGAAATAAAAATAATGCATTGGATTTGTTGCTATTACAAAATCTAGTACAAACAAACTATAATTTTCAATTTCTTATCTGTTCATCAGAACCCTTTAACGAACTAAAATAATATAAATTAAAGTAAAAACCCTATTTACTACAAAATATATCTTTTAGTTTAGTTCAGCTTACATCTTGCATATAAGTATAAGTTCTTTTCTATTTTTTTGATTATCGGTCATAAATCGCAAAAAAATTTGTGAACAAAAGACTTCTTATTGATCTTAAAAATAATTTCATCATTTTAAACACCATATGATCCCTAGCTGCCCAGTAGACTATAATTTTAATATATATTTATTTTAGGGCTAAATTATTCGTTATGATTTTAGTTTTTGTTCACAATCACAATCTGCTTATCTCTCATGCGCACAGCATATAAATACTTTCAGCTATTTTATCCGCTCTGAATTATTCTTACATTCCTCTCCTTAGTTAAATACTTATCATATCAAGGGTTTTTCTCGATACCAAGGTTTATATATATGATGAAATCTGGTTTTTATCTTGAGTTATATCAGATTCCTTTTATGATATTATGTTACTTCAATTTAAACATAAAATATCATCCAAGATTATATTATTTCTGTGGTAAATTTGTAGAAAAAAATTATATTCTGTAAAATTTTGATTTATTTTACAAATCGAGAAATTAAATGTTACAGATTCGCTAAATTTATTATTTACTTGTATAAACATCTGATTCTATAGTAAAAGTGTTCAAAAATAATATAAGATAAAATCGTATATATTTATTTTTTGTGATTTGATTCAAAGATCGATTCTTTACAAGTCAAATAAATGCGCTGTAATAAATTTATGCAACACAATAATAACCCTTTACCCTTAAAATCATGTTTTTTGGCTAAATCTGTTGCGAAAAGTTATTTGACACTAGATTAAATTGATTTTGTTAAAAACGAAACATGCTATCGAAGTCAGAAAGTATTTCTAAATAAGCAGACTATCGGGATTGCGAGAAGTCTAATTCCGTATAAATATTATGCATAATAATAATCATGTAAGTTTTTAATGATACAAAACATAACAATAGTTTGAAAGATATCTTTACGTAATTAAACTCATCTTATAACTGTTTTCCATTCCACAAAAATAATATTATATAAATAAATAAAGGTGACTAATATAAAATATTAAATATAAAAAGAAAATTATACATTATATGAAATCAAACGATATCATTTATTATATAATGCAATTAAACGGGATTCATCACGTAAAAGATACAATCAAATGTGAATATTTTATTATAAAATTCAATTAAACGAGCATATTTTATTGTAAATGTAATTAAACTAGAATTTATCGTATGATACACAACTAAATGTGAATATATTATTTAAAATACAATAAAACAAGTATTTTTGGTTATAAATTCAATGAAACGAGAATGTCTAGCATAAAATTCAATCTAACGCGAATATTCTTGTATAAGATACAACCAAATGTGAATATTTTTGTATATAAAAATACAGTAAAATGTGAATACCTTTCTAATATAACATTTGAAAAATATACTCTTTTTAAAAATAATGTATTAATTGAGATAAATATGATATATTTTTTCAAACTAAACTATAAATTATCATATTTTAAAATATTAATTTATAGAATTAATTATGTTTTGAATACAAATATATAAATTTCTCATCATGAATTGTTATGATACATTTGGAATCACTGGAATTCCTATATAAATTAAAGGAACATTACAATAAATCTAAAATTAAATGTGGCTTATAAAACATGGTATATGATTCCAAAGCATAATGAGATAATGGTTTTCGTGTTTAATTATGTTCACAAATTTTTAAAATATTTGACTTAATACAACTTAATATGATATAAAATTTTTTTTTGGGTATAATTTGGAATCCTTGTTTAAAAAAACGAAATTTTATTTATATTATCATTTTGCGATTGTATTTTGAGATATTTGTTGTTTTGGTTATACTAAAACTTATTTTTCATATTCTTTCTGTTTTTAATTAATTTAATTATTGTCTTAAATTGCTTAAATTAAAACAGATAGCCATCTATTATTTTTTATTTTTGCATTATTTTCATGATATTCATAAACGTTTGTTACAGTATACCATTTTGAAATTAAAAATTGTTTTTTATTAAATTATTTTTATATTCTTTCTATTTTGAAATATTTTTCATTTGGATTTATTTGCCATCATTCTTTGAGGCAAAGCATATGTTAATGAATTATTTTTTATCTTGACCATATAATAAATTACATTGTCATTTCCCACAGGTACTTTCGTAAAAGACACATCCGCCATCCAAATACTCATTAACAACTTTTACAAGTATGTCTGCAATAGATTCACATGCAGCACATTCAATATCAACATTATACAAATCGAGTATTTCACCAATTCCTTCGGCCAGATTGGTTCTATAAACATCGATATCTCTGTTCTTACGCGACAATTGACATATTTCATCATATATGTCTTCAATAAGTCTCTCTATTTTGTTTTCTGAAAATTCAGAGATTAATATTTTTATGACTAACCATTTTTTCAGAGTTGTCCCGATGCGATGTTTAAGTGTATGGAATGTTTGATCGTTTTTAATTTTTAACATTTTTTATATATGGGGCTTTATTAAATGAAATGTATTTAGACTAAAAAATAGTCCGTATCATCAAATATTTAGATTTAGTAGATAATTTATTGAAATTCATGTGGTATAATTTATCATCTGACATAATTTAAGGCGCAAAATTATTAAATTATTGTTAGTTTTGTGTGTACTTTTAGAGACTATTTTATTGTTGTTCCACGTTTTGGGTACATTAAGCTTTATTGATGTTTTTTATTCATAGGTAAATTTTGGATTTTCTCTATAACCACAACTTTATTGATTTCCCGCGTCTACATCATATATATGCTCATGGTTATATCCTTCTTTTTTACACCTTCTTCGAACGCTCTTCTTTTTCGGGGATCATTAGTTCAAGGGTTCATTAAGTTTTATTCAAGATGTAATTATATCTGATTTTAATATGGGAAATATTATTTTATTTATTTATGGGTTAATTTTCTTTTTATCGATTTCATCTATTTAGAGTGTTCGGCGTGTTGGGAATATTGCACAACACCTTCATAAATATTTTAATACCTTGTCTGGTCTATCTTCATCAACTGCTATTCTTCTCTCAAATGAGATGAGATGAGATGAGTTCAAGTGTCTTGCGGTGTGTGAGAGTTTGCATTCCGCTTCTACTTTGTCTGGGATTTTTAACATCTTAATTTTTGTCATATATGTTTATTATACAATTGTTAATATCATAACTTGACAAAGTAAACAAAAGTATTCTTAATACCATGTATGTTCTAGTTTTAGTGTAAAGAAACAAATTATATAATATACTGATTTCCGCACATAGAATTTAAAAAAATCTTCAAATTTTTTAGCCTTCAGTTTCTTCTATATATATCTATCCTTAATCAATATAGACTGAAAAGGCATTTTCGTAAACTAAACTAGGAACTGAAATATGTTGCACTGAAATTGTTAAGACACACGAGATATGGCCTTCATATTAAATTTATATACATTTTGTGTCGATTCTCTGTTTCTATTTTATAATTTGGCTTTTTTATAATTCCTTTTTTTTGCATGGCTTACACAAGTGCTACCTATAACTAGCATATATCATTGAAAACTAGTTCGTATGGGCAAAAATACATTTTTTTCTTATTCTTACAATGAATATAAAATGTATCTCCGTTTATATTTAATGTCTTTAATAGACATATTATTCTTTCAAGGCTTATTAGTTTAAGTGCTTTCCTCAATAATTGTTAGAACGTATGCTTAAAACAAAATCTCTAATCATTTAAGACAAGATTTATTCAGATTTGTGCCCATATCATTTTATATAACGGCATCATCGTAATATATTTCTATTCTTATGTTACGTTATTTGTCTCTCTATTTCCATACGCATGTTTCACCATTTCTTCTCGAGATATCTCTTATATTTTGGTTATTTACTAGATATATTCTTTTTTTTAATGTGTTGATTCTGATATTGTAATTTTAGATTTTCTTTTCAACCGTAACAGATTGATTATTGCAGAAAGACACATTTTGTTATGCTTGGTTATAGCCTCTTACCTTAAATTTTCTTAATACCTTTTCTATTTTTAAGAACTATCGGTTTGAGGGTTTTTACCACTATAATAGCTTATATATTTACTAGACTTGTGAATGTTTATATTTATAAAATTTAAGAGGCTCTCACATATTATCGCTTTTATATGTAGCTGACATTAATTTAGAACCGCATGCTTTGTAAAATAGTTTTGGGGAACTTGAGATTTGTTTGTTTATTATTTACTAAATTAAATATTTGGGTGCCTTACATAAAAAAATGGTAAGGTGTTGAAAAAGTTGGATTAAAGTGTGCATGTATAAAGCTCTAACATTCCATAAGACACTTGAAATCATCTCATTTGATAACAGACGAGTAGTTTATGAAGATAGATCAGGAATTGGTGTCAAAAGATACATCAAGGAGTTGGGCAACATTCCCAATGAGCTGACCACGTCTAAATAGTTAAAAAGAAAATTAACCCATAAAGGATATAACAAAAAATTATGGGCTAGACAGACCATATGTTACACAAAATAGCGATCAAGTGATATTAAATATTAAAAAATAAATGATTAAATGTCATAAAAACAGCATTCTTTCTTTTTAGGTAAATTATTATATACATATAGAAGGATCAGAGTTAGAGTTACATTATAATAAAAGTGATGTTTTGAATAGATTTTAATATTAATTTTCATTTTTGAATATTTTTCCACCATCAATCATATATCCGCACCTTTTAAAATCATCAGAAGTATAAAAATCCTTCCTAAAAGTAAGCCCGATACCTTTAATTCTCGCCTCGAACTCTTTAGAAAGGATATATTTACTCAAAACTTGTAACATGACTTTTTCATTAAACATCTGATCAAGAACATAAATAAGGGCTTCACAACCAGTATTAATATACTTTCCAAATTTTTTTCGTAAAATTTTTTTGACAGCATATTTCTGTGTGTTAATAAAGCTTTCAAGGGCCATTTCAATGGCACTATCGATATCATCCTTCCCCACAGTTTCTTTCAATTTCATTCTAGCAAAAGCTTCCGCCATTCTTATAATTCCTTCAATATGTCTTGCTGTAATTGGTATACTTCCGCTCACCATTGATTCTCTTCGCAGATCAGAATACATTTTTGATATTTTTTCTTTGTCTATTTCTTTTAACACTGGGGTGATGTTGTTGCGCGCATATATGATATATTTTCTTAGAGTATCTTGATCGATCATTTGAGTTTTGTTGTTTGGGATCGGGTCGGTTATCTGTATATTTTTGTGGGATTCTACTATGAATTTGCCCATTATTTCATCTTCACTTCCTATACTATCTCTTATTACACACAAAATATCAAATCTACTGACTATCGGATCACTTAAATTTACATTTTGTGTAAATGTGAGGTTGTTGTTGTATCTTCCTTTTTTAGGATTGGCAGCTGCTATTACACTACATCTTGCATGTAATGAAGCAACAATACCCGCCTTTGATATTGATATCGATTGTTGTTCCATAGCTTCGTGAATTGAGACACGATCAATGTCATCCATTTTGTCGAATTCGTCAATAAGACACACACCTCGATCAGCAAGAACTAATGCGCCCCCTTCTAGTGCCCACTCTTTTGTCATTGGATCTCTACGAACACTAGCAGTCAACCCAACAGAAGAAGATCCTTGCCCAGAAGCAAGAACACCTCTATGAGAGACTTTTTCAACATATCTAAGGAATTGACTTTTTGCCGTTCCAGGATCACCTAAAAGAAGAACATTAATGTCACCACGTATAACATGGCCATCTTTTTCCTTTCTTTGCCCGCCAAACATCGACAATAAAAGTGCCTTTTTAACATCTTTGTGTCCATAAATAGAAGGAGCAAAGGAATCAAGAAGAATATTAACAATTTGTGGATTCTTACTAAGACGAATAATTTCTTTAACATCTGTACTGAGATTAACCTGATCCTCTTTCTTTTCAATTGAAATTGCTTGTATAATCGTTGAAAATGTGGGGAAACCTCCTCCCTTTTTATTAAAAATACTGGAATATGTAAATGTATTCTTATATATTCCAGTGACTTCAATTTCTTCTCCTGGTTTGCACGAATCAATCAAATCAAATGTTAAATGAACTTCTTTTTGTCTAGGTAACCTTCCAGAAGGAACTGATCCCGGAACTTCTTGTACTGAAACCTTTTGAAGATCCTTATATAGTGTTTCTGAAGGAAGAACGGAATGCGGCCCTTTGGATTGGCATACAAGACAAACATTGCTTATACCAGATTCGAATGGAACTGGCCCATAATGATTTCCACAGCGATGGCAAACATACGTCACTATGTTCAGCATTGGAAAAACTGATGATCGACGCGTAACTACTCCACGAATTTTCACCAATGTGCCTAAATGAAGATTCCTCAAAGATCTAATATTTTCAAGAACAGGAACATCAATTATTCGAATGTGAACAACCGGTTTAATATACTTGTAATTTGGGAAAAGCAAAGAAACCAATTCCATAAGTGCAGAATCAAAAGCTGCCATAAATGATTCAGCTTCACTAATTAATGAAGAAACAAGAGATTCGCATTCTCGTTCAAGAAGTAAATAAGATACAATCAAACTTTCTTGATTATTCGTGCACATTAGTTTAATCTCTTTGGTAAGATTTTTGTTAAGAAAAGAAGAGAGTTGAGTTTTTAATGGTGAAGAAACATCAATCGATAATATGGGTAATTCTTCACGCGTATCGGGCTCGTATTGAAAATCTTGGGTCGGATTTGTGTCTTCATCTTGCGTCCTTGCAAAAAAATCATCCTCAACAACATCTGTCTCATATTCATCAAGAGCTGGAATTTTTTTGTAGTCATCATAATAGTTTGGACCAAAAAGATCTTCACCGCTTGATTCTGATACATTTGGATCTTCATTTTCGTGGTCACTCTCAATGCGTCTTTTTCGGGCCATTTATATACGGGGTATGAATTTAAAATTATATATCCAGCTATATCAATATATAAATTATTGATTGATTTGAATAGTTGAATGTCTAGAGTTAAATATTCCAAATTTCTACAAATAAATGATTCAATTCAAATAGTATACTCTTATCGGCACACTGAAATTGTTAAGAAGTATTCCATTGGAAGAAATAAACAATAAATATAAAAATATCATCAATGCATATTTTATCAGCTGTTCCAAAATTAAGAATGAAAAATATTGGAAGTATGACATCTTAACGAACGAACTTGGTTTAATTTACAAATGTAAAACAAGAATAATACTATATGTAATGACTTGGGATGGAATGGTTACAAAATTCTATAAAAAATAGTTAAGGGGTTGAAAATTTCGTGCATACTAAAACCATACATGAAAGCTCTCACACTTAGCAAGACGCTTGAACTCATCTCATTTGATAGAAGAAGAGCAGTTGATGAAGATAGATCAAGGGAAGGTGTCAAAAGATGTATCAAGGAGCTGTGCAACATTCACAATGGGCTGACTACGTCTCAATAGATGGAATTGATAAAAAGAAAATTAACCTATAAACAAAAGAAATAATTATCAGGCTTGGAAAATTTTAATTGCCCGATTTATACTCGTTCTTTCTTTAAGTGAAAAGAAAGATTTGTGAAAATGTTTTTTTAAAAGAGCCTAAATGCATAAATTCAAAAACAAAAGATTCACGAAAAAAAACCAATTTTATGCTCCGATACAAATATATTGTAAATACTTAATTTTGTAGTCATTATTTTTGAATTAAGATTGTGCATATAAAACTGTAAATACCGCAACATCCATATTTTTAATATACCTAAATTATACGGATTATATGCATTTAAAAAATTTATTAACACACTATTATTTGTATGAATGAATTTCCTGTGTATTTAAAATTGAGAATTTATGAAACCAATAGTTTTAGTTTTTGTTTATTGACACTTATTATTGATCATGTTCTATACTAAAAAAAATAGAGCATATGGGCATTATATATAAACAGTGACATAATAAACCAATAATAACTTGGAGCCAGTCGATATTTTGCATAAAATCCGATGTTGGACCAAAAAAAATTATAGATACACACATCAATATATTCAAACGAGAAAATACATTTATTGGGTCTATTTGAATATATATAATTTCCACTTTTTACTCAACTATATCTAAGTTTTATTTACGTCAGAGTCAGGGAGTAGGTAAATAATAATTTGCGCGTATTTTATATATATTTACAGCTTATTATTAATAATTCTAATCTTTGAATTTATAATCTACTTATTTGTCGATTTTCACGCGAACCCATAGCTAAAAATTTCATGCATAATAGAATGCTTTTATAATTTTTTTTTGTAACAATTATAGATTTTAAGTGTTTATAATTCTACATAATTTTTTTTAAACAATATAATCGGAAAAAAAAATATTTTTCAAGCACAATATTTTTTTGGTAAAATCAAAAGTAATTGATCACACAAAAAAAATATATGAATTTTTAATTGTTGTAGATTTTATAAAAAAAGAGCTGAAAAATGTAATATGTCTTAGAATTTCTGGAAATAGGAAAGCTCACGCATCATTTTTTTATAAAAAAGGAAAACATTTATTAATTGGGGACTCGTTCTTAGAAATTAATTAATACGTGTTTTAAATACAGTTGTAGGTCTTTATTACTGACAAAAAGCACGAATTATCTTATATTCACATTGGAAAATACATAGCAATAAAAATATTTTTTGATTTTAGGACATTTTCAAGTTCCTTCAATTTATAAAGAAATTTAAATACGCGCTTTTTTTCATAATAAAGGTTTTTTCAACTAAAACCGGGTATGAATGTCATAAAAAATTTTATATTGATGTATTTTGTAAAAGATTTCCCGTGTTTATTTCTATATTTCAGGATTTTATGAACTTAAATTTATTAAATTCATAAAAAATAGTTAAATTTTAATCACATAAATAATATTCGAAAAATATATTTATTTTAATTGGATCTGAGCAAAAGTAATTTAAAAATAAACTAATGTTCAATGTTAAAAATATATAATTTTTGCATCAAACATGCGATAAGATGCTTAAAACATAATAGAATAGCTAAATAATATAAATAAAAGAATAGCCGCAAAAAATATTGCTCATAATTCTTTTTTTTTAATAAAATTTATGGTGACGTATATAATGGCGGTTTAAATGATGCTGTAACCCATATGATAATTCAAGAGGAAATCAATTGAAGAGTGGAATTTCTTCTTATAGATCGCAGATAAATATATGAAAAGGTTTTTTTATTACTATATATAGTTTCCTATTTTTTTATTACTTTAATATATGTGTCAATAATTAAATTCAATTACATTTTTAACAAATAATTCAGAATGATATGCCCGCACAATATCAATGCAAAATAGCCAAATAAATAAAAAAATACCAATTTGTTTATATTGGATAAAATCATAAAATTGATGCTATTGTATGATATAAACGCTCACTAATAGGTAAATATGTGTATGCCTTGTTGAATGCTCCAACGATATTAACTTTGTTAAAATCATAAATTAAATTTGTATGATATTCTGTTAAAACATTCTTTAAAAGACATAACCAAAATATTGAATTTAAAATAAATTATTCTTGCAATTACGACTAGAAACTGGATATTGTAAACTTTATGCAAACACTTCCAATATATTCTGTAGTTACATCATCTGTTGATTTAACTTTTGGTTTTTAAAGAGATGTTTGGATAATACAACAATCGTATTGGCAAAGAAAACCCTATCTTAAAAATTTCGTCAATTTTTGGCTCTTTTTAGATTTTCTTATAGTTTTATAAAAAAAAACGACATGAAAGAAATTTTAAAAGAAAAAAAAAACTGCACAATTGTCGATAAATACAAAACATCCTTTATTCATGATAAATAAACAGAAAACCTGATCCGAACACAACAAAGAAATTTTAAAAACATTTTTTTTGAATGCAAACTAGGTAAAAAATCCTACAGAAATAGATAGGTAGATAACTAAAAACAAAAAATAGCAAAAGCTACTAAATAAAAAAGTTTTATCTGTTATACTTTATCAAAATTTTTGTTTATATATAGCTATATATGCACCAATCCACATTAAAACTGGTAAAGAAAAAAAATAGAACAATCGTGTCATAGCTAAATCGTTTTATTTGAAGGTAATACCTGCAATTCATATAGTCAAGAAATACTTTAAATAGATAGCTAATAAATTTTTTTTAAGCTGACTTAATTTTTTATCTTCTCACTAAAAATTTTCATTTGTTTATTGATATATGGTTCTAAAACAAAAATTCCTATTTGTTTGTACTATTTTTGTCTTGATATTCATGAAAGAATACCTTTTTTGTGTTTTGGAAGATTGTAATTATCCTTTGTGCCACAAAATGTGCATCAAAATAACTTCAAGTGGTTTATTACAATAAAGATGCTTTTTGCTTTTTTTAAATGCTTACTGCCGATTTATACAAAATTTAAAAGCTTAACAGTCTTATATTTAGTAAATTATCAATTTTAAAGTTTAAATGCGTTTCGTTATATAAACATACATGTTTTATTGTTAACTACGATCTGTAGATGCTCTTATAATATAGGATAAAGTACTTTTAGTGATGATTATTTTTTTTATGGATTCGTTTTTGATTTTACTTTTATATTTTTTTAAACAGATTGTGGGATACAACCCATAACCCTTGAAGCAAACTAATCAATTACTTTTATTATCTCTTCCTCTGTTTTTCCCACATCTATTCAATGTATCTTTTATACGATAAGTTTAAAAGTCTTTTTCAATCCTTTCATTTGCATATATGCTTCGACCTCATTGGATATCCCAAATTCTTAGATTATTTATGCTTAATTTTTAAAAACACATAAAGAAAACAGGAGGGCTTTAATTTAGTTCTTCTTGGCTGACAAAGAAACCATTAGTATAGAGATTTTATTCGAATTTTAAATAAACATATATTTTATTCCAGAATTATATAATTCATATTTTTTAATTTTATAGAAAAAAAAGTCATTTCAAAACAAAAAGTTACAATGATCTTTATATACTATTTGTCTACTATAATATATATTTAATTACTAAATATTAGTTAATCATAAGAGGGATATGTAATCGCATAATTTTACACTCTATTTGCCAGCAATCTATTTTATACAAATATTAAATGTAAATTATGACATCCAAAATCTTGTATTTTAAACATATTAAGGGCTTTTTTTTATATATCAAAGGATAAGTAAAACAATTTTGAAACAAAAAATCATGGTTATTTACAATAAAATGGTCAATATAAAATAAAAAATCGGAAATTTTTTTTTGCGGTATTTCGATAAATTGATGTGCCATTGAATAAGTACTGTTACAATAGAAAATTTTTTTAATCTGTACTCATGAGATTTTATTGTCTGAAAATCATTTGTTTATGGGTGAAAAACATATATAATTTCTGTCAAAGGAAGAAACATAATTATAGAAAATGCAAAAAATTAACATAGCGATAAAAAGAACTAACCAATAAGTATTTTCTTCAAATATGAGCATAAAAATGCGAGGATAAATATTATTCATTAAATATGTGTAAAAAAATGTGAGCATAACATATTTATTGGTATTTACTGATTCATATATAAAACTAACAAGAAAGAAATAGAAATTCGGGACAAAAAACTAGAACAGGAATTTTATGAAGTCAAAAATATATTTTTTTCAATACTGATATTTTCATTTTTCGGATTCTCGTATAAAATTAAATATTAAGATTACTTTTTACTTATATCATAAAAAAATAGTATTCTAAATATTGTTTTATTTATAAATTTATTTAGATTAATGATGTATTTAACAGTTCAATTATTATAAAAATATTTTCATCATGATAATTCTTCCGTAAAAAAGGGGCATTTTATAACTATTTTAAGATAGAATTATTTGTTTATTATTATTTCTCATGGCACTAAATTCTCTTTTTATGCACCCATCAAAAAGAAATGCAGGAAACTTTTATATTTATTGCTCACCTGGACTTTTAATTTGATTTCAAAATTTGAAAAAAATCACCGAAATCTGATTTATGATCTACTACGAAATTTCATCGTTTTAATTTAAAATTTTAAATTCAGTTTATAATATATTTGTTCGTTTTTTGTTTAAAAAGAAGAAATAAACCCGTGATAAAAGAATAAGAGTTGTACGATTTTATCCAGGGTCTTCATTTTGTATTTTCAAATTCATCATATTTTCACTTAAGATTGTAGAGTTTCATATTATATGCATAGAAATCATATATACTTCAATTCTAGTTAAATCTTTGAAGTTTAAGAATCCAAAAAAAATCATTATATTTATTAAAATGAAAAGAACTATATATTTTACCCTTACTTTTGCATCTTTTCATATAATCTGAAATTGTGAAAACCGTTCGCTCATTTTTCTATTCAAGTATTTTGCTCTATATCTTGATTCAAAAAACACAATATATTCTTTAAACTCATTTTGGTAAAAATATCATGAGCTACGTTTTTCAACTTTTTTATAAATTTCTATCCTACCATTGCCATTTGAAACAATTCCATCCTTTTCTAAAATTTTTATCTGTCAGAAGTTGAAAGAAGAAATTGATTGCAGCTACAAAAAACATTATTTTAAAGTTCCAATTTTGATAAATTTCCTTGTTATAGATTTAGCAAGTTACAATACAGTCTCCATTTAATATTTTCAGAATATATTCAATCCAGCTTTTAAATATGTTCTTTTAGTCTCAGATAATGTAATATACACGTTTGGTATCTTGTATTCCTGGTTTATATGTTTCTTGGTAAAAAATAGCTTTTTTTTGGATTTTAAAACTTATTTCACACACAACTAATATTTGAGCTTTGATTAAGCAAAAAAAAGATTTATCTGTTTAAATTGTAAAGATATTTGGTTTCTAAATTACAAAATCGTGAATTTCCTGAGTAAGTAAGGCTGTATTTTTAAATAATTTTTAAATAATTTTTATAAATGGTTGTAATATGTGATTTTGTTTTCTATTATCATCCCGATTTTTTTACAACAAAATGGCAATAGAAATATAGATGTCATTTTTTATGTCTGCTTACAAATTAATATCACTGCTTTGTGGTATATTATGGCTATTACTTATAAAGTCTAACCCTATATCAAGTCCCTGTTACAATTAAGATTTAAATTAAAAGACGGTTGGATTCAAAATAAATTTTATAGCTTTTTATTTTTTAAGTGAGCCTTTATTTGCGATGTAAATCAATAATAAGCCGATTCATTTCCATTCGCATTTTTTTTATACGAAAATTGTTTATCCACATTTTTTTTTAAATAACTCAATCTTAAATCTTATAACATTTTCTATAAAGAATTTTTTTTAAAATATATTAATATTATATTAGTGGAAAGTTAGACTTACGTGTATGAATATAATCTTAAACCTTCAAAATATTAGACTTCAGCATATTTATGATGAAGCAAATGGTTTCATGTATTTTTTACATAATTTATATCTATTGTAGAATATAATGCAATAATTTGTCTTTTTTTTAGAAAACAACGCAAATACAAGATATTGTATGCTGGGAATTATATTAAGCATTAAAAAAAAATATAAAATTTTCGCTCTATGTTGTTTCAAATTCTATATAAAATATTTAGATTATACCATATCCCAGAAAATTTATAATTAGTTGCATATCTCAGAATACAAACGTTGAAAATATGAAGACAAATATTATTAGAAATCTAATTCGAATAAATATTAGCAAATTATATTTACCCTTACAACTTATGTCTGCAAAAGAATAAAATTATTCAATAAAAGAAATAAATTATTCAATAAAAAAATAAATTTAAATTTGGTCTAATAAATGTTTTTTTTTATAATTTGGGGGGGGGGAAGAAGTTACTAAATAAGTTTTAGCAAATTAAATGATTTGTCAAAAAATAAACCTTGTAATATTTACAAATAAAACATTTTAGCCAATGAAAATTGATTTTTGTCTAAAATTAATGCTTTGATTGTTTTTAAAAAGGCCTAAACATTTTTCATTTGCAATTAGTTAGTCATCCACAAAATTTTATCTTTGAAAAATCATTTTTTTTCTGCTTTTCTAAACGATATTGGCAATTTTTTTATATCAAACCAATAAATCACTAAAAAAAAAGCAGGAATAATACGAAAAGAAGCATATAAAAATTTTAAAATTCATAAAGCCTTTTTACTATTTTTAAAAGGATAATTCAAAAAAAAATTATATATTTTCTACACTATGTCAAGATCTTGTGTATAAATTTCTAATTTAAAATAATTTCTATGTAAATTTATACACTATTAAAAAAGAAAATAACCGAAGTCTGTACGAGAAAATTCACAAATGACGTAAAATAAATGTAATAAAATATTTTGAAAGCATTATCATAATTTAATATGCTCGTTTCCTTCTTTGGAAGATTATGATGCCTAAACAGTATAAAATTGGATATGAAAACCAATATTTATGATTTTTTTACAAAAAACTGGGTTAAATTTATAAATTTATTTTAATAAACACTAACATTCTGTTTATTAATATTTAACTGCATATTTTTTAGTTCGGTTGGTCGTTTATTCAAAAAGAATCAGATCGATTTTCGAATTTAAAATTGAATGTCGGAATAGCAAGTATATGATATAATAAATTATATTATATAATTTAAATTAAAACATTGTCATTAACAGCGATTCATGGATTTATGTTCTTATTTAACATAATAGCCATAAATAAAAAAATTTAATCGCGAAAAAACAGATAATATGCTTAATACATCTTAAGAATAACTTTTTTTGCCATTAATGTAAATTGAAACATACATCTAAAAGACAACATCAGAAATATATGAATTTTATAGAGTATTCAAAACTTATAAAATAATATTTAAATATGAATTTCATTCTCTTCATTTAAAATAATATTTTTATATATATAAAATTTAGAATATGAACTTACATAATTATATGAAGGTTATAATTACAAAATTTAATAACTTATTTTTTTACTAATATTGCAAAAAAAGCAGCAAAAATGTAAAGTTGGAGCAACAGTATGGCTATTAAATTGGCTAATCACAATTGAGAAACATTTCAAAACTGTATTGCAAGCGCAAATTTTATTTTAGAGATAAAAATATCAATAGTCCGCATGATGACATATAAGAGACCTTAAGAGCATAAACAAAATTTTATTGTGAAACACACTTGTACAAAATTTTTTGATTAAGAAGTTGTTTTGTTCATTTTTGTAAAATTTGTGATCTGTATAATAAAAAAACACACTGATTATATCAAGGATTTAGTTTTTTGTCTTTAAAGAAATAGAGCCATAAAAATAATAAATTTTCAGATGATTTTCCTTTATTTTTGGGCTAATTTTTCTTTCAACATATCATATTTGCTTATTAAAACTCTTGACTGCATTATATTACAGATTACATATAAAAACTGTCATAGAAAATAATCCTTATTGCTCTCCTTAATAAATCTTTTATTAACAAGACTAATAAATTGTAGCATTTTTCAATATGCTTGTCCATATGCTTCCGTTTCAGTCGACATCCTAATTTCTTTATATACATGTTATGAGTAAATTAATATATTATATTTCATTTATGGGCCATATTTATAGTCGTAATTTTAGTTTTTGTTCACAGGCACAGCTTGCTTGATTCTCTGTACGCACAGCGTATTTATACTTCAGCTATCTTCTCCTCTCCAAAGTCTTCTTAAATACCCCTCCTTCTATCGAGACTTATTAATTCAAGGGTTTTTATCAATCCCAAGGTTTGAATATATGCCTCAACCTGGTTCGTGACATCTAGTTTCTTCTGGTACATTCTATGATATCGTGTCACCACACCGTCCCATGTTATAACATACTGTATAATTTTTGTCTTGCATTTGTATATTAATAGTAAATTAATAGAAATTTGTATTTATAATTATTGCTTGATTATAGGTCAGAAAAGTCAAAACTTTAATTGACCAGTATTGATCTAACGAAAAAAATATGAAAGGGATGAATAAATAGTTTTGTAATCTATGCAAAGGTCCTTTTTTACATTATAAATTTTTCAATCAAAAGTGAGCGATTTTAAATTTGGATTTCCAAAACTAATGAACCGATATTGCTTGAAAAAGATTTTTATGTGATTTGAGCTAGGAAACAAAATTCTTAAATTTAATAGTAAAAATAATGGTCATACTTAGACCAAATATAAACATTGATGCAGACATTCTAAATAATCAATTAAAACTTCATATTATTATTTCATCACGTAATTTATTGATGGTATAATTACGTTGTATAATGACATGTGCTTAGATTCTTTATAAATGGTACAAATTTAGAGCTGAAATAAGTTTGTTTTAAATTACGTATTTTTGCTTGCCGTATCACAATTTTAGACTATAATTTATAAAATACCAAATTTTAGGATAAAAAGCAATCCTTAGATCTAAATGTATACTCAAGAAAATACAAAAAAAAATTGGATGTATATGTGTTCAAGTTAGAAGTTTAATACTTCGTTCGAGATTTTTTTATATCATTATCTAAACTTGCATATACATTAAATCGTTTAAATAAATACAAAGAAAAACTTGTGTATCGTGGATGAAAAATATCGTATATATAATATTTTATGTGTAAACTTAATAAACATAAAAAATAGTATAATTTAGTAATTTTATATATTATAAGGAAAAATACGCCTAAAAAAAACATTGAATTTATGTAAAAAAATATTTTTTCTGCTATATGTGATGAGTAAATATTTACAAACTTGTGTTCATATTAGTTAAAACATTTAAATCTCTTTATATTCGTCTAATCCAATTTTAAAATCATACATTAAACATTCTGCCTTGTTCGTATATGTTTTATTGATTTTTAAATTTATCTTAATGCTAAATTTAAAATAATTATGGACAACGTGTACATGTGCCTTTCTGTGAGTTATAGCTTTACTAATATATAATGGGTCTTCTGTAAAAAATAATCGGAAAATCTTTGTGATTGGATATAATTTTTAGCCATTAAGGTTTTTTATTTATACAAAATTATAATAATCTGCATATAAATTATTTTATATAATCCGAAGGCGATTTAATCATCAGTTTTTGTTAACATATCGATTACTTTTTAACTTCAATTCTTTTGGGATTCGCTCGACAGCTCAATTAATAGTTTTAAAGTCAAATTCATTTACTTGTGACATAATAAGAGCAGAACATGATTAATTTTACTTTTGAAGTTAATTTTATTATAAAAATGCACATAAAATGACTTATTAAATAGAAATACAGTTAAGTTCTTATACAATTTCACAGCCATGCAATGTGTATTGAGGTTCAAAACTTTTTATGCATGTGTTAAGTACACAAGCATTATCACATAATCTTTTTCTTTGGATCTTTTACCTATGAACACTTTTTATAAATATTTTAGATATACTAAATTTTTATAAGGTTCTAAAATATATATGATATTTTTAATATGCTAGAAATTGAGCAAGATACATGAATTCATATTTCTAGTTTTACAAAATGTATTCGAGTTTTTTGCTTTTTCAAATGTCATGATATACATGTCTTAGAAAAAAGTCACATTAAAGTTAGAGTTGAAATTATTCTAACACATCTACTTTTTGAATATATAATGATCTAAAAATATATAAACTAATTTTTTTGCGTAAATTAAGCACACTTATAGATTCAAATTTGCCTAACTAATCTAAATATAATATTATTTTCTAGAGCGTTAAATATTTATAAATTTAATCTAATTTGTATGTAGGCGAAACAAAGCAAATTTCCATATTGCAAACGATTTATACAAATATTTTTACAATCCTGTTTTTAGTTGAGTTGCTCAATAGATTATAGCCAAAATTAGTATAAAGTAAAAAATAAATAAACGAATCAAACAATTGTGTTTTATCAATAAAATTCAAAAATCAATATTATTTTACATATTAGATGTGAAGTTATTCTGATGCATAAATAGAGTTCCTTAGATGTATATTTATAGTTTTTTAATATAAACTTTGAATGTATTTCTTAATAATATATTATACTTTTCATTTTTTTTGTTTTATACTTTCGAATTCGATATAAGAATTTACTTTCTTTGTGTTAATATCTGCAATTGAATTTTTTTAAATATCCTGCATGGGTGTGATTTTAAAATATATTTAGAAGTTTAAGAAGACCATTTTAAGGAACAAAAATGTTTTTTGCTAAGATATTGCAACAGTATATGTAATTTGGCAGCAGAAAGCTATAAGAATCGATATAATATCCCTTATAATCTGTAAATAAAAAATCGAGTGTAAAAATTCAAGCTTAAGAGAGATAAGGATACATTAAAAATGTTTTTTTACAGTAAAACCCTTTTTATACATGTTATATTTTCAGAAGCCTTGACTGTTAATTTTTAATATTAAATCATGGTTAAATAACGCTTCTTTTGAGGTTATAGAAATTGTTAGAACATTTTTTTAATATATCTAAACGATAAAGATATTATTTTAGCACCAGTTGAAAAGATTACAGATAATTAAAATTTTTAAGCGGATTTTTCAGATAAAATAAATGATTCGAATGTGAAGATATGATTAATATTTTTTTGATAACCCTATAAAATGAATGCAATAATAATTTACAGTATGGTAGATTATTTAATATCTAAAAAAAAACCTTTATGCTATAATTAGAATATATTTCTGCTCACACTTAAATAAAGTTTTAAAAATAGGCAAAAAATATATATTTTTACCTTCTCACATGCTTTTTATAAAGACTTTTGATTTATCTACATGAAAAGCTGAAATTCCAAATATTCTCTTTTTAAAACTATATTTAGATTATTCCATATTTTTAAATATTTAGTCAATATATTTTTGAGCGTTTAACAACGTGCTCAAAAACAAAAATGTCTTTTTTAACTTATTAATAATATTTTAGTCTGATTTTCTCAATTAAATCCCGAACATAACTAAGAATTCAATAATAGGATATAAAGAGATTTTTATTGATAATTTTATTTACCACATTATATTAAGGAACATTTCAATATTCAATTGGGATAGAAAACAACTATTTCCTTAAAAAATGCTATAACTCTACTCGCATATTTGAATGTTTATCTTTTAAATAGCTAATAAACCTCTTAAAAACATTTTTTTGAATAATTTTATAATAACCAGATACGGATTTTCTATAAAAAGTTATATATTTTTGCAGCCAAATATCTATAAAAGAACAACCCTTTACTCTTTTCCGTGAATTTCGATAGATTTTAAAACATTATAATTGTAACCAAATGTTTTTTAAATGTTAAAATATTGTGTATTGATATATAACTTCCTTTTTCATGATGCTTGTATCTCTTAAACAATTATTTAATGTTTGTCTATATTACATTGCTTTTATAACTATCCGTTACTGAATATATTAAAAAAAATCCTAATAGCTAATATATGAATTACATTTCGAAAATAATTGCCCCGTATATCTTTTAAATAAAATAATTAAAACTATACATATACTTTTAGTTGAATAAGAATTAATATATATTAAAATTATATCTTTCTTTATAATTATTTTCTAAAAAAAAGAACCTTTTTTTAAACCTAGTAATTTTTTTTATTTATATCGGATTTTTTGTTTCAAAATGCTGCATAAAATCGTATTTTTTTAAAAATGTAGATAATCTTTTGGTATCGAGCATATATAGAATTATTAAATATTTGAATACGACAATCCGTTTATGTTTTAAAATTTAAATAAATAGTTTTTTCCGAAAATTGATTATAATCATGGTTTTATAATCTGTTGGCATTGGTTTTTTATGCCTATAATTATCTAGTCGTAAGTATTTTTTTATAATTTTTTAGAGAAATTTTCTTAAGCAACGATAAAAGCCATATGTTTCTAACTAGTGTTTCAAATTTTAAAGCATACTAAGCATGACTAATAGTGTGTTTTATTGCTTTTGTGAAGAATAGTTAGAACATTTGTAATACTATCTGAAAAGCGGCATTTTGACGACGTATTCTACAATTATAGCCCCCGCAACAAAATTTGGTTTGTTCTTCGATATAAATTTCGATAGACATATAGATTAAAAACTTCATTAACTTTTGTATTTATCCTAAAAATTATAGAAATGCACTACAAATAAAACAAAATGTGCCTATATTTACGCTCCTTACAATCGTAAGATATTATAATACATCTAGATTTCGCATTTATAGGCACTGAAATATATTTGTTTTGAATTAAATACCTTTTGATGTTCAGGTGATTCGATTGAGACGATTAAGTATCTGACTAGGTAGAATGAAGTTTTTTTATTCATAGTTAAATTCAGGATTTTTCTGTGTATATATCGATTGAATATTTTAAAAGAGGCTTCGTATATTTTTTTTAGATTTATCATGTATGTTTGTGATTTTGTGTTTTTATCTTTGTATAGTTATGGAATAAAGTTAAATTCAATTCTCTGGTATAATGTCATGTGATATAGACAATGTATTTGCATACCCTTGTTATTTTAACCTAATTTTAACTTGTTTGTTCAATATGTTTTATTAAATATATTGAATATAGGTGAAATGTAGTTTATGACTCTAAACTTCTTTCACCATAGATTAAATGGATCAAATCACAAAAAATTATATTCTAATTCACATCTTATTCTTCATTAGTAAATGAAACGCCATTTGTTTTAGGGGATAATTATGTATTTTGATCGAATATATTTTTACAAAAACCGTTAAATTATCGTAATTACCTTCACTCTTGAGATTTTACGTAGCTATACTAACAACTATTTAATAATGACACCAAAGATACAAATTTTTCATGGGTTTATATTTAATATGTAATATTTTCAACTTAAACCAGCACAGATGCTTCCAGATGAATTTTTGTTTTTTTTAACTGTATCACAAGTGAGTTCTTCATTACCATAAACTATATATATTTTTCAGATGTAAATTTTCATAATATTCTAAGTTTTCAAAAATTAGGTCGCTGAAAAAACTTCACTAAAAAAGGTTTTTTTTAACGTGGGTAGACATTTTTGTGATAAGCTTGTTGAGAATATAATTTATAAGCTTCAAACTTGTAATATTACGCAAACCAGAAACCAGAAAAATATAAAAATTATTTTTTTGATTTATATTTGCATTATATTTTAGATTTTTCGATTTTAAATTTCAATTTAAATTGGTGTATAAGAATTAAACTTGTAAAAGCTATTCTTTGGCACTATCCTAGTTAAATTAGAGATTCTAATATAAATAGAAGACATTATATTCATATAAATGTAATTATAAGATATATATACCTAAAACTATTCATTACTATATGCAAGACATTTATGTGAATAGTGAAAATTTAAAACTAAAGACAAAACTTAAAATTAGAGGCAAATAACAAATGTGATATAAAGAAAATTCGATTGCGGAATATAGCAGGTAAGATTTCTCGCAAGAAAATTACGAATTAAATTGATCGAAAATTCTAAAGAATTTATAAAACTTTGATTCACATACTATTTAATTATAAATAAACAATACGAATTAGTATAGAATTATATTTACATGTAATATATTCAACCATTTTCACTATAATTTTGTATAAAATTCGTTAAAAAAAAGGTTTTTATCCAGTCTAAACCTAGTTTTTGCATTTTATAAAACCAGGCTGCGAAATATAATGAATTTTAATTTTATAATAAATATTTATATGTGAATATAGTAAATATAGTGCATTCATCATTAAGTTTGTTTTTTACAAAAAAACCCATTAAAAATAAATCGAATCTTACTTTATGTCAAACATTTTTATGTAAAAATATCTTCTATTTGGTGATAAATGATCAAAACATGATTTAGAATGTATTTGTTTTAGTATTTTGGCCTTTATGTTCAATAAAATTTTCTTTTACAAAAATATACCAACCAAACTTGTTTATCTGATCAATCGAAGGATATTGTCATGATAAAATATATTTTTGAATTATAATTAGATGAATTTTCTATTTAAAATCTAAAATTTATTTTATTATATGTACTTACCAATAAGTGTACGTTTAAAGCATGTTATAGTTTTAATGGGGCTTTACTTGACATTGCTTTTATACATTATTCTGAATAATAACATAATAACACCTTTGAACAATTTAAAAATGTTACATGCTTTAAATGCATATTTTTAATCATTTAAAAGCGAAAATACAAAGTTATTTAAAAATATTAAGCATTAAATCTACCGTAGTATAATTTTTTGTTTCTACGAGAATATAATTACTATAGATTTTTAAATATGATGACATGTTTATTATCAGCAAGTAAACACCATTTTTATCTTATAGAATGAAATTTAAATGCAATAAATATATTAAAAATATTTTTAGCTTAGACCGTTCACTAGTCTGATCTAGAAAGATTTCTTTCACCACAAAATTATTTATACTAGTTTTACATGATTATTGGAAATAAAAAATTAGCTTTCGAGGGCACAGACAAATATTTTTTATTAAAAAAACATAGATAATAATAAAAAAATTCGAACTATAATAAGAAAAATGAAGATTAAGAGATAAAATTTAATGAAAAGATAAAGGGATAATTGGGAGCGATATTAAATTTTCTTAATGGGATTTTAATTAAATTAAAATGACGTCATGACCATTTTCGAAAATCCAAAAAAAATTAAATCTACTAAAAAGACGAATAATTTAAATTTTTAGAAAAAAGGTATAGAAATTACATGTGCGATGATATGAAAAAATTATTGTGATATTATCTGCTATAAATGATGAAAATGAAAAATAGTGATATTCTTGTCTGACCATTAAAATAAACCTTGATATTTAAAAATCCTAATAAATTTGATACTATATATTGAAATAAATGTCAAATAAAAGATTTTATGTGTTTAATACAAATCAACTCGTATATAGTATGATTTTCTTGTCTCATATAACAATAAAAAAATTTTGTAGATAATCTAACTGGAACACAATCATTAAATGGATTTCTATATTATTTTTAAAACCTTTTAAATTAAGTGTTTTTTATAACTCTTAAACTTCTTAAAAATTCATAACGTGTAGGAATAGATTTGAATTTTTATGTACACATAATAAATAAGTATCCACAAAAAATATGTATCCTTCTTCAATGGAAATATAAGATCTGCATAGCATAATATATAATTGATTTATCTTTTAAAACTGTGCATTCTAAAATTTACAATTATATTTATGTAGAACATGGAAAATGAAAGATATATATGGCAAAAAATAGAAGATAACAATAACCATTTCTAACTATAGCGTCAAAAAGTCATTTATCTCAATGAAAAAATTTACATATGCGTGCTTTCTATATTATCAAAGATCTCGAGGTTATTTTTTATTCATATTTATAATAATCTCTTGCATGAAAAATATTTCTATATTATTAAAATTTTTTAATAATTACTTTCTAAATAGAATTCTAAACCCTCAAAAATAAAATGTATGGGTGATACTTTTTACGCAATAATTCCCTAACGAAAAATATGGAACATAAAGCCCCACGCATTTGAAAATAAAATTTATGAATAAATACAAAAATATTTTGAAAAGCGGCCAAGAAAATCAACTTGAGCTATGAATGATATTAAGCATTTGATTCTTTATTAAATAAATTCCAATTATATCATGGTTAGTCTGTGGTTAATTAGGAATAAAATCAAAAAGGTAAAGACTTTTTAAGGTTTATCCACTAATATTAATATTGAAAATTAATCCGAAAATATCGAAGATTTATTATCTATATTGCAAAATTAACAATAGTTAATTTGATTTATGATGAGATATATTCATTCTTATCATGTTGCAACGTTCCTTATCAATACACGGTTTTAATAATAAAATCACGCTAAAACCCAGATTCTCGCAAACAAATCATTTAAACTTATTTATCCATGTTTCGTATTTTTTATTAACATTTTAGCATAGGCTATATTTATATCTATTTTATTTTTACTAATTAAAATCATTTAAACTTCAAAATCATACAAATTTAGAATGAAATATTTTGTTCTTGTGAAATATCACTATATATTTCAGGAATTTCTACTATAATAATCTATTGGTAATCCGTTGTTTGCTACGATTTTCTACTATTTAAAATTTATTTATTTTATTTTCGCTATTGCGATCTGTAAGCATTGGTTCTATATTGCTTATAATATCCAAAACGAAGATATGCTAATACAAAAAAAGAATAGCATATATTAGGCTATTTAATTTCTAGTATATTCATTTATGTATTTAGTTAAGCATAAAAAATTAAAGAAAGGTTTTATAAAAAAGTCATTCAAATAATACGAGATAGATCAACAAAGCATATTATAAAGAAGATTCCAAGACAAAAAAAAAGTAGAATTATATAAGTTTGTTCATAAAATATCATAGTAATTTATAGTAAATATACGCCCTATAAAATATAACTTTAATGAAGATCGTATGCTCAAAGATCCATTCAGATTATAAAAACATTTTTATCACAAAACGCATATTATAATTTACAGTTTGTTTTTTATCTGGATCTATTTGTTTTGATATTTTATTGAAATGAAGGATTTTTTATTTTGTATAATTAAACGACGCAATAAATGCAATTGTGTTTTAGGCATTATTTTTAAGTTTTATTCACAAAATAATATTTTTTAGCCCAAGAAACCCTTTTTAATGTTCTAATGTAATTTTATAATAATTTATTTTTGTTTTTTTTATGGAATGCCTATCTGCAAAAGAACTTTTTTTCACTTTTATTTTGAACTAGGATAAAACATCAATATAAAATACGAGCGGTAAAAATAGAAAATAAACATTGAGTTAAAAAAAGCGAAATTACACCCCCAGCTGATATTTAACAAAATATTATTGCCGAATAAACTTTATAGAAATAGCTACATGAAATATTTTTTAAGTAAAGTTAATTATGAGCATTACTATTAAAAGCTACAATAGAGAAGCCTATTCACATTGAGTTACAACCTTATATATAGTGGCCTGATTATGAATAAAATTTAGTTCCATCTTAAATTACTTTGCCTAAATTTTTACATTTTGGTAAACATAAGAGTTTTTCTGTATAAATATAGAATTCATTTATGTTGCAAGCTTAATTACCTAAATATTAAATAATAAGTTAACCATATTCTAAAATCAATCCAATTAAATAAGTGTTTAATCATTTGATAAAAACATAGAAAAAAAATTATTTATTAAAATTGTGCGTTTTATTTCTTCCCATACAACTAAAATCTGACTTGGAATAAATTCAACTCCGTATTTGTATATTTCAATAAGTTAATAAATTTGATCTGACATTAGGTTAGTGATACATATTTTACATCTTCCCATAAATATTTTTAATTTTAGATCAATCTAGTGTTATTAAAATCAAAAATAATATGCACCATAAACAACATCATTTCATTCTAAAAATGTAAAACGTTATATATAAACAAAAAAATAACCTTAACATAAATTAAAAACGAAAGTAAATTTCTTTAACGTAATTTATTTAGCTTTTGTTTCAGACAAAATTCTCTGTTCATGTCTAATTAACCGATCATATTCCGAAATTCGATTCTCCATTGTCATAATTTTTAATTTGGTTTGTTGTATGTAAGATTTATCGATTTCCTTATGAGCAATTTTTTGTTTTAAATCACTTAAAGCTCTACACAAGTTAGTTTTCTCATTATTGTATAAATTAATTTTTCTTTCTGTTTCCAAGTAGTTTACAGCCAATATGTTTTGTAGAACATTGAAACCTAGCAAAAATATTCTCATTCAATCGAAAATATATTGGGTCGTTAAATAGGGTCTTAATTTACAATTTTGGTCGTTTTCATAATTATATGTACAATTTTAGAATTTTTTTTATTGAGTAAGTATGGAAAGTAAATTAGTTATTCTGAAAAAAAAATTCGAAAATGAATATTTGAGGATTTTGAAATATAATGAGAGTTCTACTTCTATAAAAACGGTAAATTTAGGATATTTTTTTCACTAAAAAAAGAGAACAAATCTAATGTAAATCCTTAAAAGTGGATATATTCTGGATATATAAACTTCAATTCCAACTAATTTTAGTTTATTAGTAGAATCACATCTGTATTTTTTTAATTTCATGTTTTTAAGCCTTATTTTTAATGTAATTTTCTAAGCTGCGATTAAACAAAAAAAAATTATACTTTTTATTCTATTCATATATATTGAAATAAATTAGGATTGGGTCATTTCGAGCTTAACATTATTTAAAATAAATTAAAAAAAATACATTACAGGTTGATATCATAATTATGATCTTATGATAGAATATAACTTGAACTATTGTTCAAATAGTGTACTAATGTAAGATAAATGGAGCCTAGTGTAGCAACATTTTCATAGTTAGACACGGAGGCTATAAGAAGCATAGTGAAGAGCTTTAATTTAAATATGTGATATTAAGGGGTGGCATGGTTGGTGGTTTACAAGTCGGACCCCAGTGTGAGGGGTCGCGGGCTCCACTTCCACCCCACTTATTTCCGAAACGAATTTACTCTAAAGAAAAATACATAAGGGGGCGGCCAGTGAACAATAAAAGATAAACCATAAAGCATTGACAAGCCATGAGAAATAGGAGGTTGCTGTGTAAGCCGTTGAACTGTGCCTTCAGCATGGAAAAGATCCCACACCGTTCAGCAAGGATATAGGTAAGTGTAGAGTTTGGTTGTAGCTTGTAATTCTTAGTGATGAGCAGTAGACAGAATCTCATTCCCTCCACATAATGACTTCCGCTTATGAGAAAGGGCATAATCCACGGTGATTACGGGTGACAAGAAGTGCTGGAGGAGTCCCACAGAGAGACGCAGCAGTTAAGCAATAGTTCCTATTAGCATAAAGCGAACTTCCTAAAAAGTAATAGAAGAAAAACATAAATAAATAAAGTAAATTCGATTAGAAGCTTTTTATGTGATATTAATATTTTTTTAATTGTCATTGACAAAATACACCATCCTTTGGTTTAGATGATAGAAACAAGAAAGATGATGCATAATTCAGCAAAATAAATCACATAAAAAGTCATTTCTATTATATCTTCTTTACGAAATAATAATCAAGGGGACTACATTATTATTGTATGCGTTTATATATAGAAAATTTTTAAGAGCACGAATATTGTATTTTAGTAATTTTAAAAGATTATATAATTCACTTAACGCAAAATAGGCTATATTATATGCACCTGTAGCCCCATTGTTATAAAAACGAGCTTTGAAATCTTAGGAGTTTTGAATCAAAAATTAAGATACATTTTTTTTCTTTTTATTTAACACTTCGATAATCTTAAGTCAATTATATAAGTTTTATAATATTTTTATTGTGAATTTGTGTGATTTTATTCTAACTCGAATTTTCATAGTGTGAAATAATGAATTTTAACAGCTAAAATATAGAGATGATATTATATTATACATATATAAAAAAACAAGATGGAGTACGGCGCTTTTTATCAATCACAAATCATTCCCATCTCCTAGGAACAATTATCATCATAAAAATGAGTTTTTCGTCGTATCAATGAATACAATACTAGAAAAGAAAGTAATTAAAAAAGATTTACATCTAATTAGATTACATTATGCTGTTTTTTCACCGATCGTGCTCTATGTCAGATCATAACTAATTTCTGTCATATTAACTTATTCGTGGCATCAATTTCTTTGATTGATTAACAGTTTTACTAGAAATTAGAATTTTTGATGATTTAAAGGAAATTCTAGGCCAATACTTACTCGAATCCCGCAGATTTTTCAGTGAGAAATCGAACTTTTGGTGATTTTAATCAAATATTAGACCAATATTCACTATATTAATGGGGATATTACTTAGCCGAAATTCAAACTTTCTATATTTTTTTATCATCAAATTCCAGGATAATATTGAATCAAATCCCGCTGATTTTATTAAACAATTATGAAACTTTTGATGCTTTAATCAATCCCAGACCAATACTTATCCAAGTACAGTATATTAAAAAACAAATTCATATATAGCAAACGTAACGCGGTTATTTAGGCTCAGATAAGCAAACAAAAATCAAAAATTTAAGTTACAAATATAGATGGGATAGATTCTTTTAAAAATCATATAAATGATGTTTTCTATATCAATAAAATAAACAGATGCGGCACTTGTACTTGCTTTTTACCCATCTAGTCTAAAAATTGTTTATTGCCTTAAATTGAACTCAAATTTTAAAAAGATATATTGTTATATCCGAAATATAAAATAGCAGAAAAAATATTTGATGTATTTTCTATATTTAGATACTATTTTTAAATATCTTGTTCCAGATAATACATAAAATTGTAGCGATAAATAATTTTGCACCATATGTAATAAATTGCACAATATTATTTAATGAAACAACACCATATACATAATGAAAAAAAACCATACATATATGATTGCAAAAGATTTTTAATAAGTTGCATCGCTGTAACATCAATTTAACACATAGCATTTGATGAATCCTATTGTGAATTATAAAAATAATTTTAAAAAAGCTTTGCTGCTTTTACTACAAAATTTGCATTCACTTATAAGTTTCTTCATCGGTTTTTGTGCACACGATTTAGTATACTCAGCTTTTCAATTTTAATATTCAATCTATAAATATTCATTGAAAAATAAATGTATGAAATAGAATAAAAAAATATATTTATGACTTGTTTGTGTCATATAAACCCATTAAATAATATGAAATTATTAATATTACATATGGTTAATTTTGGTATTGTAATTTTGGATTTTCTCTTCCCGCGTAACGTTATTTATTTTTCGTGAGAACCTCATATCCATACATACAGCTATACTCTATTCACTTGCATCTTCATCGCTAGAATAATCTTAATTTTTCGCATTATATTTGTGATCTTGCCATGTAGTTTATAAAATACTACGAGAAAATTTCAACAAATAGATTCATATTGCGTTAATGGCATTCTAAAGATAAAGATTAATTGTATATTTCTCCAATATTCCTTTTATTTATGGCTAATTTTGTTTTTGAAATATTTTATTTTCTCTTAAAACACAATGTTATTTATTTTCCTTGAGAACAGTATATCCATACTCTTGGCAATATTCATTATTTCCATCCAAATATTTAAATCCATTATTTCATCTTGAATAATTTTGTTTTCATATTATTAATTTGAATTTACGAACCCCCCCTAGAAATGAGTGAAGACTTGAGCCGCAGATTGACATTCGACTTTTCCGCAATAACAAAAGACAATTTACTTACAGTAGGCGAATTTAGCGACTACTTAATCTCCAAAATGAAAGTTGCAGGTCGCTTGAATAACTTTTCTGATCAGGTTGAAATAAGCACATCCGGAGAATCAGTAGTAATTGATTTAAAGAAGAACGATACGGGAATAAAAAAACATTATTTGAAATTTCTTGGTAAGAAATTCTTGCATAGAAAGGAGTTGAAAGATTGGGTTCGTGTTGTGTCTGATGGTGTCGATGGTTATTCTATGGTATATTATAATGTCGCTGGACAAGATGATTTGAATGATGATTAAAAATATTTTTATTATGTCTAGTTCTTATGATGTATTAACATTGAACATATCATTCAGAAATTCTGATTTATTATTGTTGATTATTTATTTAAATTTTATGTGTTCTAAATAACGAAAAGTCAAGTCATTTTGGAGATTTTATTTTGAGTAGTTTCTATTCAGATATTTCATGTTATCAAATTGTAGAATAATTTTAATTTTACAAACCGTATTTTACTAATGCATAACACAAATAGTATCATGTGTTTGTAGAATAATTTCAATTTTACACACCCTATTTTACTAATGCATAACGGAAATAGCATCATGCGTTATAACATTGGATACTCATGTCGCAATATAAAATAGTTTCAAAGTAATGAGCTGGAAATGTTAGCTGAAGCAGCTGCATGGGCACAAACAATAGGATTGGCGAAAAATCAAAACAATAAGTCTAAAAGATGAAAATATGAAGTTGAAATAATAAGTCTTTAGGGATTGTATAGATGAATTATAATTAACGAGTCTGAAATATTCTAAGATGAAGTTAAATAAATAAATAAGTCTCTAAATATGCAAAGGAGAAGTTAAAAAAATAAGTCTATAAAGATGAAGTTGAACAAATAAGTTTTTGGGGAATACTTAGATTAATTATAATAAACAAGTCAGAAATATTCAAAGATGAAGTTTAATATATAACACATAAAGGTTAAGTTGAATAAATAAGTCTTGAAAGATGAATATGGAAGTTTGTGAATAGAATATTATTAGTTGAGCATAGAAAGGCGCCCTAAATTTTGGTTTGGTTGCTGAAATTCTATTAATCAAATTTTTTTTTAATTTACATCTTATGGCTTGAAAAGATTGATTATAGGCTTTTATTTATATGATGAAATAATAAATTCATATCGATATAAAAATAATAAAACTCAAATTGATATGAAAATAATAAAATTCTTTTGGAAAATCATAAAATTCTTTTGGAAAATAAAATAATTTAATTCAAATTGAGATGAAAATAATAAATTCTTATCGATATGAAAATAATAAATAAAAAATTCTTATAGAAATTAAAATAATAAAATTCCAATTGATATGAAAATAATAAAATTCTTTTGGAAAATAAAATAAAAAATTCTTATGGAAATTAAAATAATAAAATTATTATGGATATGAAAAGTAAAATTCTTATCGATATAAAATAATTTTTTTTTGGATTGACTCTATTTTGTTTATTTTTTAATTTTCATCTTTACTGATTTTTTTAATCGATTGTTCGGGGGAAGGCAAACAGGCAATACCATTTTCCAAATCATTTAATTTACGCTGTAATTCAATAATACGTCTATCTCTTTGCTTAATTTCACTCATGGCAAGACAATACTTGACTTTTTCCATTTTTCGGATTTCGAAGGCAGTCGATCTTAGAAGCGGGTCTTTTTTTAGACATCGCATTATAATATCGAAAAGTGGATTATCATCTTCAATATTAGGAACATGTCTTATTTCATTATTCAAAATATTTATCTGAAGCTCTTTTCTTGTTTTTCCATTGAAAGGTCTTTTTAACCCTACCATTTCAAAAATACAGATACCAAGACTCCATACATCAACATTTCCATCATAAATTTCCTTATTGATTATTTCTGGTGCCATATAAAAAGGTGTTCCAACAATATTATTTGATGCGCCTGTCATGGGTGCACTCAAGCTAAAATCACATAACTTAAACTCCAGAACTTCTTCTTTCCCTAAAAAGTATTGGTTTACTAGAATGTTTGATGGTTTTATATCTCTATGCATTATTTTTTTAGAATGGAGATAACAGATTCCATCAATTACTTGGCTTAAGCAATTCCAAATCACTTTGTGATATTTGAGATCTAGATTTAAACTGATATCATTCTTTTTATGGTAATTTATTATATTTTCAAGGGAGCCATGGTTCGCATATTCCAAGATTAAATAGAATGTGTTCTCGTGTCTAATATTTTCAAGTAACTTGATTATGCGTTTGTGGGTCAGCTTGGAAAGAATATTGATCTCACGTAGAGCATATTTCATATTCTTTTCGGGAATAGTCTTGCTTACTACATAATCTTCTCGGTTCTGGGCCTGTAAAAGATAAACCGTTCCGTGTGTTCCTCGGCCGATTTTCTCTAAAAAAAGATATTTGTCCATTGATTCTTCAATCAATAAACTTTCTTTCTTATATAGCTTTAATAATGTTCTAAAGTATATTCTATTTGTTAATGCGCGTTATCTAATTAAATTCATGCATTTTTATATAAACATTTATCAATGCATCCATTCTTATACTCTCCACATTCTCGCCTATGTCAATAATCAAATATATACATGAATAAAATAATATTATTATGTATGATCGTAATGAAGTTTAGATGCATATTCTATTTCAAATAACACGTTATCTAATTAAATTCATGCATTTTTATGTGACATTCACCAATGCATCTATTCTTGTTTTCTCCACATTCTCGCCTATGTCAATAATCTAATATATTTATGAATAAAATAATATTATTATGTATGACCGGAATGAGGTTTAGAAGCATATTCTATTTGTTAATGCGCGTTATCTAATTAAATTCATGCATTTTGATATAAACATTTATCAATGCATCCATTCTTATACTCTCCACATTCTCGCATATATCAATAATCAAATATATACATGAATAAAATAATAATATTATGTATGACAGTAATGAAATTTAGATGCATATTCTATTTCAAATAACACGTTATCTAATTAAATTCATGCATTTTGATATAAACATTTATCAATGCATCCATTATTATAATATACACATTATCGCCTATGTCAATAATCTAATATGTACATAGATAAAATAATACCCTTTGATAAAATGACACAAATTTTATGGATATAAATACAAAATAAAAAAATAACTATCTATCCAGAGCTACTATAATAACGTAGGTGGTTTCGGGGTATACCACACCCATATAAGACAAAAACCTAATAATCTACATAACTAAAACAGAATAAAAATTTATGCGTTTAATTTTTGATAAATACGGTCATGGTCAATAATAGTTTATATTGAAGTATGAAACAATATAAAACTCAATATACCCAAAAATAAATATTTTTTCTCCTATATAAAATTCTTTAAATACTTTTAATAACATTTCAAAACATTTCAGGCCAATACACCACTACAAAAGCATCATACATTGTTCTAATAGAAACCAATTAAATTCTTAAATCGAATCTGATATTGGAAAAATACTTTGAACCTTTATTGAATAAACCACCCCTTTATACCATTATAATCAGAAAATAACTTCTACCTCAAAAGTAATTATTGTTTCGATAACTAGTTCACTGTCTTCATTCTCTCTATTCGAAAAATAAAACACCTAAGAATGATATATAGCTGCTAATTATAGGCTTCTAATTTATTTCTATTATCGGTTTTTATATCTAAAATTATATTTAACTATGATGTTGAGAGCATTTCATAGTATAAATAGCAGTTCATTTTATTTTAAATTTACATTTTTTCTTAACCCGCCAATAAATGGAATAATAAAAAAAGCTTCCATAAAAATAATTTTCTATAGTCTTTTAAGCCAAAGTGCCACTTAACCAACAAACTCAATACTAGAATATTTTTGTACTATAGTATAACAAAATATTATTTTAAAAAGCTTAAATAGATTAAACATCCAATAAAATTGTATTATATTGTCTTACTATACTCAAAATAAATATTTACGCTCAATGTCTATTTCACCTATATAATTCATTTAATAATAAAATTTTCTTGTACAATAGTATAACAAAATATTATTTTAAAAATCTTAAACAGATTAAACATCTAATATAATCTGCATTATATTTTGTAAAACTGAACTCAAAACTAATATTAGCGTTTCATTAATATAATTATATAAAGTAAGTATAATAATTGTTGATTTACTGCTAAAATCCCCATAAATTATCAGAAAACATAATAATCCAACTAAAGTCATTGAAAATAATGTAGAAAGCAAAAAATATTATACTTTTTGAAAAAATTGTAATGCTGCTAATACATAGACTTCCAAAAAGAATATAAAAAGGCAATAAAATTTAATAAATAAATATTTATTTAATGTTGTTTTACTGGTTTTAGATGCAGCTATATATTAAAAAAAAAATTCAGTCATAAATAAAAAAAAACTCTATTTCTATAGTTCAAAAAATAATTTAGTTTCTGTGACTATTTTTTATCACCATATACAATTTTATCATACTTTATACGCTTGTTTAAAAAATATTTAATTTTTTTAGATTAAGAAAATGTACGAAAATACTTACTGTACTTATACTATATACAAGGCGCATTATAAAATAGATAAAATCGAGCAGAAATAACAATGTTTGCTTTCTATGTAAATTTATTTATTTGCTTGATATATAAATCACAAGTGTTTTTGTCTCAATTTTTTATTTTATTATTAAAACACAATGATATATTTTTAATGTCAAAAAATAAATAAAATAAAATAATCATATAATTCTATTATTTACAAACAACTGTCAAGATTAATTCCTAAAGCTTTGATGCAAGCAAAAACTAATACATTTATAAAATTAATGATTCAAATGATCCGAAAAAACAGCAAAAAATTTAATGTAATTAAAACAAGTTTAACTGATTTACATATATTTGTGTTGATTATACCCATATGATATATAAAATCTATAATTTTTTTACAATTATTTTTACAAACATACAATTTATTATAATAATATAATTACAATCTAAACAGTTTCGCTGTGATGATTTCTCACTCTATTTTAGTTTAAGTAAAATTTATCTATTTTAAAAATGTACAATATTTTATATCATTAAGACATGCATGTAAAATAACACATATATAAAACTATAAATATACTGGACATTATTTACTATAAATTTAATTTTTATTTATATGAATTGACTTAACAGAGGTATGGAGGCTTAGTAAGCTTGATTAAATAATACTTTAAGGTATTTTTTTATAAAACATTGTCAAGATAATAGTGTTTTATAAAAATACAAAGCTCATTTTATTGCGTACTATTAAATAATAGGTGCTTCAATTTACAAAAATCTGGATTTAGGAGGAAAATGACTTATAAGATTAAAGATACATAATTAAAGGAATTAGTATATTTCGAGCATTTAAAATTAATAATTGTATAAATGAAAAGATACTTGTTATTTTTTTTTATAAAAAACCCATATACCTACATGTAGATCATCCTTGTACTGATTTTTGTACTACAATAATTCACAAAATTTAATAATCCTATGGATCAGTAGGGTCATCATAGGATATTTAACAAAAATATATTGCTGTATTTATAAAATATAAAATCATTGAGCTTTAAAGCTAAAAAAGTAATCGCTCTTTTGTATGCACTAATAGAAAATCTGAAACTCTTTTAATATATCTGATTCTAATATATCATTTTTTGTTATTTTCTATTTTTTTTGGCGATAAAAAAAGTGATATCTTCGCTATCAATGCTCTCTACTATGATTTGATACTGTTATATGGATGAAATTTGAGATGCATTTCTTCACTTTTTTGCTATAAATCATATTATTTATATGTGCAATGCACATGGAACCCATAATCACCTTCGAAAAATTTCAAATAATCATAAGTACAACAGAAAAAATTTTATATCCAGCATTTGAGTGCATAAAATAATTACTTTCTCGTATAAAAACACGATTGATAGAATGCGCAATTTACATCATAGCACCTCTAAAAAAAATTATTAAGAAATCTTTAGGCACTAGAAGTCAAAAATAAAAGCTTAGAAGGAAAACAGCGTTCTGTTGCGTCATATTTTGAATCTCGACGAAAAATACAAATTTAAATATTCGTATCTTATTTTTATATCACATTTTAGCTAACTCACACTTAAAGTTATATATATCATGCTTATTTTTACTTACCGCGGAGATTTTTTAGAGGAAAATCATATCAAATGATGATTACCATTTTTAGCGTGAATATGTAGCTATGAATGGGTTATCTCCATAAAGTCTATATTTTCACTGATCTTGTAAAGATAATAAACGAAAATTAGATGATTACTATAAGATACATTAAAATAATAATGACAATAAATTTTTTATTTAGAAAGATTCATGTTATGTTTATATATATCTGTTTATGTTTTTTATTACTATATAATAATATTTTCATTCTTAAATTATATTTTTATAAGTTTTTGCTTTTTTTATACATATATTTTATATAAAAATTTTTGCCCCCGAAAATAAGCTAAACATTTTTATAACATATACCTTTATTTTACAAAAATTTATCCTGTGTATATTAAATATTTTTAGATAGTTAAATTGTTTTTTATCATATTAATAATCCATCCAATCAATTTTTATTTTAAAAGTTCTAATAATGAATATTTAAAAGAATCGTTTACTGCTTAAAGAAATTTTATTTTTGGTGAACTCAACCATATATTTAAGCATATAATCGAATCATAAAAAATTCTTATATTCATAAATCAAAATTTTATGCTAAACATGCAATACTTGCATAAATGATGCTTAAATCCATTTATAAAATAAAGTTGCAGTATTATGGGGTTTCCAAACTTATCATTACCTTATTTTCACACAAATAAAATAAGTTTTACCTAATATAAAGTTTTCTTTCCAGAAAACTCTTAGGGTCGAAAAAATGATACCCACTCTATTTATTAGCTGCGTTTTGGTCGTTTTGCATCTAGTATGCTAGAAATAAAAAACATAACTGAATATATTAAATTAAGTTTAAGCTAATATCTGACAATATTTTGTTTTATTTTTCGGTTACCTTCAACTACTTGAGCAATTAATCGAATAAATTCTTAATACAGTAACATTTGAAAATATTTTTTTATAAAAGCATGATTTTTTCTGCTGATCATACAATTGATCTTATTAATATCACGGAGAAATCCAAAGATGAAAAAAATATAGTATAAATAATCGCACTGGACTATTATAATGACATGCTTTTTTATTCAAAATATTAAAATTAGGTCTATAAATATAAATAAATTGTGTATAAATAAATAAAATTATTTAAGTCAAACATATTTGATATTTTAATCGACTTTGCGTGATATATTGGGAAATTCTCCAAATATTTTAAACAAGACCCGAAATATACCATTTTTCGCTCGAATATGTTAACTATACAATAACTGAAGAGCGAAATTTTTGTGTATCGTTTGACTTATAATATATCAAATAGTTTCGGAATTTTAATCAATAAAAAACACTGTAAAATTGAAATTTTTTTATAAAATTTCTTTAAATTCACAAAAAATTATATAAATCTTAGTTTACTAATTAAGTTAAAAAATCTACTCAATGTATTTGTAACTATATTATGTTACTAATAAAATTTTATAAAATATTTAATGTTCATACTACACAAAAGAATTAAAGAATATATTTCTTAGCTTTTTTTTACAGAAATTTATCCTTAAAAAACGAACGTATTGATTTATCTTAAAATAAATTCAAAAAATACAAGTACAAATATTTTTCAAAATAATTTATATCCATTTCTAATATTTTAATCTTTATAATTTATAAGGCCATAATAATTCAGATAGAAAATAATAATCCCGAATGAACCAAAAAAACACTGGGAAAACATGGTATAAATTCTCGCAAAAAAACAGAATATATCTCACATAATTTATTTGATTATTTTTTATCTAATTACTTACATAAAAGCTTTTGATTCATGTATATGAATGTTTGGAAAAAATTAATATATATAATCGAAATATATCAATGATTACTTAGTATTACAATTTTCTGGTATATATTTACAACAATAAAAACGAATTCGTTCCTATTTTTCTTTATTGAGCTTTTGATGTTTATATTTTCATTGATAAATGATTATATATATACCTTTTCGAATCTTTTTTGTTTTATATAAATCATTATCATATAATTAAAATATTGCAGAGAAGATATTATTTATATATAAAAGCATCTAGTTATCTTTAATACATTTGTGTCAATTGAAATAATCTAAAACGAAATTATATATATAATTTAATATTTTTTCATGGTTAAAAAAAATAGAAATTAAAATTATTATTTTATTGAAAAATTTTTTCACGAAGATTAAATTCTTATGGCATCCAAATCTAAAAATTAAATTTCCTTTTATCAATAAGAAAATTTTAACATATAAATAGAGTAGTTTATTTAAATATATCATAAAATTGTATTGTATCATATAAAACACATTTATTATGTTTTCAACTTTAATAAAGCACATGCTTCTACGTGTTGTCTTATATAATGTTATCTTATAATTTCAAACTTTTTTAATAAATATAAGATTTTATTTACATATATAGATTCATCTGGCATCTTATTGGGATGTATACGATTTCAAATGAGTTTCTGTTTCATAATATTGGCATTATTTTATTAACTTAAGTTTCTAAATACATTTACTGGTTTTTTTAACACTTTCTTATTCCTACATATTTAGGTTGTTTGTGAGAAAATTATTTAGTGGTTCATTTGGAAAATTCATTCAAGTACTTATAATAAGTACTTTCCGAATAGAAAGTACTTTACTATGGATTCCAAAATAAATTTTTTTAAAAATATATTTTAAGCCGTGGTTTAAGAAATAATGTAAATTTACTCTTCATAGATCATATAAAGTTCAAAAGCATCAAAAAGTAGAAGAGTGTCTATTCCAATATATTCCGTCATAACAGTAAAACAAAAGATATCAAGAAAAACACTTGAATGTATAAATTTTGAGCGTAGAAGATGTATCTTTAAACTTTAAGAATGATATGCTTGAAAAGAATAATACTGAAATCTTTAATATATAGAAATCCTATGTTTTGCACGAGCGAACACGAAAAGTTAAAAAAAATATCAATCTATAATAAATAAAAATCAGAGTAGGAGCAACCAAACAATTTTAAATGATAATATAAGAATCTAATGAGAATTAGTAGTTTTAATTTTAATAAATCTAAGTCATTATCGTCAAAAAATGATATATTAAAGAAAACCTATAAACTATTTAATAATATTGCATATAAAAAATAAAAAGCTTAAAATTGAAATTATATAAAGAATAGTGTTCGAAATTACACAAAATGATACTGTAATCATAAATAAGAAATAAAGTTTTAAAAATAAAAACATCTTGTCAAAAGATAAAAAATAATAGGTTCATATATTTTTAAAAAGTAAAATTCGAGGTAGATTTACCGCCGTAATCTATTCTAAAAACATAGGGAAAATAGTTCTTTATAACAATTGTATGCCCTGATTAGTGTACACGTATTTCTTGAAAATTGATATAAATTACAAAAACAATGCGTTATGAAATCATATTTAATTTTCGCAAAACACCGAAAAGGTATGATAATTTAAACCCAGCCATATAATCGAATTCGATAATCAATCAAATTAATAATTAAATATTAATTAGAAATGATAATTTTCCAAAAAAAAAGAAATTGAAAACGGTTTTACCATGGCATATGTTTTACAAAAATACATAAAGAGAAAGAATTTTTCTTATATAACAATGCTCGCGTGTTATAAATTTTTGGGCCAATTATTTTACTAAAATACGAATATCATTTCTATGTCCCCACTTAAAATTTTATAAGATAAAAAGAAAGCTATGGATTTGGCATTTTTACCCCTTTGACTTGAAACATAAAAAAAAAGCTACGAGTTTGTATTTTTTCGGATGTTATTTTATTGTTAGATTTTTTTTTCAGATATATGTATAATTTGTTTTTAAAAACAAAGTTTCGAATCTTCAATGCCTTTTTGATGTGAAACATATGCATATTCTCGCAATTATTACTCGTTCTTTTATTGATGAAATTTTGCCTAAGCATAAAATTGAGCATCAAAATATTCATTCGTTTAATATTTAACTTTATTTCGTCAAAACCTATTAATGTTTTAAAGTGATATTTTCATGGTTCATAGATTCGTAACAGTCACAAAATCTGATTAAAACAAATAAGCATCAAATATGATATCTGAAACAGTTACATATCTTGTGGCTGAAATACAAAGAATAACAAAAATAAACAAAAAGAAATGCACTCACATTCATCCAAATGTCGCACAACAACAACTGATCAAGACATAAAAAAGATAATAAAAGTTCTAGTGGTTGTATTTTTCTTTATGTTGCTCGAACTCTGGGGGCATTATGAATCAAACTCGCTGAGTCTTTTGGCCGATTCTTTACACCTGTTTGTTGATTTTTTGGGATTTTTAGTTAGTCTAACAGCTTTAAAATGGACACAGAAAAAGCCAACAAGAAATATGTCATTTGGATACCATCGTCTTGAAATAATAGGTGCGTTGTTTTCTATTATTCTAATATGGGCAGCCACGGGCTACCTCATTATAGAGTCGTACCAAAAGGTGAAGCATCCTAAAGAGATAAATAGCAAGATTTTTATGTCAATAAGTATAGTAGGATTTTTCGTAAACTTATTTTGTTTATATGCATTGCACGATCATCATGAAATGGATGGAGAGAGGAGAAATTTAAATATAAGAGCTGCATATATACATGTAATCGGAGATCTAATTCAAAGTATAGGTATAATAATAGCTAGTGTTGTAACTTATATCAATCCCAAACTTGTCATTGTTGATATTATATGCACATTATGTTTTAGCATCCTTGTGCTTATTTCTACATTTTATGTAGTCAAAGATGCTTTGAATATCCTTCTCGAGAGATCACCATCAGACATCAATCAAGCAGATATAAGAGACGATTTACTCACGACGATTGATAACATAGATAATATCACGGCTTTTCATATATGGAACATATCATCAAATGTGAAAGCCATCAATGTAACTTTAAAAATGAAAGAGATATGGAAATATGATACGGGAATGTTGGCAGCAAAACAATTATTATATGATAAATATTGTTTTGATTTTGTGTCTATACAGTTCGACACGGATAAAACATGTAAATTCATTCCCAAAAAAGAACTTGAAGTTCATTTGAGGTGTAAGGAAGGCGGCAACCAACTCACCGTGAATGTTGAAAAGTTTGCAATAAAGTGCCTACCATTAGATAAAATGCGAAATAAAGGTATTTACCTTTAGAAAATAAACAATTTTATAATATATTGAATATTTTCGTTATAATGTTAAATAAAAACCGTAAAAAAAATAATGTTAATTAAATTATATGAGAATTAAGAACTGTTATGATAATTTGTTTTATAAATAAGTGAATATAACTTATGGCAATAATTATGATATAAATTTATTTATTAGTTAAAATTATAAATTAAACAATTAAAAATTTTCTTCTATTATAACAAAACAATAAAAAGTGATCACATAAAAATAATGTAAAACACGTTTCTATTAAAAATTAAAAGCTTTAAAATCATAAAAGAAATGTAATGATTGCCTTTATGTAAAAATATGATTGACTTAGAAACTAGTCAATGATATAATGTTGAAATAAACCCACCACAATGTTTGCTAATATAATATTTTTCCACATAAAATTTATTAATAAAAACTAGACGTTCTTTTATTTTGAAAAATTTACATGAGCATAATTTTAGTCTTAAATTAAGAGAATATAGATTTTTAAGCATAGCTTCGTTTATTAAAACATTAGTGAAAGCGGATAAGATGCATTGTTAGAAACCCTATTTTATCATATTCATACAGTAAATTAATTACATTATACTATTAATAATGCATACATTCGTTTAATTTGCTGATGCGATTTTCTTATTTTATATATGTTATAATTATAAGTTGTAGTTATATACCGATTATTAGATGCGAGCTTAAAAAATATGAATCTGTAAATGTTTTACAACATATAATATATTCTCTAATACAGATACAAGTTTTTATTTTTGGTTTGAACACACAGGAAACACTATTAACCACAAAATATAATATTTTTAAAATTAGAAGTGATAAAATAAATAAAATTCTATACACTAATATAAATTGTTGGCGATTAATTTTCATACTATGAAAAATCAATTCAATGCAAAAAATTTTTAAATAGTAAAATTATTTATTGATCCACTAAAAAATAAGCCTTTATCATATAAAATTACCATTCATGATGCTATAAATATATAAAAAACTACAAAATAATATCAAACAAAACAAGAATAAAAAAAATGTAGAATAGATTCAATATAAAAATGATGAAATCACAATTTAATTCAAAAATAGCCTTAATTTTACATATTAAATCTAAAACAGAGACCATAGATCCACAGTCGCCTTGAAGAAGAACATAAATTTATTCATCACAAATAAAGTATACAAAAAATATAAATTATACAAAAAAACAATTTATTGTAAAAAATTGGTATTTAAAAAAAATCAACTACTGGTTTGTGCGACAAAAAACACGAAATATAAAATTCATGTCTGCTTATTGCAATTAAAAGAAAATTCTTAACTTTTAAATGGAACAATAATATAAGGCCTAGTTGAAATATATAGCCCGTATGACAAAGTAGTATCACTTCTACGTAAGAAAGTGATATAGTCCAATCAAAAATTGGAGGTTTATATGAACAATTTAAAAAAAATTTGATAAAAATGGTCAGCATATTGTAAGAATTTTCAGTGTTTCGAGAAGATTGATTCGTTTATGTTTCAGGTGAAATATATATAGACTTTGTCTTTATTTGATATTTTTTTTAATGAATATTACTCTGTTTTAATTTTCATAATTTTACAGGCGATATATTAAAAAACATAAATTCGTATATGCTAATTTTGTGAATCCCTCATAGTCTAACTTTATCAATTTCATTTATTCTTTTTTATGACATCGTATCATATTTATTACAATTTGAATATATAATAAGATTTCTTGAATTATTTATATTTTATTTTTAAATATACAAATCAATGTTTTAATTTGTGTTGAATACGCATAGAAAAAAAAAGGGTTTTAAGGTGGAAATTATCTAAAAATTTATGCACAAATAAATTTTGTCTATGAAATAATATAAAATTCTCTGTAAATCTGACAAGTTCAACTCAAAAAGTGGCTTGCCTAGTTTTCACTCAGAGAGTTCATATCAGCTTATATATTAATTGTGCATAAAAAAATTAGAACTATTTTAATTTTAATTGCGGCATATTCACACGTTTAATATTTTGAGTCACCTATCATTTCAGTTCAAAAAAAAATGTAATTACGTAAGAATATATACTATTTAGACACATATCGACGCTATAAATTATTCTTTTAATGCCACATGCAAATAATATGTGTAAATGTAAAGAAAGACCTTGAATAAACTTAAAATTTTAGAAATTTGCAGCTTCTATGTTTTGATAGTAATAAATTATCGAAAGAGCAAGATTTTTCTATAATATATTGAAGAAAATATAAGATCATTCACACTTCATGATTTAATGTTGAGAAAAATAAAATAATCATTGTAATGCAATTATACAAATTTTTATGAACAGAAAAATATCATCATAAATATAAAATTCAAAACGAAGAATCACGTTTAATTGCGTAACTATTTAGCTATAATACTTAAGCATAGTAATAAATATGATATAAGCCTATAATATGCAGTTTCTTTTTATTTTATAAAAAATAAAACAGCGCTATGAAATGTGAATTTTTATAATAAAAATATTTTTAATATGTTTTAGCGTTTCATGGATGTTTTGGTCAAATTGTCGACATTTTGTCAAAGCAAAACACTAGTACCACGGTAGTAATATTACTAAAAAGAAGAAGCCGATTATAGACAGACCTAATAAAATTAAAAATTACGCTAAGAACGACAATCATGCTTTGTCTAAACATCTAACACAATACATTTATGCTCATTGTAGTAAATTTCTATTATAGTATAAATTTCTTCTATCGATTTAGTCTTTAGCAATTTGTTTAGTAATGTATGTATGGGAATACGCAGTTTTCGCTAGCCATGAATGATCAAAAAAAAATTTAACTTGTTAGTTTATGATAGCTTAGATTTTAATTGTATTGGAATTTTAAAACATGAAAAATCATTTTTTAAAGTGCTTGTATATATTGCTTTTTGTATTAAATTACTTAAACACGTTTTTGAACCGTCATTTTTCCATTTTGAGATTTTAATATATATAAAGACTATAAAAAAAGTAAAGTGTACTAAAAGCATTGATATTATTAAGAAGAAAAATATACCATCCAATAAAATCAGTATTAGAGAAGACGATAATGCATGTAAAAATACATAGTAAAAACATTGGCCTTTATAGACTGTTTTTTATTTTTTGTTGGATCGCAAATATATTATTGGTAGCTTTCGCTATAAGATACGGAGAATTTTTCACTAAAAAAGAAACTCAAAAATTTAGATCTTTATTTATAGGTCTTCCCATTTTTATAAATCTTAGTTTGTATCAAATAATTCAGGGACTTTTTACATTTGAAGTTTTTCTTTTGAAAGTTTTTAGTGGCACTTCGCTTTTAATTGCACTATTGGTAATAATAGTCTTTTTGGTTTCACTACATGAAGATGGTTGTTCTAAAACATTTTTATTATTAACTTTTGCTAGCGTAGGGTTGCAGGCTTTTCAAATAATGCTAGTAGTACTTATTTTTTACAACCTGAGGGATAATTTTATAAAAGCGCAAAATATTTTAATCAGTAAAGGTGAAGATTTTAAAAGATGCTTCGAAGCAAGAAGAAGGGTAGTACATGTTGGTAGAGTTGTATTGGTTTTCTTGGTTATAAAGTTATACATTTGGTGGTCTGATGTAAATGGTGTTGAATGGCTAATTTTTAAACTAGTGATTACAGCACAGATATTATTTTTCACCATTTATATGCAAATGTTTTTTCTTTCTAAGTGTATGCGGATTCATAATACTTTTACATTTTTTATGGAAACTATTTCTGTCTTTAATATAGTGTACACTTGTCTTGTGGCGATTAATGTAATTGGTAAAAATACAGGTGCTGTTAGCTTTTTGACAATTAATATCGCACAAACAGTTGTTGTGTCATTTTTTATATTTTGCCTGCGTGAATCTCTAAAATATAACGATATAGACATAGATAAAAGATTGATTTACAAATGTCAATGATTTTAATACAAAGTTTATATAATTTCAAGGTAGAAAATATTAATTGTGGAGACTAAACCAAATAAATTTTATAAAAATATGCATTTATCATAAAACTATCTTTTTAAAAGCTATAAAATATCATAAAATATGGAATTGTAATAAAATAAAAAGTTTTAATGGATTCTAGAAATCACAGACTAGGGAAATATGGCTTTTGCGAGTTTCTATTAGAAATAAATCAATAGAATTTTATATTAACTAGTCAAAATATGATTTCCCAGATAAATCAGCTCTTCGATTTTGTTTAAGATGAGAAAACGTATATGATATATATTATATAATCCATCGGTCATACGACGTATTAGACCTTTCATATAATTTACTTACGAAAAAAAATTTACTAAAATATAATAGTTTTAAAAAATTAGAACTTATAATCTTGATTGTATATATTTGTAAATAAGAAATTTAAATTTGTGGAGCAGGGTTAGCCACAAATGAAAAATTTTGAGCCTTGAAATATTAACAACTTTATTATCTTTCAAATAATTTTTTGAAAAATCAAAAAATAATATTTATCATTATAAAAAAAAAGAAAAACATAAATATTTTTATATCTGCGCTACATTAAAACAACACTTGATATGCATATGAAAGATTTTTCGGTATTTTTAGACACATTTATTTGATTTAATAATGAAAATAGCACAATATAAAATTATGGAAACATAAAATTTGTATAAAAAAGGCTCTTTTATGCAGGTCAAAGGATTTCAGAAAACCAGATTCGTTTATTATCTCTCAGTAAAGAAATATATTTTAAATAGAAAAATTTAACAATGAGGAGAAGATAGTTCGCAATATTCACTACAAAAAAAAATGTTTAAATTTCATATTTTATAGCATAGAAATTGCAAAAAATATGATTTAAATTAAAATAAAAAAAAACTATTATCTTCTTATGGGGGTAAGAAGCATAAGAAAGACATAGTTGGCATCCAAACACATAAAAAGCCAGTATTAATTTTTTTGAGAAATATAAATGACATCTAAATTATTTAGGTCTTTCATACATAATATCATCATTTAAAATATTTCAAAACTTTACTTTTGAAAAAATGAGAGATTAAAATTTATAATTGTAAAGCTAGATACTGTGTCTAACAATTATATTTTTACCTTTCTGACACTATCTACAAAAGAAATGTAAAGTCAAATATATAAGGATCTTACTGCACAATAAAGGCTATCGAAGTTTGAAACCTACACGAATTGATTAATAGATTTTATAAATTATATCACTTTGATGTCCGTATGCAATTTTTTTGCCAATTTATTGGATAAAATAGCTTGTAAATTAGCACCAATCAATATTGAGTTATAGCCGTAGAATTCGTCGATCAATGTATCACATTTTTTCCTATATATTCGAAAAAATTTTTACGGTGTCTTTTTTCTGTTGATACGGCATTATCTAAAATCTATAAAGAAACGAATACATAAAAATAAGTGTTCAAATATTTTTTTTAAAAGCTTAAAACTGAAGTTATGAGGCAAAGAAATAATAGAATTTATATTTGACATTTGGACCTTATTGTATAAATTATTCTTATAACTAAAATTTAGATATGAATTGATTTAGTATACTAATATCCAATAGTAAATATATTTTGCGTATTCGCGATCATATAAGTAAATCATAAAAAAAAGAATTGTGGCACATTATGACCAAATCTAATGACATCAATTTTGCAGTTTTCTTGCATTTTTGTAAGTTAAAAATAGATATAATTACTGTTTCTAATTATGGTTGTATCTCCGTATATGTGAAAAAAAACATGTCATAATGTATATGTGCGAATATTCGAAATTTAAAAGAATATTAAACTACAAAAAAAAAAAAATAATTATGAAATATAAATCCATTTTATAAAAAAAAGTCTAACATGGGTAGATGAATCGCAATTCAAAAAAAAATATAACAATAAAAAAAGTCTTACTGTCGTATAAGATATTTAAAATCGTTTTTTTTTCGATTTATTCTTTAAAAGAATACAGATTTTAAATTGCGTATTTTCTTATCTCCTATGAATGCATAATTTTGTTGATAATTCTATATCAAATTAAGCAATTTACAAGAAATGATTAATAACAAGAAATCTTAAAAAAATTCTAGTTATAAGAAAATATATAAAAATAAGACAATGTTGTAACCAAATTTATTCTGTATTAAATTTAAATGAAATTTTAAATGTTCGATAAAATATTTAATTATTAAAAAACTGATATAAAATTTGCTGAGCATAGAATAATGTGCTTCAAATTTATACAATTTGTCTTTGTTTTTCGACCTAGTGCATTTAATAAACCGTTTAAAGGCATTGGCTAAATGTGTAACTTAACAAATTAAAATAAAAATCGTTTTCCGCTTTCCAAATAAGTTTTTTTAGATTATTTACTTGGAATTAGATTCAATATACAATTACGCGTTCTAAAAAAAATGCTAATAACATCTTTAAACAGTAGTCGTGTTTTCTACCCACAACCAAAAAAAAATCTTATAACAAAGGTTTCTAATTTATAATAGTTTAATTTTGTTTTTTATAATGAAAGAAAAAACGGTGGCATAATTATACATACATAAAAAATATAAATGTATAAACATTAGCGATAGTTTTTCTATTTATTTGAAGTCATTTCAAATGTTTTTAAGATATAACATATTCATCCTTAAATTAAATAAAATGATATAAATGCGTTGATCACCGTGGTATAAATCATTTTTCAAAAAAAACCTTTATCTAATTTAAAAATAGGGAAATTTTAAATTTTATGTGAATGCTAGCTAAATATAATTTTCTTGTGTTTAACCAGTAAAATTGACTGTAAATATAAGAGAAGTATTTACAGAAACATTAAAAAACAAAAATTACATATAATCAAATATGATTTAAAAAATTTTCCACCAAATATTGCCTTTATCATATATAAACCTAACAAGTAATTCATCTATTGCAGTTTATTTGGGTTTATGAGATGCTAAGATATTTGCGTGTTTAAACTGTGTTTTCACCAAGTATTTAAATTTTTTTTACGCATTATAGTGCCATTCAACTTTTTAAAATTGATAATACAAATCAATAGCACCTAAGAATATAAAAATAAAATAACGTAATTTTAATTTTGTCTTTTTGTTATTCAAAAATCAGCAAAATATGAGAAACATCAGAAATATAATTTATTGTAATAATATTTATTTGCAGAATTTATAAATGAAATATTTCAGCCAAAATTTAGCCGTATCAAGGGTCAGGATTTGTGAACTTCAAGAATATTTCATATATTTTAATTTTTAAAAATTCAAAAAGGCATGTTTATCGGCTAATATAATTTTATTTTTTAATTTTTATAGTATTTGATATTTTAAAAAATCTTTACATCCCTATTAAATCTATCACATATCTGGATGCAAAAACTTTAAGCCAATTTGATTGTATTTTGTTGTTGATATCCAATATTAGGACCACAATTTTGTTATTTGGTTTGTAAATATATTTTCCTGGTGATTTTTGAATCGCGCTAAATTTTTTTTTCTGAAAATAATGAAAGTTTTCTACCTAATCAATTCTAAAGCATGAAATCAGCGAATATTTTACCATATAAAAACAAGGATTTAAACTAAGCTTTTGAAAGAAAAAGTAAACTTTAACATTATGAAAGTCTTATAAATATGTAGTATTTCTATAGGCCCTTAATTTTACACTTCAAAAATAAATATATACAGTCTGAATCTTAAAAAATTTTTATCATGAAAATTTGCTGTAAAATATATAGTAACAGTGATATGAATGTTAATTGGGAACTTTAAAATAAAATAAATTGAAGCATTTCTGTAGATTGTTTCCATTAATTATTTCCAATAAATAATAAAAAAATCCGGGCTATTGGTTAACAGAAAAAAGGTAAAATAAAAAACTGAATATTAAAAGCTTAGAATATAAAATACATTATTCTCAATAAATTGCTTGTTATAAGAAAAATGATTTAAATTTCTTAAATAAAAACATGAGTTTGCATTTTAATAAATTATCAAATACAAGCATGGCCAAATATCATCTTAAAAACGATTTAAATGTGATATGTACACTAAAAATGTGTCGTTTTAATGTTTTCATTTGTAAGAAGGCAAAAAAAAGTATGTATATATTTTATAAAATGCCCTATGTTATGGTTTTTGAAATACTTATAGATAGTGCATATAATTAATTTTAAACACATTATTATGTATATTTTGTAGATAAATGTAACATTAAGAAAAAATTGTGTTTGTTTTTTATGTTTTCAAGCAAGCTAAAATTTAGTGAATGTTTTATTCGTCGTTAAGATATAAATAGTTCCAGCAAAAAACGCACATTAAAAGTAATTTAAAGGCTGTTCATAATGCGAAATAAAGCAAATAAATATAATTTATGTATTTTAGTCAAATTTATTTATATGAAAATACAATAGTGCCACATTTTATGTTTTAAAAAATAAATAATGCGGTTAATTTTAATAAAATATATGTGATAAAAAACCACGAAATATATATAAATTTAACTATATGGGATTAGCTTCTGCTAATATATTAAATAAAATAAAATAATTCATCATATAGTCTAGGAATAAGTTTCCTATTATAAAACAAGAAAATATGAGTTTCTGAAAGTAAATCTGATAAAAAACGCAAATTTTAAATTTAATGGCCATAGACATAAATATGTGGGAAAATAAATAAAATCGTATAATTTCATCCCATGAGGATTATTCCTTTTTATAACCATGACAATAAAATATTATAAATTATATAAACAAATCAATGAAAGTTGATTATACCGTTCAAAACTAAAGGATAGCACGAAAATCTTAAATTTGTTTTAAACAAAATGTAAACATTAGGGCTAACACATTTAAATACGACCAGATCCAAAAAAATAAAATAATTATGTCAAATTCAACAAACGAGTTATATGAATTTAATTTCTCAATCTGTTCGGAGAATCAGAACTGTCTTAAGTTATATCAGACCCATTAAAAATAATCCTGCATATATTTAAATTTTGTTTATTAATAACTAAGATGCATTTATTTTACATTTTATTCCGAGTTTATAGTACAAATGTATAAATTTACCCTCTAAATGAACAAGCCACCAAAAAAACAAGATTTCCTCCAACATGCACATACAAATCCATTTACAGATAAACACATAGTGATTCCAGAGAATCCAACTTCAATAAAATGGAAAGATTTTTTTAAGACGGATAATGCACCTAAGATTCTAGATCTTGGATGTGGGTACGGAAAATTCTTAATTTCATTGTCGTCTAAATTTCCAAATGTGAATATAATTGGAATGGAAATACGAATAAGAGTCAGTCAATATGTGCAACAAAAAATTGACTGTGAACGAAGAAGAAATTCGAAGTCACTTCAAAATGTTGCTTGTGTTCATACAAACGGGATGATATTTATTCAAAATTTCTTTTGTGCAGAATCACTCGATAAAATATTCATTCTGTTTCCTGATCCACAATTTAAAAAAAGAAAACATAAAGCAAGAATTGTGAGTAAAGGAATGTTGGATATATATGAATATTTGCTCAGCAAAAATGGTAGAATATATATTTCAACAGATGTTAAAGAACTTTTTGATTATATGGTAAATTGCCTAGAGCACCATCCCGGGTTTTTATTGGTAGAAAATGATGATTTGAAAAATGCTATTGTTCAAGACTCTGATGAAGCATCACGAGCAGGTATAAAAACAGGCATTACTTTTGGAGCGATATATGAAAAAAAAGAAAGATAATTTTTATAGTAAATTTATTTAATTAGATCATCAAATTTTATTTCTTGAATCTGTATTTATTTTTAAATTTCAATATAAAAAGAATTAGAAAATAAACAATTTTTTATTTGGGCATCTCCAAAGTTTCTATGATGGGTGTTTATTCATATATATTTTAATTGGAAAACTTAAAGCACCAATATGACTTAGATAGGGAATTAAAATTAATTTTTAGAACGAATTTTCACAAAAATTTGAAACATCGTCTTTTAATATTTTTACTAATCACACTTTTCATGTTTAAAACCATAAATTTAGAACGTTAAACAAAAAAATATATATTTTACCACTATAAATTGTATAGAGTACAATTTCAAATATACCATTTGCTTACAGTACACTATTATTTTACATTATATATTGAAATAAAATGTCTTAATTCAGCTCAATGATTTTATTAAAATAATTTAAGGGTTTCTGAAGGTAATATCTATCAACAGAATGTGTTTATTTTCCCCAAATATGCAAAAAAAATATTTAAAAATAGAAATTTTTTTCTATTATAATTATTTAGATTTTTTTAAGAGCCTTTTTAAAAGTTTTTACATGTGAAAAACTGATCAAGTTATTTTAGTTATATAGCTGAAAGATCAATGATATTTAAATTATAATGGCTAAAATAAATGGTTCGTATCACTATTGACTTTAACTATCTGTAGAAGCCATTTAATAGGAGTAAAATTACAAAATAATTTTAATCTATCAAATAAACGCCAAATAAAACACAATGCACCAACAGATAGTAATGCACTTAAAAAAAAGAAGTCATGATAAAAATTACAAAATAAAATTATAATGATATAGCACGATTGGAAATAAAATATATCAACCTTTATAACTTAAAATTAATGCAAGACATAACTTAAATATTTTCTTCTATTTGTATAATTGTATTTTAGTGTTAAAAGCCGATCCATACGATCAAATATTTCAACAAGATATTAGATTAGGATACAAGTAGCTAATTATAGATATTTGAGTCATTTAAAAGAATATTCCCTTTTAAATAGCATTTTTAAAAAATAATATTTATCAAGTCAATTTCAATAGTTTTATTCGCACAAAATGATTTGTTTTTTTTGTTTTCTAGTCAAATATAAATTCTATTCTATCAATTTATGGAAAAATAACCTTAAACAACCGTTAAAAGCATGGTGTAGGACAATTGAAATAGCATAAAAAAATTTCCTCTAATTACCTAAATATTCGGCGATAATATTAATTCGTTTAATTTTTTGATCCAAGGACTCCATATTTTAATATTCTAAATTATGATTTTATTTAATAACCACTATAAAATTTTAAAATTTGACGCAAAATTTACTTAGTTTTTATTACATACTTCCTTATATTCAATTTTTAGGAAGTTGACATATGGATTTTAGGAACTTTTGTATAGATGAAGTACACTGCGTGTGTATCTCATAGTTTTTGCAACCAGTTTAATCACTGTTTATCTAACCGATAGATCAGATGGTGATCGTTATGAAAGGGGATATATTCTAGCTATTTTTTGTCATTGGTCAAATTTGCCAACACCACTGTATACCATAAATATTTTTGCCGAAGCAATCAGGCTTCATAAACAGTACGAGAACATTTTTGACATATTACACTGTAATCTTGTATTTTTTCCAATGTTGTCTGTCGTTGTCTGGTTTAAATTGCTAGTTTAGACAGAACGCCCTCATAAGGGTATTTTCGTTTACACAAATACATTGAATCAATGGTTCTTAGACGTTGCAAATCAGACCACTTATAGATTAACCGCGCCAGCGCACCTCTGAAAAATAAATAATACTTATAAATCTTACATATCAAAGCATAAACAGAATACAAATTATACTTCTTTTCATTTTTTGAAAATCATAAATTCTTTTTATTACTGCATAAGTCTTCTGTTAAATCTCTCGATTAGAATATTTTTAAATAATAAAATGTATTTTTTTGATCATTAAATAATTTTTTACTCTTTTATAGCATCATTTTCGCCTTTAAAGTAACATTTTAAAGCTTTATTTAGAAAATAATTAGTTTTTGATAGAGAGAACACTAGCGTTTCACCTTTATTTCGATCATTCCTAAATATTTTCATACCGTTGCTCTTTATCCATCATTAAGATTGAGGCGACAACTAAAAAAAATACAATAAAATGTATCACAAGAAATCATAGGTTATAATTTAGTCATATAACTCAATTTTTAAACTTCTGGAAAAATTGCCAAAATTCAATAGATTTTGATATTTCGTGGGTTAAATATCTCGCAGTATAAATGATTTTAAAGTGCAATAGTTGCCTTAGAAAGTGTTAGTGTTCAACAATTTTATGTATTTAAACACTAAACATATTGACTGATCGTTTTGTGCTTATATCTATATCCATCATAATCACAATACCCTGCCATCAATATAAATATACAGCTAAGCCAAGAATTGCTTTTTCCGTAAAAATTTTCGATATATTGTTTACTTCGATTTCTAATCTTGAAAGTAGAATATTTTTAATTTCAATTTTTTTGACCAGCCCGTCAAAACGGAGCCTTCGATTATATATAAGAAACCAAATCAATTTTATCAAAACTAGTAAATGCTAAGATAAACAATTATGTTTAGAGACAAGAAAGTATTTTTTCTGCATGGTCTGATATATATTTAACTGACAAACGTGTTTCTTATAATACTAATTATTATAAATTTCTAACACAACAATATAATTATTTAAATAAATTTGATTCAAATATAGCTTAAGATTTTAATTTTGATTTAACTTTTGGACCACCCACTGTAAATTTTTTCATAGTGAGTAACATCAAAAAAATCATAATCTAATATAGCGAGTTATATTTATCAATTCAATCTCTAGTCTTCACACACGAAGTTTCAGCATTTAGTTTTTACTCTTTCACGACCTATCATCTACTTTTTAAAATTAATTAAATATATATGCCAAAGTTAGAGACACTGGAATCACAATAGCTTGTGTTTTTACCGTATCTAAATATGATAGTTGTCTTTCATAGGTTTTAAAAACATGATTTCGAATAGTTAAAAATCTGTTTTCTCAGTAAAACATAAACATCCATAATTTTTTAAAAAATAAAATAACGATTTAAATTTTAATTATTGATTCAAACTGCAAAAATATTGAAGTTTCTGAAATTGTTGTATACAAACAAAAATAACAAAAGGTTTAAAAAGAGAATAAAGCAATTTTAATGGTAGTTTGGAAAATCAAACACAATATATGATATAATGTGAAATATTTTTATAAGTGATTTTAAGATTCGATTTTACTTTATCACAGTTACATTATATCCAAAAATAAAATAAAAATAAAAAATATTTGCAGACGAATTGTCTTTCATTTATAGAATGATAATCTTTAAAATTATTAACATCATATCGTTAAACTAACAGAAAAAATTAATTTTGATAAACCGTTGTTATAATTATTATTTTATTTAATTGTCTGCAATAATAATTTAGATTAAATACGTAAGTAAAATGTAGATGTATCACGTATGACATGTTAGAATCTACAAAATTTGTATTTTTTTGCATTTTTATGGTCTAAAATAGCTTTAGATAACTCCATAGATTTGGGATATACATTTTTGTGTCATATTTTTAACCACCTAAAACAAAATTATGCGACTTATTATCTAAATTATTGTTAAATTGTGATAATTCACTCTTAACCTTATAATTATAAAATCAAAATGCCCAAAAAACCGACTACTTAATATAAGACATATAAAATTTATTTAATCAGTACTTTACAACAATTTCCCCATTTCACATTAATAAATGAAGAAAAATTTTTATAATAATTCATTAATTATGTACCCATTTTCATTTCAATATCTAAACAGCAATAGAATTTTCTTTTTTTATTATATCACATTAAATCATTATTTTAATTATTTATTGAATTAATCAGATGATTGAGCGCTTAAAATTATCCAAAAAATTCCCTAAACTGCTCCAATGTCACAAATTCATCAATAGTTATTTTTATCTTCAATATTTTAAACCGACTCTATGTATTTTTTCCTTTCAAGACTTTTTTAATTTAAACCCCCCCCCCATAAAAATCTTATAGTTGATGAGCCAAATATTTTATATATCGCACTAAAAAATCCCCTACCTGTATATAGCTCTTACTCCACGCAGAGTTTTGAATCCGTGAATGTAATATAAACACTATCAGGATTTATATTACAAGCAATTTGATTTTTATTGTTATCTACACATCCACAAATAAAATAATTTTAATATACCCTTTTTGACGCATTTAATTTGTAGGAGGTTTAAAAAATAAATTTCTGGATTAACAACATTCAAAATAAAAAATTAAATTTCGTCGAAAAATCTATAATGACGGAATAATATAAATTATAAAGCTGTGTAATAACTATAGTATTTCAAATTAGATTTGTCTATAATAGCCCATGACAGATTTAAAAAATAAATCTATAATATAAAACTAAACAATCTAAATGCCTATAATATATGTTTAGTTTATTAATAACTCGATTTAACTTATAGAGTAGTATATAAAACTTGGTTTTAGCTTTATAATTATCTAACTGTGATGGATTTTCATTGATCACTTGGCAGTAATAGAAATAAAATTACATTTTTTTTTTCAAAATTCAATATAAAGCTACCTAATTGTATATTTTGATGGTATTAATCGACCACAATTACTTCTTGTAAATTGATCTGATCAATTATTACATTTAAAAAACGCAGAATATATAAAACTAAATAAATTATAATAGATCATTCCATCATACGAAAATCCAAAAATACCCAGAAATTTAATTATACTTAAGGTACGATGATGTATTTTTATGTTGTTTTGGCCCAAATATTAAAATCGATACGAAAGATTGAATATTATATTGAAAGACTTTGCATTAGAAATCACTGTCTTATTATGATAAATTGAATATACCCTCTCAAATGTAATTGGTCAATTTTATTCATATATCTTAAGATATTCACAATTATAAATAGATATAAGCGTTAAACTTAAATGTCAGTAGCTTATATTCAACAATAGCAATCCAAATCAACTTCGTTTAAGCTGCATATTCGGTAACCAATTCGAAAATATATCTCGAAAATAAAATTTAACAGCAAGTGACTAAGTGACGAATAGAGATTGCTAGTTCAATTAAAATTCACATCAGAACATCAAATTTATAAATTATGATTCGTTCATAATGTTAGAAAATGACATATGAAACAAATTTTTATGATAATATCATTTTAAAAGTCACAAATGACATGAAGATTTTGTGCATTATATTTTCAGTACTTTGTTCATATGAACAAGATAGCATTATTCCACATAAGATCGATTCCTCGTATAGAAAAGCACATAAGTATAGTGCGAGAGAAGGTGTATATGGTAACTATAGAGTTACCCAAAGCAATCACCATTTACACCATTGAAACATATTTATAATTACTCAATAAATAGTTATATATATCACAATTTTAAATTATACAACAATTGTAGACATTTATTTTAATAACCAAATATCGATAAGAAAATGAAATTTAATATTTTTTCACACATAAAAGTACCATATGTGCTATTTTATCTTAATATCTGTTACGCTATATGCCTTTTAAAGCTAAAAATATTAATATGGGAAATAATATAAAGCCTGATAATAAAACACTACTGTCATATAAAATATATCAATAATTTAAAATTTATAAATTTACAACATGTACATGATAAAATCGAACAATCACATCGACATCTAACTGTTTATAGATCGAATTCAGGATTTATACATTGTATTTCAGATACAATCGCCCTGAAAATACAAATGCGCATAAAAGATAATGTATTTGGAATAAAAATATCAACCTTATAATAGTAAAAAAACGATATGATAATTCTTCGAATGAGTAGACAATATAGGAATATAAATGTTTAATTTTATTTTATTTCCCCTTCTGTATGTTCGGAAGAAAATGATTTAAACGTGATTTTAGAGGTTTAAGGCATAATACTATTGGTAAAGTAAGATTATTGGAATCTGGTATGTTTGGAATCGATAAAAAAAATATGAATATGAAAAACTTCACAAAAAATTACAAAAGCAGTTTCATCAATAAATGATTAAAATATACTATCTCTTATTATATTATACACATAGTTATCAGAATAAAGTTATAGTCACTGCATTCTATAACATTTATATTAGATAGAAGCATCTTTAATTGTTTACATTCAACTAGAGAACTTACTTATATCTTAAATTGGTTATGGTAGCTTTTAAGCCCTATTATATCCTTTTTTTTAGCATCATACATACACTAATCTTTGTAAACTATAAAAATTTTATTTCTACAATTTACTAAAAAAATCGTAAAATTTACTATCTGATATTTATAATTGATTACGTTAATTTTATCCTGGTGTATAGTGTTTAAAGATGCTATAGCTGTTTACTGATTCGAAATAAAGTAAATTTATCATTATCGTAATTCCCCATTTTAACGAAAAATATTTTAATGAAAATTATAGATTCTCGGAATTTTCGATTATAAACACGTTTTAAAAAATGCTGGAAGACAGTTTTAATCTCTTTTTGTTATTGAAGTATGGTTTAATTCTAATTCAGAATATAAAACTCATATTTTATAGATACAAAATACCAATCAGATTGTGATTTACGGTATTTTAGCCTTGGTTATGCTTCTAAAAATTTACCTAGTTTATTTATCAAAAAATACAGATGACATGGCAACATATTTTATAAGATTTGTATGTTATAATTAATATGTGCAACAGTTATTTATAATATCAATTATATAGAAAATTCCTATTCTCCATATAAAATTCATAAAAACGTGTTAAAAGCGTCTAAAAACAGAGTTATTTTTTTGAATATCTATAAAGTTATTTTAATATAAATCAACCCATAAGTTTTTGCTCGAAAATCCCTTGAAATGATGTCTAAGAAAAAAATTATATTTTTAAGCTTAGTTATGCACATAAACTTATTATATTTGATTAATCTCTCACATGAAAAAATTAATCATTCATAAGAATCTTTATTCCATCTGATAGAGCAATTGTTTGATAAGTTTGATCTTCAGATTGAAAAATATTATAAAAAGAAACACACACACAAATCACATTTCTAATACCAAATTTAGATATTGATGTGGTCAGAATGTTATATTTACCAAAAAAAAATAGTAAAAAATATATTATTAGGGTATATGTATATTATTAACAAACAATAATCCATAATTATCATATATAAGAACAATATAAAAACCTTCTTGGCGTAAATTTATTTTTAGGTGTTTATTTAAAAAAAAGAGAAGTTTTTGTAATATTGAGTAAGGCAGATTTAATGTGCTTCGATCTAATAATAGCTTCCTTGTGTATTTAGAACATCATATTTTTCTGCTATTTTTATTTTACTAGAATTATACGATGATATAATCTATCAATATAGTCAATAGTTTCTAAAACAGATTCGTATTATAAAACCACTTTACATATTATCACAATTGATTATATATTCATTTATATAGCTAAAAGATAAAAAAAAAATTTATTAAATATTATTTTTATTAGAAAAACCTAAATATTAAATTTCTGAAAACATTTTAGGATATAATTCTTCTGTGTTGTAAACATAATACATACGTTATTCACTACATTTAATTTAATCATAAAAATTTTGACGGGTGTTAGAAATTACTACATTTTTGCAGTTTAAACGTAATGAATCTAATTTTACGAATAAATTAATGTAAATTTTGTAGTATTTTGTATGAATATACAGATGCCTTTTTATATGTGTGTAAGAAATAAATACTCGATATAAGTCAAAAATAAGTAGATGACACATTACAATAAGTGAGAATAGAAATCAAGAAAAATTTACCGCTGTACAAAAGCTATATTCTCTATTAGTACAAGACAAATTTTAAAAATTCGATTCTTTTGTATTTAATTCCCAGAAAAGTTTAGTTACAATCATCTTGGAACGGTATTTATAAATCATTTATGACAAAATAGATAGGTATTCTTTAGAATCATTTAAATTATTTTTATACAGATGGAATAAATTTTAAAATCATGTTTTTATGTTTCAAATTAAATACTTAAATGCTATTAGCCCAAATAAATAAAATTATCAATTTATTAGCTTATAGGGTGTGATGGTGCATTTTATTTAATACGGATTTAATTGGACAGGCTGCGTGCCAACCACAATGTAAAATGAATTCATATGTATTTACACAAATAATAAATACCCACTCGGACTATCTGTCAAAACTAGAAAGGTCAACCATAAATGGCCGGCAAGCCGAGAATCAATTAATAGGTTGCTATGTACGACGAATAAAACTTACCCAGAACATTTTTTGAATATAGCCCTGTTCAGTAAATATATGGGCAATTGTAGCGTAGAAGGAATAGCATGACTAACCAACGACTGAAAGTAGATAAAATCCCACACCCCACTAGATTGTCGCCTTTTAAAACAGGTATAACCCACAAATATCGATTCATGTTTGGAAAAATATACAACTACATCGGTGTTTCATCAGATAAGCATAGAAATCTAATATTAATTAGTCGATCGGTCTAAAAAAATGATACATCAGAGTATATAATACACAAGGTAATTCGTGATATTATTATATCGATAACTTTCAATATAATGCAGAAAAAATAAATTCAATGTTACGGCTAAGACATTCAAGGTGGTTTTCAAGAGATAGTGGTTGTTATTGAATTCAAAATACTCATTATATGTTAAAATTCAATTTTGAATTGAAAAATTATAATGGTGAATACTCCGGAAAATACCAAATTTAAAATACGCAGCTATTGATCTTTAAAATTTGAAAATGAGTGACGTATAATTTGACCTAAGTATTTACTATTCATAGCATTTGTACAATGTAAATTATAGGGGTTTATATACTGAATGACGCAATAATATAAAAAAATATTTTTTAAATTTTTATTGATCGTTTACACGTGCTTTTTTACTTTAAACGCTATAAACTATATATAAAATAATAAATAATACCATAATTTAGTGTATTAGACATTTATTGAATAAATAATATAAATGTAACAATATTATTGTGTATTATCTATGTGCAGTAAATTCACATTTTAATAATAATAGTGTCTTTTCGTTGATGGGCTGTCTATCTTTCAAAATTTACTTCTAGGAAAAAAAATCTTGAAATACTTGCAACTATCGCATTTACAAATATATAATTTTTCTTAATTTTTTTGTCCTAAATTTTGTAATATAAGACTAAATCTATCAATATGGTAGCATGTATTTGAATTATCTAATTCACAAGAAAATGGATTTTAATTTGATATATAAAGTTTAAATAATTATCTAAAACTAACACATTAATTTTAAATCATAAAATATAACGAAAATTTTGAAGAATTGTAAAGTAAAATAATAACAAATGATACATAGTTATTAAAATTTACCATATGTGTTTTAAATAGATTTCTTTCCTCATTTGTACAGTAAAAAAAGTTAAAATACATTGTTTTTCGGATATAAAAGCTACCACATATAAATAAACCCTGAAAAACCATACTCGAAAATATAAGAAATACTAAATATAAGATAAAACCAACATTTATTGTTCAATTAATTGTAAAACACACATTTTTTTGAGACGCTTGTAGAACCAAATATTGACTAAAATAAATTTATGCGTGTTAAAAAAACACTAAATATATATTATTTTATATTATAATCGGAAATACCTTCGAATAATAAATTTTTAAAGGCGATATATATTTCATAAATAATTCAAAGTTACTTAATTTTGGGTTATCACTCAATGTATGAACATTAAAAGTCTTTAAATTCGAAATTTCGGTCAATATTTTTTGCATTCAACTATATAAAATAACTTTTTTTTATGAATTTTATATCTTTTTATTATATGAGTGTATTTAATTACAATTCTTTTTATGCTACTTCATTATTAAACGTACATCAGAATAAATATTACCCAATTTCTTTATTGTTAGAATATTTAATTTTTTTATTAAGGGCTATAAATTTCACTCTAATTGTAAATAACAAATATCAAAATCTTTTGTTTTTGAAAAACAGGAAGAAATATATGCGATTATACATTCATAAAATTACTTTTCTGTTTAAAATTGTTACATGTTTTTTCTGGGTTTCAAAATATTAAGTTTTATGATTGCAAAAATACTATAGATATTTCTATTCATCAAAAATCGAACTAAAAAAAAGCCGCAAAACCTGCATAAAAATATATTTTCCTTTTATATTGCCTAGAAAAAATACGGCATCACTATTTAATCTGGTAAAGTAAACATTGCCGTAATTTATAACTTGTAAGCATGGTTTTTTATATTTTATATTTTTAAATATACATTATTAAACATAATTTTTTTACTTTTTATAAATTAGCAACATCGAAAAAATAGAAATTCTATAAAAATATCTTTGTATAAAAAAATATTCATAAATAATGTAAGAATTTTACTTTTTAATCAAAATATTAATTCTTTTGCAATATAAAGCGTTAGATCATAAAAATAAATATAAATGTTTTCTGTATATATCTGTTCTTGCAATAAAAAAATTTACTCTCGCGTATAAAAATATTTTGATTGATTAATTGATGTCTCTTGGGAAAGCAGAATTAGATGACCAAGGTTTTATACTTAGTAAACGTAGTTATTTTTATTTGATAAAATACCAAAAAAAATTTAAACCTCATGTAAATTATATTGTAACTTATTAGAAAAACTAAAGATTACCCGTCATATACGAAAAAAAATTATAATGCCCAAAAAAATACCGAAACTTTTATTACTTTAGAAGTTCGAACCATAAAAAACCATAAATTATATAAATACGTAAATTCACAATAAAACTGCAATTAAAAACAAATAATCCAAAGAAAGATTGAAGTATATCTTTTGGGCTTTTAAAGCTAATAAAAAATTTTAATATAAATTAAAATAACAAAGCTAAAAAATTTTTATATCTGCAAAAAAATACGTATAATACTAAAAATTCACATTTTTTTGTCATATTCTTATATAAGTATATACTTAAGCTATGGTATTGAAACAATTTTTAATAATTATTTATGCGGTTTTCTAAGTTTTTTATATTTTTAACCCCAATATATCATCACGTTTCCCTTTAAAAAAAGCAAAATGATCCTTTTTTTATGCTTGCTTCGAGACGAAATTACAATATCATACCATCAAAAGATTACAACATCTATATCATGAATGATTTTAGATGGCGAAGTTTTTTAAATGCATGAAAACACAAAAAGGTAATATAAATCACATTCTCCTGTGTATGTAATCTAATTGTGGATTTTTTAACTAATTATAGCAATTAACTCACTAAGTTAGAAAATAATTTATATAAATATAAGTATTTGGCAAAATTGATTATATTTATACTTAAAATTTGATTCTATATAAAACATTGAACATTAGTAAAACTTGATATATAATGTTAAGACAAAAATTTTATCGCCTTTTCATTTAAAAAGAACGTAAATATATGTTATTTATGCTTTAAATGTCGTATATTTTTTCAATTTAGACTTTAATCAAGTGATTTGTGCATTTTAAAAGAATATAACTACAAATGTAACATCTTGAACAGAATACACAGTAATAATCCACTAAAAACATAAGAAAAGAAAAAATAATAAAATAAGCCTAAAACTACATGTTTTTTTATCAAAAGATAATTGTCATTGTAAAAAGAAAGTTTCGCAATTTCTATACACATAAATATACATTGCAGAAAAAAAAATTTATATGGTTACATCACCATTTATAAAAAATAAATCAATTTTCGTTTTCCACCCCTTTATATTGTAAAAAGTTTTATTTAATTCATATACAAAAATATTAGATTGATTCAATTACGGTTTTTAATTTTATCCTATTCAAGAGAGCCTTGTTAGAAAGAAATTCTCAAAGTGACAAAATTCAGAATCAATATCTTAAACAACGATTGGGTTCTAACGTGTTTAATTATATAAAAATACATATAAAATTTTTTTTGCTGTATAAAGTACAATATTGTCCACAAATAATAGTGAACTGTTAAGATCTCACTATAAAGATCAATCGAAGATAAGTTTTTTAATGACATTTATTTATGAATTAACCAATCAGACAACATAAATCGATGTATATTAATTTAAACAAAATATTTCTATCAACAAAAAATTATAAAAACCTTCATATAAACTAATAAATGCACAAAGGAAAGTTATGATTATTAAAATTATAAATACCCAAGTAAAACCTTAATACTAGAATGCAATCACACAAAAATAAACAATAAAAGACATTACCAAATAAAGAGGACTAAAAAAAATAAAATATCTATAATAAAAATATATATTTTTTATTATAAAATAAAATTCGCAAAAAACCATTAAATTAATTATAAATCTAATATAAATTCATTAAAATATATTAAATCTAAATAATATAATGCAACAACGGACTTAAATCTGACAAAAATATAATTGAAAAACATTGTAAATATTTTTAAATGTTCATTTTAAAAAATTTAACAACGAATTAAGGTAGAATAGGGATGCAAAAATTTTTTGCATTCGATTGAAATAATAATATATTATACTTGTAAAAGATGAAAAAGATTATTTTGTATGTTATACAGCATTCTGTGTAATTATTAAATAAGCTTTTTGCTTAATTAGGAACTACAAAAATAAACAACTATCTTCTGTGGATATCGTCAAATATCATGATACTTATAGTCGATATCAGAATTATTATAATATATATATAATTTTCAGTTTCAAACTTTGTTTTTATATTTATTGTGGATAATTTCATTATATTTGATAAATTTATGTTTTTAGAGCAATAAGGATGTAATTAAAAGTTTCATCATAAAAAAAAAGAAAAAAATCTATAAAAATATTGAATTTTAATTTATTTAAATTGATAAGTAATGAATGCTTTCTATTAAAATATAAGATTCGATAAAAAAAATTATAGGTATATGGATATATGAACATAAAAATCGTATAAAAAATAAATAAACTGAAATTTAAAACATGAATGATCACACGAAAGCTTAAAAATATATCGATAGTAGTATTCTGCTTGTTTAATTACATCCATAAAATTTATAGCCCTTACTCATATTATGCTAAAATTATTAATGATTTACACAAAAGGGGTTTCTACACATAAATTATGCTAAAGATTTTTTCTGTATCTTGTAAACACTATTTACAACTCTTTTTGCACTAGCGACAGAATACACTGAAAATCCTAGTTTATATTGCTTCAAAGATAAATAAAAACACTTAAGAAAAAATAAAATCATACATGTTGTTGGTTTTTATATAATACAACATCTAGTAAAAAATTGCATATATTGAATAAAAATTCATTTTGACATGTGCACTTTTATTTATGTTAGTTCAAACCCTATCAATAATTTACTTAATGTAGTGTTTATTAAGAATGCTATAATGAATTAAAATTCGTAATTTGTATATTGTATATCATCATTAAAAATTCGCATAATTATACGATGCTCCTATTTTTGACCTTTAAAATGAAACGTTTTATTAACTAAGACTCGGTATTATAAAACAAAGTTGCATTCAAGAAAAAGTTGCTAAAAATGAATTATTGGGTTATAGACTAAATAATATAAAAATTCTCATCAATATATTATAAATCACAGAAGTACGAGTATTCGTTTTTTAATCACGTGAGTCATAAATTTACAGCGAGATATTTATGCTAAACTTTTTGAAAAGCTATTTTAGATGTTTTGTATCAATAATTATATTTCTAATAAAATATATATATTTGATTTTCGATCAGTATATTTGTTTTATATTCTAAAAATATTTACATCATCTTAATTATATACCGAACAAGGATATAATATATAAAAAATCATGTAAAGTTATTGGAAAATTAAAAATCATAAATGAAGACTTAATCTACATATGTCGACCATTAATTATCGCTAAACTTTTACTTAATTAAAAAGGTTGATTGACAGAAATTTTTAAAGTGTTAACCAGTTAATTTTTTTGAGATATTGAAAACAGTCAATATCAATTTTTCGTATATATTTATTCACATTTAGATCTTTTTACGTGTATAATCATACAATAATGTTTATAAATTTGTTATTAAATTCTTATCAGAAAAAAATATAAATGTGTGTAAATATATTAAAGTACTATTAACAGATATAATATTTTTTAAATCAAGAAATATTCAATATGATGTATTTAAGAATCATTTTTTTAGTTTAAAATGCTATGCCTTGTGTTTAGTAATAAATGCGACAATTATTTCACTATACTTAATAAATGAGTAAAAATTTATTTGAATATACAAATTTTTTTTATGAGCATGTATAAAAACGCGCTTATATTGCAATTTTATTTTGTAATGTACATTTTTGTGCTTTCATAATTACTCGTAAAGACACAAAATATTTATAGCTTTCATGTTTTATGCTCATAAAATATCGTATTCATCTAAATAGTAGATTTTTTTTTTAATATATAAATTGAAGGTATTAATGTAACCAAATATATATAAAACAAAGATGATGATCCGTAAAAAAAAGCATAGAATTTATGAACTAATAAGGCACTAAAAGTTAGTAAAAATGAAATCTATACATAAATTTATTTTCGCCTCGATTTCATAACAAAGTATTAATATTTCTTTTTTTTGTTTAAAACTTTCAGCATTATATTATAATGCAGTAAATATAATTCGATTTTAATATTTTTACATTTAACAGCTTTTATATATTTCAAATCTGGAATTTTTAAAAAAACTGCAAAACTATCAATAAAGGCAGATTTTAATCTATATCAAAAATTATTTATGCTCTACTAAAAAGAATTTATAAATTTAACCTACTAAACTAGCAAGTATGTATAAAATTATTATCATTTTATCTGGATTTAAATCGAATATATAACCCCAATGAACTCTTGTATGTTCAATTGCATACTTATTAAATATTTTGATCAGATAAACTTTCGAAATAATAAAATAGAATATCACAGTTTATCATGGAAAATATCGTTTCTACATGTTAGATGAACCAAATAAGCTGTAAATTTTTTATAAAATAACAATAAGATAAGATAGTATCATATATTTTAGATCATAAGAATACACAAATTGTTTATTCATTAAACAGATCGTAGAGATTTGGGTAATTTTATATTGTTACAGTCAAAAAACAAAAATAAAATCTTTGTATTTTTGCCTATTTTGCACAAAAATATTATCGTTAATGTACATTTTACTGCTGTCAGCTATTAAATACGGAAATTCATTATTTCGTATATAGACACCTACATCATTTATAAATCACAATGGACTTAGGCATTTTATATTATGTACAAATTTATAAAATGAACTACATATAATTGCACGAACTGTAAATATCCATATTTTTTTATTTTATCTGGTTTATACGTGTAGTTTTTGTAATATAAATATTTTAGAGGCAAAAAAGCGATGATAATGTCTTATACCTTGATAAAATTAAGAATATCATTTATTTTATTTTCAAAATAATTCCAAATATCTAAATTATTGTTATATTTTTCGCATTAAAAACGTGGTATTTAAATACTTTAATGGCATAATATCGTTATATCTCATAGTCCAAAATATTTTTTCCAAGACCACACAAAAAATACGATAAAATTTATCATTAAAAAACCGAACTAAAATAAAAGCAGATAAAACCCACAAAAAAATTGTATTTTTTTTATTGTAATTTTCAAGAACTGGATAGATATTTCAGTATATATTGTAAAATGATTATTCATTCGGTCGTATAATTAGATATAACATGATTTCTTTTTATTTGAGCGATCGAGAAAAACACTAAAAGCGAAAATCGAAATTTACGTAGCAAAAAAAATGCAACATCTACGCAAAGATTTAAAAAAAAAATTTAGCAAATAAACTAAGTTGCTTTTGCTTGTGGGAAGAAAAAAATTGAGATGAAAAATTTATAAAATTATGGTAAAAATTATTTACCAGAATAACCATTGCTGATTATCAAGAAGTATACCCGATTAGAAAAATAGGTATAAGGAATATCTTTTTATATTTCTTAGATACAAAAATATATTTTTTTTATACGTATAACGCAGATATAGAAAATTATAAAACGTCTATCTAATTGTTTTTTCGAGCAATAAATTAGAAACATCTTAATTTATTGATTAGATGTTGCATTAAGTCAAAATAAGTCTAGATTACACAAAAAAATGAAGATTTATCTTTCGATTAATTTCATATTCGATCTTTACTTTAAATCGAGTATAATATTTGTGGTTTTTCTGCATTTTTTAAACTATTATATCAAAAATTGAAATTTAGGAGAGTTAGAAATTACACAAGTAAAATCAAAAATTTTTCATATAATATTTTATATCCATATAAACTTTATAGAGTTTTTTTTTATTTTAATTTGATGCGATTATTTATGAATTATTTACCTCAAAACAAAATCATTACATTTTTATATTATAATTGAATTTATAGATAAAATAAGAAATTTGATATAGTAAAAACCATAAAAGAACTATAATATGGAATGTACTTGAAAACTCTTTAAATTTAAAGTTTTTTTATACACCCCTCTTTATATAATCAATATAAAAACCGCAAAATTGCTATTTAGTAAATAAAACGTGCATCCCGTGAAAAGATTGTAAAAGATAAAAATAAACATAAATTTTCTATTTTAAAATACAAAATAAAGAATCAATATCACCCACATTCATTATTGCCACATACATCGACTATCATATGCTCACCCCTTAAATTTTGAATACAAATAATTATTTTGACATTACTATATCAGCTTCTAATCATTATTTTTTATACATTAAGCATGTTGATTAATTTTTCCCCCTAGTCTCAAATGTACTAAAAATTATAATTATTTCCCGAAACCCATAAAATCCAATCAAGAAACAATACGCAATGTTTATATTGGTACTTGGAACACAATTAGTGAATTTGAATGTAAATAATAACTTAAAACGTTAACAATCAACCACAGAATCCCACAAAATAGATAATTTATGTCTATATAGAAAAAAAATAAAAATTTGAATAGTTTAATTTGAGAACACAAAAGTATGTTAGTAAAATTTGTACCAAATTTTCTAAAATCGTATCAATTTCTAGTAAAAATATTATTGTACACTTCTGGTATATTATCGGGATTTGTTTTAATTTTTAGGTATCTTTTTCAATTAAAGATTACATATAATCAACCAGCTAACGTGCTTATTTTTTTATTTCTTTAAAAATTTAAAATGATCTGATATATTTCAATTGTTTAAAGTTATTGTATTTTCTGTATTAAAGCGCTAATATACACTAATGAATAATTATACTTGTCATACTATATGGGGATTTAATTATATATATTATTTCTATGTAATTTACTTGTGATGCGGAATAAGTTTATAAGTGGATTGAAAAAGGTGCTGAAATGACATGGTTAACTATAACTACATTCATTTTGGGTAAATTAGTTGATTTTAAAAGTATATTTTGTGTAATTTACTATTATTTGATTTCCAAACATTGAAATTTTTGAACCAAGCTTTTTTGTGATAAAGAATTAACAAATTAATCTTTGAATGGACGTTTGTGCTTATAAATTCATGGTTTAAATGAGTGTTTACATTTTTTCTTGTACATAAAATGGTTATTTTGAATACATGAAAATTTTACTGTAATGATATATATAATTAAAAATTTTTAAATTATATTAATATGATTTTTGATATGTATTGAGATACCCGATGCCTTTCATTTTCAATGTAATTCCAAAAAAAAACTTTCTTCCATAAATTAAAAGCTCAAAGTTAACTTAAGAACGTGTATTGTTTACAAAATTTTATATCAATCCACATTAAATGCCAATAATTCTATATAATCTGTATTTTTTGTACTCTTTTTGTGTTGCTACATATTCTTTCTACGGAGAACTTATGGTTATATATGGCAAAGATATTTCAGTTTTATCAATCGTATAGTTTATTCGCAATCAATAAAAAATTAGACTAACGAACCAGAAACTCATAGTAATTTATTATCCAAAATTATATGACTCAATACAATAATAAATATATAAAAAATATAATCTTTTTTTCGATAGTATTTAAAACATTCTCTTTCACAATACAATAAACTTTAATATATTCTAGATTCTTGTTTATACAAAAAACTTGCGTCTATATAAGATCATGGGATGTGGAATGCTTAAGCTAGATTATACAATCTTTGTTGTTGTCAAAAAGGTAATCTAAACCCATAATAGATATATTTAGTAACCCATTGTTTTTTAATTCCTATTTTGTGTATTCTTTATTGTACGTTTGGTTGTGAAGAATCAGATGAAAAAAGAAAAATCATTTTTAGTATAGCCTTCGTTATTTTATTGTAATTTGTATGACATATGAGATTTTTAATGTAATTTCGCGCTTAAAAATAGACGAGTACCATGAATAAATCGTGTCTTATAATTTTACTTAAGCTGTAATTATATTAGCTAAAGAAAAATGAATTTACTGATATATCGTAAGTTTCTTTCACATTTATAATAACCTGTAAGCCTGTTGAACCCTAAAAAAATGAAAACAAAATTATTAACATTGATAAACGTAAATATAAGAGGTTTTGATCCATTTCAAAAGTTTATAATGTGATGTTTTATACTTTGTAATCTTATTGAAAGCGCGATTGAACAACGCATATAAGATAATAGGAAGAAAATTTATTTATTATTTCCAAGCGCTTTAGTAATCATAGCATATTAATTTTGATATAATATATAGAAAAGAATAAAAATAATATACAAATACTAAATTTTGCATAAACACCATTTATAAAAGAGCATCAAAATCTGATTGAAATATAAAAAAAATACTAATAGCTGAAATTTATTCGAAAGACATACATATTGTCATTTTAGATGGATTTAGTCATCAGCATACCCGATAAGAATGATATATTCTGGACGTTCATAATTTAGTAAAAAGGCACTAATGTGACCTACAGACAATACTACATACAATATCGTCTCTAGAAATATTAAAAACAATGTAAAATTAGCTACAAAGTCTATATGATTTATAAATATATTGGAATTCTTATAGTGAAAAATTATAATTTTATTAAAAAAAGATCTAAATGTATTTTAGGTTTAATAAGAATATTTGCCTAGCGCTCTTGCACATTTATCATTTGAATTTATTCAAAAGAGATATACAAGTACTCGGGAGCAGCTAATAGACATAAAAAGATCAATCATGTAATATTGCCTAGATTATTCAAGAAAATACGAAGTTTATGTGTTTTCTGCCACAATGCGCAATCTATGTAATAGAAATACACATTTAGCTACACTTATAGTAAATTAGAGTAGAATTGTAGCATATTTTTTAGCGAAAAACGGATCACATTCGTACCACTTTATGCATGCCTAATATAAGAAATTTTTTAATGAACGAAAATAACTAGTAACACTTGAGATTCTCATAGGAAGATATAACATTATTTAATGGCTGCTACAATCAGCGAACTTATAATTATGAAATTAAAAACATTTATAAATAGAGTTAAATCACCTAAAAAACTTATATGAATTATTGACGATTTCTTGAGAAATATTATTTTTTTCTTATAAGTAGTTTATTTTTTAAATGCCTAAATATTATTTTCCCGTTTTTATAATATAAAGCGTCAAAAAATAATGAACCAGTAAAATTTTTTATATAGTTTTACGCATAAAGATCTTGAAATTCCGGTGTGTTGTGTTAATAGAATTATTTTTACAAATTTTATATCAGGAAGAAGAAATTAGAATTAATATATATTGTTAATGTTTTTTGCAAGTTTTATCTTTTCTGAAGTATTATTATGCTAATTATGATTATGTCTACGGCTATTTAATTGGTTAAAAATCAGAAGCAGAGCACTACTAGGACAAATCATGCAAAACTACGGCTGTAACTGGTAACGAAGATGCGATGGTATTGTAGAATGCGCAAATTTATTTAAAAAATCAACAGGGCATCTGAAGATAGAATCGATAACTACATCAAATAAATCTTGATGCAGCTAAATGGTACATGATGCCCACGTGGAAATATAATACACTTACATCGTATGCCTAGCTTCGGATGAGAAAGACACCAAAAATATTATAATAGAAAATTTCAGTGTAATTTGCTCCAAAAAAAACGAAAAAGGTACGTGAAGATTATATAATAATATACCAAAAAAGTGGGCGTAAGTTGAAAAACTATTTGATGCCGAAAACGTCAAAAACGCAAAAAAATTAGGAGTACCATGTTATTTTAGAATTGAAAGGTATACGAATTATGTAGAAGAAAATTTAATTTTTATACGTAAGCTAAAAAAAACAAAATCGTTGAATTTACTAGGATAAGAAAAATTTCATACATCAAAGTTGACTCTAATAATTTCCAAACTATTTAAAAGATGAAGGGGACAATTACATCCACCCTCATTCCTATAGATATGTCCGATGTTGCATTCTTGCTGCAAACCACACAACAAACTTAGAAATGCCTCACAACAAAACCATAAAAAGACGACCATCATATATTGGAAAATATTGAGCTTTATGTAAAGAATAAGAAATGAACTAGAATTCTACAAAAATATACGCATTGAAGTCAAGAAAGAGGAAGTAAAAAAATGCGAATAAAATATGCAATCATGTAACATATCATGACAAAAGATATTCATCTAAAAACAATTTTAATTGAGAAGACATAATAAATCTGAATATCAAAGAAAAAAAAAGAGCTGTAAGTAAGAAGACATGAGTTAGCAATGTACACATTGCAGCTTAAAGCGATATAAAAATATTTTTTTCATAGAGAGTTATCGGCAAACAAGACTTTTGGAATTAAAGCGTCAAATGAACTAAAGAAAATATTTTTTATTTTTTTAAAAAAGGAAAAAAGTACGAAAATTTAGTATAAAAGCAAATTAATCGATGATATATTCTCATTATTACCAGTTTAAAATCAGGAGAAATAAGCTTCATAACAGAGGTTAAATTTATGTTTAAAATAAAATCGATACGCAACTGGAAAGCTGTTGGACCAGATGAAATCTTAAATTTCTACATTATAAAGATTCGTAGCCTCTAAAAATCCATATATCATAAAATACAGAATGAATGTATATATAAAAATCAGAGCGAATAAATTACTTAGAAACGACGCATCATATACCAAAAGATGTATGTCAAATTGGAAGTGATTTCAGACCAATCACATATATGTCAATTTATATAAGTAAACGATAAAAGCGAAATAAAAAAATTCAATATAAAGAGGAGACACAGAATTCATTTATAAAAACAGTTAAAAAAAAGGTCGTTTAATGAGCAACTGAACAAGCTCTAATAAATATTGCGATACAGAGGAGCATGGAAACAATATATATATATTGTGGGTTGATGTAAAAGATGCATTTGATTTATTAGAACATAACAGCTTGTATGTATGTATTGAAAACTCGAATCTACCTAAATAAATAAAATCTTTTATCAAACATATTACAAGCAAATACAGTATATCTTTATGCTTAAATTTAGAAGAAATCATGCATTTAATAGTAAGTAAGAGAATACTATAAATGAAAGTCTGTTTTCTTCTTTCGTTCTCTTGATTTATCCCCTATGCAAAAAAATATATTTAACGCTTTCCGGGGTAAGTTTAATGAATGATATAAACCCCTATACAAAAAAATCATCTACTTTTAATATATGATTATAAAACATACATCATAAAAATCGGAAACACGTTTAATGATGACGGATGAAACATTTATTTTCGTTTTTGCAGTAGGCTTTGAAATGATCTAAAATAAGGTTGCCACTAACCATCTAATATACTCTGATGATGAAACATTTTTTTAATGCGCATAAACAAATAAAAATTCTAGCGTAACTGAAGATGGAAAATAGGAACCTTAACTAGAAATTTTTTTGATGAATTGCAGAAAAAATACTAAAATAAATAAGAAATTTATGTAAGCTGAAACTGCTTGGTTGGAATTTATATGAATCCATCAATTAACAAGAAATATCGTATTTTCCATACCACGAAGGCATATTATAAAAAGAACACGAAGAAAACACAAGACTTTATGAAAAAATACGATATATTTAAACGAATTTTCATTCCACCAGCAGCCTAGTAATAACAAAATTTGATATAAATATTTATGAACTAGGACGTAAAATATGTAATATTGAATTTAAATCCTTAGAAATAATCTATCTGCTATGTATATTTGCTTTAAGACAGTATAAAAATTCGCCTAGAAGGCTGCAATATTAAAAGTAGAAAAAGATAATGAGACAAATCTCTCACTGATACAAGAATATTCAAAAAAATATCATGCCAATATCACCGATTTCAAATTACTTCAGAGAAGTATCAAGTAGGTTGATTGCGTAAACTTTTTGAAAAAAATTACATCACACCATTTGTAACCAAAAAAAATGATATTGCTAAATTTGCTAGATCATCAAGATGTAAATAACACGTAAACATAGAACCAAGAGATGCTGGTAGATAAAATTTTCTTATAAGAAAAAATGTGTAGCCCTAGAGGGTAAAATGCCTAAATTGAACGAATCCTAGAAAACGATTGACCAACTTACGAAATGATGCGAGAAAATATTGAGGCATAAATAAACGCGATGATATAATGAAATACAAGTTGAGTAAATTTGCTCGCAGAAATAAGATATCTATACACTTAAACCAAAAGATTGAACTCACTCAGTACAAGAGATTTTCGAAATCTAAAATACAAAAATAATGATAATGCTGGATAATACCAGATATAAAAAGCAGAACTTAATTTTAAAATCATAGAAAAGAAATAAGATTACGTAGATTGAAAAAGTTATAACTAGCACAAACATTCTACTGAAGTGATAAATAAAAATATGAGAAGTATATCATCTTCATGAATGTACTTAATAAAATTACGAATTTATATGCAGAATAAACCCAAATGTAATGACTTGGAATCTCGTGGATGCAAAATTTCATAAAAAATATGTTAAGGTGTCAAAAATCCATAAATGAACATCAATGCGAAATCTCACACTCGCAAAACACTTATACATATCTGCCTTAAGAGAAGAGGTGCATTTGATATAAAGAGATCAGGAGAGGTATCAAAAGATGCATAGAAATGTTGTGCAATATTCCTAATGGGCTAATCACGTATAAATCTATAAAATTAATGCAAAAAGAAATAACCTATAAAAAGGCATTATATTTTTCTATGCAACCAAGTTTAGGAATTTACACAAAAGCTACAAAATATAGTTATGATGGTTATAACTATGATTGTAAAAATGTAATTTTTAGAATATAAACGGCTATAATATCTATGTTTAAAGATTCGTATCTAATTAGAGTAAAAAAGAAAATAGATTATTGTTATAATTTCGTTTTTTCTATTTTTAAAGTAACACACAAATAATTAGATGGAATCGTTTGACATAAACCAAGGATCTACCAACAGGTTTATAAGTGATGTTAATTAACTATTATATTTAAAATTGGCAAAAACAAAGTGAAAATAGTTTTCATTGATATGCTTTATGAGATGATGAAACGGTTCTTATCTACGGGATTAAGTTTCATCGACACAGATGATCAAAAGATCTGTCTAAAATTTAAAAATTATTGACACGATCAAAGCATTTAGAAAAGTTATTTCTATATTTAATACGAGTAAATGAAGCAACTTTAATGAATTTCATTGGAGTATCATCGCATAGGATTCAGTAGTGTGTACATAAAGGTGTACAGGCCAATATGACGTAGCATTACAGGGCATAAACACTTAATGATCATACATGGGCATGATTTCGTTGATCCTTATTCTTTGGTAATGCTCAAAATGTAGGATCATATAACAAAAAGCTGTAGTATTGCAATAAAAAGGAGGAAAATGTAAGAATTAAAGGTGTAGACAAATGTTTAAGTCAATGTATTTCATGTTCATAATCAAAACAAATTTTATGTAAATGTTCTTGATTTCATTATAATTCAAAGATATACTCTTGTATTTATTATAATGTCTATCATTTTCACATATAATGGTAATATTTGTTTGTATATTAGTTTATCTAAAGTATATTGAAGTAAATAATCTAAAAGACTGGTAGATTCGTCTATTAATACAACTTTAGGGGCTTTGTCGATATATCCAATTTATGAAACATGTATTTTTGTTTGAATAAATTATTTATTGATTTTGTGGCTGGAGTATTGCTATAATTTTAGTTCTTTTTATCAAGCACAAATAGTTCGATCTATCGCAAGCACAACCTTTACATTATTTCGACTATCGCCCCCTCTCCAATGTCTTCTTATATACCTCTGCTTCTTTCAATACTTAAATATTCAGAGTACTTCATAATTCCAAAGTTGTATATATGGATCAATGTGGTTAGTTGCATCGAGCCGTTTCAGTTATCTTTTATGATTTTTGTTCAACAATCATCCCAAGTTATAACATATGGAAAAATTGTTGTCTTGGGCTTGTGTATTTATGACAGCTCTATTGTTGGCAGATAATAATTTACCAATTAATCGTTTTAAACTATGTTTTGTTTTCAATACTAGTCACAACAATTTTTATGAGAGTGATACGGTTCATATTTCTGTCATATACAACAATTCTAGTCATTCGTTTTATAATTTTATATTGGTTTATATTCTTGTATCTTCTTTGATCTCCGTTATATATTTTTCATTATTTCTTGGACTGTGTGTCTACAGACTGTCGGTTTTTTTTGATAATGTATTTTCTTACTTGTGTAAATATAAGAGAGTCTTAAAGCTATTTTTTTGTATTGATATGATCAAGCATTTTTATAGTCTGCTTGCCAAGTGATCGACAGTTTTAAAGGTGTCATCTCAGTGTTTGCCCCTTGCACTTCCACCTAACGAATTTTTTCTTTCCGTTATAAAACAAAACCCTAATTTTTATTTAGGTCTCATATTCCTGTATATACCCACTTAAAGGATCTTAGTATTTCTAGCGTTGAATTACTGTGCACATTATTGGGGTTTTGATGTAAACTTTTCTTTTGCAAAATACACAATAATCACTCGTTTTGCTTATATTCGAACAGGTAAAGATTTATTTTTTATTATCGAATTTTTAATATATATAATCAATCGTTGTGCTCAGATGCGCCGCTTTGTATTATTTAAATTATACATCGAGATTGCTGTAACTGTAACTTTATACTTCAAATTTAACATCTATGTTTCCATGAATGCATTTTAGTTCATTTCTTATATCTTAAGTCGGTATTTATAAAATTTTGCTCCTTTTTTTCACATTTTTAATCAGTATTAGCCTTATTTAAATAGTTTACCTTATTAAAATCTTTAGGCTCTATCTACAAATACATTAACACTAATCTATAAATAATATGCATCGTTCTTATAACGCATCAGACAAAATTATACGTTAATATTAGTTTGAAATACAGTTTTGAGATGCTTCAACATTTCATTTATTATTTTTATGATTGTTTCGTGTAGATTTCCCTGATTTTGAGTCTTCTTATATTACTTTTGACCTAGAGCGATGCAACAAATTTTTCATTTTCGTTGTTAGAATCAGTCTCTGTTATGTTCATTTTTATCTTATTGCAATTTCATAATTTAGCTTCTTCATTTGACTTTAGTTTTTTGTTACTTTCTATCTTTGCCAAGATCATTAAATCGTCAATAAACAGATAATTTAATTGTAATTGCTTTCTTGTCTAGATTGATTACTATTGATGCATATTTTCCCTCTACTTTATGACTTAGTGGATCTATCAATAATACAAACATTCGTGGGAAATAGTTTTCACATTGAATTACCACTTTTTAATTTTCTTCTTGATTTCTAATGAATTTTTACTTAAAAATAAGTGTCGGATTTTTAAACTTTAGTATTCAATATAATCATACATTCTTGTGTGTTTAAAAAAGTGCGATTCAAAAAATAATCATGATCTATCAGGTCAAATAGTTTTTATATCATACGCTGTTATGTTTATATATTAGTTATGGTCTAGATACATATAAGCTTAGCTTCGTTACCTTTCATTGGCTCACTGTACTCTTATGACTGCCTAAATATAGAATATTTATGGTTTGATATGTGACCACTAGGGGTCAAATTTAAGTGATATTTATTAAATATTTAGCGGCATATATAAATTATTGAAAATATACAAGTGCGAGAAAAATATATTATCATATTTTGCAGCATTTTATGTAGCCGAACACAAAATCGTAAAGAGAACTAAAAGAACTAAAAGAACTAAAAGAACTAAAAGAACTAAAAGAACTAAAAGAACTAAAAGAACTAAAAGAACTAAAAGAACTAAAAGAACTAAAAGAACTAAAAGAACTAAAAGAACTAAAAGAACTAAAAGAACTCGTAGTCACAAACCATATCGAAGCAATAAATTATGTATAAGACCATGGAAAGTCCTTGAGCAAATAGAACTTAAGAAGAATAGAGGTATCAAAGAAGATCTAAGAGAAATTGTATATGATAATAGAATGGATATTATTTGCACATTAGAAATCTTTCACGTTATGCTTAAAATATTATCTAAAATTACAATAATGAAATTAAACCGTGCATAAAAAGATTATCTAGTAGATTAAATATGCCATATAGTTATAACTTGATATATTTTTACATTATACAAATATAACAAACCCTTTTCACATACTTATATACTTTTTTGATAAGTAATATTATCTTCATTATTGCAAACATTTTTTTCATTATATAAACATTGATAAACATGTTGATATTTTAAAATGCTATCAAACTCATAAAAGACCATAAAATATTCACTTAGTTTAACATGCGAATTAAATTATAGTTAAATAAAAAGATATGTGTGTAAAAAGTGTATAATTATCTCTTTATGCGATATTCAATAAAATACTTTGTGTAATTATATGATTTATGATATTTTTAGGCAGAAAGAGAATATGTAAGTAAAAATTAATAGATTATCATGGTAAATTCGCATAAATATCTACTAGATAGTCCATTTTATTTTTTTATGCAATCAAGAACAAAAGCGCAATGCGGTAGAAATTTATTTTAAATGTGTTTTATATGAAAATAAGATTGTGTGATGTATATTATATTATATTACCAACGATATTTATATTGTGTAAAGAGCAGAAAAAGAATTAGCATTATATTATACAGCCATGGTATTTATCTTCTATTGATTCACATATATACCAAAAGATATAAATTATTATGGTTTAATATGAGTATAAATAAAAGATTTAATAGATTTGTTTAATTTTAAAATCATTTAGAAATTTGAAATCCAATCCTACTCTATTATGCATCTATTTGTGCAAAGAAAAAATTTACAGCAATTTGAAAAAGCCAGAATTCTATGTATGTTATAAGTATTCAATGTTTACTTTAAATAAAAATACACAAATATGATGTACCAATACTTCATTATTATCTTTCGGTGATGTCAACTCTAACATATACAAAAAAATGGGATTTTAAAAATCTTTATATTTATAAGCTTTCAGATAATGTAAATATACAATATTATAAGGATAGGATATTAAAAGAAATAAAAGCCAAATGTTTTCTTTGAAACGAACTATAATTCTGATCTAAAACATATACGTATCGGAAAAAAAAAGTATATTCAAAAAAAAATAAGATACGGCTGGGATTATTTAGCATCCGATTTATACTAAGAAAAATTTATAAGGTAAGTATTTGTACTTTAAACGATAATTATCTATATAAATAAGAGTTAATTATTTTAAACGAAATAATTTGTCGAGATAAGTCAAATTATTTAGTGAATAAGGAAATGAGATACAATGCAACAATTTAAGAGGTCTGTATAAATTATAAAACACTACCAATATAGGTTAATTTTAAACAAAAAAATATTATATAGGGTATTATACATAAGTATGGAGTAAAACTTAAATATATTCAATAAATAAATGATTTAAAAAGTATCAATTATATAATATACACTATAAATATATTATAATGAGCATATATTATTTGCTGGTGCAAATCATTGAGTAAGCTTTTAACCATGATAATATCTCTTAAAAGAAATGATTTAACACGTTAAAATTATATAGTAAACACCAGTATAGTGTATAGAATTATATAATTTGTATAGACAGTTTTTATGAATACATGCTTTTGTAGAATATACGATAAAAAAATAGTTTTTAGAACGATTAAATTTATTATTATACACTATTAATATAATGGAGAAAACAATAGATACTAATTTATTACAATGAGGGATTATACCAACATTATTTAAAAGGATTAGGGTTTAAATAGCTAAATATATGTTGTGATTTTAGTTTACTTTTTCAGTACAGCTTGCTAATTCTGCGAAAACAGCGAATATATACATCCAGGTTATCTTCTTTATTCAACAATTACATAAACACGGTTCTTTTTTATAAACCATTAATTCAAGGGTTTTTCTATTACCTAGGTTTAAATTTTTGCTTAGATCTGATTCGTGACGATAAATTTCAAAAGGCATTATTATACCTATAAAACATGTTTTTTAGCAAATTATTTAATTGATTTTTACTTTATAGTATCCAAATCTGATTATGAGCCTCATAAAATGTCCGCGAGATCGTTTAACTATTTTAAATAAAGAAACAAGTAGTAAAAAAACGTTTTTAACGAATATCCAACATGAAATTATAAACCCTAATAAAAATTTTCAAATACTTTAGTATACTCGGCCATATAAAGATATTTTTAAACAGTATTGGTAATGTTACTTTGACAGAAGATAGGCCAAAAGGTAAAAAGGTGGCATTTGCCAACCTTTTTAATACAAATGGAAAGCGAATTTAGCATATTAACAAGAAGGCCAAGTTAGTGATGGAACAACAACGTTACTCCTTTAGCATGCGAACGAATAAAAATAAGCTTTTAAACTCTATAGTGCTATGAATTTATCTTAAATTCAAGGATTAAACCTTTTTGTCGTGCTATCAAAAAATAACTATATTTTGGCTGGAGAAATACTGTAAAGTTGGGGGGAAAACCTATATACGATTTCTAATCTACGCTTAGATTATAAGTAATTCAGCAGGAATTCGCTTTTTTTTGGAATTAAGCGTTATAAAAATTTTAAATCTGGGACTACAGGATAATAATATATAAGTAGCATGAGAGGTTTATAAAAGACAGTGAACAAGATGAGGGGCTAATACATTAGCTATAAGCCCGAAAAATATTGAGAACCAATTATAAATTTTGAATCTCGAACGTAATTATTCATTTAGATAACGTCAAAGAACAATAAAATATGTAAGGAACAGAAAAAAAAATTATGAAGGAAAAATAAAAAAAATCTGAGATCGAAGACGTATTTGGCATCCTAGTATGGTGATATAAATTTTTTCAGACTTTTAAATATTACGAAGATCTATAGGTCGAAAATACAAAAAAAAAGAAATTTTACGATTGGCACAATTTATAATCTAAGTTTAGTAGGAAAATTTAGTGATATGCAAATAAAAATGTAATTCGGGTTTATTAAATCGAGAAACTGTAATCATACACACCATAAATTTGATTGTAACAAGAAAATACTTTTGCTTCCTTTTTAAATATCACCATCAATTTTTTAAGTGGCCGGAAGCAAAAATATGTGTGAGAAAATGCATAAAACGGTCCAAAGCAGTACATATAGGGTTTCAAAAAGAATCATAGAGTAAAATTTTGTGTGTTTAAACTGCCTGATCGATATGAACTTATATGCTCCCATTTCGTCAAAATTAGAATATGTCCATCAGCTATAAGAAAAGATAATATTTAATAAATATGGAGAGGCTCTACAAACGTTTATTGGATTTATTTGTGATCTACTGGTTTTGAATGCGCCAAAGTGTACATGAACTTTTAAAAAAAAATGAAAAATGCCAAAAAATCCGAATGCTTTAATTACGGCATGTATCTAATCTTAAAAATGTAGGACAAAAATATTGAGACAGGGGCTACTAAACAAGCTGTATATAAAAAAGTATGCTACATGCTGCCACTGAAGTTGCAAAAAAAGCATTTTAAGAATCGATGAAATCATATATAATACAAAAGCAGGTAAAACAGAGAGATTTGTAATAAGAATTTCTGTTTAAAATTATTATAAGTATACGACTTTAGTCTTTTATGTAGTTTTTTCTACCAAAATTTTTTTATTATGATTCTCAAATAAAAAATATAACTTTAAGCTTGCTTGATCAAAAGAAAAAAATCAGATGTCTGTTCGTAGTATCTTATTAAACATGGAAATAGAATGATTTTTTTTTTACTATAGCAAGAATAGTCTTGTACAAACGTTTAATCAGTTTTAGATTTTTTTAGACTTATATGTGTCTAAACTTATATAAAAAGTTCAAATGCATAATATATTAGGTAATTCTTACAAATATATAACGAAACCTAGAACCAATTTGCCGATAAAGTATAGAAACCTCATAATTCAAGACATCTGAGTGTCTCATTTAGCATTAAAAAACTTGAACCTAGACATAGTTGAAGTGTCCTTTCAAAAGTAATGAATCTATATAAAAAAAATATACAGATAATGATTAAGAACGAATTTCGCACATGCTTGGGTTAACTTCAGATAAAAGTTTGGCTCAAATTATAATGCTTTGTTTTACAAATTATTGGCGACGTTGGTAGGCAGACATAGTTAAAAGAAAGTTTGATCACCTAATAATTACTTATTAATGCACAGATAGAACTTTAATTCATCCTGAAAGGTTTATAATGCAACGTAACCCATATTGTAGTAAAGTTATGCTTTGTGAAAGTACCAACTTGATCGATCAACAGAAATCTTTACAGATGAATATATGCACATAAATGTAAAATATGTGGCAAATATGGAGTAAATAAGAGTATATAAACATTTAATGATCGCAAAACAAATATATATTTTTGTTGAAATTATGGTGTGTAAAAAAAAGTATCACACTCTTAGAAAAACACAATCTTTTTTTGATATATTCAGGGAAGCAAAAGAACATATATACTAACTAACAACAGAGGTAAAGATAGAAGCCATACATAAAACAGTACACAGCTTCTTTCTGTAACTACCTACGCTAAAAAAAAAGACGGTAAATAAAGATAAAAAAAATTTAAATATATACTTAACTATTTCATTTGAGTGTGGATTGTTCTAATTACTAACAATTAATATCAAAAGCGCATAGTTCGAGAGTATATTATAAAACAAAGCCAATGCCAAGTTAAAAAAAACGCCAAAACGATTTCTGCAGCTTACTGTGATTTTAAGGTGCATAAAAGTTCTATCACTACTATCCACTATTTTAATACATCTGTTTTTGCATGCGTCTTCTGTAAAACAAATTAATATAAATTTGCAAATAATCAAAAAGTACGATATCTTCACATCCTACAGTCGAACTTTGTCTATACTTCCTTGTCTTTTATAGAAAGTTGTATTTTAAAACTGTAAAAGGCACATATATTTGCATTTCTCGAAAAATTTGTCGCATTTTTTCCTGTTATAAACAGATAAATGATTATTTCGTGTGCGAGATCAGGTTTAGAATTACTAGTATTTGTGCATATGCGATGCATATATAACTCGAAATAGAACACATTTTATGGATTTTTATTGTTATGCGTTTTCTTATTGAATTAGGGTATTATTTTGCCTTTAAAGGATAAAGAAAGAATATAGTCTATTGAGTCGAAAACAAAATTTTCTAAATATACACAAATTTTCTGGTTCGAAATATAAAAATTTGTATTCTAATAAATCAATTAATTTTTCGATAAAGTTATAAAAAACTTTAGGCAAATTTTAACCTGGTAAAATAACAACTAAATTTACAATCAATATAATAAATATTGGTTGAATTACACTACGCAGACAGAAAATATATAACCCGCATAATTCATATTTTTAGAATACTGAAACTTGATTTCAAAAGAGCATTAATAGTAAATAGAGTGACAAATTTCCAACATTATAGGCAAAATTATAATCTATATTATTTTTAGTCGCAAGAATATAGAACATAATATTGGCAAGAATACATATTAATAACATCACTCAAAAATATATTTGGTTTTTTTACGCTCTACACTCTTTTTTAGAAAAAATATTTTCCAAAAATAGTCCCAAGTTTCGGCTTAATTTACATAGAGCGCGAAATAAATTAAATTTTGTGGCACAATCCGCTAAAATTCGAACACTAACTGCTTAAGAGCAATTAAATACGCAAGAATTATCATTTTACTGATAAATATACGTTCATGTATAACTAAAGATTGCAGCGCCCTGTTATTTGATTACACATCAGCTAACAGAATGCGAATATATCGAAAAGACATTCTTGAGAGCAATTACTAAATATTAAAGACATATTTCTTATTTTTTTCATATAAGATAAGTAATATGAGATATAAGAGCTAAATAAGGTTTCAGAAATATATTTTGTCACGTAAAACGCTAAATGTGATTTTTTAGTATTCTTTTTATTTTTAACATTGAATTTATAAATGATAGCAAAATCATCTCTGTTTATAGAATATAAATTATCAAAGTTGTAAAAAATATAATATATTATCACATGACCATAAGACACAAAGAATATTCTTAACAATAAAAATAAAATTAACCTATAAAGAACGGAGAGCACATGAAAGCTATAATTTAATTTACAATATTTTATAGATTTTAGTTATTCACTTTTTATTATATTTATGTAATAACCTAGATATTTTTTAGTTTTCATGCTAAAAAAAGTACCATTCGGACTTACTAATTACATTCGAAACCTTAAAGTTACATGTAATGTTATTTATCTATTGCTTTTGTAAAAATACTTATATAAAGCGATCACTCTATAAATAATTTTATATAACAGTAAAAATTCAATGAATTTTTTTATTACGCTCAAGTATCGTTAAGAATATGATCTATTGTAATCTTTGTTCTCAATAGATGTTTTTGACATAACAAACTTAAAAGAATTATTTTTATAAGCATTTATGGTAAAAATAGTTTAGTTTGAGCTTTTTATATATATTATTATATAGAAACTTCTAAGACTTTGTTACTGGAATCCATATATGGGACTAAAGGGGAATTTAGTAAAAATCTCTTAAGTGTACGATATGTTAATACTAGTCAAATAAAAGTTCACTAAACTAATAAAAATGTCAGACTTTTCGATTGTGAATTTGGATATTAAGATGGATTTAAAAATATTTTTAAATTTGCAAATATGTTTTAAGGTTTAATTTGTGCAGAAAAGACAAACAAATCCTTTAAAAAACATGTATATTTATAATATAAAAAAAATTAAAACACAGAAAACGTGAATTATTTACTATCGAAATGGATTTTCATGTTTAAAAGACATTTTTAATACTATTTGAACGGTTTTAAGTAATATAGACGATTTGATATTAAAACATCTAAATATCAGCATTAAATAATTATAAACTTCTTGAAATACTAATTTTTATCGTAAATTTGCTCTAAAAAAACAAATGTCGATTTCTTTTAATGCTCTAACAAAAAATATGGTATAAATAATATTACCCTCATAGCAGATTATAAATTCATTTTATCAATTCATACTCTCGAAATTGTCGTAGAAAAACGTATTTTTGTCGTAAGCAGTGTTTATTTTTATAATACAACAGTTTGGTTTATATTCATGCACAAAAGGCATAACGAAATAATCATCAACCCTATGTGAAACAAAAAAATAACTAAAATTGACAGCTTTATTTCGTTTATTATACCTTTAAAACGATTAAGAGCAGAGTAAACACCACTTGCAAAAAAATCATAAGATTTCTTTGTTTATAATTCAGTAAAAATCCAATAATTATCATGCATGGCACCCCTTATGAGCAAATAAATGAGAAACCACATCAAATACAGCAGACTCTATATATTTAACATACAATGATATAATTGGAACACACTAAATTTTCTGAATATCGTACATGATGCAAATATGCAATATTGCTGTTTTCTTAGAATCGAGTTATTTTTTAAAAATATGCAAAACTATAAGTAAAGCTTTTAGCACAACTGTATAGCTTCATAGATACATGTATAAGCTTAGATTTTTATTTGGAGTTTTATTTTCTTAATTGAAAGCTTTTTTTTAAATTATTTTACTCCAATCCTAAAAATGATAATTACATTTTCATCAACTCATTTTTAAAATGATATTTTGATTCCAATTTGCGGCTTCTTATACAACCTTTGTAAATATTTTATTGAATTAAAAAGCAAGAAACTTTTATGCTGTATTATCCTGCTTTAAACACCACAAAAAAAAACTTTACATTAGACTCCAGATTAAAATTATGTGCTTGATTAAAGATAAGTTTTGTATACAAACTAATAACAATATTGATAATCTGTTTTATTAGAAATACTCATGATCTTATTAGAATCGATGGTATTTTCATAAATACCATAATGCATAATTCAAAAAAATTTAATCTGTATGTTTCTAGTCTATAATGGCCTGCCACGATTTTTATTATGAAAATACCAAATAAAGATCTTTCATATATATAGATTTTTCAAAAATTAATACAAATAGAAAAAATCCAAAAGTTGATGTCGAGATTTTTATAAAATAAGCGAAAAGCTCTATTATAATTGAACAATTTCACCTAGAAATTTTTTTGATTATAAAATACGTTTTTTTATAGAATTTAGAAGCCAAATATTATACGATTTCTCTTGTTTATGAAAATTTTATCATTATTTGATAGCAAAAAAAACGATCACAGAGACAAATTGCATGATGTTTTTGATATTATGTACATTCATAGGCAAGACCCTATCGAAATTAACATATGCAGAAATATATTGTGCTTTTATAATAAATTTTCAATCTGTGTAAAATATACATCATAAAAAATTAAAAACAAGCTATTTTAGCCCTGAACAGAAATTTTTGTATTTTCACGCAATTAAAATAAGAATATAATATCAGAAAACCGTTAAAATTGAGAATAATTCACATTTTATTTGTTAAATCGTATAATTTTGGCTTCAATTTATAAATAATTTACCAATTGTTTTAATTAGCTCCTTCCATCTAAACATATTAATTTTTAAGAAATCTAATATAATATGTAAATTAAAATTTTTTTTCAAGCGTAAGATGATAGATTCCCCAGAGATAATCAAATATATACTCTTTTCTAAATTCCCTTCTTAGATATCTCTCTTTTTTTAAAAAAGTAAAAATACACGGTTTTCAATGAATATTACATTTGAATGCATGTCACTATTTAAAATAAAACAATTTGTTTATTCTGTTATTTTGTATAATATTTTATCACCCATCCTATGGCGCTACTTATGGTTTGATATTTATCTTAAACTTGTATACTAATATTACCTCTGATGCCACTACATGAATAAGAGTCAGTTATATACTTTATCGAATTTTTTTCGGATAAAGTGCAATTTAAGTTCACTAAAATCTTGTAGTTCATAAAAAGTGCCCCAAAAAGGACGACAAAGCTACAGGATTTTTTAATTTGTGTTTAAAATCTAGCATAAAAGATTCCAAATATTTATTAGATTACTAAAAAGGAATAGCACGGTAAATTCCATTTTTACAATTTGTGTTTAGAATCGAGAATTCTACATAGTTAAAGATTTTGTTCAAGACTATTTATGCGCAATCGTACATTAATAAACGATAAAGCGAATTAAAAACAGAGATTTTGGAAGTTTGATAGACAAAAAAAAATGCAGAAAATATTTACAAAATAATTATGAATAAAAAGTATAATTTGATTATTATTTGTGTATTAACTGAGTTGAACAAATTTCACATACTAATATATTGGAATTATGCGTAAACATGATTTTATCATCAGCCCCAAAAATATTTTTTTCGCTTATATATAGTTTATAAGGTAAATATATTTCTGGTAGTTGATAAAGAAACATAAATTTATTTAAATAATGAATACATAGGCATAATGTTATCATACACATCATCTATATTGTTTCAATTAGAACTATTTAAGTTACATAATTTAATTTTCAAACCACAAATATAAAAAATTTTACCCATAGTATTTTAGTATTATAATCCAGCCATTTCATTTTTTTCCGATTGATATACAGAAAAAAATATCAATATCATTGGCACGGCAATACTGGTTTCTTTATCATGGAAAATCGCATCTAAAAAAGTAAAAACATTGTTATTTTTACTAGATGTCAATAGTCGAGTCTAGTTAAAAAAGCACCTTAATCTGGTGTTTTTGAATGTTGAATTACTTATTTAAATATGACAATATAATAAATTTTTTTTTTGCAGTGATACGATAACTTTAAAATTATTTTTTCTATTAAAATATTTTTTTATGTTAGATTATGAAGTTAGATTTTGTTTTCGAAAACAAAAGCAGCTAAGAGATAGATTGAATTTCGTAGTGATTTTTTATAAAAATTTATGTTTTTACACAGAAAGATCTGTGTAGAGGTTCAATATTACAACTTTTTCGCGAAGTTTATGCTAAATGCAAATATGTTCTGAACAACAACTTTTGAAAAATGGTATTATTATAAAAAATTTACGGTTGTTTATACATACTTAAACAAATTTCAAGTATGAAACAAGAAATTCTATTAGATAGATTCAATTAAAGGCTTATATAACTTTTGGTTTAATCTTATAATTTTTATCACAATTAAAAAAATTATTTTACTTCTCGCATAAGTTTTTAAAATATTATATTTTTGTTTAGTGTAGGAAATAAACAATTTAAGGCTTATATTTCATATTTACATGCAGAAGCTACTTGCTATATTTATAATTTACCGCACCAAATAATATAACAAGAAAACAAAACATAAATTCAAATGAACAAACATATATTTATTTATAATTTTTATAGTTTTATCTATAGTCACAATCACTTTTTACACTTTGATATCTAATTGAATGCATCACTCCTATATAAAATTGTCTATTTTTTTGCGAAAAATAAAATTGAAAATCTTGCATTTTAATCCTAGTGCACAAAATAATAATATTTAATCATACATTTCTGTTGCATAAAGAAAATGAAATAACATAAATAATTTTTTAAGGTGTTAATACATGATACTCAATGCCAACAGTCTCTAAAAAATCTTTATAATCACAGTTTTATTTTTTAATCAACACTTAGTTAATTATACTAAAGACATTCTGCATATAAATGCCATTTCAGAGCACTTTATCATTTTTAGCATACAATCAAAAAAAAATATACAGCTAATAATAAGATCAACTTTGTTCCGCCTTCTAAAGTTTTTTTTTTGTGATTAGATTTTTTATAGTGATATCTGGGATACATACGTACCTATAAATACTCGTTATCCCCTTTATAGTCCCTAACAGCTAAAAACACAGAAGGCAAATAGATCTATTAATTCATAAGAAGTATCTTATTGGAAGACACGATTTATTCTGTTGTTCATTAAGATGATGTTCTTTTTTAAAACGTAATTTATTGACTTAAACATGAACTTTTATCGAGGCTCTGTGACATTTTTTATGTTCTTAGATGTGTAAATAGTGTGAAATATTCTTTAGATTATTAGAAAATCGTTCTTGCTGATGATAAAATATTTTGGATTTAAGATTCTTTATAATTTAAAAAATCTTTACTATCTTATAAAGTCAAATAATGTTATTTCGTCAAATTTTTGTTAAAGTTGCTCATCTCAAAAGCTGTCTGAGGATAATTGCTTTGCCAGAATATATAATACGAGAAGCTTTAAGCGTGATCTGAGAAAGCCGAATATACGTCTTCGAGCTTTCATTTAATTGTTAAGCATCAATAAAATTAATTTAATTATATTATAATGATTTCAACGCAATGTATCTTCATATAAACGGTTTTATTATTTGTATTATAGCATAATTTTCAAAAATATTTTAAAATTCTGTTTTGTAGATTACGTGATGCTATATTGTTTCAGATTTTTGAAATACATTTTACTATCTCTTACTCTGTTTAATATATATCTATACATTTTCGTCTCACAAAACATATATATGAGTTCAAAGGTCTTTCATAATTCTTGAATTAAAAATTTTCTCTATTTCAATTACAAAAAAGATTTTTTTGACTAGATTTTTACAAATTAATAAATGAATGATTTCTTATTTGTTAAAAAATTTTTCTAAGAACTGGATTTAGGTTGTCTATGTTTCAAATACATAAATTCAGACAATGCATATAAAATCACAATAATAAATTGCATATTTCATTTTTTTTCATATTAATCCGCCTCTAAACACATTAGTTTGTAGAAAAATATTTTCGGTGAATATTTTACATAAAAAAAAGTCTATGCGCTCGTATAAAAAATCTAAAATAAAGATATCCATATATTTTTGAGAGAACTGCTAATTGTTAATGTTTTTAAATTATCAAAAGATCGTTTAGTAGAAATGACTTTTTTTTGTGTTTATCGAGCTTATACTTTTCAACATAGAATTACTATAATTTTTAGATGTACATAAAAACATTTAACATATAAATTGAGGGAATATTTTTGGTATTATCTTTAAATTTGTAGACCTATAAGTAAAATAAATACTGTTAATAAATTTCGTATTCTCTAATATATTTTTACGTAAAGACGAATTTTTTAATTCTGACTTACTTTATAAAATCCCTATTTTTGTTTTCTAGGGGAAGTCTCCCTTTAAAAGTAGATGAAACTCCTTTAATCTATAGAAAATAAAAAAAAGATTTTTATAAGAGATATTCAAATTTCCTCAAAAAAACTCGCATGTCTGAGTTTTGGAAGACTAAATTTATAATAATCATAAAAAAAAATTTCATGGTTTTCAAGTGTGCTTTTCTTTAAAGTATTTTTAGTAATCAATTTAATTTCAATTATGAAAGATCTGCTGGTTGGTGTTTTCCATAAAAAGATAAAGTGGGCAATATTGGAGATATTTTCGTCTTTTTTATTATCGATTTTATTAAGTGATGGATAATTTTTTTTTCTTTAGCTTGATTCGTGTCGAAAATCTCTTTAACATACATGCAACTTCATAAATATAAATTCCCAAGAACTGAAATTATTTAAATAATTTTTTTTAAGACTTTTTTTGCGGTTTTGTTATTTTACGCTTACTTAAATCAATATTAAAAATTTGTAAATGATTTTATATTTTTTTTTTCGATATATTATCCTTTTTTAATTTAATTTTATTTTCTCGGCTTATCAGTGTTAATCAGTACATATAAAAAAAATATTAGTCCCCTTTATAATGAGCAAGAAAATCTGTTCATCTTATTTCTTTTTTGGCATAGTACTAGGTGGACTTGGGATCTATGCCATTTATTATGGACTAAAACCCGACCAAAGCCAACCTCGGGCACAAACAGAGGCCAAAGAACCGCAATCAACTACAATGGATAGCATAGGGCCATCGTTACCAGAAATATATGGTTATGATGATGATTCAATAAAAGAACTCGAGATAATATTGTCTAAAATAATAAAAAAACCGACAGAAACCAAAGAAATAGAATTTAACGAGCTTTCTGAAGACAATAGGGCGAGAATACTTAAACTTACCATGTTTGAAGGATTTTGGAGTTCAGTCCATCAAGAATTTTCCGCTTATCAGGAATTCAAGAAAAGTAATCCTACTGAAGAGTTTCAAAGCACTGAAGATACTTTAAAGAAAATACATGAAGAAAAACAGTTGATAATAGATGCTCAAAAAATCATAGACGAATCTATTAAAGATAAGGAAATTTTAGAGGCTGAAATGGATTTATGCACCAAGTATTTCGTAAAACCTTGTAAAATATTTGGTATGGTTGCAAATCCTGGAACTTTAGATATAATTAAAAAATTTATATCCCTTAAGTTTATTGGAAAAGTCAAAGAGATCACGCTTGATAGCTGCGTTGAATTGAGTGGGGAGGATAAAACCAAGCTCAAGGATCTACTCCGGGGAAAGAAGGACTATTATACGGGTTTTGATATTCAAGAGGACTTTGTAATACTTGATTTTAGAGACACAACCATTGATCACACCATCATTAAGTCCGAATCAGTAGATCTGCGTATAACTTTAGAAAATATGAAAAATGTGGGACATAAGGAATTGGTATTCATGTCAAAAATTATGCGTAAACTCGAACTAGTATGTTGTAATACTAAATCATGGAAAATAATGAACAGCCTAGAATCACAAGGAATTTTTTTGCCACAATTTATGCTGCATTCGGCTAAAAATTTTCTTATCGAAACTCCCGTTATATTATACACCCAAAATCATTTCTTTTTAGACAAAGCTAGTCTAGAAGCAGACATTGCATGTGGAAAATTATCATCTGAACTTCAAAAAATATTTAAAACCGAAAAAGAAGGTGAAGATAAAGTTTATTGTGATATTGCAATTAAGCATTTCTACAGAAAACAACGTTTGTTCTATAAAATGATAGGCCCCATCATGGAAATTTTTTTTAATATCCATCCACGATTTTGTCGTGATAGAATGTCATTCATATATATTATATCATAAGTTACAGTTTTGTTCTATCATCTTAAAAATTAAAAGATAAAAAATTCTACATATTATAACCTTTTTATTTGAAACATTCTTAAATTTTCTTATTTTAAGGACATGCCAACTTATTTTTGTTCGTGCCGTAAAAATATATTCAATTATTTTCTACTGATATTACAATTGTGGATCCTTCTATAAATAATGTGAAATGGTTTCTTGTGCCAAAAATTGTATAAAGAAAGTGGCTTCTAAGATGCCCAAAAGTATAAATATTACTTATTTTATATATCATTGGCACAATATTGTATAGTGCAATATTTCGGCTAGTTTAAATTGTGTATTACAGTGATGGAATTGGGGATGATGGATTGTCCAGAAAATCGTAGTCTTAACTTTGCAGAATTATATATAAACCGATTACCAAGATTTATTTCTCTTTGATTTTTCAGTCATATATTTGTATTAACAGAGCAGATATTTGCATTAAATTGGTAGTTTATTAGATTATTTTCTTATTGGGTTGTGAGATTTTGTAGGCCAACTTTTTATTCGAACCAAAATTATGTTTTTTCAAAAAATGGTGTGGTAAAATATATTTTTTATAGAAAAGTCTAAAATAAAATATTTCATTGCGAAAAAAAGAATACACAAGCACATTCTGCACTTTTAACGATCCAATTATGCGTTTTCGTTTTTTTTATCCGACGTCAAATTTATTTCTTAGTTAATGTTTGATTTATTTTCACACAATGAATTTTTTTTAGTTATAGTGATGTTATGATGATTCAATATTTATTCTTAAAAACCTTTATTTTGCGGGAAAATATATTTTTTTATTAGATGCTCATAATATTTTAGATTTTTTGGATAGACTTTACAAGCCAATGAAAAATAAAAAGCTTCTTATATAAAATCATAAAAATATTTTATATTGTGCCATAATTTTTTTGCAGAAATCAGACCAATATTGCAAATGAAATTACATTATCTAGATTCTACCAAGCAAATTTCACTTTACTTCTTTTTGTTTTTAGTTTTTAAATATACGACATTATGATTTTTTTCGCTTATCTATATCGTAATTTTATGATCTATTAATGGAAGTTATTTTTGTATAATAATTCGGGCTTTTTTGCTTAAAGATAAGGGTGTTAGAAGTTTACAGAACGACAAATATTTGCTTTCCTTTTTACCGTAAATCTTGGTGTATTTGATGTTTTATACGTATACTTCTGATTATTAAAATTCTGTAATAACAACAGATTTCTATACTAGCTGTAAAATGCATAATTTCTTTCCTATCCTAAGAATACATATTTGATATTAATTAAGCAAACACCGAGAAACCCATAGAAACAAGCAGTATAGATGCATTATATTATAAAATGAAAGTATTTGCCTGTAAATTTCAGAACTTCAAAAAAATAATGATACATCGGATTATCAGGTATTTTAGGATACTTTTCTTTGGACAATTTCACTTTCTTTAAATGATAAGAATGAAGATAAAATTGCAATACTCAGTAGTTCTAATATAATTTTTCTTATTTTTATAAATACGTTATAAAAAAATCGGAATATTAAATTATATTTCAGAAGACGTTTTTCTAACGTATTTTATTTTTATTTAAAAAAATATATGGATAATTTGAAAATAAATTGAAATATCATTCTAAAAATATTAAATAACATATATAATGAAATTATTTCTATAAACGAGACTTTTTTTGTCATTACATATAAATTAAGATAAAATTTAATATAACAAGAAAAATAAAAAACAGAGTGAATCCATTTAAAAATTGTATGCATCAAAAAATCAATCTTATATACTAAAATATTATGTATCTATATTAGTTTATATTTTTTTAGGAATAGATAACATTCAATTCATATACATCAGATTGTAAATTATCAAAAAACAGCCGAAAAGTCGCTGAATTGATAATTCTTAAGAAAAAGAATTCTCAAACTATATATATAATATAAAAAAGGCTTAATGGGTTTATGTCAGCATATCTTTATACCAAAAAAAAACATTAAACATCGAAAATCGTTCATAGTTAGGATAAGAACTTCAAAGTATATAAAAAAAAGTTTAAGCAGATAAAGCATCAATTTATATGGTTCAAACGGTAATTTTTTATTTAATTAGCTAGCTTGTATTTATTTTTCTGCAATTCAATCTCGTTTTCACAATAAAAAAAATATACAAGACAAATCTGTGGTTTAAGGAATTAGGCGCAACACATGCATTATGAATATGACTTTTGGGGCATGCCGCTTGATTTATTTGCAAATATATCAAACTTATTTATAAAAATACTCGTTTTTAAAACCGCATCTAAAATCTTTTACCTATTTAAATAACATAAGATTAATTTATATAATAGTAAATACTGCGCAAAAACAAAATCTTACGTGTGTGCATATTATTAAAGGATAATACGCGTAAAATATTTGTATTAAAGGCTTTTTATGGTTCTTTGAAAACTAATATATGACACAAGCTTAAATTTGTATAGGTTTCGGCTCATTTTATTTTGCTATGTCACACAAAAAACGATAGTAAAGGTACGTAAATTTTTCCTTCTCCTTTATGCACGGTTTATGCATATTTATATTATACTTTTATAGACATTACAATATAAAATGAAAGATCATCTATATATCGAAAATAGTTCTAATACAAGTTTATTGTTTATAAAATAACCATAAGAAGGGTCAATTTTCAAAATAATCTATGGATATTTATAAAATATATAAACATAATACAACTTATATATTTTGAGAACAAATCCTCGGGAAAGCTATTGAAATATTCAGACCATTACCATAAAAAAAATTTTAACAATATTGTGCGCAGTTCATAAATATTCAATTGAACAAAAAGTTCATCAGATAAAAGCAGAATCTAAAAAAAAAATCAAGTTAAATTTCTCTGATTTTATAAATCAAAATTGAAGTCATTAGATAAAGACTACAGTCGTAAAGGTCTGCAATATTATAAATTTGCCTGTTTATAAAGCAATAAGCTAGTAAATATTAATGTTTGAGTAAATTGGAAAGTTTTAACGCGCTTGAATTTGTGTATTGATACTTTCGTGTACTATTTAGCTAGATCTAAATATTTTATGACAGTTATACGGTAATTTGATGTCTTATATAGAATTCTTTGTTCTTCCTCAATTATATTACATTATATTGTGCGTATTTTGCAAAGAGTAACTTACTTTTGAAAAGACTATCTGGTATTCTGAATTAGCTATCTTTACGAACTTTAATGCCGCGAAATAACAATAATTAGATAATTTTTAATTATATTCTCATAGAAGGTACCTGAAGGAACTAGATGTCACAAACCAGGTTGAGGCATATATTCAAACATTGGGATTGAGAAAAACCCTTGAATTAATAGGTCTCGAAAGAAGGAGGGGTATTGAAGAAGACTGTGGAGAGGAAAAGATAGCCGAAAGTATAAATACACTGTGTGTACAGAGTATCAAGCAAGCTGTGCCTGAGAACAAAAACTAAAATTACGACTATAAATATAGCCCATAAATAAAAATTAATCAATTTAATTATATTCAATTGATGTTAGAATTAATAAGTAATTACTTGAATTTTTAATGATATGAACTTTAATCTTCTGGGCGTTTTTCATTTAATACTTTTTGTAAATATAAAATATTTAAGCAAATGTGAAATAAGTCCATTATAATAAAATGAATGATTGATTTTTATCTAAAACTAATATCTAATTTTACCCTAAAAGTTGGAAGAGCACGTTTATAGCGTCAAGATAGTAATTATAAACATTGAGCTATGTTAAGATTATAATATAAATTCTTTCCATAGAATTGCCATACATGAGATATTATAGACAAATACTTTTCAAGAATAACAATAAATGTGACAACTTAGGCAAAGAAATAAATTAAAAATTCATTTTAATCGAACAGAAATGAAAGGGGAGAGCACAAAAAAATGGTTTGATTTTTGCTTAACCGTGAAAATTATTATGAAAAAATGCAATAAAATTATAATCATGATTACGTCATAATTATTTTACTAATATTATATTCCATATATAGCAGGTAGACTTATTCTAGACAACTAATCCACGAAAAGATCAATCATTACTTGAGATAATTTGGATTAAATTTCATTTTTTCCGAAATTTTATAATTATATTTTAAATGTCGAGAGAATATTTCAAATATCATTTAAGCATTCCTTAACAATAGTCAAAAAATTTTAATTTTTTGATTTCTAAAATCAGATCTTTTTAGATATATCAGTTTTAATTTATTTAAAAAAACTTTGTGAACCCATAAAAATAATTTAATAGATATAACACTACAATTCAATTCTATAAATTATATTTTGATGAGATATTGCTATATATAATCATATATTCACATTATTATTTTGAAACGGCCTAAATTTTTTTGCCAAGTTGAAACAACTACGTTTTTTATAGAAACAACATCATTTATATTCCACACATGAATTCTACAAAAAAGAACGATTTTGTTAGCCATTCCTATTAAGACAGATTAAATGTCCAAATAGCATTCATTTTAACCTTTTGATTATTGTCCGCCCCAAAAATCGATCAAAAATAGCACAATATTATATGTTTGGGATTTATAATAAAAAAACCCATGATATTGTATTCAAATATCTATAAAAATTATAAAACTCTTGAATTTTAATGTTAATTTTTTTATTGTTTGTTTTTTATCTTCTTGACGTAAATATAAACTTTTTATCAATTACTATTAGTTCAACAAACCTTAAAAAATGCACCAGAACGGTTACTTAATTTTTTTTGATTTTATATAGTTAAAAACGGGTTTATTATACATGCATAATATTTTTTTGTGCTTTTTCACAGACCCTCTTAAACTTTTACAATATTTAAATTTAATCATATAACATCAGTGATGATTTTAAAAAAGCGTACATTTATACAGAATAAGAAAGAGGGTTCTAGTTTATATTTCAAAATCGAAACTAGATATGGATGAATGCAAGAAAATAACTGGCGGGTGATTCTTTAATCTATAGATTTAAAACATCAGCACAAAATTTAATTTCTATTTTCTAAACTAATAAAAAGTTATTAAAATATCATGCAGAAAATTTTGAATCTATTTTTCAAGCTTCATAAAGTTTAAAGGCAATGTATTAAATTAGAAAAAACATTAAAACTAGTTTCATTCGCAAAATTTCTCTAATCCTGTGTGTTCAAAAAAAAATTTTCAGCATATAAAAATTCTTAGAAATTAAATGCGATAATTTTTTTCGGGGTTTATAGCTTGAAAGATTTTTTTATTCTATATATAGATCGACGCGCGACTTTTTATAGCTTTTTACATAATTTGAGATTAATCAATTCGTAGTGGAGTATATCCTGTTTTTAAATTTTGCATCTAAAATAAGGTATAAAACATAAAAAGTCAAGGTATTTGTATACCAGAATCGTTTAGTAGTATTAATACCCACTTACCCCGATCCAAATACTTTTACACATAATTATATATTTCGCGCGATACTTTCAAAAAATAAGTTTTTCCTCAAGACATATTTCTTAGTTTTATACATATGCAGATTTAGATATATATAACTGAGTTCATATATTAGGAAAATATATTTTAAAGTACTCTTAAGTAGATTAAAAAAGAATCATATGAAAGTATTTTTTTATTAACCATCATAGAAGGGTTGAGCTTATGATAGCAGTGCACTGTTGTGGTTTGCTTGTTTTATTATTTCCTATTTTAACAATCTCATTATATATAGATCTTTGTACGAAACACTTCTTTAGGCTATGATCAATATATGCTAAAAGCGATATAATATAAATTCTACAAGAAAATAGGGCTTTAAATTTTTTTAATGGCTTTATTTGACCATCTAAAGATTTTTCATATATAACTTTCATGCTCCATACTTTGTAGTTTTACACAAAATTCGCGTTTTTATGTTTTAATTACCGTAAAAAACCTCTATAGTTCAAGTATTTATTTGCATTTAGATTTTCGATACTATAACCTTTTCTAATTTTGAAACTACTTTTTAGCTATTTTTAAATGCAAATACGTTTTATAAAATTCAATTTGAGGCAAATTACAATTTACAAAATAAAAATGAATCCAAATATTATAAACTAGAGCTTTGATCGGAATCGGCATGCAATTTTCATAAAAGCAAACAAAAAAATATAACATTTTCAGCCATGGTTATACATAAAAAATACAATATAACTTCACATAATATTTTACCAAGAGTTTATCCAAATAATTGCCACAAAAGGATTTTTTTGGCATTACTTACATATGTTATCCTAAAATTGATTGATCGGTGGTGCAGAAAAAGATAATATTAAGATATAACTATTAATGTTTTTATATATGATTACTAATCTGGATAAGCATTAATATAGTATTTATATTTGTATTTAAACCTTTTTTTTAAATATAGGATTGTGGTTCATTTTACATGGATAAATTGTTTAATTTTACAAAATTTTAGAGATAGTTATTATGGATATCGACCTGTCTAAAAATCGGAATTAATATAATCTGTTTATTTCGAATTTCTACAATTAGCTTTTAATCAGAAGATTTAAGAAACTAATGATGAAATATAACTATTCTATTTAAAAGTAAAGTTTTTGTATAAAATGTAGAATATTTATTTAAAAGCGTAATATATTAAAAATTTTGAAAAAAATTTACAGTGTATACATATTTTTAAAACTGTAATGTTTTCTATATTGTAAATAAAGTAACTGTGACAGCATCAATGCATTGTACTTATGCGCTGAATAATTTTAAATAGATTAAAATACATTCTCTTATAAATCATACACAATAGCTTATAATAAAATTCTACATTTAGTCGCAAATTTCAGTGTTAATCCCAGCTGTCAGATTATAAAATCACATAAAACGTGAAATTGTGTGCATAATTATACTTACATTGAGCAGCCGCAAATATGAGTACACATTGATGGTGTTAGCGAATAACATCTGTTATTCCGTATAATCGTATGGGTTTGCTATAACAAAGAGGGAAAAGCATTTTTTTAACATGTATTGTTGTTTTTTATGGTCAAATATTTTTTTACGCTTTTCGCTAGATTTTTTTGAGGTTATTGTCCCAGTTCTTATATGTTTTTTTTACAGAAATATATAAGATTTTTACGTATATCTCGAACGTTTTTAAAGATATGCAAGTAAAAATTGAACAGCTTGAATACGATTTTAATTATATTAAGCATGATTTCAACTTTATGATATTGTAAAAACATTTTAAATCAAGAAATCAAAGCCGATTTGAAATTCAAACATTTTGTTGTATTATTTATACCAAAAATCGAAAGTCGAATGGATTTTTTTTGTTATGACTAATCTAGACATATGTGTATATATGATTTATAACCGTTGAAGATCTTATTTTAATCCGATCAGAATTAGAGGACTTATCGTGATTTATTTCTTCAAATTATAAATCTTTTTATTTATTATATCTAGTTGCAAAACGCGCATACAAATATACATATATAAATAATTTCGAAAAATAAATCTTAAAAGGCGTGAAAATAAGCAATGTGGCTAGAATTCTTTTTATACATAAATAAAAGCGTATCTAAAAATATAACATGTTCTAAAAATTTGCTTAAATTAAAAAATAGGAAACTACATATTTTACAATCAAATTCATCAAAAAAAAATTATAATATACATTGTATAAATTGTCAGGAATTTGATACTTAATTGTGCAAAAATTTAATTACTTTGATCTAGGATCAATAATCTTTATATAAAGATTTTACTTGATAACGAACTTAAATAAATTGGGTTCATTGATCAATCAAGGTTCTGTGTGTACTAAAAGATCCAAAAAAAAGTTGTACAAATATGTATTCTCGAGAAGTATATAATATTGTATACTTTTTAATATGTAAATATCTTTACAAAACTTTTTTGATGTCTATCTTAACTTTGTTTGTTTGAAAAGTTTTTTCCGATTATTTTTAAAACATAGTAGAGATATTTGTTTGTCGTGGAAGCTACAACCTTCTATGATATGTAACTTATGTAATTTATATGTTCTTATAGTAATTTTATGGTTTTTTGCTTGCAAATATATATTTAATCTAAACCTAGAAACAATATTCATTGAAAAAAATGTGAAATGAATCAGGGCGAAACGAAAAAAATTCTTATATTTATGCGATAATCTAATAATAAAGTTTGTGACCTCTATTGCGATAAGTGCTCTAAAGGTTTATTGGAGAGAATTTATATTCGATGTATTACACTTTTTTTGTCATAATAAGTTTTGATTCTTTGCATTTTAATGAAACATCTGTAATTTCATTCGATTTTTATTTATATTAATTATAATCAATGTTTTTCAGTATATAAATCATACCAAAACACAATGTAATATCATCAACAAGAAGCATGGGTGAAGTGTAAGATGTTCAACTATAATAAAAAAATTTTTTTCTATATCTTCAAAAATCCACCATAAAAAATCTTAGAAAAGTAAACTTAAATCGATTATTGATTGTTTATAAAATACAGAGTATAAAAAAATAAAATATATACAAAAAAATAAAAATAAATCTTAATGAATTAAGATTCAAGCACTATGATATATTTTGTGGCTTTAGATATTTAGTATGACCAAATACTTTATTCTGTCTGAAGCTAGAAAAAAGTAGGGATTCTTCATATATCGAGAAATGATGGCTAAAAAGTATTTTAAATTATTTTATTTTGTGCTAAGAGTGTTGAGAAAGAGTTTATTTAGACTTATGCTAATTATCACATATTAAGGTACCAAAATTCATGAAAAATCATGCGTGAATGGCATTACATTCACAATAATATAGTTAGTTGTAATTTATTTTGGCTACGAAAATTTTATAAATGATATTGTGATGTTGGTGTATGAGTAAATGGTATGATTGCAATTTTAATAGGAGAAGGGTGAAATCTGCTTATTTTATTACCTGACTAAAATAAGATTGGCGGATAAAAAAATGAAATTAAAAAAGAAAGATTTAATCAAATAGTTGGTGCGTATATGGATAATATACAAAGTAGATGATTAAACATGCAAATGCTGATAACTTGAATCATAAAAAAAATACTGAAATCTATGTTTATACAACATTCGCCGAAGCTAAAAAATACAGAAATTAAGATGCATATTTCATTTCTCAAAAGAACAACATAAATTTTTAAATATTTTATATAAGAAAATCTTAAAACGCGCCTGATCAGTGTTATGTAAACAATGTAATATTTATTCTAGAATATGGGTATGTATTCCAATTAATTTAAAAGACCGTTTAAAAGTGGTTACAGTTTCAACAGCAATGCAACCCCGGAATTAATATGAATTTACACCAAAACGGGAAATGCCGAAAAGGAAACGGTCTGTTGAAGCTAGATAGTAAAAGCATAACAAGACTAAAATGGGGAATTGCTCTGTAAGGCGTCTTAATATATCTAATATCAAGCGAAGCCTATTCTATCTAGCAAAGATGTGGGTAAATTATGAGTGGTGGTAATAGCATAATTAACCTGCGGCTAAAGGTATATAGAAGAAAATCCCTCCCATATCGACTAAAACATAGTAAAAAAGATCTAATAGACGAAGGTCAAGCTAAAAATAGAAAAAGTAAAGATGTATATATTTGGAGGTGTAGCAGATGCGCAAAAGTTCGCAATAGTCATAAGCGATCATTCTAGAATAAGATCTATTTTAACAAATGAAAAATTGGTAAATTCGTCTCAAATTACATTTCCATACGATGTTTAGGGGCTGTTAGATTTTTATTATCAATTTAAAATTTTGATCAGCCGTTAAACCATTTGAATCTATAGGCTTGTAGGTAAATGCGAAAATTAAAAAACCAGAAAATTATAAAATTTATTTAAATCAAGTTTTTATATGCGAATCACATATAAAGTGTATTATTTTGCTTATTTATTAAAACTAAAGATATTTACAAAAAAATATACTAGGTTATTCACAAGATAAAAAATCAATATTAATACATAATCGAACACATTTAAAACAAATTTTAAAGATAAATAACACTTATTAAAATTTTAGATATCATTATTTATTACAATTTATTTCCCATTACACAAAAAACACCTTATAAAAATATTAACGCATTATTATAGTTTACTATAGCAATATAAGCCACATTTATGAAATATAAATTCAAAATAAAAAAAAAATAGAAATAATTCCGAAAAAATTATCAAAGATTTTTACAATGCAAAATCTATTCATGGTGAAACGTTTTTCATGAAGGCACGTCTATACTTTATTGTATATGGTTTACCTTGTTTATAAGATTTCATAATTTAAATTCTTATAAAATTTTTCTTTATTCATTATCGTCAAATAAAGCATGTAAATACTCGTTGTCTTATATTATTTTAAAATAAAATGACGAAATCACGCGTAATTCATCATACATCATATGTTTTCACGGTTGAATCTATGAAAAATATATCTTCTAATAGCTGATTATCAACGAGACTATGAAAAGAAAAAAAACAATGTGTATTGTGGCCACGAACAGAGACATTATATTGCCACAAAAAAGACAGATAAATAAAGCAAAAGGCTTGTTTAAAAATTCGATTGCAATAGAAACACATACAAACAATTAAATTTTAAAAAAAATCTTGAAACTGTCAGTAAGCAAGCTGAAAACTATATAATTGACTATGGTAAGTAACACAAATACCAATCTAGATGTGGTATGTACCAATGAATTCAAACACCAGTGGGTTACAATTAGACTAGAAAAGATATGCAATCCCACCATCGACTCTCTCATATGGAAATCGTATTTGTTTATATAGGTTAATACACTGTGTATAAATTTACAACTACACATAAAATCTTTCTATACGTACACAATCACATAAACCGACTAATATAGTCTATTCTGCATCCATATATCTTATTCCTGCTAGTTTAAACATCCGAAATCAATTATATTCTTATTTTTTACTTCACTAGAATTTTTTCATTCAGAAAAAAATTGACCAATTATCACAATAACATAAAATAGGATAGGTAGTATAAGGTTCATGATACAGAAAATTTTTGAAATATCATGATTCTGAAATTCTTAGCATTAAAATCATTAAAGTATTAAAAATAAATTTCTTTCCAGAACACTAGTTGATTTTTATTGGGTTTATCTCATATATTTATATCAATAGAAACTAAATTCTTAGGCGCTGAATCATAGTCAGGTTGTCTGCAAAATTCTTCTACACATTTCGAAATCATAACGTGCAAATCAAAATCTTCTCTATTTTCATATTCATACATATTTATCTATTATTAACATGATTAATATATTAAATCACTTAAGCTGGTTTTATTTGTGTGTAAAGTTGCAAGTAATCTTTAATCTAATTCAATCAGTCAAAATGGCCCAAGTATAATAACATTTTCCTTTTTATCTGTTAGATATATCAAAAATACAAAGCCCTATCTACTCCATTAGATTTTTTCAATAATTTTAGTTTTAATGATATTTGTCTACAAGCTGTATATATTACTATTTTATTTTTTTTTACTATTTCATATTGTTTCCGTGATTTAAAATACTTTGTTTTAAGAATTATCGTCTTTTTTTTAACAGGCTTATCAAGAAAATGATTTTGCGTTCTATCATTAGCACAATTGCATTATTTATAGGTTTTATAACACCTTCCAAGACATCTTCAAGCAGATATTATTGATATTCATATATGCCACAATCATTGATCGAATCGTAAGTGATTTTTAGATCAAGATCATTTAGCGTTTTATCATCTCATCTTTTTTACAAAAAACACTATCATATGTCTCGATTTAAAACCGAAAAATAGCATCCTAAAAAATTGTTTTTAATAGTTAAAAGCACAAACACAGATCATACATTGCGACAAATACGTCTGTGTAACCAATTTTTCAGGATCCCAGATCTCTTCATCATAGCTTATTGTTCCTTTACTATTTAATGACGAATGTATTTTTCTATTTAACGAGTTTAAAATTAAGAAGTTACCTCGCATTCCTGCCAATGATTACAGTAACCCCTCCATGAGCCGCTTCGTCACCAACGGGGCCTACAAAGCGTTCATTGGTCATTCCATGAAACGCATTCTCCCTATGATCCGTTATTTTTAAAATCATTGAGTAAAAATTATGATAAATTCAATTTAATTTTTTGCTTATTATTGAACACATGTAAAATATTAATATATTATAAAATTTACAATATTCATATAAGTTGAGCAAGAGCAGATAATTTTAAAATGACCCTCTTATTGGAATTCCATTTTAGCTAAGATAAATATGTTTTTTATGTGGTGAATAGGAATATATACCAAAAAAATTTCTTTTATCAGGCCTTAAATTTTAAATACACAATAAAAAGCAAAAAAAAGGATTCAAAATAAAGTTTTTAAATTAGATTGACTCAACTAACAACTCATAAGGATAAAAATATGTATAAATTAAATTTGGATATATCGCTAGTGAAAAAGGTTACAAAATATCTTAAAATTTTGTTTTTATTGGATGTGAAAACTTTGAATCATGTTTACCTTCACCCCTCTCAAAATATGATGGGTTTACAATATATATATAAAAATTTTATGATCATACAAAATATGTAAAACTGAAAAATCTATAAAAGAGAACTTTAATGACAAATTATGCGAAACTGTGGCTGTAACGGAGGAAAGAGATGGGTGGCATTAAAACATGCGTAAATATCCTTTAAAAATCAACAAGTTATTGTAATTACGAATCAATGTTCTTTTAACAGAATCACATTTGATGAATGGGTTCGTGATGCCTATACATAAATACTAATACGCTTCAATCGTATGCCACACAGTGGATGGGAGAAAATCCAAAAATTCAGCATCGAAAATTTCAATGTAATTGGTCCCAACAGGAACTTAAAAGAATTGCGATGAGATATCATTAGACCAAAATATAAGGAAGTAGGTTTATAAACGATTATATGCCTAAAACGAGAAAAACTCCGAAAGAAAAAAACTAAATTCATTCCAAAGTTATAATTAAGAGCCTAAAGAGTCGACTTATGTGAAGAAATTCTAAAGAAATATTAGATTTAAAAAAAAGGCAAACATCGTTGATTTTTAAAGGACAAGAAATTCATTCTGCAAAGTTTCTCTAATACTGTTCTAACTATTAAAAAAAAATCGGGACAATTCAATCCAACCAAAATTTTAAGAATATTGCCGATGTTGGAATCTTGCTTCAAACCACACAGCAGACCTACAAACGCCTAAAAACAAAATAAAAAAGACAACGAATATGATCCGAAAAATAATATAAAAATTGTGCCTTTGGAAAGAATAAGAGATGACAAGAAAAATAAAAAAACTAACGCAGTGAAGCTAAAGAACTGGAATATAAACTATAGAGACAAAATAATACGATCAGAAACACTATCCTAGATATAGATGATCATCTTAGAATAATGTTTAATTTTTATACAGAAAAGATCGGAATATATATATAAAATTTAGAGCAGTAGAGAAAAGATGTGACTTTGACACAGTCAATAACTGCTTTGAGCTTCTTAGGGCACTTCTTTTACAGAGTATTGCCTCAAAACAACAATTTACAATTGAAACGTCAAATGAACAAGGCAAAAAAATTCGGATGAAAATGTTGAAAAAGGTACGTAAAATCACAACAAAAATATGTATAACGCTAACTTGTGCCCATTTCTACCTGTCTAAAAACAGAAAAAAATAAGCTATATAACAGAGGTTGAATTTGATAATATAATAAAATCACATCAAACTGGAAAGCTGCTCGAACCAAGCAGAAACTTTAATTTCTGTATTAAATAATGATGAAATTGAAAAAATTCTTATATTAGAATATATCGGATGAATTTTCGCAGAATATAAATCTGGAAGAAGGGTTTTTATAAGGACGACATATCTTATACCAAAAGAAGACGTCAAGATAGGAAATAAATTCAGAAAAAACACATGAATGTCCAATTGATATACTTGAACGACAAAAGCGGTTTAGAAAATTATTCAGTATGATGTGAGACAAAATAATTTATTGCAGAAAATCAGTAAGGAACAATAAGGCGCGTTATAGGTGCAAAAGAACTACATTTTTTTATTATTTGATTGAAAAAGAGCATGTAAATAATCTATATACATTGAGTTTTGATGTAAAAAAGCATTTGACTCAATAGAACATAACTCCCTACACGCATGTATTAAAAATCAAAATTTACCCACATGAAAAACGTCTTTTATAAGAAAATATATCAAGCAAATAGAGTATATCTTTAAGGTAGAATTGTGAAGAAAAAATGCATATAAAAATTTATGCTGATTTACTACGAGAAAAAAGTCTGTCACCTTTTTCTTTCGTCCTATATATGAAACCCTTGATTGTAAAATTAAATGAACGCTTTCCAGGGGTAAGTGTAATTTATTCTTAGAAAAATCATATACAAAAAAAATTGTCAACTGTTCATGATGACCTCAAATAAATAACAATTTTACCATAAACACTACAACATATGACGGAATAGACATTAACCACCTATAATGCAGTAGGCCTCGAAATAAACAAAAATGTGACAGCCATTAACCATAAGATATGCGCTGATGTAGCAACATTAATTTTAGGCCCAACAGCTTATTCATATCTTGAATATATTGAGACTATAAAATCAGATATAAAGCTTAAAACTTATTATATAATTTAATACAAAAACTAAATCTAACAAGAGAATTATGTAAGACAAAATGTATGCTGTTCTTTTATTTAAAGATATTAAGAAAAATGCAACATTACACATAAATGGCGCTAAATGTGAACTTAAAATAGAACAGGAAGGATACATAATAACTTTATGATAATATAAGATATATTTTAAATGAATTTTCTATTCACCTATAGCCTGTAAAAAACAAAGATTATATAAAGAGCAATGAAATAGGACGTAGATGATGTAATATGAAAATTGAAGCCGAGAAGATGATTTACCAGCTAAATAATTTCGTTGAAAACAGTCTAAACAATTCACCTAGGTGGGCGGTAATATTGAATGGTATCTGTACATATAAAAGACACATCTCACACTACTTGAAGAATATCTTAAAAATAAATATCATGCCAATATAGCTGATTTTGAGACACAGAAGAAAAAACAGCAAGAAATTCTATTTATTAAAATTAAAGAAAAACCATTGCAACAATTTTTTTTAAAAGCAAGAATTAAAAAGCTTGGATTTTTAAGATGTATATAAGCTGTTAACATTAAAAAAAGTGAAGAATCTAACAATTTTGCATTAAAGGCAGAATTTTTTTTTGATGATAGGATAATATGCCTAAATTGTAACGAAGCCATGAAAACAATTGATCAATTTGCAACAGAATGTAAGAAAATATTAGGGCATGATGACACTGAAAGGCGCGATGTAATCATATATTGTCTTTCCCCCCTCCTACAGAGAAGATATACTTAAAAAAACCCAAAAACTGCAGTCGAAAAAAATAGACCGATATTTTTCTACACAATAAAATTTCAATATTATTGCGTTGATTGAAATAGGTAAACTAACATTTAGAACTTAACTGAACTTCAGAATAAAAAAATATAGGATTCATCACATCTTGGCACACGAACTTGATGTAATTTACAAATGTCAAACAAGAATAATACTATATGTGATGACTTGGGATCGGGTGGTCACAAAATTTCATGATAAATTTGTTAAGGCATTAAAAATTCCGGGTCAAGCTGAAGCAATCATCCAAGCTCGCTTAATCCGCAAGACACTTAAACACATCACATTTTAGATAAGAAGAGCAGTCGATGAATTAAAACCATTGGAAGGTGAAGAACGATAGACCAAAGTGTTTTGCAATATTCCAGATAAGCTGACCACGTTTAAATAGATAAAAATAATTAAAATAAAGCAACCCATAGATAAACAAAAATAAAAATCGTTTTTAAATGATGTAAGTAGAAGCATTAATTTTAATTTTGTGTTTTTTAGAGCTAGAATGCACAGTTTTTTCTTTTTTTTACATGCATAACAATGTAATTTTTATGAATTAGACATTCGTATTTACCTTAATCTTTTATTTTACAAAATATGTAAGAAAATGTCTGATACGACAAGAACAATATAATTTAGTTTCCAATTTTAGTCTTAAATAAACCAACTGCATATTTTGAGTCTCATAGTCGGTTTAAAAATTTTCGGTTTAAAATTTTTATCATATAGTTGTGAAATATTGTAAATACTTTTAAGTCAACATATAATAAAAATAGTGTAAACTTTTTTTTGCAAGTAAAGCACTGCAAAAAACCAATTGTATCGCAATATAATATTGAAAAAAGGTTTTATTAGAATGATTACTCTGATAGAGACGGTATTTCTTTAATTATCTTCAAATAGAAAATAATCAATTAAAGAATTTAAACTAAAAATTTTTATTATTTACATAGCTGAAACGTAAAACAACGATTTTAAATCTTGTAAAATATTCTAAGACGTCAGCTTACGAAAATATCGATTTTGTTATTTTTTGCTATATTTAAAAAATTCAATAACTTTATGATAACCCTGAATTATTTATTTTTTTTGTATGCACGAATATATTAAATAAGTTAAATGTTCTAAATATTACACCTTACGAGTTTATTTTATTGAAATAACCAATAGTAGCTGAATAAATATGCTTTTTAAATAAAATTTTTGAATACTGTATATATAATACAAAATTTAATAATTTATGTTTCTCTATACATGTAATATATATTTATCTGAAGGAATTTCAGTACGAGTATATAATTGTGACAATTTAAAATATTATTTCGTGCTATAGTATTTTTTAATGATTTTTATATATATAGAAGTTTAAACTTTCCTGCAAAAATTAAATAGAAACAATTTTAAAAAAAAATACGGTGAATTTGAAGATCTATTAAGCTTTTATATATTTTTTCTATATATAAATTTTATTAACAGACATAAATTTATTGTATTATTTTCCAATTTTATCTTTTTTTCCGGTATTCATTAATTATTAAACAGTTACAAGTTAAAATTAGTTTTATTGTAAAATCTTTAGGTGTAAACTGCATATCATAGATTTTTGTGCGTTTTTTTTATACTTGTAAGATCTATTTTATTTCATAAAAAAATATATTAATTTTAAGAAAAATTTCGGTATACTATGTCTTTTTATAGACTATTCTGCCAATAAACTTTATTTTTATTTCAAGAAGCGCAAAAGTAATTATAAAGACACTGTTTACGTATCAGCTTAAAATATTTCATCAACAATTGAAATGTATAGACACAAGATTGCAAAATGTCCATCGTTTACGTTTATAAATTTTTTTTAAATATATCATAACTGAACGTATATAAAAGTATTTCAATAAATAAAAGTTAGACAAGGCATGTTTTTTTTATTGTAGAAAGAACGATTTAAAAAGAACACAATATTTTAGCATCATTTGTTGCATAAAAGTAATTAAAAATTGCAAGGAAGCTGTCAAGAAAAATTAATTACACTATATACATTTCTTAAATTAGCTTACTAAAAATACTGTTACATACATCAAATGAAAATGTGACAATATGAATTTTACGAGATATACAGTTGACAATAATTTTCTTTTTAAATAAAAAATGTGATCTTATTTGTAGCCCTAAATCAGTAAAAAGTCTAATATACACATTAGAAAATATATTTATATTCAAATAAATGCATTAGATTCTATTCATAAAAATAATACTGTGTATCAAGCAAAGTATATTATTTAAATGTTAATACCCAAAATTTCGGCTTTAATTAAAGAAAATCTGATCATAATCTGAATCAATGTCAATTTTTGTGGATATCGAAATAGCTACTTTCGCTCTTAGTTGAGTGAAGCAAATTTATAAATTTCAAATGAGGATACGAATAATAATTTTTCTTTGAAAATATGTATCCAATTATCACTCAAGCTTTTATATATAATGACAACTTATTGTGTAAAATAGAGATCTCCAACTCATCTTGGCCTATTGATTTTAAATCTAAATTAATTTTAAAGACCTCAAATTTATAAAATAATAAGTGGTTGAAAAGAAATTTATCAAGATTGAAATATTTACAAATAATAATCTCTTTATTGTTGCTCGTTGAAGCAAGCAGAATTAATAAAAGAGAAGACGATAAATATACTGTGAAAATTTTCGACTTAATATCGACATTGATGTTTTAATTGGATATTATGATCAATGGTCTTATAGCTCCTGCCCATTATACATTGCAGTCGGTTCTCATCAGGTCAATAAAAGGGTGTGCTCATCTACTTGAGCATCTTATAATAAATGGAGAAGGTAGGCCTTGCGGTGAAGAATTAAAGAACTCTATCATCAAAAAAAGACATTGAAAATGCTTTGATTAGTGTTGATGTGACTATCTACACTATGGGTATATGTAGTACAGCATTTTTCAAATCACTTGTGATTTTTTCAAACTTTTTTAAGAATCTTGACTTTGAAAAGGATTTTCTTGATAAAGAAATTGATACCGAAGATTTGGAATTTTATTATTAACTCATGAAATATGATTATTTGCCACAGAATTATTATTTTATAGTTTTTTAATAGATGGATTTAAGAGCTTTACATGTGGTAATAAAAAAGACTATCAGTTATTAATTTGAAAGAGACTATTATTGAATTTTGAAAAACCAATTATTGTTCAGGAAAAATGATACCGTTTTTTTACTATAAAATATAATAAAAGATTTTTTTCCAGACATCCAATGTGTAGAAGGTGTATTTTTCTTAACATGAGAAAAAGATCCAATTTTATATTGCAAAGAAAAATCCTAAACATGATGTTATGATTTCGCAGAGGCACAAAATTTATATTTACAACAAATTTTTATTGGGTATTCTTGATGAAAATTGCCTCAATAAATGGATTAAAATTAAACCCATAAACAAAATAAGTATAATAATTGTATCAATCGAGATTCCAATCCCCTAGGTATAAACAGTAAGCATTCAATATATTTTATATATTTTTTATGTCCAAACAAGGAATAAATTCTTTGATCTGGATTCTTAAGATGAATAATCTGATCATAAACTTAAATTCAGATATTAATGAAACCATTTATTGGACAATTTTTCGTATCATAATAGAGTGGTTACCCCGGGGTTGCAAATACAAGGAAATTATATTTTGTATTATAGAGAAATTTTTTTTATTCATCGGAAGCATTGATGATGAAAACACACAAAAAAAGTTATCGACACTCCATGAATATTTTAAAGATTCCAACAATGAAAAAATCTACAATATCATTACACCAGATGTATATCAGAGAGCAGAAGAGGCTTCATGCTTTATGCATTATTATTTAGTCGAGAATATCTTTTGCCATAATATTATCAAAAATGAATTCGATTATCAAGACTTTCTGTCAGCTATAGATATTTTAAAACAAAGAAAATGTTGGAACGTTATTTACATAACAGAAAATCAAGAAGACGACGGGGATTATACCAATTCAAAACATCAATATACAGACTTTGGATATATGATTTCTAATGATTTTATTTCAAATATTAAAAAAGATAAAATCGATCGTTTATTAGAATATAAACTGTCATGGAATGTAGGAATCCCAGATAATTTAAATTATAATGAAAATATGCTCGGAATCTTTAGTAAAAACTTTGCGGTGATAATTATGGACCTGATTTGAATGAATTAAAAAATATATATAATGAAAAGATTACATTTTTAGATATAGATGAAGATATTAATGGTATAACAAGGCGTTAAAATAAAAATTTTGAAAAATACGCGATTATTATAACAAATCCGACACTTATCGCTTCTCTTGTATCTTACGTGTCTATTAAAATGAACAGTCGAGTCTCCAATAAAGAATATTACATTTACAAAGTTTGTTTGGAGATGGTAAGACTTATGATAAATATACATAATAGCTTTTTAGTATCGAAAGGTTATCATATAGATCAAAAAATATCAAGACCTGGCATCGAACTGAATTTCGTTGCCCAAAATAAGAAGGATGTAATGAAATTCATTGAAATTTATTTTTCTTATTTCTTTATTTTAAAGGATTTAATATCGAAAGAAAACCCTTCAGATATCTATTATGTCTATATAGATACGCTAAGGCAATCGCAAGCAAATCATCTTATATGCATGAATATTTTAATAGTATGGGTGATGTAAACTCTCTTTTATACAGTTATTATACCAAAATAATTGAGTTTGATCATGAATTTTTAGACAAACTAGAGCTGAAAGACGTAAAAATTCAAGAAAACTGTTATTTGCGTATATTAATGACAACGACACAGACTCACATCGAATTCATGAGCTTCTTTAAATTTTTGGCGAATAAACTCAATTCATCGATTCACTATAATCATAAAATCAAACAATGCCAAAAAACAAACAATGAAGAACTTTCTCGAATTGAAAAACAAGGAAATAATATTGATGAGATGAGCACTTACTTGTCACCTTTACATGCACCTGGAACAAATATAGGCAAAAAAAGAACGAATTCAAGCAAAGAAAAGAATCTGTTAAGTTCAAGTCATTATAAGAAACACAAATATGGCAAAAATGAAAAGAAAATTGAAGAAGAACGAGCTGAATACGTAGATTATCGTGAAAACTTAAAAAATAATTGCGTTACTGTATTTTTAAAAATTGGACCGCGATATGTTGGCAAAAATTACATTATAGCCACTCTCTTATTTTAATTTTTGGCGCCTAAATTTTTGGAAGAATTTAGAATCAAAAATCCGATTAGTTACGCTGTAGAAAATTTTATAGATATATTTGAAGGAAACCTTTATATCGGCTTTCAAGTAATCTCTAATAGATTATCACATAAAATCATTAAAAACACAATATTGGAATACATACAGTGTTTAAGAAACTGTCTGGATCATATTATAGAACTCGATGTATCCATGGACGCTTCGGTAGAAATGACGAAGAAAGAAACAGAAATTGCAAATAAAATGCGTGGAAAAGAAAATATATCTATATTTATTTATAAAAAACTAAGAAATACGACATAAAGATAATTTTTATGACATTTCAAAAGAAAAGTTAGAAGAAATAACCACGATTCTTTATTACGAAATATTACACCTCCAATACAGTCTTAAAAAATATATTGATCTGTATTACTTAAATTTCAAAGATATTCATGATTTTTATCGCCAATTTCTCGTATTTGACTCAAGTACGTTTTATTACGAAAAGGTTGTCAGTAATATTTTACAAGCTATGAAGATGTGTATTAAAAAATTGAATTTTGAAGAAATAATAAGTGAAAGCTAGAATGTGGCTTCAAAAATAATTTATACAGCTTAAATATTAAAAAAAAAAATTTTTTGGCTTGGTTAACTTTTTCAAAATGCCAAAATAAAATATTAAATTATAAATTGAGTGCTATTTTGAAATTGTTCAAAAATTTCTAATATAGTAAATATTTATTGTCTGTGTTTTTTTCTTTCCTCATATAAAAACATCCCGATCTTTAATATTATAATTCATCAATGTGCTTTTATTTTGTGTTGTCTTTATTATAGTTTTGTCTTTTTTTTCGACCTATAATTCCAACAAATAATACTGAAATTAAGATTAGTTGATTATATTTTTTTGTGATAATCTATTGAGAAATTTTAGGCCACTATTTTTACATGTATATTGTTTTACGAAATTTATCGGTGTGCAATATGTCTAAATTTTATTTTAAAGTCTTTGTGATATAAATAAAATTCATTGGCCCGATAGGCGCAATCAAGCTTATTTCGACTAGGTTACAACCAAATCAAACACAAAGCTTTAAAAATAACTCAGAGAAAACATAGCTATGTGTTAACGCAACTAAAAATAGATCCATTCTAGTAACTAATAAAATTGCTTTCTGTTCAACTATAGAAATACCAGGTTAATTTGTGTTTATTGTACATAAAGGAACTAAAAAGGTTGTCACATAATAAAGACTTAAGCTAAAACGTACAAATAGCGTTTTAGCCACTGTTCTAAACCAAAATTGTAATTTAAACAGAAAAAAGCGTCATGATTGGTTATAGGGGGCTCTAATTATGCGCTAGCTGTACATTATTATTTCATATAATTTAAATAAATACACTATTCCTATAAAATTCCACTCAAATATAGATTTTTAAACTTTTAAGACATTTATTCCCACGATCTACTTGGTAAAATTCATCTTCTAAAAATTTTAGGTTTCTCGTATAACCCAGCTGTAATATATAGCATAAAATATATATGTCGCGATTTTACATAAATTGTTAATTTCGTTAAAGAAAAAATTAAGATTTCTAATCAAGAATAGACCCTTCAATTACAGTTTAATTATAAATCCAAAAATATTATCTCTGTTATTTTGTTATAGTTATAGTGTATATATTTTTTGTAGCTGTAGTTTTATAAACATGATAATACGCATTTTTCGAATTTTACACTTGATGGCGTATTGAGATGCTATAAATTCACTGACGGATGATGAAATAGCATAGTTATTTCATGAATTAAAATTTGATGTTTTTTTTTGTCATCTGATTTAATGCTATATGGTGTTGTGTTTATATCTCCGGCATATTCCTAAAAGGCGATACTATATTTATAAAATAAGCGATCATTATCTAACGCTAAAGTTTAACGAACTAAAATAAATACTTTCATGATATAATATAGAGTTTGTGTAAATAACCAAGCTTTTTAACGTGTCAACTATTGCAATAAATATTTTTTGCCACATATGCCTAAAAATAAATAGATACGATTTAATAACAAAATTACTTTTAACAAGGTATATCAAATAATGTAAAAAAATTGAAGAAAAAGTAATAAACACTCAACAAACCATAATTTAAACAGCATTCGCTTATATGACTAGGATAAATTTACATAATATATAATAAATATATTTTATACTCTGGTTTTAGAGCTATAAATAAATATGTAACCAAATATAACCCTTTTTTGTATATCTCAGAAACGACTTTGCCATACAGATTTTTTTGCCTGCGAATTATCTGTATATAGTTATAATATATTGCCCTATTTTTGTTTTTTTAGTTTATTGTTTCTAGTCAATTTCAATAGTCTTAATCACAACAAAATTATACTATAAAGGAATATAAAATATTAGTAATTAGATATAGCTCAAGATGTAATGTTATATTCGATAAATCACCATTTGTTATAAAAATAAATATGTAAAATATGATTCACTGCCATAAACATGTAGATATGAACAGAAACACCGTAAAAAATATTCTCAGGAAAAAATAGGAATTTTATATCTGAAAATGTTTTATCTCTAAAAAATAAATTTTTTAAAAGGAAAATATTTATATGAAGTTACTGTGCAAGATATTTTATTGATTTATGATAAACACGTGATCAAAAAAATTGATAATTAAATGCTATGTTGATTTTTGCAACATGTTATTATACCTAAGGGCTCAAAATAATATCTAAATTATAGAATAAAAATATCGAATTGACATATATATACGTCTCTATAGTTTAATAGTTAGTTTAAGATAAACGTAAACTATTAAATTCAAACATATTTATTCCATTACTCGTATTTGGCGCTAGGAACAGATTTTTAAACTTGATTTTATGACTTTCGATCGTTAGTGGCTGAACGTGTCTAAATTCATCATCGGGTTACATAATACGTTGATAAGTATCATAAATATTCTTTTAAAAATGAAATTTCTTTTCATAAACACGAAAAAATTATTTTACCAAGCTTTTATAAAAATCCATGTTTTATCAATGCAATATATAGGGGTTTATATAACGTTACGCTATATAAGTTATATAATAAAATTCCTAGATTTCACTTTAAATTAATATTGTTGTGTTTCATAGTTTTTTCCATTATATACAGTCTTCTTAAAACCAATTTCTTCTTTAAATTATTATTTTTTTAGTTATTTGCATTGATAATATTAATGTATATTGTTTGCTTAAACTAACATTTCGAATTTTTCTACATATGACTTATTGTATTTAGTATGTAAGCCATCCTATTTATTGAGTATAACATTCTCGTGTTTTTATATAAAAAAATTGTGATTTTTATTGGACAGTGTATCTATTTTTTCTTATATGCATAATATAAGTCTGTTTATTGCTTTTGTTATTTTTTTTTCTATGAATTATTCAGTCTGGATTTTCATACTGGCTATAAATATATAGTCGGTCGAAAATTAACGCAATAAATGCTAGTATTTAATCGTCTATTATTATTTTTTTTCGTTCTTTTTATATATATTCTTAGAATTGTGTTTTCTGATTTTCTTTCAGTTTAAGTTATAATATTATATGTGAATATAGTGTATTCGTATATTATTTATAGTAAATCCAAGTATAATTGTCGAAAAGTTTGTTTATAATATTATTAATAAGTGATATACCGCTTTGTAAGCCTCTAATCACTGTTGGTACTACGATTACTCAAAAAGATAAAATGCAGATAAAGTGGAATCTAGCTTGATCATATGACCTTATACCATAATTCTTGACGTTCTTGATGATCAGAGCATTCAAATAGATAAGATGCAATAAGGCACAATCCCAAATATAAAATAGAAAATCATTAATATGTAATTTTATCTATTATAAATTATACTGATATAAATCGTAAGTATTTTCTTTAAGGGCTCATTAAATAGTTGTAATTTTAGTTATTTTTCAGGCACAGCTTGTTTTATTCTCTGTACGCACAGCGTATTTATACTTTGGCTATCATTCCACATCCAAAGTCTTCTTCAATACCTCAAAATATTTTGAGACCTAGTAAATATGGGTTTTTCTTAATCCCAAGATTTGAATATATGCCTCAACCTGGTTCTTGGCATCTCATTCCTTCTGGTACTTTTTATTATATCATGTCACCCCACCGTCTCGTGTTAATAGATATGAATATTTTATAAAAAATTTAGTTTATTTATGGATTAATTTTCTTTTTATAGATTTTATCTATTTAGACGTGGTCAGCGTGTTGGAATATTGCACAACTCCTTGATGCATCTTTTGACACCTTCTCCCGATTTATCTTCATAAACTGCTCTTTTTCTCCCGTATGAGATGAGTCTAAGTGTCTTGCGGAATTTGAGAGCTTGCATGTATGCTTCTACTTCGTCCGGAATTTTTAACTCCTTAACATATTTTTTATGATATTTTGTAACCATACCATCCCAAGTCATCACATATGATATTATTCTTGTTTTACATTTGTAAATATAACCGAGTTTATTCACCAAGATGTCATACTTTCTATATTTTCTACTCTCAACTTCGGTTAAGTCATCAAGGCTAGTATACCCATTTCAATCAGCGTAATTTTATTTTATTTTTTATCGTATAGAAAAATATCAGGCGTATTTAATTTGATTAAAATATCTGTTTATATTCGGATATCAACTTTTTTCCTGCATTTTCGTTTTCGCAGATCTCTTGTACTGAGTGAGTTCTGATCTTTTAAGTCAACTTGAAGTTGCATCATCTTGATTCTGTATATACGATAATTTATTTTATATATCCTACAAATATGAAATAATAGCAAAAAAACTATATATTATTTACAATCACTAATCACCTAGATAATAAACGTCATATAATTGTATTTTTGCGATTACAAAACTATTTTAGTCGCATATTTAGATTATGAGAATGCGAGAAAGCAGAAGAATATGCAAAAGAATACAATTAGAATATTTATTCTATAAAATTAACTAAAAAAAGGAGATGTAAATTTTGGATGATTCCACAAATTCCGAGATGATCAGACGTATCGGCTAAATCAGTCCTTCTGCAGTTTACAATGAAGTCCTAGAATAAGTTAAAATGGACATAAATATAACTACAAAAAATAAACAGCACAAATATAGCTTATCTTAATAAATGATGTTCAAAAAGAATTTTATCAATCAGTATATTTGGTTTTAATTATTTTATAGTTCCACAAGGAACATGTTGCGGCTCTATTGAACAGGTTTGGCTGACACTTTATTTTAATACATCATCTTAACTATTTTTGCGCACACATCTCTGTCATTGAAAACTTATTAGTACAAGTTTCTTGCATAATCCTATTGTTTTGAGCATATGCTGCGGCTTTGGTTGGAATTCCTAACATCTTATTATACGAATAATTTTATTTTACACACGCCATCTTCTTTATTTGTTTCAATCAAGACCAATGTAATAAAGGCTGTTTATAATTGAATCAACTTGAAAATGAAAATAAGGAGAATATTTATCGTAAAAAATAATAATCAGTTATCTTATTAAATATCTATTGGTTCAAATAAGAGTATAGCTTATATAGATATAATCTTAGAAGTAGCAAAATTCATATGAATTTCGTAATTAAACGCTATAATTAAAGGCTTTATTTATTCCTTATTTATTTAAAACTGCAAGACACATTTTCCGGATAGATACAAAAACAAGATTTACATTTTAAAAAATGTCTATATATTTATCACTGCAATATTATACAATAAGTTTCGACTGAGGTAAGTAAAATCCATAAGAAAATCACCAAGTTTTACCAAAATAGTGTCACATATAAACCGAATAGAATACTTATGTTACAAAAACTGTTAGTCGTTATTTTTTATATTTTTTAAGATATTTTTTAAGTTTTAGATAAATATAGACCATCATAAATACAAAAAAGTTAAATATTTTTTTTAAAGAAATATTAGGCATCAAACGTATTGATCAGATTATCTAATTTAATGTATGCATATAAATGTTGTATTAAAGGTCTTGTTTATGTACAATTTGTTTTTTATTCTACTTATAAGCAAAAAGGTAAAAAAGAATTAAAAACAAATATTGTCTAAACAACAGAAATAAAAATATAATTTCTTATTCAAAGACAAATAATTATAGAAGATTTGCTTAATAATCACTGTCGTTTTTTTTCTTGCTAGAAAGAAAATCTGACACCAAAACTGGATACATATTGATAACATTTTCATAGCAGTTCGCATATAAATGTATCGAGTTTATTGTTTTCAATATAATATTTACTGATATTTTTTTGAAGTAATTATTTATAGCCGATTCAATGCTTTTTTATTGCGACAAATTTAATAGTCAATAATTTGCAATAAAATATATATAAATGCATATTTCTACCTATATATGACAATACATTCCCTGAATTATTAGCAGTTTATATCAAAGGGGCAATTAAAAACATGTGTTTATGTTTTTTCATTGTATTTGTTTTCACATATTAAGTAAAAAAATTACGAACTATTCTTAGGCATATATATAAAGACCCAAAATTTAAGAAAATTTAAATGGTAAATATTTTACACAAACATGCGTGAAATAATTTATGAAAAATATGAGCATAATTTACTTTTTCCGAATTTATCGCTGCAAATTTTTGTGCATTACTGTCTAGTACCATTTTTTGCTGCATTTAAAATGATTAAACAGTTATAACTAAAAACATGATTTTATAAAGCCCCACATATAACGTTAGTTATGTAATAATCCCATGCATTTATAATATTTCTTGAGAACCCATTTTATAGAAAGAATAATATGATTTTTACAGATAATTTTTTATGTTCGGGTGTCTTATATAATTTATTTTACAAAAATAATTGTGTAAAATCATGCAATTTCTTAAAAAAAACGCAAAGAATGAGAACATACTATTGATAAAATTAACATTCTCTAAATAGTTCGAAATACTTAGAGTGATCGTAAATATAATATATCGTAATACTCAATATTTTCATCAATAAATTTCGGCTAGCTAGACCTAACTACAAAGGTGGAAATTAATAATAAATAAAACATGTAAGAACGATATTTTCGATGCAATAAAGCACAACAAAAATGGACGTCTTTGATTCTTATTTTTGCAAAAACTTTATGCATGAGCATTGCTAAACCGTTCTTTGCCAATTATTTAGAATAAATTACTTGCTTTATATAGTATCAAAAAATAATAAATACGGAAGGTTAATAAAATTTGAATTTTACGAGACACAAATAATTTATCAATTAGATTTATATATTAATGCAGGCCCAAAATCCGTGTATAGTCGATTAACTACGTAAAAATATATCAAAGGAGATATAGCCCAGCATATTTTATCAATCAGAAATAGAGTCTCTTTAAAACAAAAATTCTATAAATTTAATCAAAATACACAGAAATTTAGATACATCTGCAGAAAATTTGATCTAATAACCACATTTAGAAATTTTTGTGGTATAAAAGTATTTACTTTCTTTTCTTAGAAAAACTAAAGAAATTTATAATTATTGAACGAATCGTTGTTGATCTTCTTAAGCTACTTTGTAAATATATATTTCCAATCTTATCGCGATTCATTGATTCGGTACGATAATTTAACTTTCAAGACCCCATAATTTTAAAATATTAAGTGCTTGGCAAGAATGTTATCAATTTTCAAACTGTTACGAAAGATAACAATTTTATTGTCATTCTCAGAAGCAAGCAAAATTATTAAAACTGCTGCAGATAATTTTAAATATGAAAGCTTCCATCTTGAAAATGGTATTGATGTTTTATTTGCATATAATAATATGTGCATTTATAGCAACTACACATAATCCAGCAAAGTTGATCGTTCCAGGACGAAATACAAGGGTGTGCACATTTGCTTGAGCATATTCTAAGCAAAGGTGGAGGTAGATCTTGTTATGAAGAATTAAAAAAACTTCTATCATTGAACGGTGGTGACTATCTACGTGCTGGAACTTTATGTGATTGGACTTTTTATGGCTTTAATATTTGTTTTATTGCGTTTATAAAATCGCTTGTGATTTTTTCTAAATTTTTCAAGGATGTTGACTTTGAAATAGATTTACTCAATAAAGAAGCTGAAACCGTGGATTTAGAACATAATTATAGACTTATGGAATATGATTACCCGGTAACTGGGCTATTATTTAATAGTTTGTTAAGAGATGGATTAAAGGACTTTTTATGTGGCAATAAACATTCATTATCAGTTAATAATTTGAAAGAAATAATTATTCAGTTTTGAAAAACTAATTATTGCTCAAGAAAAATGAAACTTGTGGTTTATTGTAATAATAGAAATGTATTGATATAAATAAAGAATGTTTCTCAGATATTCCGATGTGTAAAAGTTGCATTTTTAAAGATTGTGAAAAACATCTGGCTTCTATTTCCAATTGTAAATCCGATACACACGATGACATGTCTTCTCGGATACAACCAATAGCTATTATCGACAATGATTCGAAATCTGGTATTTTTGATACTAATTATCTGAATAAATGGTGTAAAATTATTACCAAAAGTAAGATAAGTAAAATAATCGTATATGAGATACCGAAACTAAGAAGCTTGAACAATAAGGATTCTATTTATTTCATCAAATTTATGATGGGATATGAAAATAAAAATTCCTTTTTATGGATTTTAAAGAGGAACGATCTGGTCATAAGTTTAACGGCATCGATTTTAGAAAAAGTTTTTGCAAAGATACTTAAGATATCTATAGAGTGTACAGCCCGTGGTTGCAAATACAAAGAAGTTATTATAAGTATAATGGAGAAATTTCTAGAAGTCATCGGAAACAATTATAAAAAAACGAAAAGAAGTTGACAACAGCGCATAAATATTTTAGTAATTGGAAAAATAAAGAACCTGTCTATATAGAAACCAAAAATTTATTTTATAATGCGATAATTGCTTCTTTTTCGTTGCATATTTATCCTATTGAAATTTTTTGAACCTATCCTTTGGAAATGATGAATTCGATTACCAACACTTTATTTCAACGATAGATATTTTAAAGAAAAGAGATAAATGGCTTGTTATGTATTTATCTGCGAATGAAGAAGATGAAGTCAGATATAAAACCGAGAAACAAAAATTTACAGGCCTTGAATACAGCATTTCTATAGATTTTATTATAAATATTCAAGAATGTAAAGTTAATCATTTATTGAAGTATAAGCTGACATTGGATCTCAGATACCAAGATCATCAGTTAGAATTTTATGAAACGCTGAATAAATTCATAAAAGATAACGATAAAAATATAAAATGGGACTATTTGATGAATCTATGTATTATATCAAAAAATAATTTTTTTTTTTGAAGATATCTAGAGAATACAAATGGCGTAAAAAGGCGTCAAAATAATATATTTGGACGATTTCGAGATCAATATGATACATCCCAGATTTGTTACATCTAACAGGGCTTACGTATCTGTTAAAATGAAAAGTTATATATCAAATGTGAAATTTATTATTTACAAAGTATATTTAGAGATGGTAAGACTAAATATAGCTAACTATGATTACTTTTTTATGCTTATGACTATTTTATTGATGTAAAGATATTAAGATGTAGCATAGAAATTAATTTTGAAACTTCATTTAAGGATATTATAAAATTTATTCCATTTCATATCGATTTTTTCTTTAAATTAAAGGATTTACTATGTGAAAAAAATCCATCAGATAGTCTCTTAAATTTACGGAAACACACCAAGGAGAATACAAAATGAATGCTCAAGTCGTATGTATATTTAAACAAAACTGGTGATTTTCATTCTATTTTATATAGTCATTATGCAAAAATAATCGAGTTTGATCATATATTTTTAGACGAACTGGACTTGAAGGATTTAAAGATTTAAGAAAACTGTTAGTTGGCCATTATAATGACGACAAAACATGCTAAACACGAATATGAATGGTTTTTATTACTTTTGGCACGAAAATTTAATACAAAGAATGTACACTACCAAAAAATAGACAATAAACAACTTGCATCTATTGCAAAATATAAAAACGATGTTGAGCAAATGAACATTTATTTTGATCCTTTAAATGACCCAAAAACAATTCCATATGAAAATAAAAATATTACAATCAAAAAAAAGAATCCAGTAGATTCACGTCTTGAGAAATACGAGGGTGTCAAAAATAAACAAGAATTTGATATAAAAATCAATGAATATTGTATGAATATAGTTGAACCAAAAAGTCCTTGTGTTTCAGTATTTTTAAAAATAGGACCACAATCTCTTGGCATAAATTACATAATAGTCAGACTGATAATTCTATTTTCAGAACCAACATTCATTGAAGAATTTCGATTCTAAAAGCTGATAGGATATCATGTAAATAATACTATGTATATATTTGAAGGTAATTTTTATATATGTTTTCAGGTAATAACTGCAAAATTTTCACACGAAATCATTAAAAATAAAATCTTAGAATATATACAGTGTTTAAGAAACTGTTTAGATCATATTTTAAAACTCGATGCTTTTATGATAGCTTCGCAAGATAGAACAATAATTGGAACTGAATTTTCAAATAATTCATATGAAAAAGAAGATATAGATATAATGATTTACAAAAACAAAGAAATACATTATAAATTTTATCGTAATATTTCGAAAGAAAAATTAAGGGAAATAACTAGGATTTTTTTTGCGAAATTATACACTTTCTACAGCGCCTGATATCAACAAGTGCATTTGCTGAGGGTAAACTGGACGAATATCATGATTTTTATCGCGAAATCAGTGCATATGACTCAAGTACTTTGTATTATAATATAGATGACAAAAAAATTTTGCTACATATGAATATGAGCATTTTAAAATTGGATTGTGAAGAAATAATAATTGAAAGCTGAAAGGCATTTTCGAATAAATTTATAGCCTCCAAAATTCTTTGAAATATTTTCAGTGTATTTTATTTTTAAATTTCGGTTCTAATATACTTCTGTTTATAATAAAGAGCCACTTTAATATATGATTGAATATTTTGCAGTTTAGCACTAATTTTTTGTTTAAAATTTGATTTTTTTCACGACAAAAAAACATACCAATATGCAACAACCATAATTCATAAGTGCCATTATATTTAATTATAATTGTTTACTACATTTATGTCTTTGCTTCATTGGTATACAAATGCAAGACAAAAATTATCTCATATGTTATATATTGAACGGTGTGGTGATACGATAATATAAAAGGTACCTGAACGAACTAGATGCCACGAACCAGGTTGTAGCATAATTTCCAACCTTGGTATTGTGAAAAACCTTTGAATTTATAAGTCTCGAAAGATGAGGGGGTAATGAAGAAGACTGTGGAGAGGAGAAGATAGCCGAAAGTATAAATACTCTGTACGTACAGAGAATCAAAAAAATTGTGCCTGAGAACAAAAACTAAAATTACGAATATAAATTTAGACCATAAATTTTAAAATATAATTTATTCATTATATAGCATGGTAGTCCTGTATTTTATATATATTATGCTGATACCAAAATTGAGTTTAATAAAAGTTATGGAAAACAAAATATAACGATTTCTATTAAAAGATAAAGCCTTTTTTATTTAAATATATAAAAAAATAAAAAAATAATTTAAGAATATATTGTAAATCTATAAAAGGCAGCCTTCATTTTCCTTTAATCATTTATAATTAAATTTATTTTTCAAATATACTTGATCTATTGTGTTCTTCCTTCTTCACAACGACAAGATTTAAAATGCATTTGTAAGAATTTGAAAGGAAACATTTTTATTCTGCTAAAATCACATTTCTATACCATAAAAAAATAATAAATGCGTAAAATACATATAATAACTACAAAACACCCTTTTGGGGGTTTTTAACCTAAAATACAAGATCCTGCAAACAGATAGCTTTTTATCATATCTGCGTACCCCCGAAAAAATCAAAGTGGGAACTGGGTGTTTTTATCATTAATTTCTAGTATGCTGCAATAACCGGATGAATATTTATCTTATTTTTATTATAGATGGCAGCATTAATAAACCACAAGTGTGGTATTGGTCATTTTAGCTTTAATAAACGACAAAAACCAATTATTTAATAAAAATCCTCTAAATATCATTCAGTCGCAAATATATTGCTTAAAAAATATATTACTAATATACTATTTTCGACAAATGAAATAATTAGCCGCATAAATTCAAGTTCTATTATATTCTGTAGCAAATAAAACACAAAAGAGAATATTAGATGTAACATTACTTTCTTTTATTCCTTAGATACTCAAATAAAAACCATTATACACATATTTCACCGAAGAAAAGATTTTTCAACTCATTTGTATATATATTTACCACTACTATATGTATCTTGTACTACACACTAAGACACACAAACCTAGTTACGGATAGACAAGTTGATCATATTATCTGTAAATAAATAAGTTCAACGCAATATTTAAATATATCTTTTTTACTGGTAATTTAAAATATATTTAAAATCTTTAATTGAAATTACTGCTATTATAAATGTGTAAATGCATAATCAGAATTTTGTATTGTATCCATATATCAATAAACTAAGTTACTCATTTTTATTTGATTTAAAAAAAAATGTGATAGGTTTAAATCTGATTCTGAACATTTACAACGTTGTATTTCATGAAAATAAAGATCTATTCGTCATTATGATCTAAAAAAACAAATTATTTGATTCTATTGGAATATCGATTATTTTCATATATTTTAGGTATATAAACCTCTTTCAAATATATTAATAAACAACACTAAATAATTACGATTGTATTATTGACATACGTAAACGTATAAAATTTAAATATTAATGTTTAAAAAAATCACGCTTTGCTCCTTTATCTTATATTACGTGTATGGTTTCTCAATCGACGAAAGTTTTTATGGCCCCATTAAAGGATTTATAACAGGCATTATTATGTTTGACATTTATGGGAGTATTATAAAAGATGAAATAGAAATAAAAATATCAATTTAAAGACGAAAAACCAACTTGGTTCATTATTTTATAATATAGGGAAATAAGAAAGGTTTATATATTTATAATGATGTTATAATGAAAACATTTTTTTAATCTATATAGAGATTAGTATATATTTTAGATATAACCAAAGGATTTGTGTATATATTACATACTCTTAAGTATTTAAAGTATAAAATCAAAATATATAATATAAAAAATGTACATATAAAAGACTTATAATTATTTTATTTGTATAAATACCCACTATTTATATTTTTGCAACAAAAAAATTATATAAAACATATTATAAGCATAAAAAAGGAAAATTTCTAACGAATAAAATGTTATTTCAGATCAGTTTGTTTCTATTAAGCTAGATTTTCATACAGATTAGTTCTCTAATAAAAATATACAAGAAAAATAAATTATATTAAGAAATAACGAAAATTTTCAATACAAAGAAATACGTTCCTAGCTTTTTATTTTTAATTTTATGGATATTATTGCAATTTTTGACATAAATTGTATATTTATATAAGCTTCTTATACTGTAATTATTTTTAAATTGTGCATTTTCTTCATCCAAATATATTAATATCGATCCTTATGTTGGTTTAAAAATACCTGTCAGTGAGATCCAAAAAAATGAGCGCAGAAATTTAAATACGTATTCACTAAAAAAAACAGAATCTTTATTTTTTTTATAAAAGCAAATAATTTACAAATAATTCTTTTGATAAATCCATGTGAGTATAAGATATAAGTATATAGATTTGTGATAAGATAGATCTCGACTATAAAAATTTGAAATATATATGTAATCAAAAAAATTTTGTAACACGATTTTTGATGCATTGAGGAATATTATTTGTAGCACTAACATCATAATAATCTGATATATTAAAGAAAAATTTTAATACATACATATAATTACTAAATTTACATCATAATGATTGCTTTTGCTATATTTAAAACACAAAAAATATTATTAATATAGAAAATTTTTCCTATAAATATGATATCTTAGCGAATGAACTTGGTTTGATACACAAATTTATAACAAAAATAATACCATGTTCAATCACTTGAAGTGAGGTGGTTACATATTTTACAAAAAAATTAGTGAGAAATTGCAAACCCAGACGAAGTATAAGTATACTTTGCAACTCTCACACTTCGAAAGACACATGAACTAATACTATTTGATGATAAAGCATTTTACCAAGAAGGACATAAAAAGGTTTTAAAAAATGCATAAACAAGTTGTTTAATATGTTCAAAATTCTTTTTACCTCTCAGTAAATGGAATTTACAGACAGGAGAAAATTAATCTATAATTAAAAAATCATTATATGATAAAAATAAATTATACATTTGCATAGGATTTTGAATTGTGGTGCAGATAATTTTTTTATGCATAAAACTCTATTTGATCATTTTTATATTTGATTTTTTAAATTTTTATTGCTACATTACTTGAAATGTAGAATAAGAAGTTTAGACAAAATTGTGTAAACCAAAAAAAAATAGAAAGTTAATATAATCTTAGGAATTCGATTCATTCTATAAAATTTCTAAATTTTACAAGGTATTTTATTTGTGATAAATTAAACCACCATCTAGGTTTTAAAAAGGCCCGATATATATTCTTTTATAAATACATGCTTTTTGTATGAAAAACTATCGTTATTTAAGACGCATAAACGGAACCTAAACGCTAAATATCTGGGTAAAATAAAACGTTTCTAAATCAAGAGTTTTTCGTAGCGTCAACTACGAGTATAATATAGCTACATGATTATTTACATAAATTAAACCTATGAACGGTTGCTTCCAACTTGTTTCTGTTTCAGATTAATCTTTTTTGCTATAAAATTTAATTCATAATTTTTTTATTCTCTGAACTGACCATTCTATTTTTCTTGTGAATAATGTTAGTATTCATATATAGTCTTTATCTTTCACTTATGCCCTTTTTCTGAAATTAAATATTTTTTTGTTCTGACCCATTTTTTTATTCTATGACCGGTAAATTATTTTTACTTCATTCTAAACTATTTTGGGTATTTTTATTACATTATATACCACAAACTTTTTAATTTTTTGCATCTTTGGAAATTTTTCGATAACGCATTCACAATCTAATATTAGGTTTAAATGATGATAATTTTTTTTTATCTATTTGTCAGGCTTTTTTTTATAGATTTCATTCTTTGAGACGTAGTCAGCTCACTTAGGATGTTGCACAACTCCTTGATACATCTTACAAACATTAACCTGATCTATCTTCATCAATTGCTCTTCTTTTCTCAAATGTGAAAAGTTCAAGTGTCTTGCGTAAAAAAAAGAAATCAAATAGTAAATACTTAGAAAAAAGAAATCTACGTAAAATTCAGTCTTGACATATTACAATAATGAAGGGCGTGCCACATAAAATAAAAATACATAATTAAATAAAAGTTATAATAAAAAAAGAAAAATGCATAATAAATAAAATAATTACATAAGGAAATCTATGTATATTATGCGTACAAAAGAAAAAAAATTGCATAGTCAAATAAACTTATTTCTAGATTAAATAGTTGCATAAAATTAATCTATGTTTTAAAGAATGTAAAATTAAATAAAATAAATTTAGACAGAAATAGGATCTGAAAAGTAATTAATATAAACCTACAATCGTTATTATAGAATTCAACATATAAACAAACAAATTTTGCATATAAAAAAAGCTAATATATTCCAATATTTAAGGCTTGAAAGAATTTACTATAAAAAGCGATTTAAAATCCATGTGAATAATTTTCAAAATATTATGTGAAATTTTTGTGCATATATATTTAAAAAAAGTAGTAAATCATATTGTTGTTATATGGAATAAATTGAAAAAATACAAAATATATAATATCAATTACAAAATCGCTAAAAAATATAAATTTGTTAGAAAAACGCGCACTTAATCTTATTAAAATATACAAAAAAAATAAAAAGCAAGAAAGTATTTGCATTTAAAGTAAATAAATTGATACAATGATTCAAGGATATTTCTTATTTGTTTAAAACGTTTATCATTATTTCTTATTCATAGTATAGATCGAATAATATATATAATTTTGTATAAGTGATAGCCTCGAAGTCATGAAGCAGATGGAGGCATATATAAAAATCTTAGGATTGAGAAAAACCCTTGAATTTATAATTAATAGGTTCTGAAAAAGTTGACTTATTGAATAAAAACACGGAGAGTAGCTGATATAAGCTGGTATTTATATGTTGTGAGTATGAAAATTAGGATATTTGCTCGAGAACAAAAACAAAAATTATATATACAAACTTAGCACACGAATTTATAATGACATATTTCATAGTTGTTTATTATGGAGTTAGTTATGCGAACATGAGCAGAAGCATACAGACAAACAATAGGATGGAGGGAGACATTCAAACCAAAAGTCTGGACTTAAATATGTGTATTTTTAAAGAACGTGTATATGGAGAGCTGCCAGGAAGTATCAAGAGAATCTATATGAAAAGAATACTAAAATTTATCTTGTACGACATTAAATAACAGAAAATGAAATCACCGCATATATTCATAAATGTCATATATGATATATACAGTGAAAATCAGCATAAAAAAATAAAAATAAATATACATATTTCTATTGGTGAAAATTGTGTTAGGTTTTATATATTAACTTTTGACACTAATAAATACAAAATGATACACATGACACAATAATTTGATCAAGCATTGCAGTAAAAAATAACGAAAACAAATTCTTATTCGACCGGAAAATGATAAGATTTTAGAAATCAATGTGAAATTTAAAATTCAAAGGAGCAAATGTATCAATTAAACTGCAATGAACATTGAAAATATGAATTTTTTATATATAATCTAACATAAAAAAAACATGTCAAAAAATATATCGGGATTTTAAAATATTTACACAAGGCTAGAAAATAAATTTCAAAATGAAAAAAAGCATAAAATAGATATTATAAATCAAAAAATGTATAAGAAAAAAACATATACCAATAATATTTTTTATTGCACAAAATATGAGGTTTTAAGCGAAAAAAAACTTAGCGAAGATGTTAAAAACGAATTATTGCAGAAATTTAACGAAAAAATGAATTATATGTGCAAAAATGAAACCTGATACAATCCCCATCCTAAGTAATTTAATCCTTCTCGACTGAAGCATTATTAAATAATCCACATAAAATTGTTAAAAACAGATCAAAAATAAGTCTCAAAATTGTAAAGGGAATATAAAAATATATAGGAAATCTAAAAAGCTAAAATAACAGAACTTTTTGTTTGTCTGTTATAAAAATATATTTATATATCAAAATTTACATAAAGCCAATAGAAATATTTTATTCATCAAAATACATATACTTACACCGGAAATGTATTTTTACTTTCAAAAATAATTTTACCACTATAATAGAAGATTTTCATATCTAAACACAAAAAATCAAATTAATAAACTATATTGGAATGAAATTAAATTATAAATTCAATGATTTAAAGCTTCCCACAGATATTTACGTTTAATAGATAATCTCATGCAATTAAAGGAAAAAAATTACAAAAGAAAGATTGTTTACATTCAGGTCAACATTAAAATTTACTTCACCAGATAAATATGTACATCAAAATACAAATTTATTATAACTTATATTATAATAATTTATTCAATTTAACTTGAATTTTATATGTTCAGCCATTTTAAGATACAAGAGAATCATTTGAAGCATTAGAAAATCCTTTATTTATAATTCTAATCTGATTTTGTCTCTACCTATATGTCAGCTTTTTGGTAAAATAAAAAATACAAAAAACGGGGATAGAACCCCTTTATGCATAAATATATACAGATTCAATAGCGTAAAAATATGACCAATAACTAAAATGACATGTGTAAAGACAAATCAACAAGTAATTATATTTTTATTATATTGGTTAAATTATATAAGGCAAGAATAAGCATATTCTATAAAAAAAGACCAATCGATATTCAAAATATAAAGATAATCGGTTATAATACCCAACGAATAATTATAACAAATCGAATTTATAAATTGCAACAACCGACATAAAATTTAAATAGCGATAGGCCCTTCCATCTTGATAATACATAACACATATTTTATTAGTTATTGAAGATAATCATAATAAATGTGGAAAATATCAGAAATCAAATAGATTTTTTTTGGTTCCCTATGCTTGTATCACATGCTAATAGCATTCATATTTTTTGCGGAGTAAAAGTAAAACCAGCCTCCGATAATCTAAAGAATGCAAAATAGACTTAAAATACACAACCTTCTTCTAGCGATTCACGATATAGTCCGCAAATTGATCTAGAAACCATGAGGGCTAAAAAGTGCTGACGATATTTTACAGCCAACGGATTGAAAGCAACCTATAACGAGATTTAACAATTAATCGAACAAGAAAAAAGTAAGAGGCAAAAAAATTTTCTGTAAAAGATGAGGAAGAAAATGTTAGTTGAGAACTAGGCACAGAGAATGCTGAATAATATTTCAGATGGTTAAGAATCTTATTTTAATTTAGCATGCTAATAATAAATTTATAAATACTTAAAACTAAAAGAAAAATCATATAAGTAGTTTTTATTCAAACAGATACTCCCAGGATAAATAATTTATTCAAGACCGTATGGAAATACTATAGAAATTCTTTTAAAAATATAAAAACTTCATAAATTCAAATTTAAGGTTTTATTCATTTTTTGAACAAAAAATGAAAGAAAGATTAAATTTATTCCAAATTTTTTGAATAATATCAGGAGAAATACATATTAGATCGTTATATATCCATGCAATCATATTACGTATTTTTAGGAATTTGCAATATACATTTTAACCATTATTTGCTATTTTTATTGGAATATAGAGTAAATAACGAAAAAACTTATTATACGATGAAAGTTATAATTTGTATTTTTTATAGTTATTATTTTAAATATTGATTTATAAAATCTGTTGTAAAGTCTTCTCCAAAAAAACATTAAATAAAGTGTAATTTATAATACAATCTAGATTAAATGAGATAAACTTACAATTATTATAAAGTATTTCTAGAAAACACATTTAACCAATGTGGAATTATACAGCAGATTCAAATAGATTAAATTGATGGTTTTGCATGATTTAAGATAAAAAAAATATAGCAAAGATATGCAATAATTATGTTTATTTGCATAGCTTATAGCATAAAATTTTGAGCATACTATTTATATTTAGAGTGAAAAGGCCCAACTATTGTTGATTTTATAACACAATCCATACAAAAACCTATACACTGTGCTATATCCACTGAATAATTACAATTTTGTTGTTGCAGAAGTTTTTTATATAATTATCAGCCAATTGTAGGCAACCCTACTGTGAATGAATTAAATAATTTATATTTATTTGCTAAAAAATAAATAAGTATCCGAAATCTATCTATAATTCATTTAATCATATTTATTCCAGAGATAAAGTCAATTAACATGATTTTTAGCATTTGCCTTAACTTCATGGTTGTTTATAGTACAATTTTTACAAAATTTCTGTATGGGGATCATGATATAAAATTCTAATTAATAAAAATTTATGAGCTGAATATTTTTGTTTATTCTTCAGCAAGAAAATAATACTTAAAAATATTAGAAAGATTACGCATTTAAATTTTATTTAAAAATGAAAAAAAATATTTTCAAAATATGCATGATGGCAAGAAATGGCATGAAAATATTAAAATTTTATTATATAAAAACAAAACCATCCAAATCAGAACCTTTTATCTACAACCATCAAAAATTTTGTTTTCAATTATATGCAAAATCCGATTCCTCGACAAAGAAGAATTTGTATCTCGTTCAATGAAAAAATAAAATCCAAGTTTTATAGTTTTTAAAATAACCATACTGACAATAACATGAAATAAAAGGCCAAATAAAATATTAAACCGTGTAAATTATATAAAATTGTATACTTGTGGCTTTACACTATTTAGTTACAAAATTTGATAAAATATACGGTCATTTTCTATAAAATATAAAAATTTCCGTATATTAGTGCAGAAGTAAAACATCAAAAATAAATATTTTATGAAAGAGCTTTAATTTTAATTCACATCTTGTTTCTCGTCATAAAATCAAAGAAAACTTAATATAATCTCAAGTGTTATTGCTTAACAAAAATTCTATGATTTCTTGATGCATCAATTATGGTAAATGTCATTTTTAACCTTATAATGTCCAAGAAAACTTAATATTCGTAGATAAAATTTTGAATATCTTTTGATTGTCGCTTTTGTTTCTATTTATATTAAAAAATTTTTTAATATGAATAACACCTTCTACATTATAGATATAAATTATGAGCACAACTTAATTTTATCGTGAATAGGTGAGGTAATTTTTTTATACACATGAGCTACTTGCAACAAATTAAAGTGTTAAATTCGATTTATAAGTTTAGTTATATTTAAGAATGCAGTAGAAAATGCTGTCACAAATAAAGCGAGTAAAAAAATCAAAATACATTACGAGTCAACTATGTAAATAGGTTTATTTGAATAACAATATACAAAAAAAATATCGTGAAGATTTACTTAACAAAATAAAATTTTCGATAAAGAACAAAGATCAAAAATCATGCTTTATAGAATAGAATGCAATAAAAAACGACTATTTTAGCATGTTTCTGATGATCTGTATAAATATATGCACAAAAGCGTTTAAATCATAATGTTTTATTAACCAAAAACCTATACTAGCCTTATAAACTGTAACCCAAATGCAAAAAAAAGTTTAATAAAGGATGCCGTTTGATTGGTTTCATTCTAAAATGAAAATTTTACCAGATTTTGATATTATTAGTGTTTTTCATATGTCATGTAATTAATTTTTGCTGGTTTTTTTGTTTAATATAAAAAGGTTTTATAGAACTGTAAATCTAATATTCAATAAATACAGCAGAAAATAAACATGTATATTGCAAAAAAAGATAAATTCATTGATAAATAAGTTTAGTAAGAAAAAGGTAATACCAGTCAGACATTTAAACAGTATTATAAAAAAAAGAACGACAATTTACTTTTCAATCTGATGTTATTATGTCGAATTAGAAGATGTCAAGATTATAATTCCAAGTGATGTATCGATGTATTACTACGTATAAAAGGGAAAAAAAATTGATCTGAGTAAGAGGTCGGTCTTATTAAATATAAATATATAATATATAATAGAATCAATTGAGTTTATGTGACATTAATTTCTATTATCGACTATTATATACAAATTTTGCATCCAAAAGGCTAAGATTTATCCCTTTTTTAAGAATAATAAATGCCAACACTAATAAAATGTATATCCATGAATTTTACATACACTGAATACTGATCATTGCTTAGCATGTTAACCCTTTCTCTATAGACTACTGATTACCACGACTTTATCACGTCAACAAAATTTTTTACTTGTATATATGTGACTCGAAATATATTCAGCATCACCCAAATTTTATTTCTTTATTTATAAAAACAAAAAATGTTGTAGTCTTTACGAAAATAGCATGGGTTTCATAGAAACCTTGTATCCCGAATATTCCTACTCATTACGTGATTTAAAATGTATAGCATATAAAATTATTTTATATTTAAATATATTGTCAGTTTTTATTGATTTTACAATTTAATAAAATTTTTATCATGACCGTCTTAAATTTCCCTTGTATTTTTGATAAATACTTTACCACGAATATTTATCCGATAATTTCTGTAAATATTTACACAGCTAGGCCATCAAATTTCTTAATTAAAAGGTGTTTGTGATCAAAGCTTACATTCTAGAAAGTAAAAGTTGAAAAAGAACCATAGTCAAATTGAATAGAATTTTATAAAGTTTATATAGAATGTTACAAACTTATGCACATATTTAGTATGAATCTAAAAATTCTGGAACAACAAATAGGTTGAATAAAATCATCTAAATTAGTATTTACTAAACCTAAATTCTATTTCAATAAAAGCAATATTTATAATTGATTAAAAAATATACGTTACATACAAAGAAGTTGAAAACATACATCCTTAATATTATATCTTTTTGATAGAAAATAGCAATTTACCTAGATTTAAACATAAAAATTTTCTATCTATAAATTTAAAGATTAAATGTGCAGATTATAATCTTGTGGCAAATAAATCTAAAAACACCCAAATACGATGTAAATGCAATAGAACCCACATATTTCAGTCAATTTCATTTGAATACGAATAAAATTATTGAACTTTATAAACTATAGCCGCATTAAACCCATATTCGACAGAGAATTAGTGGGTAGATTTAATACACTATAATTTAAAGCGCTAAGTAGAAATAAAAGCAAAAGCATTGCATAAAGATAATCGATCTTTATGAAGTAAAATAATCATTTTAAATCTATTGTTTTATAATATTGGCATATAAATCGAAAATACCCATTTCATCTCTAGAATTCTATGTTACCTTGATTTGAATACTTATTTTTAATCTTATTTCTTCTGGTGTGATAATATGATAAGATTAAGTCGAAGTAAATCTAAAAATCACACCGAAAATATTTTTGAATTAATCATAGTAGAAAAATCATACATTTGACATGTATATATCACCAGAAAATAAGATAATTGCATATAATAAAATTTAGAACTATATAACCGTTTTTAAAGTAATATTGCAGATGTTACAGCGTAAATTTATAAAATGTATATGCGTTAATTATGATTTGGTCAATTAAATTTGTTCAAGCATCATATTAAGATTTTATTTGTACAGATTTTGTGTAAATCTTTTGCGTCTAATATATTTACAATCTTCACAATGCATCATCTTCTTTCATTCAAGGAATGTTAAATAATTTATGTTTTTCAATAAATTACCCATTAATTGCCATCAAAATGACCAAATCTTCAATGTTAAGCTAAAAATCAAATTATTAAAGGTTTGATAGATAGATGAAAAATAGACGTTCAAAGAATGCGAAAATACACGAAATTATTAATTTGATATTTCATCATCAGATCACAATAATTAGATCAAAAAATAAGTAAATCATATATGAAGCTAATAAGTATACACTAATATACAAATTAATTATTTTAAAGTATTTTAAAAAACCACAAACCAACCAAGATATTCATAAGTCTATTTAAAAAAAGTATGATGAAAAATTTTTGAACGTAGAAAATCTAATAAAACGTTAAACAAATGATATATTGGAGTTCAAACAATATTAAAATTCAAGCAACAAAGTATTAAAGTTATATAAATTCAAACAAAACCATATAGTCAAAAAAGAGACCTAAGAACAACTTATTTATTTCTGCAGCATAATATTTTAATTTGTTGGTAATTTTTTTCAATAAGTAATTTATAAATTTATCTAAGAGAAAATCTAATATGTTTGCTTGTGCAAAACTTTAAATTGCTTTATATTACATATTACGGTATACTCTTATAAATCAAATAATTCATACCTTCTTCCTCAAATCATGTTAAAAACTCAAGACTTATATACACAAGTCTTTCTCTACATGTTAGTATTTGTAGTTTTGCTTCCCTTTTCATTGGTATCACATATTCCTTAACATACGACATATTATATTTTATGACTACAACATCCCATGTTATGATATATATTAGTATTTGACCGATACATGTATGGCCATGTTATATATTTTAGAAATACAAAAAATTTATCATGACAAATTATAATTTAGTATTTAAAATTAATATTTATTTTAAAGTTGCTCATATTTATTCCTGAAGATATATTTTAGATTTTTGAAAACAAGATAAATAGTTCATTCAACATAAATCCATTTTAATTACCTTTTATTTAATTATCACTTATTTTAATCTTTATTTTAACAATAGAAACATTTAGTTTACATAAGGACAGATTTTCTAGGATTTCTTCTATAATAATCAATAAATACACATATCTCAAACAAAATCGGAATTCTAGCTGTTTATTGGAAACTATAAATGTTTTTAAAATTACTAGATACTTCGGTAGAATATAAATTCATTAGCTTTTGTAATTTTATTTATTTATGGGTTTATTTGCTTTTTATCGATTATATCTATTTAGACGTGTTCAGCGTGTTGGGAATATTGCACAACTACTTGATACATCTTTTGACACCTTCCTCTGATCTATCTTCATCAACTGCTCTTCTTCTCTCAAATGTGCACTTTTGTAATAACTTCATTTAAGTAAAAGCAATGCTTGCTTCAATAAAGTGAAGATGAATAACAAGAAAATCGAATCTATATATCGGTAATTTGTTTCAGAATAAGAATATAGTAAACTTGGAAATAGAAAAATAAAACCATGACTTAGAATTTCTAGTCATAAAAAACAAATAAAATATATTTCTGAGTAAAAATAATATTGCCACAGCATAGTTAGTTATTAACGAATTGTATGATGTTTATTAAATAAAAGCAGCTTAAATTTATAAGTTTTTAAATAAAAGTATAGTTTATAGAATTATAATGCAAATCTTTCGTTTAAAAAAAATTGCTTATGATAAAAAGCCGTACATCGAAAATTTAATTCAAATCACTATAAAATAAAATATAAAAAAAAGATACACGGATAATTGTTTATTGTCTGATATTTTCCAGTGCACGTTTTTAAAACTTAAAATCACGATAAATCAAAAGAATGGATCCATGGTAAATTAAAAAACAAACCAAATTGAAAATAAACTTTATTATCGCGTAAAAATTAACTGTGAATAAAATTCTGATAAAGTAACTCTTCTCTTAAAATCGACTAGTTTAGAAATTAATTTAAAAAAAATCAATTCAATACCAATACAGACGCATTTTATATTAAATGATGTCATTTTTTTATTTCTTTGCGACTTAGAGATATAGCGCATGGTTATCGTGATTTATAAAATGCCTAAATATATAAAATGATGTACGTGCAAACGTTTAATTTACAATATATTTAGCGATATAGATGATCTTCTATTTTCTTAGGAATTTAGTTGTTGCTCAATAAATAATCTGTCGACATGAATTCTAGGAAAATGAAATTATAAACATTCGTCTAAAAATACTGCGATTTTCTAGGGCCCATTAATAATTTTTTTCGTCCCTAGAAAATAAAATTGAATGCTTATGCTAGATCATATATCTATATAATGCCATTATTAAAGTCTGAAAAATAATATAGTCAAAACAAACATTTTTAAGAAAAATAGTTTCATGGAATGTATATGTATTTCTTTTTGACTACGCAAAATTGATATACAATCATTTTTCTTTTTTTGTTTATATTTGAAATCAAAAAATTGCATGCAAGATTTAATATTTGTGCAAAAAAGATTTAATAACATTAAAATTTAATTACAAAAAATAAACAAGAAAAGTTAGGGTAAGTTTTTTATTGCAAATTTTTTATTCCATGGGTTATAAATTTTTATTTATTACAACTAAATTGAAAAAACAACAAAAATGAATTTTGCTGTCTAAACATAAAAATTCGTTTATATATTTTTTATAAACAGAAATAGTGCAATTTTATCAGGAATATTAATGCAGATTAGCTTCAAATATTTTAAATATTATATTTTCCTATGTAATTATTAAAATCGATCAAATTTCAAAAAACACAGATAAACTTATGGTTTGAGCTTTTTTTGATAAGTTCTACAATACCTCTGTTAAATTTAAGCCTTAAATCAAAAATTTATTTATTCATTGATTATTTTCAATAATCTGCAAGAAGTTCGGAACAATTTTTTATGAATAAAATAATGATTTTAAGAAAATTCCATGATATAAATAGAAGTAAAACAGATTATTATATATAACACAAATAAAATGCGAACCAATTTAATTTTAATCCAACATGGGTTCATTTATTCTGTATGAAGAACAAGAAATTTAATTTTGCATATAAGTTCTTCAACATAGTATCTTTATCAGAACCATTGATTTTTTATTCGAAAAAAATATTCTTATAATTTAAAAGGTTTTAAAACCCCTGTGCTTAGATTAGTATATTTCCCCCTTGATTTAGAATATATTTCTATATCTTATATGCTAAAATTTTATTTCTTCGACTTAATTATAATTAATGTGATGATAAGATGGATAATCTATCACAAAAATTATAAAAGCTACACAATATTATATATTTTTATATTCTTTAACCTAAATAAGTAAGAAATTTTGCTTAATGTGAGAAAAGTAATGTAAAAACATTTAAAAAAATAATACCTTAATAAATTTTTGTGTGATAAAATTAACATAATTTTCTAAATAGAAAACGTTTATTTTAAGGAATTATTATGACCCATTCAAGTATTCTACATACAACAAGCTATTAGATTATCCCTGTCATAAAGTAAAAATGCAATCTTTTTATTTTGAGTTTGTGCTTTATAAATATTCAAAGAAGATATAAAAAGAGTTCGATTATTCGTTTTGTGAATCAATCTTATTCTATACCAATAAAACAATGTAAATCTAGAAATCACGATCAATACATAATAAAAAAACAATATTATGGTTACATTGATTTCTATGAAAAGAAAAACACATGAAATGTTTTGATAAAATTTATTTATTAAAGAAATTGAATCTAAGAGATTAACTTCTGGCGACGATCTTTGTAAAATAAAAAAAAGATCTAGCTTTTGAAAATCATCAGTGAAATTAATTTTAAGAGTAATGTGACGACAAATCAATCAAATCCAAAATAATTTTTATAAGAATCAAAATTTTTATCCTTTGACTATACATAACATGCAGAAGATGAATAATATGGTTTATTTTTATTCACTTTAATAAAAAAATTTAAGTTCCTCTGAATCGTGTGATTTATACAATTACGAGAATCTAAAATTTATTCAAGATAATTCATACCCTTATCATGATTATTATATCATAATCAATTCAACAGGGATCATAAATGTCAAAATTCAGATTACGGTGTGGCAATTAATAGAAGACTTCCATTCCAGTTGATGATTGTTGAAAAAAAGATAAAATTTCGAGTTCATATAGATATAGAAATAATACCATGTATCAAAAATCATTTGATAAACATAAATGCAAAAAAGAAAATTATATATTCGATTCTAAGCCAAGCTTTATAATTAGAGATCATACAGCAAGTAATGTGAAAAACGAGTCTAGCCAACCTAATAAACAATACAGTCATCAGAAACATTCAGATGAAAATTCATATAGGCTACCGGATAATAATCTTAGTTTTCGCGATATAATTTTAAATATTTATGATCCGAACATTAATTTATCATCATCTGTATCTGATATATTAAAAAACTTTAGTTCACATCGTACTAAGTGAAAACCAGATATGAAAGAAGACATAAATAGACATAACCCAGATTTTTTGGTTTCAAAATGTTATAATGGGTCCCCATTCCACAAACAAAATACCGTCACAAAAGAGCGCTCTACTGCCCTGCAATCGACGCAACCAAATTATTTAGAAAGTAAAATTAAGCCAGATGGCTGTACATGTATTAATTTGGAATCGCTCAGCAACTGTTATCTTAAAGACAATTACAAACGATCAGAAAATAAAATATTTCTTAGAGTAAGCAAGCTCAATAAATTTCAAGTATTTTTGGTCCATGTGAGTCTGGGGATATTATAATCAATGATTTAAGAGAAACAATAACTCTTGCACTAGAAATTATGAAATATAACAACAAATATGGACCAAGAATAAACCTAGATTATGATTTAAATGTAGATGACTTGGAATTTATTGTAGATGCTATTGCCAACAATAATCTGTATACATGTATTAGCTTTTAAAGCAATTTAAATAAAGAACACTACTAAAATATAGCAAACAAAGATAACGAAGAAAAACGGTTAATAAAAACGCAAGATACCATAATAATCTTTTATTTGAAACATCAAAACCCGAAGGAAAGTAAAAGCTTCATTTATATCCAGAAGGGGAAAATATACGTCAATAATTTGATTCAAAAAAAGCTAAATACATTATACGATTATAAATTTTAATGAGGAAAATAAAAATTGTTTAAATATGAATCAAACTAAAAGTGAAGGCCGCGAAATTATTTTAAATAGCCATAGCTCGAATAATCGATCTTCGTAAAAATATTCCTATGAAGAAAACATAAATATTAAAAATAGCTTAGTACCATACACAGGCGCAAAGGATATAATTAAATTCGAAATAGATAGATATACAGCCTCATACTCTCATTTTAGTGCCAACAAAGGAAGTAATTCTGATGATCCACATATTTTTTTCGACAACATTGGATAACGAGAAACACTTAAAAAAGGTTAGTGAATCATATACCCAAACATCTTACGAAGACTATATGTGATCTAAAAGATAATTATGTAAAATATATCTTATTATCACCAGAAATTAATAATGACTAATTTATACAAAAAAATAGTCTTTTGTTCCCTAGTCTTTTTAAGAATATAAAATATATAATTTTAATAAATTGTACGTAATTTTAACCGAATATTCTTTATTTGCATGATTTTAAAAATTAACTACTTATTAATATCCACCAATTTATAGATTAAAAAATCAACAAACAAAAATAAAATACAGCTTATTTATATCTTTAATCTACATCCATATACCGAACACCTTTTATCGATAGAACTGTGTTGAATGTGGTTTTCTTATAAGAATATAATACATTCCAGCTCATAATACTTTAAACAATTTTAATAAAACTAGATTCAGCATATACCTATTGAAATAAAAAATTTAAAGTTAGACATAAACAGATCATTATTGTTTTTTGTATTTTCCTTGAAAATATATCATTACAATATTTATTTTATTTATTGGTTAATTTTAATTTGACTTTTATATTTTCTCAAACAGATTGTGTGAATCAATCTTTCTAACAAACTCTATCAATACCTTTTATTATTTCTTCTTCTGCCATATCCTCATATATACCCCTTCTCCACATAAGACTTATCAGTTCAAAAGTCCTTCCCAATCCTATGGTTGACAATATAATATTAATATATATTGCAATAAAGTTCCACAAAAAAATTATTCATTCAAGAGTGTTATGCATCATCCCTGCTACGCTTTATGCGTATGCCACGCCTTGGTCGGCAGAAAATTATGAATTACTACAATGACAAGTTTAGACGTACTTATCTTTGAAACAACTAAGAAACTAGGTAATATAAATTCTAGTGGAAAGAAATGGTGGGAGAAGACACATATGAAATTTTGATCACAAAACTTCAAGGAAAAGATAAATAAAGAGTGATGATATTTTGAGCAGCACAAAAATTAAGAGGAAGAGAATTTTTTTTAAAAATGCAAATAAATTTATATAAAGTGTACTCGAAAGTTGGTAAACGAGAGATAAGGGTTTTCTAAATAACAAAGAAAGATAATTTCACAAAGATTATAAGGAAGTTATAGGAATAAAAATAATGTTATAAATACGAGTACAAGAGTCAATCCCATAGAGATATGGCTATAATTACTAAGATCTTACAGAGCATCCTGTTGAATTATGAAGAGCTGTCGAAATATGAGAATCAATTTCAAAATTTTTATTTATATTTAAGAAAAAAAAGAAAATATTAGAAAAAAATCTGATTTGAAACGCATATATAGCGCCAGAGGCAAGTGTTTCGAAGAAAAAATAAATTCTCTGCACAAGATAATGCCAATAAACCAAAAAATTAGAACAGAAAATTCAATACACCGAAGTTATAGATGTAATCGAAGAAAAAATATATTGCAATATAAATAAGGCAAAAAATTTTTTAAAAGCGGCTCTTTTTAATATCTTAAAATTTATATTTTATTTTTGCGTAAAAATAGGCTAACAATAAATAAAAAATTATTCCTATTCTAATGGAACGACAATTTTCTAACTTTTGTTTTTGTGTAAAGCTAATATTCATCATTTTGTGACAAATATAAAATAATGCTCACATAAAGACATTTTTCAAGTTAGTGCACGTTCTTTGATTCTATCAAATAGATGCAATTTATCTTGGCTTAAAATCGATGTTTTATGATCAAAACTATCATTATAAAATTTTCTATGGGAACTTGCAATAAATAAAGCCCAGTCAAAAATAAGAATTCATGTTATCGATGATGAATTGCATTATTAAAATTAATTATTTTATTTTACATAATTTAATTTCCTGATCTTTCAATCGCATATGCATTTAATCTATTATATGCGCCTTTATATATTAATTTGTAATCTGTCTAATAAAAAAATCATGAATAATATTAGAATCGGGAAATGTAGATCTTTACAGATAATAAAAGTCCTTAACTGTGCTTTTATGGCTACAAATATTTATTCTATTTATTTTCTGTTTTACTTAGTAATTAATATATAATTTTATTTTTTCATATAATCTTGCAAACCGGGTGTTATTATATTATGATAATGGTTTAGTTTAAGCCCTTTTAAAATTTAACCAAAAACCCTAAGCGCCAAACTATAGTCCTTAGAATTTGAAATTTATTTATATGCTATTAGCTGTCTTATACACCAAAAGGAATAAAAAATGATATATATTTTATAATTATGTATTTGACTAAATAGCTTTACTCTTTATTTTCTGATTCATAAAATACATATATATAACATGGATCAAGAAACACGATGAATTATAGAATTTGTATAAGCAATTTTTAGATTTACATATTCCTGGGTTTTAATTTAATTTTGTCATCGATTTAAGACACGACAAAATATTTTTAATGTCATGAAATTATATGAATGAGCACCCCAATTAATTAAAATAAGTAATTTTTGACTTATTATTCTTTTCTTTTGATAAATATGTTATTAAGCTAAGAAATAAGTTAAATTATAAGCTTGGTTTTTTTATATATACCGTAGATGAAACATTATACTTTAAAAAGTAAATAAACGAATATTATTAAAGAATAGGGCTTAAAAAAAATTATGTTTGAAATAAATATTATAGTTGTCTTGTGGTACATAAGCTCAATTGAAAACAATACAAATTTTTATATATGTAGTTCTTATTATTTCATATTTATCAATATGAATTTAAACTGATCTTGGGTCAATGATATTATTATTAAATTTATTCGGATTTCAAAATATTATCTTGCAAATATTTGTAAAAATATTACCAAGGTCAATATGCCAAATATATTATTTGAATTAACCAAAAAAGTTTAATGCAACAAAAGTAATATATGACAACTATAATATCAAATTAAACATGAAATCACTTATTGTGCGTAATTTAGACGCATTTGGTTTTCCTTTTCACATGTCTGGCATTTAAAATATAGTTCATATCATATAGAAAAATATTTTTAGAATAAAGGGATTAATGTCTTTTTTCAGCACAATATTTATTTAAGGGCAAATTTAACTTCCGACTTTACATTTTTTCTCGCAAAACTTCAGATTGCTCCATGTACAGATTCGCTGTATATTCTTATTAAGCATTAAATCCTTATAGTTCACCCTAATACATCTTCCCTATAAGCTTAAAACATTTGAGTGTTTTTCATAGAATATTCTTTGTGAATAGATATTAATTTCCGTGACATTACACATTCCTCAATGACAACTTTTTGGGTAATTACAAGAATATTTTTTTAAATATATAATTTGGTTTTGATGATTTAACTGGCACCAAATAAATAGTTTATTTGTGGTGGGAGTAGTATCAACATGCTAATTTATCACAGAGGTTTCTTAAAGCTGATATTCAACTAGGTTATAGGGCAAATTTTTATTGCAGTTGCGTCAACTAAAGTTAAAAAATTCGAATATCTTATGTTATGAGCAACCACGAAAATTTATATATTATTTTTTTATATAAAATAAAACCTTTATAAAATAGGAAATATCTTTTCTTATAAAAAATGTCATATTCATCATTTTTTTAATACGATTTAGTGGACCAGCGATACTCTGATTTTTTAAAATATAGTGTGTATTCTCAAATAACACCACTTCACATTATATAGTCCTATTATATGAGATATCTCAAATAGAACCTTTAAACACATCTTAACGTTTATATGTATTTTATAGGTCTATTAATAACTTGAAAATGTATTTTGACTTATAAAAAGGCAAATTATTTACAAGATAAAACTATGCTTAAAGTTCTTACATAATCTTTGTTGGTGCTAATACATTATTTTAACCTTAGAAAATAAATTTTAGAAATTATTATTTTAGTTTTCGTAAATTAGTTTCAATTCTACTTATATCACATTATAATCAAAAAGAATATGTATAAAACAAAGAATTTATATTTAATCGTTGTGAATTTGCATATATAGTTGTCTTTTATAATACCACGAAAATATTTTGTTAAAAAAATAAAACCTTTTAGGGATTTAATATTCTTTTGATTGTTCTAACCCCCTAAGAGTATAGAGAAGATATTAACTTTGTTTTAAATTTGTATTTCTCATAAAAGAATAGTGCTTCAATAAAAAGCAAATTAAAACTTCGACATTAGACTATAAAGTTCATCAATTGAATATAATATAGTAATATCAAAATAAAAATGTCATATTAGATAATTTTGATATTCTATACGTATATATTGTACTTTGTTATTTGCGCGGGGTTTTTTAAATCCTTAAATTTTTTTTTTGTTTATGATTTTCTTTTTAAAAAGCTTTCGGATGTGTCGTCTGATACAAATATAATGACTTAAATAAACTTCATTAAATAACTAAAAGACATTTAAATGTTTTAAATCCTGTTAATAGCAAATAAAACATAACCGAACTTAAACATTAGACTTTTACATCACTTTTGTGCATCATCGGTAATGATAACCGATAAAATACTCTCATTAAGGCATTTTGATTTTTCTTTATTTTTGGGTTTTGCGAATGCCCTAAGGTTTTTTCATAATTCGAAGATAAAAATTAGAAAAAATATGCGTAAATGTATATTATACGGTATTTCATATGAGCTAGGATACAAAAAACCTAGAAAAAAATATACTTTTATATATTTATGGCGTTGACTGTGGATTTAAAACATAAACCACCTTTTAATGCATAAATCATTGGGAATATTATTCTGGGTTATCAATTGCACATATAGCAAAAAATCGTTTTAATGCGCTATCGTAATACAAAATATTTAGATATACTCATGTGGTTAATATTAAGTCAATACAGTATATTGATACTTTACATAACTCAGAATTCTATCCACACACTTCTTAAATTTTAAAATTTTTTGATGAATAAACTTATATACCATCTGTTTTAAAATTCCAAGATATTTAATCATCAAACACAAATAAACTCGGTTTTATATAACTTATTTATATAAAGTTACAGTTTTATAGCATAAAAATATAATAAGTAAATTTATGAACCCAAAAATTTAGATTAAATTTTTAATGATACTTTTGTGGTTTTGCACTGCAGAAAAATTAAATTTTATTGTTATTGATCGCATTAAAATTTATTTTTCATCTATTTATTCTTTTATCCACAAGTTTAAGTATACTTGAAAAAAATACAGTACACGATGGCATATATTTAATGTGATTTTGATATATAAACATATTACATGTAAAAATTTTTTATGTTTTTTTTTGCTAAAGTTGTATCTCTACTATTTTTTTCTGCTGTAAAAACTTACTAAATCCTATTAGTTTCTTCTTTAATTACGGTAATAAATGATCATTAACACACAAATATTTTTTTTTAAAATTTATAAAGAAGACATTTCTATCATTTATTTTTTTGCAATCAAAAAATAAACATGTAATTAATTTGATACATTTGATTTTGAAATAAGCCAAGAATAATATTAGATAAGTGCAATTAGACCAAAATACGAAAAAAATCTTCTTTTTATTTTATATTCAATTCAAGTTCCGAGCTTACGTAATATGTTGCTTTTTTTTAAAAATTGCATACATAATTTTAAACCTCGTGAAGTTATGTTATGATGTAAAATAAGGCGGATTTTTATATAGATATGCATTATTTTATGCCAAATATATCCTAGATCTCACAAAGGTTACGGTTTTATAAATGAATATTTGACTACTATTATTCTATTTCTATAATTACGCTTATGTTATACCTTAGAAACTATATTTTATATTTCTATTGTTGTAAAGGAATTTTATCATAATATAAGTTTTTACAAGTAAGATATCAAAAAAGACAAAAAAATAGTTTAACAATAAAAAATCCACGCCAATAATTATAAAATTATAGGAAAGATATATTGTAAAAATAAATTATAACTTGAATTTAATAGACTTAAAAATGTATTATTTTATATTTTATAATCGTATAAACATCTTGTTTACAATTTTTCTTTTAGTTTATGAGTAAAAATACGTCATATATACTAATCTTATTTTCTGAGACGTTGTAAGCTGATTAGAAATGACTCAAAATCCTTCAAATCATTAGAAAAAATATTACTCGATCTATCTATATCGATAGAAAATTTATTTTATATTGATTGTTGTAAAGATCGTATTCAAGTGTTACGGCTTATTGCCAGCCTCTATATATTGGAAATTTTCCACACTTTAACATATTTCCGGTATAAATTATTGCGTAAATAAACAACATGATTTTATTTGCGTTTAAGTTTTAAAAAACCAATTTAAGTATCAAATATCTATAAAAACGTTTAAATTTAATATATCTTAATTTTATAGTTCGATCGGCCTTTTTTTGTATGATTACTGTTTACAATAATAAGTGCAAATAAATAATAAATAGATTAGTCACTTTTATTGAAAAATAATATGTTTCTATATATATTTTATTTTCGTCGAGTAGATTAAATATTTTTCTGGCATATTTAATTAAAAGGCATAGTATCCGGAATTTTTTATAGCATATGTAATTTAAACATTTATTATTAGTTTAAAATAGAACAACAGACAATACACCAAAAAATTAATCTAAAATTCCATAAAAAGTATGCTTTCAACTAATAAGAGGTATTTCGGGAAGAACCTGGATTTTAAGCTGATAAAGGATAATTTAATTGTGCGGAAACATTTTCAATGCACCATAGAAAAGGGTATTCAATAAATCTTCTTATATGAAACCCATGATCCCAGAAGAGCATATAGCTGAGAACAGAACCCTTGTATTTGATTATTCCTAGACATATTTCGGCTTCATAGATTATAATATTAAAAATATTATACAGCAAATTTAGTTATATAGCGCATTATCTATATACGAAAAAAAACACAGGTTTTTTGTTTAAAAAACTAAAAAAGTATACAAGCATCCTTGATGAATAAAGTTCATAGTTTTTTTACAGGATTATGGCATAAAACATGGATTGTACGCATTATTTGATATAAAATCGATACTAACTGAGTATATAATTTTATATATAATTAAAAAAAACAAATTATAAATTTACAAAAAGATAGAAATTTCATATAAGTGGTATTTAATACGAAAAGAAAGTTTTGCACAAAAAACGAGCCTAAAAAAAATTGTTGCATATATACACTAAATTGAAATTTATTTAAATAATATTCAGTAGAACAATATTTAAAACTGTAGTTATTTAGATAAAATAAAATTTAACTTGGACTTCTTAAGCGAAAATATACTTATTGAATTTAAACGACACTATCACTATCACATATTATTTTTAATACTTATATTCACTTGTTTTTGATGAAAACCTGATCATTTAAAATGAACAAAAAGATCATATTTAAAATATTTCATTACACTTTATAATGTAAGTTAGTACCGGTAATACCAAAAAGTAAATGGTTTTTTATTGATTTCTCATGAATTTAGCTGTGATTTCTCTTTTTTAAGTCATATAGTAGATAGCCTTAGGCGGAACAAATTTGTTTTACAAGATGCTATCCTCGTCACAATAACCGTTTCTGTTGGGGTTATATTTCTAAAGACTCATAATGTATTATAGTCTTGGTCGATTTAGATTCCTTCTGTGAGCTTTCATTTCTGTTGGCATTCTTAAAATCCTGTCTAGGTAATGGGGATATATAATTTGATTTTATAGTAATCAAACTAGAACTAATTTAAGACAAATTATTTTATTGTTAGATGGTAAATTATTTTATATATATAGGTAATAATTTCATGTAAATAGTATGTTTAAAAGATAAAAAATGGCCCATATAAAAAGAAGATTGTGCTTTGTTTTTAAAATATCATCAATCACGTGAAACATTATTTTAAGTGCCTTCGATTTTAAAAAAATACAAATAGGGTTTATTTTTAATTTAATTTCTTGAATGCACTGATTTTATATATAAAATACAAAAAAATACTAAATTCGACTCTAATATCATTATCTATATTTAAAAAAAAGTATAAACATCAAATTAAAATTATTTACCAGCCGAGTAATAATGAGCGCAAATTATTATATTTGAAATAACCTCTAAAGAGCTTTAAAAGGATATAAATAAAAATAAATTAAATTAATATCTTTTTACACATTTAAATAGTATTATATATAAGCTTTGAAACATGCTATCATGCAAAATTACTTTTTCGTTGTTTTTAAAGCCCTTTTTTCATTTCAGAAACTTTACTGACTTTTAAACGCTTGTTAATCTATTATTTTTTGTTGAACAAGACAGCGTTCTAAAAATTTCCTATAATCCATTGTTATTTTACATAAATGATCGTTTAATCTTATTGAGGAATCCAATTTTTGAGTATTAGAATAAAAAAACTTCTTTCTTTGATATTTCTAAATATTAAGAACCCAGAAGAATGCTTTTTATGTAAATAAATTTTTGCATTTACAAGAAACAAAAATCTATAGATCTTTAGTCAACCTAATAGGTTTTTATTATATTGTAAAAAAATACATAACTCTTCCATTCTGCCCTTTATTTATCATGCAGTTATTTATCGTACCATTGAAAAGTAATTTATTCGTTGCAAAAATATTTCTAGTATCTTTTTTATAACTTATTTAAAATAATATAATAATCGAATTATAAATTCGTCATTCAAAATATGTTCTTTAGCTATTAATATAATATAATATAAAATACTGACCATCTAAGGTGCTCAAGCTACCTTTTATTCTTTGTATTGTACTCTTTGATTTGGTTTTGACGCGATTAACTACACAGAAGATCTACAGATACAATGGTATAAATATGTAGCGTGTGTATAGCTGTTATAATATATAAGTATATCTAATATATCAAATTTTGTCACCTCTTTATTTTGTTGCGTATGGTTTCTTGTTAAATCATTCCTAGAGGTTGTTTCATATTTGAAATCAAAACCAATACCTTTATGACTTTTTTTGATATATATTTTCCATTTTGATCAGAAAATTATGACCCCAGAACAATACTGCTATAGTAAATAAAGCCCGGTCTATCAGATAATAACAGCATCTATCATTTGCATATTCATAGAAACAGATGTTTTATAACTGAATAATTTTATAATTAGCTCTTAGGCCACATAGTATCTTTGATTAAAAATATAATGTTTAAAATTTTAAGTATTATAGACCAAGCTTTAACAATGAAACCATGGAAATTTAATTGAAAAACATAGAACTGAAGGTTATTTGTTAAAAGATGAAATCTGAAAATATAATAATTTGAAAAATGCCATATACAGCCTTTATGATTTTTTAAGATACAAAGAAATAGATTAAGGAATGAAAAAACAATGAAAAGCATAAATAAAAAATAGGATAAATATAAGTAAATATAAAAATTATTTGGTTTATCGGAAGATTATCGTGCATATATGTTGTATTAGTTTGTATTCTACCATTATAAAATTTCAAAATTATTAATCTTTGATAATTATATGCACAAAATATTTTATAGATTAAATTCAAGTCTGTATAAATATATTCAAAGGATGAATATGAGTATAACGTGATCATTTTGCCTAAGTTCAAGCGAATTATTGAGCATCAGCGATGAAAGAAATCTGAATCATATTAAAAATACTTAAGCTTTCTATAGTGTCATAAAACGCTGTTTTTAGTTTGTGTATATGTAAAAATATATTATAACCAAAAATATGAGTAGTTTGAAATAAAAAAGACATTTATAAAAATTCATTTGATAAGGTTTTGCATTATAAAATAATAATTTTAAATTCTAAAATAATAAGGAGCATATATTTTTTTGATTTATATTTGATCGTCTCAATAAAAATCATGGCAATATCCAATCATTTTCAATTCGTAAAATATTGGTAAATAAAATTAGAAAATCTATTTTATGGCTAAGATTTGCCTTTATTTCCATTTTTTTTTGTTTTACATCATAAATTAATACATTTTTTTCCCCCGAAACTCTAGTTCATAGTAAAATGTTGTCATTAATTTAAATTATTTAAAAATTAACAACTTATAACGAAATTATACACACTTGCATTAAGAAATTTAACAGTTTACATGCATAATAGATGTATTACGAAAATTTTGAATTTTATATTAGGATTAAAATTTTTTTACACATACTCGAACCGAATTATCATTATGTTATTTTATTATCATTGGATAAACATTGATGCAATTAACTATTAGATTTATAATATTTTCTATATAAAATATCAATAGTTTGTATTTAAACCTTTCAGACTTTATTTTACGTCATAATGTATTTATGACTCTTTGATATGAAACTTTATATATATTTTTCAGCATTAAATATCTTTTGTAATAGTATTTTTTAAAATTCCTTCTTTTGTAATAGTATTTTTAAAAAATCTTTCTTTTGTTGATTTAAAATTATATATTATTTGATTGAGGATGTCAAAAGTAGCACAAGCACATCTATAAACTATAGTATCGAGATGAAAAACTTTTTTACGTCTTGAGCGTAGAAGATATATCGGCTGACTATAAGGGCAATTTTTGTACAAAGAATACACAGAAAATCTATAATTTATAACAATCTAAAATTTTGCAATAGAAAACATAGAAATTCATAAGAAAAACTATCCATGTGAATTTTTTATACATAAGCTTTATTATTCGCCTCATTTTTGGTTTTTTTACGTCACAATTTGAAGCTCATTGCGCGCACAACGTATTTATACTTTCGGTTATCTTCTACTCTCAAAAGTCTTCTATTATACTGCACCTAATTTCGCAACCAATAAATCAAGGCTTTCTCAATTCCTATGTTTGCATAAATGCCTAGATCCGATTCGAGACATCTAGTTCCTTCTGGTAACTTTTAAATATCGCGTTCCCCAAACATCCCATTTTATAACGTATGGGATAATTTTTGTCTTGAAATAGCCCCTAAATATATATTTATATATAATTTTCGTATTTTACTTCATTCTATTAATTTATAAAGAATTATTAGCAAAGTAAGAGCCTTTCCTATATATCGTAGTAAATAAATCAAAACCCCTATATGTAAACTCTGTTATCCTACTGAAAACCTCTTAAAATAGCACGAAATTAGTAATAAAACAGGAATTTAATATACGAAAAAATTTAGAAATAACGTAAAAATCTTTCTATTTTTCTAGCTTTTTGCCTTCGTTTTTTATTTTATAAATATTTTAAAGACACATATAAATTCTATAGTTAAAATAGTTATGAATCCATATATATTCATAGGAGTATTATAAGTTAATTTTCTGCATAATGTCTCTTGAGCCCGTATATTCTTGTATAGAACAAAGTGCAAATATTTACTATTAACCCCTAAATAATCCATTTAGATGACACATTATGAACAGCTTCTTTAATTTAGATAGGTGACTTTTAGTTACTTACCAAGCCATATTTCTTGTACATATAGTGCCGCTTATGTTAATATTATATACTTATTAAAATAGAAATTATTGTATTTTTACCTCAATCTTCAATTTTATGGCAGGCTACGAATCTTAACGGATAACTTACAGGTGGGAATACATTTTTATTCGTATAATCATATTTTATGTGTCAATAAAAGTGTATATCAATCCCAATTTTGTATAGATGCTAATTTAAGAATAAGTTTAGAGTCTCAAATCTATTGGAAATATGCCTTGATATTACTAATTGTATGAATTTTGAGATATCGAAGATAGATTCAATTCGAAATGTAATTTGAAAACGTATTGATAACAATTTTTATATTTACTCTAAATAGCGTATTTGTTATACGCATTTTGGGAAGTCTCAGCAACATAAAAAATAAATTTTTGCGTCAATATACCATCGAAATATATATGATGTGAGTGAACTGAGGCTTACTAAAGATTAAAGAAGCCTAAATACTATTTTTTGAAATATTTGTGAAATATATTTTATGTAAATATATCTATCCATATATAAAAAAGGAATCAAGCTACATATAATTATAAATAAACGAATTAATTAAAATTATGATATTCGTGTTATAAATGATATGAAATTACACTTAAAAATAGATAGAAACATTGGTATCTTAATATTAACTAAAATAGCTCATATATACAACACCGATAATTTCTGCAAAAAAATCATGACATTTATAAAAGTAAGCCCTTTATTTTTAGGTTTTATATGAACAAAAAAATTTTATTTGCTTCATTTATATACGTCATATTTTTGCATCTTGAATAAGATTCATAAGAGACAACCTTGTTTATAACCTAGAATGCATTAATTTTTTACTTGTTTTGCAAGCTTTAATACATATAAGAAACCTCAATTAGATTTCAGAATTCAATTTTATGCGTTTTTCTAGCGAAAACCAAAATTTTAATTCTTTAATATTTTATTATAATTTTATACAATAGAGAAACAAAAAATACGCACAATATAGAGTTTCGACGGTTTATATGATAAGATTAGTTATTGAAATTTTTAATTAAAAATGTTTTTGCACTTAATTAGATCCTCTCATTTTATCATAAATCAATACTTGAATTCTGAAATAGTATATAAACGAATAAATCGAAGCCATGAATGCTTTTAAGCCATTGAAATAAACGTAATGTAGCTACATTTGGGATCTAAGTATACATTATAGCATATTAATCATGTTTATTTTAGTATTTTATGAAGTTTTTTGTTTTAAAGTTATAGATATAGAGAACCTCACAAAATCCAAGATTTAATTTAGTTTTCTGTTTTTCATATCAATATTTCAAGTAAATGCATTATTTTTCTATTTTTTAATGATACAATGATCTCATGTTTTTTTTAGATCGCGACTCTATTACTTATAAAAATTTGTCACCAATAATTTTAGCAGCATAGCTTTCTTTTTTTTGCGCAAAAAATACACAAAATGAAAAGCTATATGAACTAGAAAAATGAAGACTAGATATACATTTAATATATATTTATATTTCATATATACATAGCGTTTATAAAACTTAAGCAAATCGAAATAATTATTTGACCTTGCTTAAGAAATCCACACAAAACTAATTTTTATGCAACAAAAAGTAAAAATAAGCCAATATATATTTTTATGCGTTGTTTATGATAATGATTGTATTCTTTCTGAAATAAATTATTTATTTGGATTTTATTTGAATTTTGAAATAAGAAAGCATATATTTTTAAAAATTATAAAATTATTGAAATGCAATGTATATTATCACACGTAAAATGTTAGATCAGCAACTCTTTTTTTTCAAATCTTTGTTTATCAGTATATGATTTTCTCTCATGGTAGTTTCTTCATTATAATAGTTTGTATTTTTCATACTTTTGAGACAGATTTTGATAATCTCGTAACTTCTTAAACAAAATACAGGTATTTATTTGTTTTATAGTGAATAGTTGAGATCAATTCTAATAAAAAAAATTGGGTGTTTGAGCTTATTCCATATTATGAAATTTTTAATCCTTGTTAAATAGCCAAAAAAAATATTTTTTATTACAAACACTTTTATGAAATTTTTCTGATAAAAAAATTTGTTCCATGTTTTCTTATTCACCTCGATGATTTTATATTATACTATGCTTTTATAAATGGGTCTATAAAACCTCAAGAAATTATCTTTCTTATCATTTTTTAACGTGAATATCGTACAATAACACAACCTTTTTAATAAAAATATAAATCTGCATGATCATAATTTTTTTTTCTGTAGATGTTTTTCATCTAAATATAAAAGAAAACAAGAATATTTAGATTTATTCATAGATAAAAGAGATATAAGGGATATAGAAAATTTTTGAATTTTCGAACACTTTTAAATACATTACAATCTTTCTTCCTCTTTTATAATTAGATATTGAATTATAACTCGTTTTTAATATAATTATGCATAGTTTGGTTGTATATGCCATAATTTTGTGCCATGTTAAAGAAAAAAAAATTTCCTATACCAAAATAAAAAACATTATGCGCAAAAATTCGCAAAAATATATATTATAAGAGACTTAACGTTGAACTATTAATGCATAATGGCAAAATTTGTATTTTTTTATGTTGTGATTTTGATCAATAAAATTTTTTTTTTAGAAATATAAATTTATATAAATTAATGTCGTTTATTATTCATTAACGACTGTAATGTAGTATAAGGTATTTTTTATATATCAAAAAATACATTTCCAGTACTTTAAAGTAATTTATTTACCACAAATTTACAATTTTTTAAAATTCCTAAAAAAATGATATTTAAATGAATTCTTATATAACAAAATGTAATTTTAATTACAAAAAAATTTAAAACGCAATTTTAAACAATAAACCACATTTAATTAAATCTATTTTGAGCTTATTTTAGATATAATTATATTCTTTTATGAGGCATAACAAATTTTTGAATCTAATCAAACACATATAAAATTATATATATTATAATTATTCAAATCGACTAGCATCTGAGCTGTCACTGGTATACAAGTGCAAGTCAAAAATTATCCCATATGCTATAACATGAGTAGGTGTGGTACACATATCACGAAAGGTAGCTGCGAGAACTAGATGACATAAATCTGATCAAGGCATATATAAACCTCAGGATTGAGATTAACTCTTAAATATATAGGTCTCGAAAGGAGGTGAGGTATTTAAGAAGAGAAGATATCCGAAAATATAATATGCTATGTTCGCAATGAATTAAGCAAGTTGTGCGCGTGAACAAAATCTAATATTTACCTTATAAATTTAGCTCATATTAAAAAAATAATTATTGAAATGGATCAGAATAATTTATTCGGATCCATTTAGCCACATAGATTCTAGCTATAAATCTTTCAATAAAATATAATTCATTATTTTTTAAAATACACGCAGCTGCAAACAAAATTTTATTTTTTTAAATTAAACTTTGAAATTATGAAAAAAAGATCGCTAAAATCAGCTTGAAAACACTTTATATTTATTAAATTAAAATGAATATTGTGTTATAAAAATTAAATTTAATTTTTAAATTTCTAAACAGCATATATTCATTTATTTTATGTCACTTTTATTGTATTAAATGATCATAAAATTTTTGGTTAATTATAGTCAGATTAATGATACAAGTAAGTTTAATAGAAGGATATATAAATAATATAAATCAATTAGTATTTTTTTAAAAAAAATTGATGTTAAATTTAAAATATATTTTAAGATTTGAGAAATGATCAACATTATTTGACAAAAATTTGGCATCTCCTTATCCAGTTTAAAAAATAATTGCTAAAACTTTAGGATCACCGTATTTTACAATAACACAATTTAACTATCCAAGCTACACATTCATTATATCAATTCACCTGGTGAGAGGTCTTTAATCTCTGGACAATGTCATCTTTAAGCAGTACGAAAGGATTTCGCGGATTACTCCCCTATCTTTTAACCACGACAAGATTTATAGTTCTTTATTTTTTACGAAATCTTTTTACACTCTTGTCGTTCATTCTTGCAGGATTAGATTTTAAAATATACAAATATGTGTGATAAAGATTTCTAAGAAGCCAAACTACCTCTAATTGCTATAACAAACTAATGAAAGTAGATAATCATTTTAAGTAATATATTAAAAACACAAGTGTATAATATTTGATGAAATACATGTAATTTTCTGATCGTAGTAAGTTTATAAACATATTCAGTGTTTAGGAAAATCTAAGTAAAAAGGTGGCTAGAATTAAAATTAAAACATAATGCATTGGATTTTGAAAATGTTTATATAAAATGGTTTTAAAATTATCATAAACAAAATTCAAACCGTCTTTTATTATTATAAAAAATTTATACGTTATAGTTTATTTTAAATAATCTAAAATATATTCAGAGGATAAAAGAGCAAAAAACATACATAACAAATTTTATCGCCAAAAATTTCGGACGCAATATATTATTGTATAATCCTCAAATCAAAAAAAAACACAAATTCTTCAGCCTTATATGGAAAAATCAAGAGTTACTAAGCTAAAAGTATGATAAAAGACAAATATTGGCTACGTTAAATATTCCAATCAGGCAAATAGTAACTTTCATACCATATAATGTATTCCAAGCCCAAATAAAGTAATTCTTTTTATTACAATTACTTTACTATTCATTAAAGCAATCCTATAAAATTTGTAACAAACATTATTTACTCATTCTTAATGAAAATATCTAAAAATAACATTATGCGTATATCTATGCTCTGAAAGAACCTAGATGATATTTAGATGGCCAAATGAACATAGTTTATTATAATTTAGTTGATAATATTTATTTTTGAATTATTTATAATAATTGCGGCTCTAATATGTTTTCTGACGATACGAACGCACTATCTTTTACGTGTTATATATTCAACAAATAAAGGCCACTTTCTGACCACATCATGTGCATATGTATTTAAAGCAATAGAAAAACATCAAATATCAATCCGTTTTCGCATTTAAACAAAGATGTATGAAAGATAATATTTTAACATCCACAATAATCTTATTTTCGATGTATTGGAACAAGACCACTAGGTTAATCTTAGTAGATGTATAGAAAATGTATATATTCCAGCATAAATATCATTAAAGAACCAGTATTAAATTTATCTGCAACTTTTTATATTCAGGTATAATATATGTCATCATTGATGCTACGGAATATCACAAGAATTTACGGTCATTATATGTTCTATAGTAACAATATACCTTTTTTTAAAAGAAAGTGTGAATTTTGAAGAATAATCTAGAGATTTTAAATTTAAAGATGTACTTATTTAAAAAAATTTAAACATTTAACATAAAAATCATCAAATACTAAAATGTTTTTAATGAGCTAAGCTCTGTAAATATAATCAAAATCAAGTAAAAAAATATATTAAATCTTTTTTATAATTATAACATTATACATAGTATAATACAAAAAGAATAAAATATGGATCAGCATTCTTAATTAAGTGATATATGAAAAATAGCATCATATTATCAGATTTTTGCAGATATTTAAAGAATATTTTTCTTAGTATCCAAATGGGTTGATTGTGCTATTGAATCATAATAGTTCATATATCTTACTTATTTAGAAACCATGATTCAAATGTCTTTTTTTAGCGGTAAATAAACATTGTGATGTCTACATAAGCCTCATAAAAAATAATATATCCTTTTATATTTTCTTATATTATAAAGTCTAATATTCCCTTTTATAATTCTATCAGCTAGTATTTCCACAAGCCTTTACGTCATATTAAAAAATTGAATTTATAATTCCATAGAAAAGATCTAATGAATGTGTAACATACTTGTGATATAACTTCTTGAATTTTAGAACAGACCTTTCTTCTCTAAATATTTATCCTATCAATTGATTCATTTTCCGTCTAAAACAATTTATTCTTATATCAATAGTGTATTTAAATCTTAATGACTTGCTATATATCTTTTCAAATGTAAAACTGTCAGTTTTAAATATTATAAAAATTAGTATCTGAACTGGTACGCGTTTATAAAGTATGATAATGAGATTCTCGCCATATAATTTTTAATTTTGTTAACACAAAGCTTCATCTTCGTATTATAAATTGTATATGAAGATAAAAGATAAAAAAGGTATTTGTTAGTAAATGTATAATATTATAGTTATAACGTTTTTATAAAAGGTTATAGCTGAAAACCAGGAAAAATAAATAAAGTAGCAAAATCATACGAATTAACTTTATAAAGGACGAATATAGCAATAAATATAAAAATCACTCTATAAAATAGTCATCATTCGGTGCACGAGCTTTTTTAGTTAAATATCAATTGTATAAATGCTCTTTTCAAGATAATTTCTTTTCAATATTCTTATAAATCAATCCGATTGCGCCTTGAGAATATATCACGCCATGTTGGCAAAAAATATTGACTATCTGTAACAAAAAATACAAAACGCTCTTTAATTTTGAATAAATATAGAAGCTAGACAATGATATCATAGCAGACAAAAGCTACGGCTGGTCCAGAACGAAAATTTGATTGTAAAATTTCCAAAAAAATACATAGCGATTGTATTTTAGACCACAATAAAAGTTTTACATGGATAAATTTTTTTAAATTGTATTTCAAAAACTTAAAAATGTACTCTGTACGTTAGAAATCATTAGATTTATTTGTTTACAAGAACAAAGAAAGGAATATCTCACAAGTAAAAGAGTAAGTCATAGAATATCCGAATATTGCCGTAAAAGAATATCGAACGTCAAAACCGTAAGTATAAATCAAATCCTAAGATATTACAAAGCATTTAGTTGACTTACGATAACATCATAAAAAAAGATAATACTCACTAAAAAAAATTATATACATGCAAGAATCAAAATGAAAAAAAACTAAAATTAATACGTCTATGTGAGATTTGTATAGCACAAAAATTAACTACACAAAAAAAATAATTTACAGCGTTATATTAAGCGACTTTATCTTAAAATCTTTGAAGAAAATTGGATTAATATAAGTTAATAATATAAAAACTTCATATAAAATACAGATAAAAGATGGAAAAAGATCGATAAATATGAAGAAAAGTTCAGTAGGCAAAAAATCAATATGAATATCAAGAAAGATCATTTATTTCTAAATTTAATATAATTAAAAAACAATAAACGCTATTAAGAAATAAATTGCTTGATTTTGGTCAAATAAGTATGAATAAAAAAATATAAAAAAGATGTTGAATAAGTATTAATTTGATTATATTTTATAGCAGAAATTTATGGTTTTAAGTTGATATTCGAAAAAATGCATAAAATACTATTAAATTCTGACCTAATAATAAAACTCAATCACCTGATGAAATCTATGAATTTTAATAAAGTAAATGATATCTTTGCACTAATATGCTACGACAATATTGAAGAGAAAATTTTTGCAAAAAAAGGAAATGAATGTTTTATAAAGAAAAATAAATGATATTTATAATAACCTCTAGTAATTGGTCTTCAAATTTAAGCCTTAGACCTGTATATAAATTCATGTGTAAAAGAAACTAAAATCATGAAAATATTCTAGCAATTAGAAGTAAAAAGGCGTAATTCTTTGCCTGAAACACAACCAGTACCCCATGATTTGTGCAGAATATGTAGACAAAGCTACTGAACTAGGCAATAAAAACGAAACTTTCTAAAAAATAGATTTTCAAATGAATGATGTCGAAAAAACTGCTTCTTGGAGTTCATTTCTATTAAATGACGTGGATGGCAAAACTCGATCATAAAGTGTGGGTATACAGCCTTATAAGAGTGATAAAGAGTATATGGAAATTGTTATTATGCAGGCAAAAATGCAACAAGGTATAAAAGCGGTGCAATGCTTGGTATATGCACATTTATATTTATTTTCCGTGTGTATGGATCCATTGTTAAATGAACTAAACGTTTAATTCACTTGAAAAATAACTAATAGATAATTTTTTATCACAAATCATATCTTATTTTTATTGATCTGAAGCTTAAGACCAAAGACCCGAAAAACAATAACAAAACACCACATCGAAGTGATGTGAATGCATAAACTAGAAAAAAAAGAAATTAAGTTAGCGCCAAGTAATCTAAATGTGTTCAATATGGGGATTGAATTTTTGTTTGATGGGATCTAAGTACCTCAAATACATAAAGAAAGTATACAGCATTTGGTATATTATATTAAAAATAAAACAAGAATTCTGAATATAGTTAAAACAAACAAATACAGATAAAAAGTTTTAAAAATTTTAAAAATGCAAAATTACATAGAAACCGCTATATAGGTATTTTTAAACATTAAACAAAGACTTTGCCACAAGAGTTGCATATTTTTTTTACAAAAGAATAATCTATAAGCTTATAGTCAGCAAAAGATAAAGATAGTATTTCAAAATATGTAAAATTAAAATAAGACAAAAGGGGTTACAACTTTTACGCATGAAACGCTCTTTTGGCTTGAAAAGACACTTCCAAGAATAAAAGATCATCAAAAACCAAAACACTTATGTACATGAAATAAGATGAGAAAAAAAAGATAATTATGCAAATATATTTATTTTTTAAACTACAATTGGAAATTATACGTATAATATATTAAGTTGTAGTAGAAAAAAAGTTTAATGTAAATAGAATAAGATATAAAACAGTATGTAAAATCTTTCAGAATATATACCATCAGATTAGTCACAATTGACGCCTAAAAAGCTAGATGGTCACCGTGCAGAGATGTTCAAAAAAGAAGCAAGATTATTACATTCAAGATAATAACTATTCAATAGAGATTAGTCAAAATGCCAACACTATGGTGAAACATAAAAACAGTGTGAAAAACGTGCAATCTATGTAAAAAATACTAGTTCAAGACTATACACGACAAAATATATAAATTTTAAGACCCATAAACTTTACAATAGCAAAAAAAGCCGGTAAAAATCGAAGATAAATATAAATTTTCTAAAAAAGAAGATATACAAATGAATCAGCTAGAAGAAAGTCTAAAAAAAAAACATGGATAAGATAGTCACATTATTTAAGAGTAATTTTTGTTGATGATTAGAAACAAAATTGTGCACTTTAATATAAACAGGAACAACCATGACTGATAAACATATGAATTTTAATTGTAAAGCTAAGAAAAATTTAAGAATTAGACACCATACTCTCCTTTATTTACAAATGTAAAACTTGAAAAATATCAAAAGTTTTCGCTCTGGGATTGCATGGTTACAGAATATCATAAGTCGTATATGAAGACTTTGGAATTTAAGCATACGCAGAAAGTGCCTCAAAAACAAAAGGATCGTGAATATACCCAATTAATTAGTCTACAGAGATTCTGTAATAATGCGTAAATTAATGATGCTGATATTAGCTGAAGAATGAGCACAATATATTATATAGAGCAATCTAAAGTTTTGGTTGAACAACGATAAAAATAAAAAATCCAATCTAACTATAGAATTAGATCACATATAAATCCCATTAGCTTACACTTTTTGTTTCTCCAAACTTATACTTTGTGAACTTAAGTTCTCGTAAAAGCAAATAAGATCGAAATACCTGCGATAAAATATTTGAAAGAATTATTTTTATAATTTTTTTTACTTAAACTATTGATTGTTTAAAGGCCTAAAATTAGCATTAAATGAACGAAACTAACTTTTGCTATATTAAAGATTTTTAATTTGCGCAAAAAAACCATAAATATAATGCGATACAAGTTGCTATGTTCTTTGCTTTTATTTTTAGTAAATGTTGTTGATTCAGTAAAAAAGAATCTTACCTCTTATTAAATGCAGCATCCTAAAAAAATTCTTACAAAGGTATTTTTACTACGTGAAATTATACAAATAGGGAATTTTCTTTCTTTTGATATGTCGAAATAAAATATATTAAATTTTTATTGGTAAAAAGTTTCTTACAAGTATTTTTATTTACAATATCATAGACACAGATAAATATTTATAAGAGACAAACGATAATATTTGTAGTTTATTTTATAATATGCTAGAAATAAATTAATCTGATTTTTAATGATCACGAAACATTGAAAACACCATTATGAATGTTATATATCATATTGCAAGAACAAATTATAATTTAGTGACGTTTATCTTATTACCATACATAAATACGTATCTAAATGAAATATAAAAAAAAAGAATAAGGCAGACAATATGAAATTGAATAGTATGTTAGAAAAGACTATTTAGATCAATTTTTGTCTTGCGTTCTAATTCACAGAAAAATAAAAACAATTTTTTTTTTGTTAATCAATTCTACTATTGCCTTAAAAAAATACAAAGCTTTTCACTGTAAATTTCATATTTTGAATTTTATTAAATACAATTTTTTGTTTTTTCTCAAGGTAAACGAATTTTTTTTGAATATTTCAGCTTATAATAATTTGATAATTATGTTGAACCATATAACCATAATTAAAAATTCGTGTATATGATAGAAAATACAACCAAATCTTCTTAGATGCCTTATAGTTGATGATTTTTATTTGTTTTACTTATAAGTAGTTTCGTATTGTTATCATCATACAAATCTGGATTTTGGGGTTCGATGTCATAAAGTGATTTACGGAATGTATAAAATAAATAATAATATCTGTATAACTATTTCTATATTTTTTTAGGTAGATTCAGATATTCCCAATCTCTTATGTATATTTAAAATAAATATGATTCAAATCGTATTGAAATATATTTTTGGAAGAAACCAAAGATCAATGAAATTAATTGTTACAACCAAGAAAAAATTTATAATGTATTTCTCAAAAAATAAATTAATAAGATGCGGAAAAAATTTTGATCCCTGATAAAATGAACCATTCTTAATTGATAAAAATTATTCCGTAAATATTTACTCATCATATATTGCATAATCATTTTTTTTGAAGATTTCAGATCCTATTATATAAACATATGAACTTTTGTTAATCTCTTTCTTTTGTATAAGAAACGCGATAAAGTAATCGTATTTAGTGAAAATATTATGAAAACGGAATGAATAATTGTAGAATAAAACTTTGCTATATGTCAAAACAATATGAGAGTAACATACAAATATGCGTGCAGCTATTATATATATAAATTACAATTAGGCTCGGAGAAAATTTTTTATAAACCTTTATTTTTTCACTGCAAATATATTTTTAGTAATTCGCCAATCATAAAACACATTCTATAACTTTTATAAAACATAAAATATACAAAAATAATAATTTTTTTTATAGCCAGTTTGTTAAATATAATAGCGGATTCAAATAACGATATTATTTTATTTCTGTGCTAATTGACACATATAGCAGTTAATCGATTTTCAACTGCCTAAGTGCTGTATAGATAGCAAGAATCAATTCAAATTAGATTTGGAGATTAATTTTTGTATCCAAATATATAAATTTTATAGCCATATCATCTAAATCTATCTTTTTGAATTTTTGCAACTCAGCAAAATTATCAAAAGATCTATAAATTTATTTATATAACATCAATAAAAAATTGTATTTCTTTCCATTGAATAAGTTTTTACTAATTGTTTCGCTATAATTTAAGTATTTTTATAATTGCCTATCATAGATTTTTTTTATTAGATATTGATTTTGTTGTGGATTTAAAGTAAAGAATAAAATAAAGTAGTTCTTTTTTAATAAACGTGGTGATTTGTGTTAGAAAGCGTTTTTTTATTTAAATCTAATTTAATCAATATATACAGTATTGCACTACCTCATTTTGTCTGTTATATGATTTTAGAAACGTGATTTTCTTAAATGTTATAAACTCTGGTTTTACAAACCAAATTTTATTTTTTAACCTTGTTTATAGAAAAAATTAAGTTGTTTAATTTCAATTATATATTAAAGACGATAAAGGTATTTTTGGAAGGTTGCAAATCTCTTGATACCTATTTTTGACACATTTAACTATCTATTTACAACAATAGCTCTTCTTCTCTAGAAAGAAATGTGCTTAAGTGTACACTGTTCACTAGATAAATATGTAATTAAGTCAGTGTAGATATTTATTTTCTTATACTTTTAAGATATGGTCATAATTTTGCGAAAATAATAGTTCTCATTATTGCCATAAAAAATTTACCTATCAGTGTTACGGAATATACTTCCTGCGTACTTTTTTAGGGTTTATATGCATGTTGCAAGCTTATGTTTTTTTATTCTATGTAATAGTTCTACTCAAATATATATTTTGAATTTATTATGTTATGTCGAAAATTTTCATTAAGATATAATTTTTAAATAAAAATTAGAGAACTTTTTTTGTACTTCGATATGCTTTAATATATTTATCTGTATTTATGCACAAATATCGTGCATGACTGAATACAAAATATATTCAGAAATAAACTGATTTTTCTTTTACAACTTTACATTAGTTTATTAAAACTATCAAATTATACAGGCTAAAATTAGAAGTCATATATGTAGAAAGTAAAATATTTGTATTTTTACATTCATAGATGTAATTTAGCAAACAAAAAAAAATCCTAAAATGTGAAAAATACTTTAACAAAAAAACACATATTTTTGGAAATTTTGTAATCTAATCGTTTTCTATATATATAAAGTAATAAAAATTTAGAAAATTATTTTTTGACATTATATGTGATGCATAAAAAATACACTGACAAACTTTATAAACTATTCCGATGAGACTTATAATAGAAATAAAATAAAAAGTAAAGTTGCAACAAATATTTTAATTGTTTTTATATGTGAATTAATTGAAACGCTTATTCTTTTATATTTGTCATAAATTTTATTTTTATTTTTAAGTTTCAATAATAACATTTGTATAATTTATATGATCAATCAATAAATTAATATATTTAAATTTATGATTTAAATTTTAACATCGGATATGCGACAAATTCTAAACGAGTAGTATGCATATAAACTTTATAGCTATTGTAATTATATTCACATGATACAACGTTCGCGAATTTTCATTCGAAAATACACTAAATATGTTCGTATGCGAAATATACTTACACCAAACAAAGAGTACAAGTATATTTTTTTAAAAAAAAATTTAATTTTATATTATAAAATCATAAATGTTTTATCATAGTAAATCTATTGTGTATATATTCAAACGCTGCATATTTATCTACATATTATTTTTTATAAGGATTTTTCAAGTAAACTTATATCAGAGAAGTTGCCTAGATTTTATAACCGGTTTAAAGATCTACAAAAAATATGGGAAAATAATTCATAAATATAAATAATTTAATAAATATTTCAAACTGAAACATCATAAAAAAACAAAAAAAAACCTTTATTGTATAGATTTTCATATAAAACAGTAGAACAGTATAAGCTCACCTTTGAAAATCCCAAAGTTTGTACCTTATTATATTTACCTATTACCAATAATTGAGATGAAAAACATTTATAAAGTCTATAATATCATATCCAGCAATGATTAACCAATGTGAACTAAAATAAATAATGAGCTATAAACGTTTTTTGCCTTATAAAATATTATTAGACGCAAAATAGAAAAATTCAATATTAGAATTGTTTTATAGGATTATATGAATATTTTTTCGCATGAAAATATTAAATATTCACTAAAATAACGCTTCTCCTATTTAAGGGCTGCACTGTATTCTTTTAGTATTTAAATTAAAAATTTTTTTTTTATAAATACCTTTTGAATAAGATTTATTCTTTACAAATAATTTTGATGTTTTTTTTAGTGTATCTTAAGGATTATATATATGAAACTATAAAATAATTAAAGCAACGTGTATTTTTGTTATTTTTCTCTAATTTTTATATGTTAAGTATTGATCAGACTTTAAAAATTTCCCTCGAATTAAATCTAACTTTTGTAAATATTCTAAAAGAATTATATACTTTATTAAAGAAAAATACGATCAATCAAAATAATAAGCAATAAACTAAATTGGGATATTTATGAAGAATTAAAAACACATCAATCTAAAAATTATGTAATGTGTACTACTTGTATCAAACAGAAAGCAACCCCCACGAAATATGTTCCCCTTAACATTAATAAAATCAGTCCTTATATCACTATAAAATAGGAATAATATTAGAATATACAGAAAAATATTTTGTTTCCTTTTAGATTATGCTGTTAGATACAGAAAAAATAACAAAATAGTCAAAGGCTATTAGGTTTAAGTTGCAATAAAAGAAAAAAATAGATTTTAGCCTCAAGTTTTCTTTCTCGCAGACTTTGTTAAAAAGTATACTATTAACTAGAAAAACACAAACTTTCATATTTTAATACAAAATTAGACAAGCTCAAGATTTACTGATGATTTAATTTACTGGAGCATAAATAATATATACTAAAATGAGTCGAAGATTTTTTTACAATATAATCAACATCATTTTTTATTTTAAGCATAGTTCATAGGCATAATGAATATTTCTAATCCTTTGGAAACTTGGTAATAATTAAATAACGTTATTTAAATCTAGAAAAAGCCATTTGTATGTTAATTTATTAAATATATTTATTTTTATATCCACATTTTTTGTTTTATATAGGAGTAGAAAAAATCCAGTAAAAAAATAGTAATTTCGTTATAACTAGAATTTTTTTAAATAATGAATAACTCGTTTGCTATTTATATAAATTTTTTCGATTATATGTTTTTCTGGTGAAATACCCCCATAAATTCATAATATTTTATGCATGAATTTTTTAATATCTACTATAATAGTTGAGTATATAAAAAACTAGATAAATATGTTTTTCATATCGAATTGCATCTTCTTTTGGCGTTAGCAATGCTTATAAAAACTCGGTACTAACGATATGATATTTATAAAATCAGCATCAAATATAGGCTATTAAAGTTCACAATAATATTTTTTACATAAACAATAGATATGAAACGTACAACTAAGAGATTTCGATTTGTACAAGAACAGTTTTAATATGTTTAATAAATCTCTTTTACTTTCAAATGATTTTTCACTTTAAATTAGATTTTCTTGATTTAAAGATTGTATATTTTTTTTTATTCTGGTTTTATCTCTGATAATATAAGAGCAATTATACACCTTTATAAACGATAAAATGCTCAATATAATATTATTCAGCAGCCTGAATGTAATTATTTAAATTATTTTTATATTAGATAGTAAATGTACATAGATTTATAAGTTATTTTAATTAAGGAGACTACTTTTGCCCTGATAAACTGTAAAATTGAATAAAAAATTTCATGTTTAAGTAAATATAATTTGTATACTATCTTGAAATTCATTATAAAAATATAATCAATAAGATTTATATAATTTCTTGATGAAATTACATTATCTTTATTCAAGGAAAATCTTATGTTGAAAGGTTTTTTATGACTTTTAACTAACTTTCTTACAACATATTTATATATCAACTTTAATGTTAAATTTTTCAAGCTACTTGTTCTTTAAAGATACAATATACAGAGTATCCTAACGTTGTTCTAGATGCTATTGTTTGTACGTCGGCTTCAGCTTTATATTTTTTGTTTCTGCTTTGAATTTGTGTCGTTTTATTTTTAATTAGTTTTATGATCAACATAAAATCTTTTTATTGCTTATGTTCATTGTACTTCTTTTTATCTTATTAATTCATCCTAAAATCACAAGTTCAAAAGCTTTTCAGTATTAAATTCTATAAGATAAGAAAAACGTTTATAATTATTTATTATGCGTAATTAATGCCCACAATAAATATGGACGAAAAATCAATCGTTGTTTATTAACCTAATCGACGATTTTTTTACCAATCATTTTCATATTTTTGTAATATATAGCCGTAAAAGAATTATATAACGAATTCACTTTCTATAAATAAAATAGGTTGATCTTCTATGCTATTGTAATTTATAGTTTATATTGGATAAAGATATGTTTGAGATATAGTTTTCAAAGAACTTTTACTTAAGTTAATAAATGTATACTTTTTATAATATATTAATCAAAATTTCACATAAGCATGATAAATTCCTGCAAAATAATTTTTATCTGATCGATTATTCTCTTTAGATGTGTATATATTGATATACCCATCATTATAGATATATTTTTACATTTAGTTCCTTTTCTTGATCCCATGAGTTATACATGGTAACACATATTCGATAGCTTAAGCTACTGATTGGTCTCAAAACTTGTTTCTAGATCTTATATAAAGAATTTTCAAGAAATCAAAGTGATTTTGTAAAACAAAATAATAAACTAGAATTTACGGTTAAATATTAGTATTTAAAACTGTCAGCACATTACTGGTTAGATAAATCATGTATTTTTCCTTTATTTTAACTTTTGGCATGAATTTCTTATGCATCAATTTTAAGATATTCAATACGTTTTATTTCGAGCCAAAATATATTCTTGGCTAGAAATTACTCCGCGTCACAGTATGTATTTTATAAACATAAAATATTTATTTCAAACTTAATATTAAAAAATTATGATACACGGGTATTCACATAATATTTTCTATTGTGAATTTAGTACTATCGATAAAAATGGTAAAATCTTATTCTTTTGTTCATATTTAATATAAAACATTTGGTATATAATAATAACATTTTATTGTTGTTTTTTTATAAAAATGAAATTTATAAATATGTAAGATACTTGTAAATTAAGAAGCAAAAAAAAATTATAAATATTATTAGACCATGATAGAAGCAAATTAAACTTTATTTTAATATCAGATAGATTTTTAATATGTACGTAAATTTATAAAGAAATATACAGATATACTGGAATCTAGAAATTGTGCACACTACCTTTTTAATGAGTTCGATCACTGAATATAATTTTTTTTACCAGAAGACAATAAAATAAATAAGAGCTTATGCTTCTATGCTGTGTTTACTGAAGGAAAATATGATGATAATCATAAACGATTAATTTATAAGTTATTTTTTTTGTAATATGATTATAATGTATATGTAATCATTTGTGAATGGTTTATAATGAATGTAAATTTTAATTTATTAAATCAAAATCAATAATATAGCGCGAATATAATGATACTAGATCAATTTGAAAAAACAATTACCTAGTCATACTAAGATTTGTTGTTAAAATGATCATGTTCCTAAAAAAATATTGTAGCAAATACCAGATAATATAATATTCTTACTTTTTTTTTTGTAAATTATAACTTTTAGAATAATTTTTTTGATAAAAATATTATTAAATTATTTAAAAAATAGATTGTTATAAATCTATTTTTTTCCAGTCTCCTAAAATACTTGTAGATATTAAGAAATGTTTATAGTAGAAAAATGCATTCGTAAGCATGAAAACATGATTTTACTGGTAATTATTTTATTTTCCTTATATTAAATTTAAAATAATATCTTTGATATACATGTTCATCATACGTAATTCCCTTGACTATCATATACTACACAATTTGATAGTCACTATATTTTGTAAAAATTCCTTTGTCCCATTATTATAAGATCTTTTACACAGATTGAATTTAATTTTGAAATACAAATATCTGTAATTATTTCGCTTATTATTTAATTTTATTTTAAAAACAGTTAATTTTTCAACGATGCATTACAAAAACTAAATATGTCGATTTTTCCTAATACACTGTCTATAAATTAAATTTTTTTGTGTTTTATGTCATATTTTGGTTGTTTCACCATAAATTCTATGTCTTTATATTAGATTTTTGTTTATTTATGTGTTATTTTTCTTGTTATCAATTTTATCAATTTAGACGTGGTCAGCCCATTGAGAATATTGCACAAATCCTTGATGCATCTTTTGACATCTTCACCTAAATAATCTTCAAAAACTGCTATTATTCTCTCAAATTTGATACGTTCAAGGTTCTTGCGGAGTATGAGAGCTTGCATATATGCTTCTACTCGTCCGTGATTTTAAACTTAAATTATAATACAATATTTTTTATAAATAATTTTCAACCTGTAACAGAAAATATGAAAATACATATGATTGGTATTTGTCATTCATAGAAATATAATAATGATTATTTTAATTTAGTCAGTGTATCATAGTGTATAAATAATTCAAGTGTCTATAACATTAGAGATGTATGTACTACAATGATGGTTTAAATAAATGAAATTCTATCCTACGCGATTATACAAATTTGTAATTTTATAAGATACTATAATCTTGAGTTCATGTGATTATTTATTGTTCTTTATGAATTTTAGAATATTAGCTCTATTTTAAATAAAGACCGTTTTTTATATGAGCTTATATTATCGTTATTTCCGATTAATTATATATACACATTCACATTTTTAATAAAAATATTTGTTTGTAACACGGCTTTTTTTAAAATATTATAGTTGGAAGCGGAAAGTTATTATAGAATTAAAGCTTTTTACTTTAAATAATATGTGATAAAAAAAAGATAATATTTAATGCATAAATAATTCTGAAAACGCATTTAATAACATAAAAATATAATATATAAACATATGATAAATAAACTAGATATTTTTTGATCACATGATATTTGCATAAATGGGAAGGCCATTATGAACATTCTATGTAAAATAGAAGATGTGGCTTGAGAACGAAATTGTAATATATGTATATTTAAAAAAACTAATGAAATTTACAATATTGAATGGAAGTATAAAAAGAAGCCCCGAATAAATATTTATGAAATATAATAACATATCTGTATCTAAATTTATTGCAGAAAAATACAATTTATTGCAAAATTTATATTTGTTATAGAATCAATATTGGATTTTTGAACCAGTAATCGGCATATCTATACTATTTATAATTTTATAAATCGAAACATCAAAAAAATTGCACTTATGTTTTGACTTTTTTTCATATTATAACTTTTAGTGTATATTATATAAGATATTTTATTATTTTATTTTTATATAGAATAATTTAGTTTTTGAAAAAATTGATTTGAAAATAATATTATGCATCGTGATTTTTTATAATTTATTAAGTAAACATGAAAAATAACTGTTTTTTTCCTCTGGATAAAATCTATAGATTTTTCAAATTATCCACTGGGATTTCTCAAAAAAAGATATTCAACGATTCACTTTTAATAGATTATTTATTTTTTACATAAAATAAGATGGTGTAAAATCCAAACGCTATGAAATAGGTACATCGCTTGATAAAATATGAATCATTAAGCTGTAATAACCCTCGAAAAAAATAAATTGAAAATTGAAAATTAAAAAAAAATTGTGTGACAAGCTTCCTAAATATAATATATAATTAGATATCAATTTACATAAAATGTTGCAAAAATTCTTCAAGAACTTTATGACTTTAATTTAGTTTTGATTTGTTCATATTATCATATTATATGACTTTAATATAACATACGGGCTAAAAAAATGAAGAATTTTTACTTATTTATTATATGGTATCACCTCTATATCTGATACTAAAATATTAGATTATAAGTTTAATAGACCAGCAATATCCGAAAAATATTACATATATTGATCTAAAGATAACTAAACAATATGATTTATATATAAAAAAACGGTTAATTCCAGTTAAAAATTTCACATAGATTCGTAGTTTTTAATTATTTGTTAAGTATATTCTTTTTATGATTATATCCACGGAGACGTTGAAAGCCCATTAAGAACATTGTACAGCTACTTAATGCATCCAATGCCTCTTCCCCTGATCTTTCTTCACAAACATCTCTTTTTCTGCCAAAATATATAGATTCAAGTGTCTTGAAAATTACAAATTTTTATAGATATGATGGATTAAAATATGATTTATAACATTTAAATAAAATCCAAATAAATTTTACATGATGCATGGTATATCAAGATAAAAGAGTCATCCGAATAAATTATTAGACCATTTAATTACTTGAATAACCGAATGAAAGGGGTTATCTGTGCCTTTCTGTTCTATGAAAAGCGTATTTAAATTCATTTTATTGCCTTTCTTAATATAAAATCTAATATTTTAGCTATAGTCTTCTTCACTTCAATGAATTTTAATTTAAAATGAAGCTATATATTATTACTGCAATTAATATATGTTTTATATTAAATTTGTGTGCTCTATAAATGTTAATTATTTTTAGATATAAATACGTTTTCATGTCACGCCCTACTTGTTATCAATATTTTCGCATAACAAAGGTTTGTTAAAAAGAACACATAACTGTTTGAATATAGATTGGCTTATAAATAATGAAAATATTGATGGGTTATTATATTTTTTATGTGATTTATTTTTATGTTTATATCTGTTTTTAAGATGTGTATATATTATAATTTTGCTTCGTTTATTTTAAATACTTTTCATTTTTATTATTTTTAATTATTAGATTCGATATTTATATTTGATTTGCTACAAAACTACCAGAATATGAATCATATGCTTATTTTTAATTAAATAAAAATTGACCATAGATATTTTACCAATGATCTCAAAATTAGGAGGAATAAAGATAATAGAAGAGAAAACTATCCACGTAAATAATATGCCGAATTTCCTATAACTATAATTATAATTGTAAAATCATACGCATTGCCTCGTTTGCTCATACCATCTCACGAGAAATGTATCGCGTCATGTTTAACAGAAGATAGGAATTACAAATAGATTTTCGTGATGTACATCTATATCTTCTAAATATTCCAAAAAAAAAGTAAATTTACTGAAGAAATTTCTTTCGTGTTAAAAATCTTGTTTAGATTTACAAAGCAAGCATTAGAAATTTAAATCATATGCATCAAATTTTTGAAGATAATGATTGGTATATAGAGAAGACTCATATATTTTAATAAGAAATATAAGCAAGAATTCCGAGTATAGAAATAAAAAAAAAACTTATTTAGTGGTCCAGAGAAATCCATAAAAAATCATTATGATAAAATATTTAACGATAAAAATATATCGTTATATTACCAAGTAAAATCATCCTATGTGTTAAAATATCACACAAAATGGATTGGCTGTCATAAAATTTATGGATTAAATTTCATTTATATATACTTGTGCGTTATTGCTAGAGTATCACAAGTTCTTTATAAAATTATTTATGTCGGGTAGCAAAAGCCGATACATATTAAAAACTCCAAAAATTGCATTTCAAAAAAACAGCATGAAGAAGATACATGATAAATGATATCAAATAATTTTTATAACGCTGACTGTAAGATCCAAGATAAAAAAACGTGTCATGCTGGCTGAATAAGCAGAGTTCAGGCTGTTGAAAAACTAATAAAGGTTTATTTTACCATCAAATATACGTAAAATTTTATGGTTCTAGGGTAAACATATTTGCATTCTACAACACCGCAAATAAAACACAATTAGAATATAAGCAGAAAGAACAGATTATCAAAATTCTGCCCGAATTTGTTTCAGTTAGAACGAAAAAAATAGGCAAGCAGAAATATCAGAACTAATCATTCTCTAATTAAAGTCTTCACAAATAGCACATCAAAACAAAAGTTCTTTAATATGCAAAAAAATTTACAAAGCCTTAAGACACCCGTTATACTGCACAATTAGATTATTTTAAAGATAATAACTATATATTTAATGATGATTTTTATTAAGCTATATGCATGAACATAAAACCTATGTGTAATTTTGCCGGTTTCGTCCTGGAATAACTACTTCTGTTTTAATTAATTTAAAATTCATTCTAATTCATGTGCGCCAATCTATTAAAAAAAGTCAACAAGGTTACAATTATCCTACAATTTATCGACGATCTAATGAGTCTTTTTATTCTTTTCTTATTTTAATTATTGAAAAAGTGTAAAATGTTCTGCGTAAAGAGCCATGATCACATTGAGTTGAAACTGAATATAGGACATTAAATTCTTAGAATATAAAAAATGCACTAAATGGGCATTATTTGTTTTTTTGGTGATAATCATTGTACTTGTTGCAAAGTCTTATCAAATAAAAATTGTGGCTGCTATATACAGTAAATCTGGTATATTTATACACGATCTGAAGTATTTTAAGGGTTCTGTTATTTTTACATACAAGCTCTGGTAAATATAATGAATAAAATAAAAGATAATTAGAAAGCTTTGCACATAGAATAATAGGTTAGTAATCTGAAGGTGGATGATTTATGTCGTAAATGATAATACACGACTTGAATATAACTCAACTGATATTATTAAAAATAATAAAATTTAACGCTTGCTATAATTTTTAATCAAATAACATCGATTAAACGCGACGAATGACAAAAGAATATTCAATAAGATTATATGCTAAACATATTCAGTTTCTAATTTACAAGTACATCACAGAATTATTCTACCGTAATAAATTTTTTGGTGTCATAATAAATCACATAACTTCTCTTGTAACTAAAAAAACATGCTTGAAAAGGTGTAGATATATCCAAAGTGAACATGTTATAGAAAATCGCTAATTACATCAAAAGGAAAAGATTTTTTGGTTAGAAACAAATGAAGAATATACAAAACAAGATATTGCGTCCTTTCTTAAAGCACATAGAAAAATTTGCATATTTTATGGTGAATTATACTTCATAATACAATAATTATATAAAATTAAAATGCAAAACGATGAACGATTTCGCAAAGCTAATAAATTTTTGAAAAAGCCAAAAAAGAAAGTGCTTAGTGTACTGTATATGCAAGCAAAACATAATTTTTTATTTATTGATCCAAGCATAAATTTTATTGAGTAAATTGTAATAAAAAAAAATTGCATGCGGAATATGTTTGAATTTGGAATTCTTTTTGATATTTATATGCTAAAAAGTGCGTTTGAGCACTAAAGAATGAATTTAAATGAAAAGGTATTTTATATAACTAAAGAATAAAACATTAAACATTATTTTGTAACTAATGAATATTATTGGTCATAGGATTCTAAGTGATAATAAAATAGGGAAGTGGTAAAATAAAATTAATAAACTAGTGTTTGGATGTAGCGAAGCTTACATGGGTGGAATTTTCGGTTTGTGAGGGCACATTCTTGTTTTTGAGATGGTCATGAAGCCACATTTAAAGATTCATTTATGTTAAAAAATATATAATTACTTTAAAATATAAAAAAAAAATGATATTTTTAAGTGTGTTGCATTTAAAAATTTTTTTTTTACTAAAAGTTGCATTATCCGGCTATAGTTACTGATTTTTAATTTATAAATATTTTCATATATATATCTGCTAATTATTTTCTCTGTTGAATTTTAAATTTAGCAAAATGAGATAAGATAGACGCACATATACGTAATTAGAAATCATTAAAATATACGACTGGATTTTTGTTGAAATTTAGGATACTAAATTGCATTTTCACATTTTAATTTTTGATCTGTCTTATTGTTAAAATTAATTTATGTAAAATCATCTTCTGCTATTTCTAATAGCTCAAATTAAAGCCCACCAGGTGCCTGCATTGTGTCTACAAGAACGGTTTAAGACACAAGATGCAATCTTGTTTCATGTTCTGGAAAGCCCTTTAAGCTTATATTAATTCAATGTTCTGGACCCAAATACTTCTGAATATATTTACCACCTCGCTACTAGCTTAATATTATGAAGAATTAGAATATTGCGTAATCGTTTGGAATTTATTTCTTAAATCTTTCTCACAGAAATAAGATCCCTTAAAAATCACAATTTTTATGAAAGACTATATATTTTCCCCCATGAAAAACACATTTTAATTCTTTCCTTGTGGGACAAATTTAGCTCCTTCCGTTTATGTGTAATATTACAATAAAAGGCAAAAATGCGACAAAATGATTAATCTTTCAATCGACATGCCAATCCTTTTCACTAAAAAATCGATATAATTTGTTCTTTAAGCTCATATAATTTTATTAAAATAGGCTCTTTAGATTTCATACGAAATTGCGAATAATAGGCAAGATAAAGACTGCTATTTTCTTCATTTGAAATCAGAAAGTTTATATCTGAAATTTTTTGTTGCGCTTTTTCTGTCCAAATTTACGATTTATTCTTCGTATAGAACTGAACTTATAAAGTTTGTAGTCACAGCACAAATATTTTTTTGAGGCATATTCATTGCTTTTTAAACAGATTTGGTAGTATTATCTTCGCTTTATAAAGCCATGCGATGAATTCTTCCAGTTTGATCTATTTAAAGGTGCACAAATAGTATAAATACCTATCAATTTGCTAAGATTTACTTTTAATTTTCACATATTTCTTCTTTTCGTGAATAACCTAATCTTTGGTGTTCTACAAATTAATATTCCTATGACTAAAACATTACATAACAGTAAAAGTCGTAGTAATCATCCAAACAAAATCGAGAAACTTGGCAGAAAATATTTTATTTGTCATTCAATCGACAAAAATGATCTATTTGGTATCCAAATTTATGTAAAAAATTAAAAATTGCTTTCTAAGATTAACTGAAGTTTCATGTTATCTTTTGATAATATTCCCTCTTGATAATGATGTGAAACTAGCTTTCGTAACTCAATCAGGAAAATGCGTATCACCGTTTTTATCATGCATTCCCTGATTAGCTCGATATCGCCATATAGTATACCCAGTCTCCTTATAGACAAGCTAGTTGGAAAATCGTCTCTGTGCCATTTGATTCGTATATAACTAAAAAATGTAGCTTAACTTGCTCTTTTTTGTCTTTTTTTTAATTTAAACAGCTTTTGAAACGTGCTTCTTCTATTAACGAAAAGTGTTTATGCTCTCTATGAAAAGGAAAATATACATTTGCATTTTGCACTTTAACGTAAGTAAAAGCTACTAAAATCGACGAGAAGATCGTATATTTTGTTGCACGAAAAATAAGTTCAAATAAAAGTTAAAATTATCTTTTTTTTTGCAATTCATGGTATTGGGGCAGTAAAATTTCATTTAAATTTATCGTGTCATGAATTTATGTGTCACAATAAAAAATGAATTAGCTCATGTGTCCACAAACGTTCCTCTCTAGCTATTTTTGCTCTTAAGTCAATATTGCTCACATTCGGTTTATTCTCTGATAAAATTATAGATTAGTAAATATCTAATAGTCTAGAACACAAAAAATATCAATATAGATGTAAATATTATTTGTTCACATCAATTTATCTATTTTTATGGTATACTTAAATTTTACTGTGCTGTATAAATTAAAGAATTATATTTAAATTAAAAAACCATATTTTTTTATTATAATCAATCCGAAAAAACATTCACTCGATAGACATATTAGCGCGATCTTAGTGTTGATGTACTATAAAGTATTTAAATGCCGATTTAATGTGAATAAAGATATATTTTGGTGTTATTCACATTATAGAAAAAAAAGATAAAAAGGCAATGTAAAATAATGCATTGCAATAGATATTTAAAATTTATATATAAATGGTGAAAATTAATGCAAAACGGATGAAGTATGCGTTCACTTAAACAATTTGTTTCTCCAACTATAAAACAGGCAGAAATAATATTCAATTTTATGGGATTATCACAAAAAAATAAGAATAACTTTTTGTTTACTTTTAGTCATAACATAAAATTGTATTTGAACCGCATGTATATCGAAATATACACAGTATAAATTTTATAAAGCCTATCTACAAAAAAAAATTTGAATCAATGTAGAATTTCGCATCGAATTAAAAAAGAACAAAATTATTACATTCTATGCAATGAAAAAAGTTTATTCTGAGCAAAAAAGAACAAAACAATTTTTTTCTGGATATATGAATGCATAGAAATTAAAGTGAGAAGTCACTAAAACACAATTATTATCCATCAATCTCGCTTATATAAAATTTTATTATTATATTTTACACTCACATAAAATGTAAAAATATGTGTGATTCTTTTAAGTACAAATGTATTTTTTGAAAAGAAAATTTAATTCAAACAAAATATGTATATACTTACCCTTTTCTTATGACGAGCAATAAATAAAATCATCTTTAAACATTCTCTAAAAGCATTTTAATTATTTTTTACAATTAAAGTATATTTTTTTTTGAATTATATCACATCTTTTATATCTAAGATATTAAAGTGTTTGACTATCCATATAAAAATAATTATGATAAAAAACAAACTTTTTAAGATTAGAAATATTCCTTTCTGTTTCAAGTCATTCGTATGTTGTCCCTTGTTATATGTTTAGATTCAATATGAATAGAATCGTAATTTTTTTTAAATTGATATTCTTATATTAGCGATGTTTTATATCCTCATATTGTGACATTTCCCATTTCTATGGATATGATATTTTTATCGTAAATGGAACGAATACATTATGCTTTAATTTCTATTTTACAGATTTAAATTTAATTGCCTCTGTGTTTTAATCAGAATATTGCAACTTATTCGGTAGGAATCTTATTTATTTTTTGATATCAATCACTGTGCAAAACATCAAAAAACAATTTCCTTTACTATTTGCACCTGTCGTCTCTCTAGCAGTTATATTGATTTGCCAACGTGAAATATGTGGAAGCTTCTTTTGTATCAATTATCAGGTTTTTCTTTTGAAAAATTATTTGGTATAGTTTTTAATTATTGTATTTTAGTTTAATTATATTGTTTGATATTCCCCCTTTTCAAAAATAATTTGAAACAAGCATTAAATATAAATATACAAATCCAATATCAAAAGGGATTGTAAACGCCTGGTTTATGTAAAAGTTTCGCATATAATATGAATTAATGCATTTAAATCTATCCATAGCTTAAATGTGTTGGAATTGAAAGGATTTATGTGTAATATGTGTTCATTAGACGCTAACAATCTAATTGCTTATTATCTTATATGTATTTTCTGGTGGAAGCTACTGCTCTAACGTATACCAAACGTATGTAAACATGTGATTTGACGAATTTATTATTGTGTTTTATTGCTTCTGATAAATTCGAAGCTTCAGGAAAATAGAGGTAATGATACATATTTTTATATGTTTCAACATTCATCAAATATTTGACCATGTTAAGCTATTTGCTTTTAAATCTTTAAATAACAAATTAGAAGCACGTAGAATAGTACAGTAACAAAAAAAATGTAAATATGAGATTGTTTTGTATAGCATATGATATCTGTGCTTTAATTAAAAAAAATAGTATATATAACTGTAATTATGTAAAGCCTACCATTTTTTGACGCAAAGATTCAAAGTATTTGTGTTTTTTATACGTAATTGTGTTTGTATTTTCCTTAAAACAATTCGATTAACGGCCTCTTTATATATTTCGCTATCTCATTTATTTGTCACAACCTTTTTTTCATCCTTAATAAAACGCCATTTGTTCTAAAATTAGATCATATAAAAATCAAAATTCAAGTTTCATTTTCTAAGGTTTGTTTACGCACCGTAATAATTCTGATATTAACAAATATGTACCACACACAACAAAAAGGAACTATTTTGAAAACATTTTGATGTGTATATATCCACTTGTCTAGACTAAATGATCTAATACATAGTATACAAAATATAATTATACTTTATATTGTTATTTTAAAAATATTTATTTGATAAAAGAGTCAAAATCAACATTGTAAAAAGTAAAAAGCCATTAAAAATATTTTGCTTCTGCAGACGATTTGTGTGCATATTCTTTCGACGATGGTTTCTGGGAACAGGATATGATATTTTGATCTTTATTATATTCAATTCCATCTAAACGAATATTATACAATCATGTTATATATTTATTTTATTTATCCCAATATATATTATATCTTAATTTGAATATGTGTTATTTTAAGGGTAAGACATGCATTCGCAATAACAAACATAAAGCCCTTATTAACAAGCTTTTCTCATAATTACATCACAAATTTTCATAAATAAGTAAGTTATATGGTGGATTGCTATTTTATGATATTTAATCAGATTAATCTACTTCTATTTAAAGGTTTTTCGCAACCAGAATCTTTGTATGTATTCAAATGCAAATATTTTTACTATGTTGCATGTTGATATATTACTTTAACATAATTCTGGAATAAACATAACGGTCAGATTTAATTTAATAACGTCAAATTTATGGTAAAGGCAAAGTTCATGATTATATATTGGAATAAAAATGATTTTTCAATACGTGATATGTTGAATTACAAAAATTGCATCGATTTTTATATTTTCAACCACTAGTTTGTGCCTTTTTAGATTCACGTGGATTTTAGTTTACCCATATTTGCAAAAATGATTTTTTGAATATTTACAATGGCATATTTATAATTATATTTTCTACATTAGATTTCCTTTAATTTATTGAAATGATCATATAAAAAACAATATTTCTTTGTATTTATGCATAGTTTATTGAACAAATCACAATTCGAAAACTGGTCTATTGTAATATCGTAAAAACTAGTTTATTTATTTGCTATTTGTAAGTAATGACACATTAATTGATTCTAAAACATAAATACTATGCCTCATTTTACATTTAAAAGGAAACGTAGAAGATCTATTTTATCTGGCAGTCGCATAAATATTCTCATATACAGCCCAAAATAATTATTTTTGCTGGACCCTTGGACCATATTTTATGCTATCATACAATAAACTCAATAAACAATTGGTTTTGTCATTTATAATAATCAATGAAGTTTATTTATATGTTACTGGTTATATTTTATATTAAAAGCGTAAAGAACAGCTAAAATTAAATTAAACCAAAGCATCGTCTGGATGTCCTTGTCGTGCCAAATTGATTTTTATTGAACTACTTTCTATAACTTATTTAGCTCTTAGGTACTAAAAAATTCATCATATTTTAAAATTGTTTTACTTTAATAAGCTTATGGTCTATGTATAAATATTCTGGTGGAAAGCTGTGAAATTATTATAGCAGAAGAAGCATTGTAAATCACGTTGTATTCATATCTTAAACAGTGAAATCTTTAAACAAATGTTCGTAAACTTGATATTTTTTTAAGTTTTACCTTTGTTCGATGCATTTTATTGATGTACAGAGGATATCCGAGGCTTTTAATAAAAAAACCTAATTCAAGATTCAAATACATAAAAAATAATAATGAAATTAACGAAATAAAGCTTATTTTTTAAATATTATAAGATAATTTGATTTAACAAAAAAAAATTTGGACGATTATAATTTGAGCAAACTAGCAAAGTAAAATTTGATTTTAAATTTTAACACATACCTTTATAGAGAATTTTAATATATTAAAAATTTTATATTCTAAAAATTCACTTCGAATTAGTTCAGACTTTTTTTTATAAATACATGATCTAAAAAAATTTTGTTTATTATTCTAAAAAAAGTCTAATATAAAATTAAAATAAACTATATCTTAGTTAAAAACCACCAGACAGATGCTTTTTAATGTTTTAGCTTTAAAAAACAGAGCATATTATATCTTAGATGAAGCGTTCATTATTTCAAATATTTAATATTTTATTAAAACATTATAGTTTAATTGCTTGTGTTAAGTCATATATACCATAAAAACAGCTATAGAAAATGAGATGAAAATTTTAGGAATATATTATATTTTGTTGGAATTTTTCATCCTAATTTAGTTGTATTTTATTTAATAATATGTTTTTATTGTAATTAATATATTGCTATATATATTATAAATTAAAATAAATTTTTATTCTATATATTTTGTGCAAAAAAAATCATCAAAATCCTTTAAACCTGTATTTTATTTACATAAAATAATATGAGATATAAATATGCTTCTACGGTTATTGCATTGGTTTTACACTATGAAAAAATCGTTGGGATTGAATTGAGATTATATTACATCCAGAATCAATTTATACGCAAATTAGCATGCATTTAGCTATCTATTATTTTAATCATATAAAGACGGTAATTTTTTCCTTTGCCTTCATCATAGCTTGTTCAAATACAAAATTTCAAAATAATTTTTTTTAGACAATATTCTATCATATTTTTTCCTAATCGTCTCTTCATAAAATACATCTTAATTTAATTTTTTTTCATGCTTTAAATATATCCAAAACGATATTAAAAAAAATCATCATATTAAGTATTCATTTTTACATAAATACTTTATTAGCGCGATAGAAATGCTTAAATAATCTCTATACACAATCACATGTTTCTCTTTGATGCTTCTAAAGCCACTATAATTTTATGGTGTCTTATTTTTCTTGTGCAAAATAAGTTGGTTTTCTTTCTTTAAAATAATGAACTGCGTATTTGCATTCAAATCTAAATTTTTATTTTTAGATAGCATAAAGAAATACATTACATTATATACAATTATTAACAACACACATGAAAGATATAAATTTAAAAGTTATATCTTTATAATCGTTCATGGTTACAAAAAATTAATCCTTTGATTAGTTTAATAACATATAATGCTGATGATAAATACAAATAAAAATTGTGCTTATATATCATTTTTTAAAGATTTTTCAAATAAATTCTAGTAATTTGAAAAAGTTCAATCGGCTTGCAAAAACAACAGCTGCTATATGTTTTTAAAAGACATTGTGGCGATTTCTATTATTTAATTGTTGGCAGGATTATAATTGCTCATAAGTGTGGATATGAAATACATCACACAAAGTTTACATTTACGTTGTTAAATTTTATTTTCTATTCTAGCAAGATTTTTTCGATTCTTTTCCGATTTTATAATCTAATCTGTGTAAATTATTTTTACATAATAATATGTGAATTAAAAAACATTTACTTTTGTGACGTAATTAAAGCATTTGTATATTTTTTTTTGATTTTACTGATTTACATAATATTATCATTAAATTTAAAATGAATATTATTTTGGAAACAGAAAGAGGGGAAATACGCTATATAAGTACAACAAACTTGTAATGCATTCTTTTCAATACTAAAAATCCTTTTTTGCTGAATATGATTTTTTAATATCGGCATCTTTGGCACATTACAAAACCCAATTATTGAAATGAATACAAAGATAGCAAATTTACATGCTCAATTTGGATTTAAAAACCACGAAATTATGGCAAATAAATGTTTTTTCTTAAGTTATCGTATAAAAAGTCTTCTAATAAATTTATTGATTTACGGGATAAACTGTGAAGTTAAACAAAATCACAAGATATAATATAGGCTTAAGAGAATCCCATTTAAATATATAGAGATATTTATAGGGAAGGGATACTTTATAGACAAGTATATAATATCAAAAAATATAAACATTTAAATTAACACTTTGTTAATTTAAAAGATAGTTTTGGCATATAAAATGCTGTATTGATCCAACAAAGTTTTTTCGAATAAAATTTCTATCTGTTATATCTACATTACTAGATTTAATTTTGCGTAAAACCAGTTGTCATTTACTTTAGTTTTAATAAATTAAGAAATGAATTATATTTGAATTGAATCCATCCAATAAAAGTTACCCCTTTACACTATATTTCAGCCCAATAAACTTGCCAAAGATGTGAAAATATACTTTAAGTCACAGTATGAATGTTTTATGATTTTTTTGTGTTGATGTCCGAGTTCTATTTTGAGACAATTTCAAAGTTTAATGTTACTGTATAATCATAATATTTTCAATTGTATTTAGAAAGCAAAGATATATAGATAAATACGAAATATTATGTATTTAACTATACTTTGCGTTAGTTAATATTTCGAAGCACTTAATACTACATATAGTTGAATATAGCAAGCTTTCTTATATTTAAACATCTAAATACTGATTTTCTGTTTACAAAAAAAACGAAACATCAAAAAATTATAATTTACAGTTTTGTTTTATTTTTTGAGTTGGTATAAAGGCTAGTAGTGATTGAATCTAACGATTAAACATAAGACTTATTTTTTTTAACAACATTTGTTTTATATTCATATACATTATATGAAGAATCAATTAAAATATTCAATATTATGTTTCAAATTAGATCCAAAGTTTTACTTTATCCAGAAAAAATCATTTATAAAGGTTTTTTTACAAATTTCAATTTTTTTACATGGCAGCTGGTTCACATATATTTCAAAGCAAATTAAAACCATCCAGTATAAAATATATTGCTCAGTATTTAATAGCTACAGATGCTGCATATAATTAAGCGTCCGTATGTATATAATATAATGGAATAATAAAGGCCCGTAGCATGACCAGGAATCGTATGATAAGACTGTATGTGTTTCTAAAGCTGCAAATTATTTATATTAAAACCTTTTTAAATGAAATATTCGTTCATCATTCAGTTTAAAACATTTTTAAAACGAAGGATATAATTATAAATTCAACATATAAATTTTTGCTGTTGTTTTACAATTATAATAATCGATAGTGCAATAATATGATTCTTTCTTTGCGTCACTAGTATAGCTTAGATTGCCAAATAAAACCAATAAACGTAAAAATATTCTTTAAAAAAATATTCGAATGTATGAAACATAGTTTTTTACTATCATTTATCTACAATTTTACAATTGTTTTTTTGAAAAGGAAATAACAGGAATATATTACAAGCTCTAAACAAAGAAAAAAAAATTTATTCGGTTAGGAAGTAATAAAAATTCATTCAAAAACAAAACAAGCATCATAGAGAGTTTACATAAACCTAGATCAACACAAAATATCAATTTTTTTACATAATTTGAAAGGGAATAACCCAATTTGCTATAAAAATAATGATCTTTCTAATTATACATGTTCGTTTTAAAATAATTCCGCTTTAATCAAAAAATAAATTCGATATAATATAGAATTAATTTTTTTTATAAATTTAAAGCTTTTTACATATTTATAGAAAATATATTTATATCTAGAAAATATATTTCCAAATTGATTATCAATGAAAAGGATTCTTTATTATACTTTCCAGCCCTGGATGACAGCGTGAAGATGTGATATAATATTTAACCGAATTTTTTTCTATTCAGACGAATTAATTTATCAAAAATGTTTCATGTTTATGAAAGTTTCGACAATTAGCCATATTATGTAGGTATTTAGAAATATATATATGAATTGAGTATATGGGACTTTTTACAGTTTATTTTATAGTTTATTAAAACAGTAGTGAAGCCAAAATGTATAAAAATTTTTATATTACTTAACATTTCATATGTATCAATATTACGATACAAATATCTTGTTTAAAGTTTAAGCATCATGGATGCGATTACATGCTTTAGATTACTTAACACACAAACAAATACAAAGATCACACAAAAATTACATTTAAGATATAATTATTTGGTCAAGTTATAAAATCAAGATGCAGATGTGACATATCCAAGTACTAGAAATGGGGTTTTTATAAAAAATAATACTGTTATATGAGGCACGAAAAGAGAAGAGCTGTTATTTAACATGAAATAAAACGTTCTTACACCCGGACCGTGTAAAAAAAGTCTACAATATGTAAAAATCACGTCAAAGACAAACAATTTCTATAAATTATTGTATTTTTACATCACATGGATTGTTTTTTCGCCTGTGTATTTATTTAAAATAAATATTGTGCCGTTTTTAACGTTGAAACTCCATAAATTGATTTATTTATTGTCTGAATTGGATTTCTGTATTCATTTCTTAATTTGCAACAATAGGGAATATTGTTTCTGAAAACAAAGAAAAATCAATTAAAATATGTAAAAGCAATAAAATCTGAAAAATTTTTATATTTCTAATAATTTACACTTTATTAATGTAACTTGGCATTATTATTTTTTCTAGGGCCTTTAAATTTTTAAGATATCGGACTTTAGGTTTCTAATATACTATAAATGTATACATTTGATTTCCTTACTCTTTAGATGTTTGAAAATGCATTTTATATTGAAAAGGGCAAAGGATTATTTTTAAGGTATCTAAATAAAACGTCTACACTTTTTATATTGGGATTTGAGATTTTGAACTAGATTAATATCATGAAAATTTTCCGTGATTAAAAAACAAAGGAATTTGATAGAATTATATATAAATTCAGACGTTTGTATAGTAAGGTATTTAATTTGTGAACTCATTCAATTATTTATTATTCAAAACACGAGATATATAATAAAATAAATACTTTAACACATTTTACAATGAAGATGTATTGTATAATTATTTTTTAAATTAACTTATTCACAGTTTTAATATTTTTCTCATGCACATTGCAAAAATTCTTATTTAAAATTAACTTTTTACGGTATTTTTTCATTCGCATTCCTTTTTTACACGTAAAAAAAATATCTTTAAGATTTTCATATGCTGCTAGATATTTATAAACATGAGATCTCAACTGTAATTTAGAAAATTGGTTATATAACATCATTATAGATATCATTCTATCAATGTTATTGTGATATTGTATAAATGCATATATAAAAGAACTATAAATTTTGCGGAAAACTTTTTGTTGACATATGAACACTATTTTATACTATAAATAGACGATTTATGCGCATACCGATCATTTGTAAACTCAAAAAATTACTGATTTATTTAGCATTGTGCATGCACAGTTATCAAAATGACGCAGCTTAGACATACATAAGTTTACAAACCGAGGTTATAACATATGTTTTACGTTTGGATTGTTTGTTATTCTTCATATTTGCGAATTTTTCTTGAATAATATGCAAATTTAGTGATAAATAACCCTACATAATTTTCGGTATTTACGTTACATTTAAAAATACGTGCAATTTCTGCTTTTTAATATCAAAGTATGTTCTTCTTTTAACTTTTTTGATTATATTTTCATAAAAAATCTATGATTTTCTCATATCAAAGCAGATAATTGATTTCAATTATTTGAATCAGAAATATAAATATTAAATATCTTTCTGATCAAAAAAGAACCACAAGCCATTGAATAATATGAATTTATAAGAAAGTAGAATACATACTTTATACTGTTAATTAGAGATAGTAATTTTACATTTTGATTAGTATATTAAAAATTAAAATGAATTTTTATTTAGTCTAAGTTATACATCTTAAAAAATAATTTTTATTTTGCAAAAAATTTATTTTTTGTAATGTTCTTATTTAGAAAATTCATCTATACAGAAAAAAACAAATTTATGTTATTAATATAACACGCGTACTCATAAGAGTTAGAAGGCTTATTTTAATCACATTTATATAGAATATTTCACAGAATTCAAGTCAAAATAGAATTAGTAGTAATTTTAAGAATTATAGATAATGATTGTTCGGTGAACAATAGATTCTAATAAGTTGCTCTCTCTAGCGTTATTTTTTTTTTGTAATAAAATTTTCGAATACATATCTTCAGGAAAAAGAAATCTGTGAAAATTCTTTGCTTATATGAATATTTAGCTAGAATTTTTGGGATTCTATATTGCATTACTCAAAGGATTACAAATTTAGCAATATATCAGAATCAAATTTCAAAAATATATGCGATTGAACACAAGAATAAAATAGACTAATAAGATTAAATCAAGCAAATTTGCAAGAATCCAAATAGAACAGGAAGGTGAAATCAGTAATATGAAATTCTGAGCATATTTAGAATAAAAAAATACATAAAAAATTTGTCAATATTCAATAATTCAAAAATATTATTCGATAACACACCTTGCACTAACTGTTCATATAAAAAAAATATTTTTATAATATATTTGCAATAGATTAGTTACTAGCAGAATAATTAGCAAAATGTTTGATTCAGATTTTGATATAGCCTTTCAATTTTTTTTTTATTTTTGATTTATTTTTCAAAATCCCGCACCTAAATGATATATTGAGTTTGATAAACTTAAATTAATGCACGAGATTCATATTATTTTATTTCTGTTCGAAAAAAAATAAGATTAAAATAAATACATATGTAGAGTTTACCAGATTTCATAATTATCAGGCTTGGATTTTAGCTATATTTGCCATTGTGTAGTTTCTTATTAATAATAATGAGTAAAGTGACCCATATAGATGTATAGGCACATATATAAATCATTTTTATAATCTTGAAAGCATAAAGATTTAATAAAAATGTGCTTTTTCTTCGTTTTCCTTATTAGACCAAAAAATTCAATTATCATAAAAGGAAAGTGCATTTTGCTTTAATACAAATGATGCATGCTCACATTACGAAATTTTTCTTTTAATAAACGTTCGTATATCAAAGCTTTTTTGACTAAAGATTTTATGATAGTGTATACTAGAAAAAAAATTAAATTGTAAAATTTTTTTATTCGAAATATATTTAAACCTGTTTATAAAAATGTCTTATTATCTTTATGGGTGGTTTCACTAGTATCAAAATCAATACCGCGTCACAATAGTCAATATTTAAAAGTAGTACAGTAGGTCAAAAGATATATACGAAATGGTTGTAAAATATGCTATTTGAAAGATATAAATCATTTGGATTTTAGAATTTTCCATAAATAATAATATGTATAGCCAATTTTCTAATTTATAATGTTTAGATTCCATGCATCGGAATAGGTAGACTAACTAACTAATATATAAGATTCGAAAACAATCACACAACATTTTTTTGTAATAATACCATCAAAATCATATAATAATTTATTGACCATCACTGGTTTTTTCTTTTATTCAAAAAATTTGATTATACCGTTAACACATATTCTCATACCGATATATACATTATGTCTAATATAAGTAACGTAAGAATCTCATTAGTTACTTTTACTAACATTTTAGCTATTTTTTAAAGTCGAATTCTTCTATAATCTTGCTAGTTACAAATCAAAAATAAAGCAAACATTACGAAATTAATAATTTAAAATACAAAAATAGATGATACATATATTTTCAGATTATAAAATCATATCGCTTTCTAGAATAAAATTATGGTAAAGATGCTAATTAACCAGAATAAATTTCTGTGTAAACTATTTATAATATTTTATTTCTTTTGCGTTTTATTTATTTACATACCTACTTTTTATACAGTTATTATAATAGAAATATAATCACATATGTGTATTCTGTATCATATATAACAATTCTATATAATTTTTTTTATTTTGGTAAAGTTTCTTTTTTTAATTTGCATCTATTTAGACGTTGTCAGCCTAATGGGAACATTTCACGACTCTTTGATACATATTTTGACTTCTTTCACTGATCTAATGCAAAAAAACGCTTTCCTTCTTCGCAATGGGATGAATTCGCGTGTCTTGAATTTTGTTATTCAGTATTTTGAATTATAACTGTAAAAAATATTTACCCTGAATTTTATCAATATTTTACTTTTAAAAGTAATGAATTTATAGAAAATTATTTCATAATGTGTAATTATTTATTTTTTTTTTCACTAAAATTTAAGCGTAAATCAAATATTAAAATCATAATTTATTTTTATTTTGATTTTTTTACTGTTTTTTAAAAATATCATAATCCTCCAAAAGTTCAATTTTTAAATATGAAAAGGCAGAGAGTCTACAATTTATGTCATTTTATTATATTTAAAATAACAATATTCTATATAAAAAATCATAAAAAAACATTAGTTACATTTTCATGATTGTTTAAAAGTAAAATCTCTATTTTTAATATATATTTATACAAAATATGATTTAGTATAATACTAATTGTCCCTTTATTGATGAACATGTGTAATTTACTTATAATTAGAATTGAAATCTATTCCTTATATAGACAAAATTATGAAATAATATTTTTAAATTGACTTTCGTGAAATAATTTATCTATATTTTTATATTATCAAAAATGATAATCCAATATATCACATAAAAAACATAATTTCATAACTCTTACGAATATAAATAAATTAAAATAATTTATTGTATTTTTAATTGTAATTATGTAGATTTACCATCTATAATATAAAAAAATAAAAAATTGTATACGTTACCCTTTCTATATTCTAATTGTCCAGTATACGTATCATCTATTTAAAAAAAATTGTAATATACTATAAAAGAATAAAAATTTTAGTTAAAATCGTTCTTCTTGTGTTTATCGATAACATTAGATTTAAAATGTTTGTTAAAAATAATATTTTAATACATAATATATTCGGAAACAAAAATTGTTTATATTTTTCATCCATAGTTTTGATATACATAACTATTATGGTCTAGGGTTTATACATCATAAGTCCAAAAGATGTTAATTGTGCTCTAGATCGGTGAAATAAAAGTTTCGAACATATAAAAGATTATATAATATACCGTAATTAGCCTTTTATTAGGAAATATATCAAAAAAATTCTGATATAAATAATTTTTTAAAATCACAAAAAATAAGAATTTGTTAAATTTGATTACAAAAATTTATTATTTATCATAGATTATGGCAGTTATGTTCTAGATATATTATAATCATAAAAGAAATTAACATTGGTTTACATGCTAACAACACACAAACACTTTTTATGGCAAAGCAAATTAAATATTTTAAGGGTGTGAATATCTTATCTGCATATTTAAATAATATTTAAGCTTAATAATAAGATTTTTCAAGTCGTATCGATTTTGTTCGTTACGAATTTATTTTTATACGCATTTGCGTTATTTTTTGGATGTACTACACACCATAAAAAAATAAAAATAATAATTCGAGATTCGCTGGATATTTTTTTTAGACCAGATAGATGTTAAAAAAATACATTTTAGATATGATAAATAAAAATCAAGGAAGATTTGGTCTTGGTTTCTGAAAAGAAATTATAGTCAAGTATGATGATATATAATAATATATAGTGATTAATATTTTTTTAAGATAACATTTTTAATACTTTTCTAATCTTTATAATGTATTATATGATTCTAAGTATTTATATGATCCAGTTTACAAAGTTTTAATTTGTGATTTTATAATATAAAAAGCATAATTTTTTTATATGAGTTTAAAATTTCATCTATAAATAACCTTTTTTAACAGACCAAAATATTCATTGGTGCTTTAAATGGCGAATCAGATCTTATTTTCTTGAATAAATCTGATTTAGAGGATATAGAAAAAAACATAAAGCTTTAGGAATCGAAAAATGACGTAAATTCTTTTATTTTATATAACTTACTTACATCAAAATCGCATTAAAATTATGATAATTATCTTTATAAGTCATTATCTGCAAGAAATTTATTGATTGATTTTTATTTTGTATTTTAGTTGCAATATACACATAAGCCGTAAATTAACAGTTTTTTTATGGTAAGACAGAGTGTATCTGGATATTTTTAATGGTTTCTTATCCATATTTTTTTGAATACTATCTTCGGAATGCTATTTTTTTCATATTTGTGTGTTCACACTGCGATTCAGAAAGATTATCAGCAATTATATTTTTATTAACTATATCCAGTTTATTAATTCTTTATTATGGATATATAATTCTATTCTTTCATTTTATGCCTTTGTTATCACCTTCTGATACAAAAGTTTATATAATAAATAGAAAAATTCATATATTTTTTTATATGCGTAAATAAGACGCCGGTAGATAAAGGGGTAAATAGTAATGTTGATTCTATCATTGAAAATATTTTTTTATATGTAAATGTAAAACTATGTTTAAAGTTAATAATATATTTGAAAATTGTTATCAGATTTCCTACTCATTTAAAAATTTTTTATAAACGACATACCAAAATTCTTATTTTGAGCGTTTTAAAGACTTTTTCAATTTACAATGTGTTTCTGTTTTAAATATTAATATAATGCAAAAATATACAAATTAATAGTCCTCTAAAAGGATATTTTATTCATAGGCTAAATTTATAGTTTTGATTTTAGTTTAAGTTTTCGAGCAAAACTTGCTTGATTACCTGCGCGCGATCGCATTAATACTCTTGTACACCTTCCCCTCTCTAGAGTCTTCTTCAATACCTTTTATCCTTTCGAGACACATTAATTCAAGGGTTTATTCCAATCACAAGGTTGTATAAGCCTCTATATGATTTGTGACATCTATTTCCTTCAGATATATAAATTATAACGGCAATCAATTTTAATTAATGGAACGCTTCTTATATTTTATAACATTTTTTTTACTGCGATTAATTATATATTCGGTTCCTCAAATAGCAATATCTTTACTTTTTAGGCTTCAAATTTTCTTCTGCACACTTTGCTTCAAATATTATAGAAATTTTAAATACCTTTATCTGCTATTTAACTAAAATGTCGTTTATAAATTATCAATACCAATAGATTTAACATTTATTTGTACAGATATAAAAATACATATTTTTGTTTACGATGCCATTTCATAAACTATAAATTAAAGTGCAAGAATTTACCATTATTTATCAATTTAAATATTTTTTGCCCTATTATCATCATTGCTTGTATATAAATTTTTATTAAAGCAATTTCTTTCTGTTCGGATAGATATTTTCTTCCGGTTATTACTCGATATGCCAGAATTTATGTAAAATAATATAATTTCTGATTTCGTGGATTTAAATGTATATATCGGACCATAATTTTATGATTGTAGATTTAAATATTCTCGTATGTGTATTTTTGAATCATTAAACGGCTATTCAATCCGGCTCATCTGCAAGAATTGGAGCATACACCTGTAGACTGCTTCACAGTAAATAGCAATTACCTGTGGCATACAGTGTTTATGACGCCGAATAAATTTGACTCTTTTATCATGCCAAAAGCACTTGATCTAAAATAATTTTTACGTTTATATGGATATTTCATGTGTAAAATACCATGAATGTGAACAGATATAAAATCATAGATCAATTTGCTGAAATTGGCCTGAAACCATATGGCTTAAAGATGTAAATCTACGAAGCTTCATAAAATCCTTTTATAAGGAAATTAATCTTATAATTACACTAGCCATATTTTCATAAAATTTTCTGCTTTATATTGCGTATCTATTTGTATTTTATCGGTTTTTAAATCATTAAACTTAATTTATAATCTTTTCATATAAAGGAAATAATTATTGCTGTCCATGTGTTCAAAATGCATTAAAAAAGCAAAAGAAGTATTAAAGTTATTATCAATTAATAAAAAATAAAAATCAACTTTCTATGTTGAAAATTAGAATATACTCAACTGATCGAATTATAAATTTTAGATTTTTTATCAAAACAAATAACTAGAATTATCCACAAATTTTTTGCTTTATATCTATTGATTACACATAGAATTGTTTTGTTTTAATATCGAAATAAAATTTTCTAGCTATGGAATATGATGAAAGCGAAAGTATGCTTAATTATGATGCGAGTAATATAAAAATGCAACAAAGTGTGTGTAAAATGATGTTCCAAATCATATTTGATTATTTACAGATTTGTTTTACAATATATTTATTTGTCATCGCCTGAGTATGTGACTGATTTATCGAATAAGTTTATTTAAAAATTTGGAAACACATTTATAATGAAAAGTACTCGTAAAAAGGTATTTTGGCTTGTATTAAATATATACACAAGAGTTTTAGAATAAAGTTATATTTTTTTTTAATAATTTTACCGATGTGTGTCTGCAGGAATTTATGAAATATGATCAATATTTTCTTTTGTGCAATTTTATATAAATTTATCTCTATTTATATTTTCATGATCTGTCTTCAGCGAAAAATTCGCTATTTATATATTCAAGCGCTGTTTTATGTATTCTTTTTTTATATTCTAATATCATTTAATATTTTCGTAGAAATAAGTTGAGCTTATCGTGGTTTATACAAAACGTGAACAGTGCATATATTACATGTCAAAAAAGCATTCTTTCTATAAATGGATATTTGATTGACATGTACTCTACATTTCTAATGTTATTAATTCTCATATATGGTATAATGGATCTTTATGTTAAATTAAAAAAGGGACGGTTTACATCCCAATTTTAGATAGTTCACATGTATGTATAAGTAATTTTCAAAAATTTATTTTACAGCTCATAACACTGTCTCTAAGTTCAGAAAGTGCTCAAATTTTATGCAGATCAATAATATGCAAAGCCTATTATAAATCTTTCTAATAATATAGGTCTTATACTCTGTTTTTTCCCAGTTCATTACACATTGGCAACATTTAACATATGTTTTTTGATAAAAGAATGCCCTCGCACTTAATCACTATTACCTTTAAATGTGTAAGAAAATAAAATTCATTTAGCCCACATTTATATATGGTTGATTTTAATTTGCTATCTGTTTGTCAATAAGCATCAAAAAGGAATTTTTATGCTATTTTTACATCGAATAATATACAGAAAAAAACAAAATTCATCATATATACATTTATCTATTTTATGACGCTTATAAATTGCCAAATATATTCAAAACATGTTTAAAAAAATGCAATATCAGCGGGAAATATATTTACATAAGTAAATTTAATTTTTTATACCGATCAATATCTACATTTACATTCTATTAAAACGTTAAAACTTAATTTGGTCTGATATGCTTAGTAGTTTTGTGCGCGCCAATTTCTTATAAATTTAAGTTTTATTTTCTCGATATCATGTAGTTCAAAAGTTGGTACAATTCTAGCATGGGAATTAATAAAATTCTAAAGGTTTTAGACATTACAATTAACCCTAAGATATTTATAGAATTTAATCATTTTTAAATTTATAATATTTGTAAAAACATTTCTTATTATCTACGACTATTTGTTAAGCAAATAAACTATATTATAAGGCAAAATTTATTAATAATACATATAAAACATATATCGGTTTAAAACCAAGAATTTTCATTAAAAAACATTTTCAGTTAGATATGCTGCACAGAACCTTTATTTTTTATATAGATGATTTATTTAATGGTATTTTTGCTAAATATGAGACAAAAATATTATTAGTAACGAATTATATGGATTTTGAATTCTAAAAAAATAACTTTTAATAAAGAGATATCAACAGAAAATGGTAATAAAAAAATATAACATAAAATTAACTATCAACTTTGATTTTAGTTTTATATATCGAATTATCGGATTTTTTTTATGTTGGATAAGAACATATTCTTTCATCTTAAAGATCTCCTAGTAAGTTTTTTTACAATGATTTTCCGATGTTAAAAGCCTACAAATAATGTATGCCGCACAAAAAAAATTTTTATAAAATGCACGAAAAATTATAGTCTCAGATAAGAAATTTATGATAAAAAGAGTTTATTAAAAATATTAAATGGTAACTAAATCTTTTTATTTATGGAGGAAATTATTTTATGTTAATATAGATTACAAGAATATAACAAAGAATATTAGATATAGTAGATTAGTGTAAATAATTAAAAAAGTTTTCCCATTCATGTATATTTTTATATTAACACATAATATAAAGAAGTTACGAACATAAATTTTTTGAACTTTGAATTGAGATATATCATCTATTAGTTAGGTTGTAGGTTTTTAAATACAAAAATTTTAAACGATCTATATTAAAAAAATAATGCATAGATCTAAGCTTTAAAAATATTTATTTACCTAATTCATTTTACAATCTTCATAATTTGTTAAAATTACAAAGGATCATACGAAAAGTTTGATTCTTTGTGAAATTGTAAACATAAATTTATGTAATAATTATAAAATTCTATTATTTTCCTTCTAAAAAACTTACATGCAAATTTTTGGACTACAACTTTTAAATTTTTGATAAAGTACTCAGGTTCTACCAAAAAAACTAAGAATTAGGTTAAAAGCTAATATTTTTACATTAAAATATCTAAAATGTTCAGAATATTTATATTGCTTCAAAATTTTGATTGCTTAAAAAATAAAAAATTGTTATATATTATATATGTGAGAAAATATCGAATTCAGGAATTTAAAAACAGTTACCGACTAGATAGATAAAAGATTTTAGTTATCAATGAATTAACTAGTTAATAAGATAAAAAATGAAATATGTGAATAATAAGGGGAAAAAGGCATGGAAAATTAAATACTTTGTTAATATTTTAATTACTCTAACCTTTGTCTTTAAAATAAGAAACTTATAAAAACCCTTTTCATATATAATTCATTAATAAATAAGCTTGAAAAATGTATCCGACATGAAAAGAATAAATCATGGTTGTAAATGTATTCTTGAAAAATCATTTTACATAATATAATTTTATAGCCAGCAATATCCTTATAAATAATGGCGAACATATATATGATTTTTTTATGCTACATGTTTTTATTTTAACTTAATATATATTGGATTAGATTTTTAATTTTTGAAGCGTGATATACCATATAATATAGATTAATATGTTATACTATGTTATATTTAAAAGATTTTAGATGCTAAATATCCTGTAGAAAAATATATAAATTTGCATGTATTGCTTATATAAACATGTATGCATTTTAAGGTTATATTTAATTGTAATTGTACATGTGAAATTTAATATTTTTTGAAATGAATAAATAACATACTGAAATGGGGATATTGTTTTAAAATCGCAGATATTTGTGAAATTTAAAAATTAGTCGATTAAATCGTGCCAGGGAAAGCTATGGTTTTTAACGATAAAATATAATATGAAGAGACGTCAAAGATTACATAAAACAATTAAACAAATAAATCAATGAATTTCTTTTAGAATAAATTTATCATCAACAAATCTCAAAACACCACAAAAAAAATTGATCTAAACATACAGATCATAAAATTTACAAGCAGAATTTTTTTATGTAATTTTTAACTTAATTAAAGCAAAAAAATAATTATTCTTTTGATCGTAAAAGAATTTTCTAAAGAATATATATTTACATAACTGTGGTTTTATGTATCTTTTCAATTTGTCACAAAAGCATGAAATTCGTATTTTAATAGATTTATATAATTTACCTTAATATTCTGGATGTTTCGATTGAAATTATATAATAAAAAATTATGTTTTTTTTACAAATAGAATACAGCGATTTTTTCACAAATGATTTACTTTTTATCTATGCATATACATGAATAATATACTAAATTCCTTTCAATCGTTTCCGAAATTCATAATATCCGTGTTAGACTATATTTAAAGTATATAATTGCACCTGTATATGTATTATAGTATTCAAAAAAATAGTTGCAATTAATCTAAAAATGCCGCATAAGAATACAGCCTTCAAATGTTGACTCACATAAAAGCAAATTTTTAATAAAAACAATATTTAGAGTGTTAAATTATAATTATCGTCAGAGATTATGTTTATAAAAAGTGCCTATAAATAAAACATCAATTTTGAAATTTAGTCAACATTTGTTACATTATGTAGTTTACAAGAGTAATCTAGCATCAAGTATTTTTTTGGCCAAAATTTTCTATGACATACGCATAATATATTCTTAATAATATGTGCTGTCCATATGAACCCGTTTTTATTATAATTTTAAAATAAAGACCCGAAATATTTTATGTTTATATCAATTTATTTATACATGGTGCATAAAAAATATGGAAGAATACACAATAAAACCGCACATTTAGATATTACAGAACAAGAATAAAACTACGTAAATATAATGTTATTACATTTCATACTTAAGCACACATGCCCAGAAGTTCTAATATATTATATAAAATATTGAACATATTTTAGTATCAAATAATATAAATTTTTTTGTGACTATGACAGTAAAACAAATATACTGAAAATCTTAGATTAATAAAAAGCCAATTAAATTGTTTAGTTATATATCTTAAAATGCAGAGATAAAATTCTGTAAATTATTGCCATAAAAATGGTATTTTATTGGATGGACGTAAGTTGTATGGTTTCAAATGGGAGCAAATTGATTATTGGTTCCGAACGTTTCGTGGAATAGCTGGAATGCCCATAATATAGTTGTACGAATATCAACTGTGAAAATTAAACCATTACATCAGCAAAAAATGGTTTTATAAATTAGATATCAGTACCCAAAATCGCTTCGATTTAAGACTTTCTATTTTATAAGCCTTCCTTAAATGATTTCAATGCATAGATTCGTTTCACACTCAACATCCACAGCAATAATAGGCTATATTAAGGAACGAATAAGCAGAAATCGCTGCAACATTAATAGAATAATATATAAACCTGGCTTTATTTTTTAAGCGATTAGAATATGATTAAAGCAAAATTACCCAATATCAAGAAATAGAGTTTAGCGATAATTCTTAATTCGCAACATTTGTAGAGTCAGTAAAAAGTTTGTCTGAGGATTAGCATCGGTTTTTATTATCAAGGACTAAAACTACATATAAAAATCAAATTTGAAAAGTATCAGAAAAGGATTCTTAATATACAGACGAATGAGAATACAAAGAAATAGAATCATATAAAGCTCCAACATTATAAAAGCACGGATAAATCATATCCATATATCTAGATTTTTAAATACATAACAGAATATTCAGTCACACAAAACAGTTTAGGTAAGCCTTTTAATCTACAAGACGATTGAAAAACAAAACTTTTAAAAGCAAAAGATCGTATAATAAAGATTATAGTATAAGTTAGGCTCTATTTATGTCCACTTGAACTTATTTAAATATAATTTATATTAAATTTAATATCATATCAATTTAAATACCATAAACATATGTTTTTTTATTCTAAGCTTGCATAAATTAAATTTGATTTAATACATTCATTAAATATAATCGACCGGTCTGATTTTCTGTGGATTCAATATGTCTATGTGACGTATCATCTTGACGACTATTTTTTTGTATATAGCTTTAAGACTAATAGAAATATTAAGTTTCAGTGTTGAAAAATGATAAAAATAATTATTATCTTAAATTGTTTCGTGTGAACTTTTGAATTCACATTAAATTATATATTATATAAAATATATCCTTAAAAAAATTACTAAAAACCAAATGACGCATTGGAATAGACAAATTGACATAAACGCGTGGCAAATTTATAGTAAAGAATTAGTTAGCTAATCAAAATTTTGAAAAATAAATAGATGCGAAGATTTAGTGTTGCTTTTTCTATATACATGCATAAAAAATAATAATAAGAAAGGAATTGAATAAAATCATAAATATAGCAAAAGAACATGCAAGTGAGTATATTTTTTTTTGCAAATGATTATGTTTATTCTACTTTAAAAAGCCAGTATTGACATAAAAAAAATATAAAACAAATAAATTAAAGGATTTAATCTTAATATTCCTATTGTTTACTTTATTTATGCATATTCTAATCTGGGTTATAAAATATTGCTTAGTGAGTATAATAGGTATCCAAGATACCACATTATACATAAATGAGTCGATTGGAAATTTTACATCAATTATAAAATTTATATTTATTTTAAATGTAAAAATAAATAGAAATACAATCTTTTATGTCAATTATGCCCGCTTGATGTAGATACAGCCTTTTGACAGTCTTATCGTGGAAATTAATGTATATATTTTGCAAATAATAAATCCACTTAGATGAAAGATAGTGTTTTCTATTCATATACGATAAAGTATATTTAATACTAAGAATTGAATATGTAAAACATTTATAAATTTATATTGATCTTTCCTCGATATTCATGAAGCCCATAAACGCATTGTAATTTTTTTTTATAAAAATTACTTGTGGAAATACTTTAGTATTATGGCATCAAAATACCAAAAAATATATTTTTTACGTGTTATAGAGCTAAGTACCGTTTAAATAGTATTTATCCTATAATCAACGAGATTTAAAAGCCTTAAATCAAATAAAAAAAGATTAACCGACATTATTTTAATATATTTATTTAAAAATTTCATCAAGAATTTATCCAAAATTTTGTGATTATTTTGAATACTCTTGCATCGGCATCTCAATGGAACTATTTCATAAAGTATAATTGATTTATAGGACTAATTAGGTAAAAAAATTGTGTAAAAATATAAAATCTTTTAAAATTTGTTTTATAATCATAGAGAGCAAATATTATTTGTTCGAACCAAAAAAATTTTTGATATAAATTAGACGCTTGAAAACTAAAATTTATACTAGTGTCATTAATATGACGCAGAAACTTATAGGATACATGAACTACATGAATTAATATAAGAAGTACAACAGTATAAGTCAAAAAAGCAATATTAAAGATAAATACAAATAAGAATATATTTATAAAAATAGAGCAAGTTTTAGATCCTATTTGTATTTTCATGTTGAAAAAATAAAAATATACAGCCAAAATTATACATTAAATATAAATATTATAATTTATGCCATATTATTGACCACTTATATGATGACCAGAAAATATCCAAATTAACAGGTTAGTCTATCGGATAGAATGAAAAAAACGTTGCTGTCCGATACATATATAGCTTTAGATAGATCACTAATATTATACGACTTTTCTTATGTATATTAATAATTAGAATATGAATTTTATAATAATAGATTTGTAATTTTGGATGTACATTATATATATTATAGATAAAAAAATTAGTTGCCTTTTTAGTGCCTAGATAGCTTCGTTCACCTTATATTCCAAACCACAGAAGCGCTTAAAATTAAAATTAAACCTTCATCGTAGATAACAATATAAGTGACATATGAATTGACAAAATCTTATGATATTCATCAAATAAAGGTTTTTTAAATATATATTTATCGATTTATAAATTACAGAAAATAAAATTAAACATACTTGCATATCTATTATAAAAATGATTTTAAAGGTGTTTTATTTGTATAGTTTTATAAGACGACTAAATTTTCTTATATCTAAAATTTACCTACATGAACATTTGATTTTGTATTTATGTTAATGATAACATATAAAAATTTACGATTTATTGTATAATCATAATTATAAATAAAAATTATAATATCTATATTATATTTATGTTAGTTAAATCTAGCTCGATATTAATCACACATTGTCTAATATTAGAAAACAATATTAATTAAACAGAAATAGAGCACAAGCGAAAGTATAATTTTATTATAAAAAACATACTACAGACATAATCACGATAGCGCAAATTATATCTTTTAACTTGTAAATGAATTATATTATTTATAATAATAGCGCATTGAAAATCTATATGAGTTATACTTCAAATTTTCAACAACAAAAAATCAAACTCATGAATTTCTGGTTTTTGATATACATTATACAAATTATGTATCTTCTATTGATTCACTATACGTTTATATTTTTTTTTTCTTTTAAATTTTTAAATTATTTATATATAAATCCAGTCCTAATTGAAGCGTAAATACGATGTTTTTTTATGCCCATTAAACCGTTAAAATACATAAGCCTAATTTATTGTACAATTTAAACTTTTAAAAATGATAAAAAAACCTATACATGATTTATTTGTGTCTCTATATATTTATGGAAAGAATATAAGATAGATAAATGTCTTTACCTATACATGATTAATTTGTGTCACTATATATTTATGGAAAGAATATAAGAAAGATAAATTTCTTTACCTATACATGATTAATTTGTGTCACTATATATTTATGGAAAGAATATAAGAAAGATAAATTTCTTTACCTATACATGATTAATTTGTGTCACTATATATTTATGGAAAGAATATAAGATAGATAAATGTCTTTACCTATACATGATTTATTTGAGTCACTATATATTTATGGAAAGAATATAAGATAGATAAATGTCTTTACCTATACATGATTTATTTGAGTCACTATATTTTTATGGAAAGAATATAAGATAGATAAATGTCTTTGTCTATAATTAATCCGACATAATAAAACAAATACAGCATTAAATAGAATTAAATATATAAATCTATAGGCAAATATTGTTATTTTATTAACATTAAGTTTTATTGCAGAAACTGTTATTTTATAAATTAGAAAAAGAAAATAACATTGAAATAATATAAAATTATAACCCTCACTACCTTATAATTTTAAAAAATTTGTGATTGCATTACTATAAAAATGAAATTATCATTGCAGGCACTTGAACTCATCTCATTCGGAGAGAAGAGCAGTTTATGAAGATAGATCAGGGGAAGGTGTCAAAAGATGTATCAAAGAGTTTTGCAAAGAACACAATGGACTGACTACGTCTTATTATTTTTAATGATAAAGTAAAATTAATCCACGAATACACAATAATTTATTAAAATTTAGCCCATAAATAAATAAAATTTAAGTTTTGTGAACTACACACAGAGATTCAGGTATTTAAGAGAGTCTTAAGCACAAAAAATAAAGAATTTGCAAAATATCAAGCTCATCGGCTTGCAGGAAAATAATCCAGCAAATATCTCAAAGATTGTATCAAAAGGAATTTATATCCATCTATTTGTCTAATCGCAATAAATATGATATGTTATTCGAAGCCTTTAAATTAAAAAAATGGACACACAAATATTCTAAAAATAGTTTTTCTGAATTAAAGGCCCAAAAGATATAAATATATGACTAAATTAACTTATTGGTAAACACGTCAAATATTAACATATATATATAATTTTTACGCATAAATTTATTCTAAAATCTCTGTATGTCTTAGTTTTTTTAAATTAAAGTTCATAAATCACAATAAATATACGTCGAATGATTATTATTTTTATAATATCATATCATATTATGATCATAAAGTACTAAATCATCATATTATCGCAACTAACTTGTATTAACATGCCATAAAATACATATTCCTCTGCTAAAATAAATACAGGAAAATGACTTGCATTACCATGGCTATATACTGAGCATTGGATAACAAATGATAATTGCCGCTATAAACATAAAGCAAAAAAAAAGAAGAATAAATTAGATATGTTTATATGTTCTGATGATAAAATATTAAAATTTAAGGATTAAAAAAGCCGAATTTAGGATCTATACATATTCATAATGAATTGTTATTTTTTTGATTGTATGCAAAAAATTAATATAGAAAATAGATATTAATGTTTTATTTGTGTGTAAAGTCTATAAAAGTATTTAGAATGCAAGCTTAAGGTTGATATACGAAGTAAAATAACCAAGCCTATATATTTCATTATAGTTTACTTGTTTGGAATGTACACTCAAATGTTTATGCAAATATAAGTATATGCAATTTTTCTTTGAAACTCATTTTTTATAGCTTATTTTACTGGGCTTCAGTGGAAATGTTTATGATTTACAATCTCATAAAAATTTGTATTAATCCAAATTTTTAAAAATCCACTTAAATATTAACTAAATAAGAAATCACATTTACTTCAGAGTAAAATAAATAATTAAAAATTAAATTTTTTACGTTTATAACTAATATCAAAACTTTTAATTTGAAATATAAAATCAAATTTGCCTTAAATTACATTTTGTCGTCATTTTCACAATTGTTTTATTGAATTTGAAAGTTGAAGGATAATTAAACTGTTAGTATGCCACAATGCGTAAGATTTCATAAATTTAACATCATGCCTTAGTATAGAAACATATGAAATTTTCATTCAGTTATTTTACATAGCTTTACAGGGTAATGATATTTTTAAAGTTTGTTAAGATTATATAAATGTCTTTCTTATATTCAAAATTATTGCTTGTCGTAAAAATAATTATATATCTAATCTAAATTTTTTTTTTCATATTTATTATGCAGATGATATACACTGTCATTTTAGAGCCGTTTATTATTTCGAAGGAAACCTTTTCTATTTAGATAGTTGTAGAGAAAAACCAGATACAATCTCTTATCCAGTTAGTATCTACAAAGACATGTTAAGTTACAGATATGAATTGTTAACTAAGGATCTTATACTTAACCAAGAGATCTTTTTATGAATATGATGTATATCATAAAGTATAAATCAGAATAAAATACATATTTTTTTAGATATTAATAGATCTTCGAGTGTTTGTCAAAATAAAGAAGGTTATCTTATATATTATGCATATAAAAAATATTTGGCTAGTTTATAAGTAAATTTATATAAAGTTTTGTTAACCTTACATATTAAAGTATAAAAAAAGATTCTTGAATTTTTATTGGGAATATAAAAACATATCACTTTAATAAGTCGCATAAAAAACAAAACCACATTGTAAAAAACACCTTTACTAAATAAACAGCATGATTTACATCAGAAAATATAGAAGATTCATATACAGAAATTTTCTTGCTAAATTCGTTTTTTACATCATTTCTTTTTTAATCATAATTCCAGAAGAATTTATTATTAAATTTATTAAATACAATCATATATTTGCCAATTATTTTGAATAAAAATATTGTTTGGCTTTAAAATAATTTGATTTATTATAGTATTCTTTAATACTCAAAGTTTTGTGTTTATATAGCTTCTAAACACTCGTCGAACCATCTTCGTTTTTATGTATTATATACAATTTAGTATTTTATAACTATTGACGATATAGTTACCATTTATTAAATGCATTGAATTTTTGTATATAGCTAGAAAAATTTAATTTCACTAGCCACTCAACAGACGCAGTAACTACTGACATATGCATACAAAAAAATTTAAGACTATATTAACTAAAAATTAGCTTTATTCTTAATTAACCATCTATTTATACCAGCACTTAATATAATGTGATCTTAAACCTATTTAAATAATAGTGTAGGTATTTTGCTATTTAATGTATTTATCTAAATATTTAGTCGATTATTATAGTTTGATCTGGTTTCTAGATGTTTATAAACAAAAATTTATTTAATATTAATTTGAGATTGTTTCTGGACCTCTTGAAAACCAAGATAATTCTATTATATTATTTTCAACTTATGTGTTTTTTTAACATATTAGAAAATTTTTTAATCTATGTTCCATGATAATATATTACCTTATATATTTACAATTATTTCTTTTTTTTTGACACAAAAAACATATGATCATCTTAATATCTTCTATTTCTATTTATTTTAAAATATTTCTCATTTATCTTAATTCATGCTAAAATAGTATCTTTTTTGAGTTTTTCGCACTAATTCTGTTAAATTACAGAAGAATAATTAATTTATTTCTAATGCGTAAATGAACTCATGAAATTTCTGAGGTAAAATTAAACTCTTTGAATTGATTCAGAGAGTCTATTTTTTAGACAATCATAATAATATGTTTATAGTTCCATAATACATATTTAAATACGCGTCAACTCGTTTTTAAGGCTTGCAATCATATTCAAAAACCATAGTATTTATTTAGATATTTCTATGTGAAAATATGAGTGCTATGGAGTATAGTAACTATATTTATTTGTGCTGATTACTATGTACATGATTTCGATATTTTCAGTCGAATAGTATAGATAATGAATTAATTTAGTCTTTATATTTTGGTGAAAGATTCTTTCTTTAAATTATAAATATATAATCTAGGCCCACAATGGCTTTCTAATCTTTTTATGCTTATCACTCTTTCTATGTATATTAATTTGATAATCTTGAGTGGCAATATATTTTGAAATCTTGTGTCAACATTTAATATAAATAGAATATTTAGATATTTCTTGTATTAGAACACGATATTTTAAATTTACGGTGTCATCTTATCGATATTAAAATAAAAGTATCACTGTTGCAGTTTACTCAATTTAATCCTACAGATAGCACTTATTGTCATAGATACTTCAAAGAGCAGTTATAGGTATAGTACTTCGTACCTTTTATTATGAAAAGATAGCATACCTGGTTATAATGAAATGACTGAAATTTTCTTTAAAATAGACATCAAGATTATTATGTAACTTTATTACAATATACCAAATGCCAAGACATCCTTAAACCATATTCAATCTATATTTATATTGCAGTTTTAAACACAAGAAAAATTTTATTTCTTCAAATTGCATTTTTTATAATAGAATATTAAATATGATCGATTAAATATTTTTTTATGTTTATAGTATTAATTTATGACACTTGAACTCATCTCATTTGAGGAAGAAAAGCAGTTGGCGAAGATAGATCTGCGAAGGTGCCAAAAGATGCCGTAAGGTGTTGTGCAATATTCCCAATAGTATGACCACGTCTAAATAGATAAAATTGATAAAAAGAAAATCGACTGATAAATAAATATGTGCAAGTGAGTTATTATATTGTATACTTTAAAAATGAATATAAAAAATATGTATCCGAAATATAGGGAGAATTCATAAAGTGATCTATTAAAATAAAAGATGTTTATCATAGAAATGTGTATAAAATGCAGACGTGAGTAAATATATGTAAAAAGTCTATAATTGCACTTTCATATAATTTTCATAAATTCAAAATAAATTAAGAAACGTTTAATACGACATTCTTTAGCATGTGATGGAATAATTTAGTAAATTGCATTTATTTACTATATATCATTTTATTCTGAAGATACAAGTTACTTAATCTATTAAATCGAATTCGACTCAACATATCTTTTTTTATATCTCCTTATATTCCTTAGTTTTGATAAAATTGCCCTTATTACGAATCCCGATACGGTGACATACAAATATTTTTCTGTACACTTATATATGTAAGCATTTACCCGTAAACGTAAAATAAAATGGTTCTTAATATTTCTCTTATATTGATTTGGTTGTGATTTCTCTGTTTCACGTCATATAAATTATAGACTTAGATGTGTTTTGAATGTTTTCGAAATTTTAATCTCATTTGTTCTACTTTTCTTTAGGTAGACCGCATATTTGAGACTGTTTTAGTTATACATATTTTTGTGTGTGTTTCTACGTTCGTCGTCATCATCAAAGTTTTAAAATGGGGTAAAGGTAATTGATAATAGGATTGCATAAGAACTGAGCACACGATATTTCTAGAACTAATTTTTTTACGTTTTTTAGTGGTATATTATTTCATATTGGAATTCAATAATTTTATAAAGAGAAATAAGTCTAAGAAGATCAACGAAGGCTAGATAGTTAAATACTACTTTATATATTATGCATCTTCATATGGAACATAATTTTCATTACATTTCAAGTGTAAAATAATATAAGTCAAGAAATTTATTTTTTTAATGTTTCTCGAATTCAATGTTCTGATTAAGATTTATATAGAGCTCGAATTAAAATCAATTTATATTTATTAAATCATAGCTTTTATAAGTACAATACAAAATAAACCAATTTTTTTATCATCATCTAAGTACAAAAACCAGATGAATCAAACATACGAAATAAGAACTAGATATTTAATACATTTAATTTTTCTAAAAGTAAATTTTCTTATGCAGCTAATGGGATAAGGAATGATAAAATGTCGCCTAATATTGTTTGAAAATATTTAACTACCGAAGACTGATGCACAAAATATACGTTAAAATAACTTTTACGGGTTTTAAAATATTGAAATATTTATCTCTTGAATTGCTATCTCTATACAAGTAAACAATGTAAATAATTATTAAGCTTTGAAACAATTCATGGAGAGCAAAATGCGTTACTAGCTAATTATAAAGGCTTTAAACATATAACGAACTTCGTTGACGTCAGGGATATAAAAAATAACATTTTTTTTCGGAAAGAGACAGAGATCAGATATTTTACTTATAAATCTTTTATATCATTTACTATTGATCATGGGATGGAATTTAAATAATTCAACTATGCTTTTTTTTATCCCAAATTAAAGATCACTTATATTGATGTAATAACATTAAAACCATAAACTGACCTTTTCGATATAAAAAAATTCCCGAAATCGATACACGAGAAAAACATATAGATCACAGGTGATACAGTTGTATTTATTTGGCTTTGGTATTTTTATTTTATCATTCGTTTCCTTGCTGTCAATTAAAGATACATTTAAGTACTTTTTGCCAAACGAAATTAATAACAGTTGCTCATTTTACACACCTATAATATATGAAAATCATAAAAATTTATTTTGGTCATGTCATAAACATCAAATTTTATATTTCTTTCTATGTAAAGTTCAAGCAATCTAAGCAGCACAGGCTTAATTTTATTCTTTGTATTGCTGTCTTTGCTATAGTTTTAATGGAATTACATGGACAGAAAACTCACAGATACTCAGAGAAGAATATTTGTAACTCATATGACAGAGCTAAATAACTTTTAAATGATGCTTAAATCATTTGTTCTCCCCACTTTAAATTAACAACAGCTTTGCGCTGCTTTCCAAAATTAGAAGTTTTTTTATAAGAGGGATTCCCAATCAAACCTTTTTTTAATTTTTATTATGAAAAAAATATACTGCACATAAATAAAACTTTAAAATCCAAGAAAATTTTGCCATTATAAATAATAACCATGATTTACGATAATAAAAGCACCTAATGCATGCTTAATCTGATCTAATCAATCATTTACATTAAATCTATTTTTTTTAGCGAATACGATTAGGCACATAATGTCTCAGATCTAAAATACAAGTTTCAAGTATAGGTATTATAATCTATGAATAAATAGAAAAACAATAGAAATTAAATTTATAATTTTAGAACTGAATGCAATCGAATATCGGATGAAGTTGATGGAAACAATTTTAAAAATGACTTTTAGGGTATAAAAGATTTTTTAAGAACGAAAAAAAAGAATTTAAGTAACAATGCTTTTTTTATTAACTGAATAGAATAAAAATAAAGTATGGGAAAATCCAATTAGAGGAATATTCGTTGATTATTCTTAATAGAATTCGTATATAGGCATTTTTATAAGTCTATATCTAATGAAGTTTAAATTATGAATATTTTTATTGAAGAGGTTTATTATATATGCATTATATAAATTATATAATAAAAACATGAGTGGTTATCACCAAAAGATGTTTTTGTGTATATGGTGAAAATTGTCCATCTCAAATAGAGCTATGAAAATGCAATCGGTGAAAATTATTAAAATATTATTAAATCAGAATAAAGTTTAATAGTGCCGCAAAAAGCTGTTTGTCATAAATTTATAGATAAATATATATTTTAGATAAAACCGGGAAAATATTAGTTTAAAAAGATATAAAGATTCCCATTAATATAGCTTCTTCTTATATTAATATTATGTTAAATCTACTTTATGGTAATGAGAATAGATATTTTATATATATTTAATAGTTTAAATAAAAATAACAGTAATCCCCAGAAACAAACAATCTACCCTATTAATAGAAATTTATGAAAAAATGAAAAATGTTGGAATTTTCACATATTTTTGGCATTTTTATATTAAAATCATAAAATAAAGATATTTTTCCTTAAAATGCTGTAGAAAAGATATAAATCTTAATAAAATTGTTTTGACTTTTTTAAAATTTCATGTTTGCACATACAAATAAATCGAGAAAATTATATGAGTAAGTAAATTATATGTGTTTTCAAAAAAAAATATATAGTTATATGTATAATCAAGGCGTTAAGTTTTTTAAAAATATATATAATCAACTCAATTGTTACTTAATATTTTATGCATATATCAAAAGATTTTTTTTCCAGCTAAAAAGCTTATTTTTGCACCGAATTGCATTAATATTTGATTTTTTAAATCTTATATTGTTACGTGAAATTCTCAACATTCGCTCTTTTACTCAGTCGGTATTTAAGTCATACAATATAATTTCTAAATATAAAATAATTTAGTTATTATAACTAGCCAAAAGAATGCGATCTAACTTTTCTTCAATATTTATATTTTACGGTATTTTCGTTTAAAGTAAGATATCTTTTTATAGCATAAAAAAAATATTTAACAACAAAAGTTATTTATTAAATTTTTTTAATGCTAGTTGATGTTGACTTTTTTTTTTAATTATTATAATATGCATTAGAAAATGTATTAATTCCCAGTTCTTATGCGAATTTAAAAATATATTTGCATGAATGTGTTTATAAAGTTTTTAAAACTCTATATTGTTTAAACGCGGCTTGAGTTCATTACATAGAACAGATAACAAAAAATTTATTTATCAAATACTTTCTATTTACATTATATTCCTTTTTTAATTCATCCGGAATATAAACATAAACGATTTCTTGACAAATGCTTTTATTTAGAATTCTGCTTTAGTGTTATACTATAATTACTATTTTGGAGCTATTAGTGTATAGCCCCAGAAAATAATTTTAATGTATTATACTATTATTAATGGCTAACATATGGATTAGAATGCCTTTTATAACCAATAACTTATATTTTATTAATTTTAATTTTATAAAAAATCATACATAATAGTAAAGAAATACCAATTATTTAGTTTCCACTAAGATCTCAAATATAAATCGAGACAGAATACACTTCCAACTCAGCAGCGAAATTTTTATGTGAAATATTTAATATTAATTAATTAGACTGCTGCTTTCATTATGGTTCATTTTTGATGTATATACATCACATTTTTGTATATTTACCATAGAAATTACGTATCAAAAGATATAAGGCGTTCATTGGTGTATTTAGGTCAAATTAAGAAATAAAAAAAAATATATATCACAATTTGCTTTTCCCCGAAAATTAACACTGATGGTTTGTATGGTCGTAGCTTACATGCAAACATTGTAATTGAGTTTGTAACCAAGATTGATGGGTAGCGCTAGTAAGAGATATATTGGTGAACACTTCGAAGAGAAAAAAATAGCCTTTAGTATAAATATGCGGTTCACACCGACCAAGCAAGTTGAGCTTGAGGATAATACGATGTTATTAAATAAGATTGAAATCTTTTAGATTTAATCCATAAAACTGCATGGTTTAAGAACGTAATTAATTTTCTAATTGATGGGTTCATTAAATTTTAATTTTTCCTATATTTAGTCACAGGAAATTTTGAATTCTTCCATAGAATAGATAACATATATTTTTTTGACTATAATATTTTAACCATACGTTACATCATCAGTTTCTCTTCTCAGACAAAAGAAAGAAAACGCCTTCCCTATCCATATTGTCGGCTTGATGATTTTGTTCTTGTTAATATAACACATTCAACAAAATTTCTAATATCAATTATCAAATATATATAAAAAGTGAAATGCTACGATTCAAAGTTCAAACTTATGGAATTTCTTGCTAAAAATCGATTAACCAAACACTATGAGGGTAATAATAATGAATATTTAATGAAATTCGATGGATAATTAAAATTTTGATATCTTTGTTAAGTATTTTCAATTTTTTTGAAAATCGAAAATTTCACTAGATTCTGTTTAATGTTTGATTTCAAAATGCTGAATATGCAAAATTATGCAAATAATTGCATAACAGCACAAAATATAATATTTTATTTAATTTAGAATGTTCATGTTGTTTAAAGTCAATTTTGGTGCTCGAATAAAAAATCAATAAATAATTTTGCATCTACATACAAACAAAAGAAAACAGATGCAGATGATTTGAGTATTACTGTGATAAAAAAAATTTGCTATTATTATTTTTATAATTCTACACACAGTTTAGAGCATGTGTTTAATATATATACTGAAATGCTATGATATGATTCTATCTATAATTAATGCATGAACGAATGAATTTTAAGATAGTTTGATAGTAAACAAACTGAATTATAATTATTTATAAAGAAAAAAAATATGTACATTTCAAAACTTTTTACGAAGATGATAGTGAAAAATGGTTTCTATTTTAAAATTCGAAAAATAATTTATTAATAATTAGACTAGTACATATAGTTGCATAAAAGAAAATAAATTTCAGGTCTTATATGTGTAAATACATTTTATCAATAGAAAATAATATAAGATCATATTTTTTCGTTATAAAGATTATGAAGATCAAATCTTATTTGATACTGAAGAATATACTCTTTAGATTTTTTTATCTTCTTAAATACGAATTAAACTATAAACAGATTTAAAGAACAAGATTTATTTGATCTTCACAGTACAAAACTCATATAGCAAACATTATAATAGAGTATTGTATCACAAAGCATAATGAAAACAAGAAATAGCACCTTAGAAAGCTATATCAGTTTTAGATTTAAAGTATTCTTGGGTAGTTTCATAATTCAATACATTATTACAACCTTAAAAAATCAAATACACATTTATATTGTCATTTTTTTATTTTGTTGGACATTGAAAATACCCATTTTATTTATATAGACATACTTCTTTGCATATTAAAAGTGTAAATATATGGTACATTTCCGCTTTTTGGTATAAAATAAGTTATTAATAAGCTTCAAATCGTAAATATTTAATATACTCATAATATCATATAAATTGTGCAATACATGTTAAAAGTTGTATGTTAGGTTTTCTTCAGGAGCACAAAATGCAAATTTCAATTTTTTTCTTAAATGTAACCAAAATTCCAAAAAGAATAATAATATTCAGCATAATTCATCGTTAATATAATTTTTTTAAGATAACCATGAAAAAATTTAGTTTATCGATTACCCTAATTTAACATTCATAGTCTACTTACTCGTTAGATGGAATATAAACATAAAAGAATACAAATTTTATGTTGTTATTTTATCTATTATAATATCCACACATCTTGATATGCTTCAGCATTCTCAAATCGTTATTTTGACAAATTCTTGTATATATTCGAATGATTCCCAATATAAGAAGCAAAATACGTTATTAATAAAATAAAAATATTCATTCGTTTTCTAAGTAGCCATTTAGCTGCAAAATGTATTTTTTTCCAAAATAAAAGTAGTAGTTAGTATTATTACATGGTCAATCTATTTTAATCTCAGTCGCATATTTTAAAATATGCGCATAAAAAATCTAAAAGAACAAAACATTCTGGCTCTTCAACGTGAAAAAAATCATCACCATTATATAAAAATTTGATCTAATTTCGATCTTATTTTTTGATTATATGTTAAATTTTATACATATTTGTTACTTTTCATAACACAATTTAGTTCTGAAGTTTTATTTCCATTAATATAATTTTATAGCACTCAACACTCTTTGCAATATCTATGTATTACATCCTTTCTTATCAATATATTCATAGAGTATATAATTTAAGAAGATCGTGTGATTTATACAGTATAACTTTCTTATATATGGACATTTGGATTATATCTGAAGCTTGTATAATAAATAGAGCATTGAATCACATGTTTGTCGTAATTTTTTTATGGTAATAATGTTATTAGAATGTTCTTTATCTTAATGATATCGTATAATAGACATTGGGCTATGTTATATTCAAATATTCATTGATTAACACGCTACAAAACACATCATATAAGGAATCAGTTCTGCTTATCTAGATATATTAATAAATATATATCAAAACGAAAATTGAACTTTTTAAAAAACAAAAATTTTGTTCATCTATGAATTTTTTGATAATTATGTTTTTATTATATTTATAAAATACAACCAATGCGAATTTCTAATATTACGATTATTACGGCAGAGGTGAAATACTAAAAATTATAAACGGTATTTCAATTTACAATATATGCAAACTCTTACACAGATTTTCCAATTTACAGTGCTGGAATCGATTCAGGAGTGCGAAATAAAAATTTAATTTTTTTTTGTGGTAAAATGCCATATATTTGTGAACGAGGCTTCTAGGAAATAAATTTTCAATAAGAAAAAATATAGAATTTAGCTGATAGACAAATTTTAAAATCATTCAAAAAAACCCAATATGAAGTGTTTAAAAGTATTTTTTTTCAGTGTATAATAATAGTTGTATCTAAAAAATCAATATTTGATCGTAAATGAACACCTCGGGTATAATTTTAATATTTAGTTATAGAAAACGTCTTCTTGAGAATATCAAAGAAAAATAATTTGTACTAATAGTATATCTTTTAGATGTATTTTTATTTATATGAAGATTCGTGTGATACAAAAACAACATATTTTCTCTAATAATTTAGATATATGAGTCTCTCATGTTTTACTAAAATATTAATATTTCTCCTTGGGAAAGATATTTTAACGAGTTTGCACAGCATAAAAGCCAGAAAGCTAACAATCTAGATTTATTGATATCTTTTTAATATTTTTTTATGGATATTCTATTCTATTCTTTTTATTTTATAATTATGTTTTTTTATATCTTTAAGGTTGACTATTTTTAGAGTTTAAGTGCATTTTTTACCTTTCTTAATATAGAAAAAAAGAACTATTACTTGATTCAGTTTTCTTTGTAGATGAAATGGCAAGCTGAAATACAATTCCATGACGGTTTTATACAAATCTAGTTAAGCTATATTTTTTATATCTATACTTGTTCCACACGCAAATTTGTGAATAATATCACCAAAAACATAAGTTGTTAAACAAAATATAAAATAATTTTCTTCTGGTATACATTCATGAATTAAAAAAATGAATAAAGTACTATATGCAACTTTTATCCGTGTAAATTTTTCAAAGAATACTAGAATTTCATATATTTTATTTGAAAAAAATCATTTAATAAAGATGTAGAGATAAATAACAACTGTGAATTCCTGGATTTGTTTGTAAAATATCTCTATATACGTAATATTGTAAGAAATTTTACCCGGCGATATAATTTTTAAGCATATTAGAGAACAAAAAAAGAAATAGTTGAATACATATAGTATATATATCACACATATTTGTAATTATCATCAACTACAATACACAAAAAAAAATATTGACTAATTTTTGGATATTCAGCGGACGTTTTTTACTACAAAACTTAGATCTTCTGCACTTTAAAATGTAGTAATTGAGAGTTAAAAAAAGACTTCATTGTATATATGACCGGCAATTTTTTTTTTACTTCTTGTTTGTAATTAACTATATGTTTTTTTTTTGCAAAATTAGCCTTTTAATTCTCATTATTTATTTAAAAACATTTGATATGTTATTCTATGCTTAGATGTTATATGTGGACTCAAATTTCTCGGGTTGACAAGCAGAAAACGTAGCACCAAAAAATTAATAGGCAGCTTTGTTTTCAAAAATTCAAAAGATATTTGAATATTTAAATTTAATAACAAAAAAATATTCGTACTTTTGTAACCGGAATTCAAGGGCTTTTTGGTGCACTTTTGCTATTTCTACTGTGTTTTAAACAGAAAGATAATTTGTTTGTTCTGTATTTACATTTTTCTTTGTTAATATGGTGTATATACTTTGATAAATCCTATTTTGAGCATATTTAGCAGAAAATAAAATGAAATTTTAGGTTTTTATTTTCTAAATATAAGCAAAAAATTATTTGACAAAATCATTATTTTACTTGGTCAACTGTACATGAGTTAATAATCTCCGGACGAAGTAGAAGCATACATGTAATCTCTCACACTCCGCAAGACACTTGAACTCATCTCATTTGAGTAAAAAAAGGCAGATGATATATATAGATTAGGTGAAGGTTTCAAAAGATGCATCAAGTAATTGTGCAATATTTTTAACACGCTGATAACGTCTAAATAGATAAAATCGATTAAAATTTAATAACCCATAAATAAATATTATTTGGTTAACTAAATTTTGAAACATATTATATATTTGTAGCTTATATATTTTATCACAAAATTGAAGTTTTCATAAAAATTATATATTGGGTAACATCTTTAGTATATTTGAAAATTATCCAATTATATAATTCATAGTTGTCTAAGTGTATTTCATATCGTGAATGTTTGTACATGTGTTTTTACTAGCTTATAATATGTTTTTCTACATATATTTAATATGATAAGCCAAATTTTTTTGCATACTTTTTTTTAATATGATTGATTCTGTCCGCACATAAATTGATGCCAAATATATAAACGGACTAATTTAAACAGATAGATATAAAAAATATCATATTTGTGAATCTTAAATGAGCAAAAAAATGCAAACAAAACAGGTATAATATCTTTTATATAAAATGAAAACATGAAATCTGATAATTGAATGCAAAAACTCCAGATTTATTTTGTAAACGCATAAAGAGTTATTATATACCACAAAGACAACATACGATGAATGTAGTATGTTAGTTTAAATTTTTAAAAAAAATGGGATAACATCTTTTATCCTGTTTTATATGGTAATATACGACAAAGACACGTTTTTATGAAATAGAGGTTATAATTCACGCATATATAATTCGATCATCAGTTACTGTATTTTTTATTAACATTTTTAATAATATTATCTATAAGACTATAAATCGGTATATTCAAAAGACAAACTTGTTGAGTATAAAAAAAAGTATTTTAGAATATATAAATTGTATTTTTTTTATTGTCAGTATATTAGAATATTATTACTTTTAATCTTAAAACAAAATTCAAAGATATTATATTTTCTTTTATATCTTTTAAATTTCGTATTTTGTAGCTTCAGCTATCTAATATCTATCTTTGAAGTATTCGATTGCATTTCTATAGATATTGTATCTATGTGTAGAAAAAAATGGTATGTATATATATATTTTTTTTTCTTGGTATGAATGTTTTTTATCATAACATCTACCAATTGTAGAAATACTTGTAGCCTTAAAAGCTTTCATTGAACATCATGTTAAAATAAGAATTCTTTCGCAAAATCATATAATGCAAGGATAGTATAAATATTGGTTAAACAAAATAAAAAAAATTTATTCGTTTTAATGAAATCCATTGATCTACAGACCTTAATATGTATACTGTATAGTGTTTGATTTTTATTTATGATTTGATACCTCGTAACGTGTAAAATTTAAGTATTTTTAAATAATAAACCTTTTGTAATATCATAACTATACCCAAATTATATATGTTATTTTTATTATTGTCCTAATAATTGGTATTTTTATTTTAAGGAATAAAATAATCAAGTTTTTTTACCTTCTTTTGTATTTCTAATAATATTTAATTGAAAGGCTGGGTATATATTTCAAAATGCGTCAGAAACTCTTTGAAATACATATAATTTTGTTTAAATCACCAAATTGTCTTTTAAAATTTCATCGATTAAGATTATCGAAAAAAACTATTTCTCATTATTTATTATTCGAATTGAAAATATATTAATCTACGAAAAAACCTATATGCTTTATTTCTTAATAAAATTTTCATAATTTAGCTGTTTATAATAAATTTATTTTGTCTGATTCATCATATATTTTTTATTTTTTTTCAATATATGCATGAAGCTAGACTTTCAAGGAAAATAATAAGAACTTTTGGGCTACTTTAATATTTGATCAACAATATAAAAACATCGAAAAGATAGAAATTGCATAAAGAAAAATATTTGAATTATTGTTGGTTGCATGCAATCGATTTTACGCAGAACTATTTGTTAAATTATATTTAATATAGCCAATCTATATAATAACAGATTTCATTCGATTATATTAATTATTTAACAGTGAATATATTGAAAGTACCCCATTTTTGTATATTCCATCACTAAGATTTAAATTATATCTAAGGGTATACTAAAAGCCTAACTACTTATAATCATATGTGAATTATTAACAAAATTTATAATTGAAAATCAAAGCTTAAATTAACAATAAAACACAAAAATTATGTAAAAATATTACAAGGACCAAAAAGTAGGTAATAAAAGATAATAAAAACATAATGGCGTAAATTATGTGATCATTTTTTATTTAAAGGTATAAATTAAAGTAAAATTTTGCTATTTCATATCTTTTTCTAATAAAATAAAAATTACATTAAAAATTTGTACACGAACCTATAATTTTGCATCACTACTAAAGTTGTTAAATACTTTACACGCCGATTCAAAAAATACAATATTTATAGTATATAAATAAATATTTATTTTTCATAAAAGGTACTAGTCTTTAAAAATCGCAAACACTTTTTTTTGTTTATTTATTTGATTTAAAATAAAATTTGTAACAACTTTTTCAACGAAAAAGGCAATACCGAGTCTTCTTTTCATGGGCATTCCATACACTAATGCACAAAAATGGTATTGTTTTTTTTATCATTAAATTTATAATACAAAATACTATAAAAACGCATATATCGCTAACTCTAAATTTATATTTCTATGAATTCTAGATCTACTTCAAAAAGAACTTATTCAAACTAAAATTATTTTTTGTCCATAATACTGTGTTGGGTAGATTTAATTTTTTTGGTATTAGTGGTCTCTTTTATGAATTGTAAATTTTTTTTTGTACTTATACAGACTTTTTGTTGACGACAAAATTATACTATTATTTGCAAATTATAGTATTATATGTTTTAAGTGCTTGATTGATATTAAATTACCTAGTATACTATTTTAAATTGTATTTAGAGTTTTTTTGTTAGTTATTATGCTTTACCAATGTAGTTATTTGCAAAAATAATATTTAAAAACCATTTAATATACACAGTTTGTATTCTTACATGCTTTTATTCTGTATGATATATATTCTGATAAATTATCCCAGATGATCTTAGGTCATGAACACAAATCTGAATGAAATAATCTAAAAGTATTTTATCTCTGTGATAATGTCGACTTTACTATTATTCTGCAATATTATTGTATATTAAGCCATAAAAAGTGATTCTTGTAGGTTGATATCTATTTTAAATCATTATTTTATTTGATCATAAACATTTTTTATTTTTATATTATCATACATACAATACACATCTTGGATTTCTTTTTTAAGATTCAGTTTATTGATTTCATTCGAATTACAAGATTATAAAAAATGTATCTTCAATATGTAATATAAAATGATTTTTTTATATCAAAAAAAAATAACACATTTATTTTTAGTTTTTAATATCTCATTTTTTGCAGAACAAAATTTATTATCTTTATAATATATTAAAATTTTCATTATATAAAAATCTTGCTCATGAATGTATAAAATCTTTGTTTTTTTAATGACTCCAAAAAGAATTAACGTCATAAGAGAGTCCTGGAATATATAAAAAAGGATTCAAATGAATTAAGATCATGAGCTTGCAGAAAAATACACAAGGCAGTATCATGAAGAGTGTATCAAAAAAATATAAATAAAATATTTTTGTTCATTTGCAATATGATTATTGTATAATTGTAGCAAATTTGTTAAAAATGATGCACACGCAAAATATTATACCAATTTGTTCTCTTGACTATTGTTTTTTTTCAAATTGAACCCCTAAAAATCGTAATATATATTTCGATTATTAAGTTCACAAGCTTAATAAATATATAAATCTACCCATAAAAAACTTTGGAAAATTGTTCCCGAAAATATTTGTATACTAGTGTTTTATTTTTATCTTTTTAGGTAATAAACACAAGAAATGGGCATATATTGTATATGTATTTTTTAAGATTATGTCATGATATGATTCATAGTGTTGTAATATTATATAATCGCAGCTCAAAGCAAAAAAAAATAATTCGATCTATTATTCTCTTTGTTAGAATAGATATGAAAAATGGCTTTTTAATACAGCTACAATCTGAGCATATAAGAATTCATATAAATGCCACCTACATCAATCAAAATATAAAATATAATAAAAATATTTTATTCTCTTATGTATTACAGACAAAATATATAAACTATGGAATTTAAAAGCTAGATTTTAAATTTATAGACATATTAAAAAATATTTATTGATTTGAATACTTAGAATCGATAAAATATTTTTTGTGATTTCATTGTGTGTATAAACTAAAAATCCACTATAAAAACATCTATCATCTATAATATACGCAGTAAAAAAACCAAACATAGTATATATACTATTGTATATTTGTTTGAACTAAATACGCAAATTTTTATACGAATATAAGTATACGCGCTTTTCACGGTAAATAATCATTTTTAGCGTTTTTGAATCGCTAAAATAACAGGTTTTTGATTCACAATATCGATAATATTTTTTTATTGTGAATAATTTAAAAAAATATAAAAAGAAGAATTTGATATGAAAGTTCAGTGCACTTCAGAAGTAGTATAATTTTACAAAATTTCATATTATGCCTTTATAAAAAAATATAAATCATTTATAGCATTTACGGTAGCTAAAATTACATCTTGTAGTTTTTTTATCATACTCTTTCTTTTAAATTTGACTGTTTGAAGATAATCTAACTGTTAGCGTGCAACAAAAAGTTGAATTTTTATATGAAATAGGATGCCTAAGTATAGAAATATTCTAAATATTGTCTTTATGTATAAAATGATCATTGAATATTTAAAATACATTAGTGTAGTTTTCATATTTACAAATTTTCTTAGTTTATATGTCAAAGTTGCGCTCAAAAATAAGAAAAAATGCTGGGCTTGCAAAATTTTTTTTTAGATCATAAGTTGCAAAATAATACACGCTAAAAGTTCAAGAGCGATTATTTATTAAATGGAAAACAGTGTTCAAATAGGTTGTTTATAACTGGAATTATTAGAATCTCGCTTTAAGTTGCAATTCAAAGCTATGAACATGATTCATATATAAAATAAGTAAAAATCTTATAAAAAACTAAAATATTTTTTTATTTAACCTGATACATATAAAAAATATAAATTTAGCATAAAACCGTATTGTTTTTGATATTTAATGATCAATAGTTATTTCGAATAAGGAAAGACAGTCTAATATATTCTATATATGCAAAGTATTTGCCTAGGTTATAAGTAAACTTTCAAACTGATTTTCAATATCATATAACGTTTTTAACTATACAGATCTAGTAAAGAAAAGATTTACAATTTTGAAGGGTTTTATGAATTTATAACCTAAAAAGTCTTAAAAAAACTTAAAACACTGTTTAAAAAAATACATTTACTAAAAAAATATGAAAATATTTCTTCAAAAAATACAGACTGATTATAAACAAAATTAATAAATATAGAATTTATTTCCTAATTTTGTTCTTAACATAATCATAGTCTTTCAACTCATTATTCCCATAAGAATTTAATATAAAATTTTATTAAATACAATTTACACATTTGCTTTTATTTTTTTTGTATAAAATTACGTTCAAATTGAAATTTTGAGCACGAATTCATAGTTTTGTCGCTTATATCTTTTTTAAACACACCTAAAAACAGTAGTTGTAGCAATCCTATACAATAAAGGTCATTAAAACCTTTTTAAAATTTTTATTGCCCTTTATATCATTGATTGATACTTGTAGATAGCTTACATAATTAAATTTATATGGAACAACAGATGCTGTTCCTAGAATAAAGTGAATATATATAACAACTTCATGACTATATAAATTATATAATTTGTAGTATTTATATATTATTATCTTTTTCAGATTTACAAAAACTAAAATGTGATCATCAACATTTGTTAGAAATTGTATCCGTGCTTTGAAGTCATCTCGTATTTATATATAGAATTACGACGATAATTACTGTATGATATTAATTATGGTGTTTAAAGTAAGCATACTGCAATATTATGAAATAAAGATGTATTTTTAGGCCTCTTCGAAACAAATAGATTTTATTAGCTTGGTATACTATGTTCACCTGTTATATTTTTTTTAAATATTAGGAGATTTGTTTGACTTATGTTTCATGAAAATATAGTACCTTAATTATTTACGATTTTTTAAATATATTTTATTTCATAGAACATATTATCATCGTTCTATCTTCTATTATTAGTGATTTTTAAAAAATTCTTAACATCCTTAACTCATGCCAAAATCTTTTTATATTTTAATTTTATTTTATGGTCATTATTATATTTTTAAAAAACAAATATTCTACTGATTATGCGTAAATCAATTCAATGTAAGTTTAATACCTTAATCTGAACTCTTTGATTTGATTCAAAAGAGTTGGTTTTTAAGATGATCATTTACATATTTTTATAGTTCCATAATACACATTGAAAATATGAGCCGAATTCGTTTTTGAAGCTTGTAATTGAATCCAAATAACCATAGTATTATATTTTGATATTTGTACGTGAAAATATTTGTACTATAGTTCGAAGTAACCATATTGCTTTGAGCTGATAACTATGCACATGATTCCAACATTTTCAGTTGAGTAAGTAAAAAATTTGTATAACTTTAGCCTTTAAATTTTTGCTGGAAGATTCTTTCTTTAAATCATAAAAAATATAATCTGAGCCTTCTTTGGCTTTCTATACTTTTCATGCCCAAAATGCTTTCTACATTATGATAGATTGCCAATACTGTCGAAATGATATTATTGTGTTAAAACAACATATATTTTATTCTACGGTTATATTTTATTGATATTAAAATAAATACATCAAGGTTGTAGTTATCTGGATTTGATACTTCAATTTATTTATCTTGCCATCGATACTTCAAAGAGCAGTCATAATGTAGTATTACATACATTTCTATAGAAAATAAGAAAACCCGGTTGTAATCAGATGAAATAAAGTCGTCTATAAAATAGAAAACAAGATGATGCTTTATTTGGTAATATTCAATAAGCTACGATAATTTCAATATATTCCTAATCTATATTTTTAGATCGATATTTGCAAGACTTAAAATATTATTCCTCTTCTTTGCATTTTTGATGTAAGAATAGCTTAATATCATAGATTATATGTGTGTTTTATATTTATAGGTTTAATTTTTGCTTTACACTAAAAAAGTTAATCTAATTCTACTCCAATTTTTTTTTTGGAATTTTAATGTATTCTATATTAAGAGACTGAGAAATAAAATGAAATTAGGCTTAAAGATAAGTAAAAATATGGATACACTTTATGCCTTTGATACAAAAATCTAAATTTGCAAATTCTTATACATTTAAACTTTTTGAAAGATGTTCTAATAAGCAGAAAATAGTACAATTATTTATGTATAGACACCTGACCAATTAAAAAAACACAATAAATATATATTAATTTTTTTGCAAAGATTTTTCAATATAGGGGTATATTTTTTTTGAACTGATAATATTTCAACCAATAAATAAATTTTTTATGTTTTTGCAAGCCCCCTTCTTACGATAATTTTCGACCTAATTCACTAAACAAAATTCCATGAAAACAATATTTATAGAATCTAAAAAACCTAGCTTTCAATATTCTTTTATTTTAATATCTTTGATTTTTAATTTCTCCGTATTTTTATAACAAGAAAAAACACATAGATTTTAAAATTCAGCAATGAATATTCTTTATTTTATATAAAATTCTTTCCTATTTCATGTGAATATAGGTTATGGTAATTTAACAATATTGAAAAAATTAAATTTATATTATATTATTATTTTGATCTAAAATATGCAGTCTATCTTGTAAAAAAATATACACAATTTTTATTTAAAATTTATATTAGAAAACAGGATCATGATTATTTTACTTTTGTCCAATAATCTTACATTAATGCAGTATACAATTACAAAAGTTCATTTTTGCGCATTGTGTATGTCTTTAAATCATAAAAATCTTGTTTTGGTTCATTGCTGTATTATAATATCAAAAGAACAAACAAAAATTAAATCTGTGAAGTTTTTAGGATTTTTAATTTTTATATGTTTTATTTTGCTTATTTTAGGCTAACCGATATAAATTTCATGTATGAGAAAGCCTCTGAAAAAAAAATTCAAAGTCAAGCTCATTGTACGTTTAAATATTGTCTTAAGCGTAAAAATAGAAAATAGAAAATATAAAATATGGAAATTTGAAACTGCTCCGATTTGATGTTACAGTTAAATCATATAACAAATAATGTTAATGTTTTTTTATTTGTTACAGCTATATTTAATGCTAAAATATCACGAAAATGTTATATATATAGTTTGATTAAATTTGTCATGCCATGATATTTATAAATCATGTCAAAGAGTAATATTAGTATTTCCAATTAGACTTTTACTTCGAATCATATGCGTTGAAACAATACCAGATTTTATTTAATAAATATTTAATAATAGTCAAATTATTGTTTTCGATTATTAGGTCAGTATAAAGCAGTATATTTGTAGAAAGGACTATTGGAGCCGATAAAAACACATAAAGATCATATTTCATATAGAAATCCATATAACAGATTTATTGTTATATCTCAATTATTTAGATGCAAACCAAAAAAATGCATTTTATAAATAAAAAAGATTCTACACTATTTGTAAAAAACAAATCAAATATTACTATTGTCTAATTCTTTATAAATTTTTTGCTTCATAAATATTGTCTTGAGATAAAAATGTATTTTTTGTTTGACTTACACATCTCGTAAAAAAGCAAAAATATTCAACATATTTTTTAAATATGAAATTAGGAAAATAAAATAAATATTGAGTGTTTTTAGTTTCATCTAGACTAATTCTCTGATACATCGTATAAAATCGAGTAACTAATGTTAAAGATACGTTAACAAACCTTTTTTTTATTTAAATAAGTTTTTAATTATATAAATATTAGCAATATTATCCAGGTTTAATTGCGTATTATGATTATGCCCTTCTTTCAATAAAATACGATTCACAAAGTGTATATATTTAAATGATGTCGATTTATCTTTGATATATATTTATATTAGATATTTTATGAGGTTGTATGTTTCTAAATGTAAAATTTGAACAAAAATTCGATCGAACAAAATACACTAAAACTAGAATAATTTGTGCACAAAAAAAAACATGTATTTTTCACTGTTGTCGTTGAAAATCACTGAATGGATTTTCAATTAGCATTATGTAACATTTCGAATGCTATCAGTAAGCATTATATTTTTATGTTCTAATACTAAATATTTAAACATATTTATAGTATAAATATTTCACTTTGATAAACAGATTATATCGAATACATCTTTTTGATAACAATCATTATTTAAAATTCTTATGTTAATAAAAACGTTATTTTTATCTTTTTAAAAGCATTAATAGTTATTCTTTATTTCTATTTTTTTATAATAAGGATAGAAACCTATATAATACATACCATAGTTTATTCGGTAGTTATTGAGCAATTCATACCGCATATTAACCTAAAAACTGGTAATTGATGGTATAATAAACTGTTATAACCCAATAAATCGGGTCTATAAATGTTACAACCCTAAAAAATATAAATATCGTTTGAAATTTCAATTTTGATAAATCAAATCTGAAATTTTTATTGTATTTAACGGCTTTAACATACATAAAAATTGCCATTGAAATAGGCATAAATATATACTATTACTGATGAATGCCAATTTAGATAAGCTATTTTGGTACATAAATACATTTGAAAAGAATATAAAAATTCATCATGTAGTTTTTTGCTGCACAATAAATCAATGCCAAAATATTTTGATCTGATCATATTATAAGATCTGAAACTTGTTATTTTTTGTTTTTTTTAGGCATTATTTTGCTATATTCTCTTTAATTTGTTTTGTGAGATGTATTTTTTTATTGTTATTTAGATAAAAGATGCTAGATGATGAACTAAATGGCTTCATATATTATTTCTGAAAAATAATAACAATAATTTTTTGTAACCGTTAATTTTATTATATATTCACATGTTTTGTATATTATTGGCAATTACTGCCAAATTATATATATAATTATTTGGCAGCTATTATATTTTTTTGTTATAAAAGTGTAGTCAGAAATGCAATTATAAAAAATGTTTTGCTTTCTGTTGTTAATCGAGATCGGTTACATATAAGATATTAATATATCTAATTTGTGTAATTTTTTAATTATAATAGAAGGTTCGAATTGTTTGAAAAATAAAATGAGGGTGCCACAATAATGCTTCATTTCGAATAACACAAAATATAACCAAAAATAAACATATAAATGGTGAATTATTTAAGTTCAGATGAGATAATTATAAAAACCTAATTTCTAAAATATTTATTTTAGATCTTAAAACGTTGTCAAGAAAAAGCTTGTTTAAAATAGAAAAAAAAAGAAGTTTTTGCTAAATTTTATAATTTACATTATTTTAATAGATTTTAGATATTCGATATGAACTAATTTTATTTATAAATTTATAAAAGGATTATTTTTTTAGTACAATAATATATCATGTCTATATAACAAATGACTCTTTAAAAGATAAAGTTGATTTACCATGTGCAATCGAAGGGCTTTCACAGCGTTATTATTATTTAATATGTGCTATATAAGAATCTTGAACAGACTTATAATCACCAAAATACTTTCTATTGATGTATACATATTTTGATGTTTTCGAATTTGATTCTATATTTTTATTATTCTATTTTTAAGTTTTTTTTATAAGAACCGATGTTATATTTCTTATATTGAAATTTATTCGCTGTCATAATACTGCATCAAATGAGAAAATATTGCACATTGAGCATTACATTTGTATATTTATCTGTGGTTTTTTTTATATTTAGTGGTATGGTATAAAATTTATATTTTTCATAAAACATTTTAGTTTTTTTTTCTTTTTTTACATAATTGTTTCGTGTTAATTTACATTCTAAATGTATACTAAAACATTTTCATCTAAATATGCAAAATTTATATAGTTTACAAATATTTTTATCCATAAATCAAATATAGAAACAAGATTTAAAGAAAAAGACTTTTTTTACACCTACCTTCAATCTTATAGCTTCAAAATTATTTGAAGATTGGTTATATGTTTTTAGGCAAAATAGATACATTAATCTTGGAATATGCATGATTTTTATAAAAATCTGAAATTTATCTACCGGCTTGGAACAGGTACACATGTATTTTACAGATAATAAATTCAAAAATATAATACTTCTTTAAAATTATACAAGGAGCTGCCAGATTAGCGGCTTTTATATAATCTTAATGCTAGTATATGTTAGATAATACTAATAAAACATCAGTAGATTTATTTTATGTTATATTCTTTTAAAAAATCTTGCATCTGGCCTCTATTTATGCGTATATAAAACACATAATTTACCACATACTCCATGATATATATCTAAAATTTATAAAATATAATTTATTTCAATGATATGTGCATACCAACGCCACATTTTATATTTTGAAAAGTATGATAATGTATTTATTTAGCTATTGTATTTTATTTATTTTTTCGTGTTAATTTTTATAAGAATATTTCTTCGTTTTTAAGAAAATCTTACTATTTACTATATTCTGTCATAATGCGCATTTTAGACAACTCTTTCTTTTCAAAATACGATGCTTCAAGGCCTTTTCCGCATCCGCCGGTTATAAATATCATAATGATAATTATACGGATTTTCAAAGTGCAGATGTTATGCAGAGACATGTAAATATATTCTAAATTTTTTCTCATGAAATTTTCCCCTATAATACACAAATTTTAGACTCTCGTTTGATTTTATATTAGTTTGCGTGGAATTCGAGAAATATCAATTCTTTCAAAGAATTATAGACAAAATAAACTGTTCATATCTGGAGAAACATAAATAATATAAAATTTTGTGGTTGAAAGCTGCAAAAAATATATAATATATCTACTAACTATATCAAAATATGAGCGTTATTCTTGATGTAAGACAATTCTACTTTCTTTCGTTTTTTCTTGCATAATTCTTATATTAAAAACTTCAGAACATATTTTATTTGCTGGATGTGGCATGCTTGCATAAATTAAAATGTTTCAAAACTTTTGTTAAGATTCGCTATATAAAAAATTGTCTTTTTATACTTGTAGATACATAAATGCAAAAATAAAAGAATCATGTGAAAAATATAAAAGGTTACAACATGCAAAATGTTTAATAAATTTAGACCATAAAGTTTCATTAAATATGAACAAATTGTAATATTTAATAAGAAATTGAAAACTATTAAAAGCACAGAAGATTGTAAATATAAAATTCTTTTGAGAAATAGAATAAAATTCGACATAAAGAAGATATTGTTCTAGTTATAAGTTTTGAGAATATGCATATTTATAGTTTAAAATATGTATCTAAAACTTTAGTTTGTCAAAGTTATCTTATAAACACAATTTTTTTTTACATTTTGTATATATTTATTTGATTATCTATTGCAAATAAAAATATTCATATAGTCACTTACATATACTATCGGATATAAGTTATAATAACAAGCAGTTAAATAAATATATAAATTATATATCGATAAAAAACTAAAAATAAACGTTTTATTAACTGTTTACATATATAAAGTGGAAATAACAATAATAATTAAACATACACCGTATCCTATGCTATTAGAAAAACAATTTAACCGTATTTCAATTGAATTATTTAATTATATTTTAATTTTATAACTAATATTTTTTTGCCAGAATTTCAGTTTAATGATTCTAAAATGCTATAATATAGATGAAACAATTTTATTATGTGCAAGTAGGTTTTAATATATCAATTTAGGCAAACAAATGCAATGAATTATACGAAAAATAAAACTAAATAAATTGTAAAGCATAATATCAGAAAAAAGCAAAATATTGCATTATTATGATGTAAAGACTAAAAAAGGAAACAAATATATCAGGTTATACTTTTAAAGAAATTACATTATATCATAATTACAGAAATCATGATAAAAATCTTGATTTTATGTGTATAAACTATATTATAATACTCAATTGCCTATTTTTTGCCTAACAAAAATAAATTGATTTCTTAAAATGAGTTCAAGGGTATTATATTCTGTAGTTTACTTTTATAAAAATATTTGATGGTTTCATATAAAACATACTTTTTTTGATTTTAAAGTATAAAAAACTAAACTTTGGATACAAAATTATTCTTCCAAATTCTATGACTGCAAAAATGTAATAGGAATAAGTTATATTAAAAATTTGAGTTAAGTGTTATTGTATTAAGAAGTATATTACATCATTTTGACTATTAAGACTTAAGCTAACATTAATAGATGGTAAATTTTTTAATCTTGAATATAAAACACGATTTAATGGTAAAAGCATGAAGACTTTAGTTTTATTATTATTGTAATTTCAAAATCTAATGTGAAGCATATGAAATATAAATTAGCAGAATTAACATATATCTATATGTTTTTTTTATATTTAAGATATGCAAAAATTTTTTTCATACAATCTATTCAAATAGAAGATTTTAAATCACATGTTGTGTGTTCTAGCTAAATAAATAATATTTTAAATATGATAAAGCTATAAAACAAGTTACAAAGGACCAACTACATTAGTTTTGACATTAATTTGTTATATAATCTCAGCAAATGAGCATCAAAAAGCTCTTAAAAAAGATAGATATCATATAAAAAGTTCTAATGATATAAAAATATATTTCGATTGTAATGTAAATCACGCAAAAAAAGTAAGGTAAGAAATATATCGATTACAAGAAAATGCAGCATGAAAAATAACTATCTTTTAAATAGGTTATATTAGTGCCATCTAAAAGCATCCGGTGTATCATGTTGTATCCATAACTACATGATAAATACTATTTTTTGTTTTCTAGAATATATGAGAGATATTACGAAGATGATTGAGTGAATAATCGATTGAGATATATATAAAGGCAATGGTAATTATCATTAGAAAAATTTCTTTATTGATAGTTTAAAACGTAAAAAAAACCTTTCTATTTATATTTCTTGTAATCTTATGTAAAAAGGGCCACATAACTTAAAAGATAAAAGGTAGCGCATTTTTGTATGGTACCAAGATAATTTATTTGTGGCAATATTAATGCCCACCAGCATACAAAAATAAAAAACTAATTTGATTAAATAGAAAAATATAGATTTGCGTGTATGATATGAAGTCAAATGTACAATTTATATATTTTTATAGGTATAATTGGGTTATACGTTTTATGTCTTTTTTAAAGAATCCTAATGGTTATACAGTAGTAGTTTATTTATCCTGATTTTTATACCGTACGTATTAACATAAAAAGAATAAAATTGCAAAATAAAATTAAAGATGTACAAATCATGCAAGATTCGTCGTAATATCACAGAAAAAAATACTTTGAAATAAACTTTATCTTGTTAAAAATAAAATTTTTATAATCTGCAAATTATAACTAGAAAGAAATTTTTTATTCTTTTGATTAGGATTATACTATATGATCAAAAAATTTATAAATAGCATATATTTCTAATCTAATTTTATAAAAAAAGCATAAGTACATTTTTTCAATGAATATTGTAATGTAGGTGTATAGATTGACAGCAAAATGTATTTCTATCCGATATTGCGAATTTTCTTGAATTTTTAGTAAAATGAAATAAAATGACACCTGTTTAGTTATACAAAATACTACATTCTAGTATTTTTTCTTCTTACTAGAAATAAAATATATAGAAAAAACATGTACTATATGTTTTTGTGCGTGTAGGAACAGAATATATTAGATTTTGCTTATATTTAGAAGTGAAAATTTGTAATTTGGAAATAAATAAAATTAAAAATTACGATTATCAGTATAAAAAAATCCAATTTATATTCTGTTTAAAAATTTACTAATAGTTTAAATATCAATAGAAAGCTATTAATGTGTGTGCGTAATTTAACTTATCTATAATTTTATGTAGCCCATTACAAGTTTATTGGTATTTGTTGAGAACATATATAATATTTATTGCAAGAAATCAATATCTAGGGTAAAATATTTGTAAAATGTGATGCATATGTAATAAATTTATACAAAAATTGCGTGAAGACCATTTTCTTGTCATATATCTTAATTTTTGTCTAATACATTCCAATATCAGCACAAAAACTGTGTATTAAAACAAAAAAATATCAATTATTATAAAGAATAGCAAAATGAACATTTTTAAAAACTCTTCAGACAATACGAAGAATCGAATAAATTTGTGAGTTCTTGTTGTATCTGAAACTTTTTAGTTTGAGTTTTACAATTTTATATACCCGTTTAATACGTTTATAAGGATGGATCTTATGTTTAGAGATGAATTGATAAAGCTTTACCGGCGGAAATTTGGCACAAAAGCTTGCAGAAAATCTAAAAAATTTATTTTTTTGTATTGCTAAGGCAATGGCTTCATATTATAAAATATGCACAAACTTTATTTTACCATTCCAATTAACTAATAAAAATTAATTTCAGAACTGTTGGCGGTACTAATAGTGAGAGCATCACAATAAAAAAATACCCAGAATATTTTTCAGTAACTTAGCTGAAACAAGAATACAAATCTATATTTTGAATACAGCATTAAATAATATAATTTTTTTATATAAAATCTTGCCAGCGCAAAATAAAGCTTATGTTATTAATATTATTATGTTTCAGTCTAAGTAAAAAGCACAAAATAATCTAAATGTGCATTTCAGGTGCATAAATACGCTCTTTTTCAAAATAATAATAAATTTATTAGAATAATTACTAGATTTTAATATAAGATTTTATAGTCACACTATATATATATATATATTTGTTGTCACACAACAATGATGAATGAAAATGTAGATTAAAATATAGTAAACAATTTTTGATGTAGTTTTATATCCGATTATCGTAAGGTTATAATCTTTGTGATAATATTATTACGAAATATAAAAAATGTCTCGAATCCAGGGACTAAATTCATATAAGATATAAATAGCATACTATTCTAAATTGAAAAGGTTTTCGCTGATGAAATAATAAATATCAAATATTAAAAAACATTCTATACCAGCTTAAGAAGTAGCAAGAATAGAAAAATATGGATTAGGCATTCACATAACTCCAAATCTATAAATTTCAAGATTTTTCGATAAATATTTACAAGAAGTTGAGAAACTGATAAACAAAAAAAAAGTTTTAAAAGCTTACATATGGTTTTAGGCAATAAAATATATGTAAAGTAAATTTTCTTTTTAATAAAAGTATAGTATGCAACGTAAAATTTTTTTTTGCTTTACTATTGTAAACCAATATTACGGAATTTTTTAGATCTTTTATCCATCGAAACATTACATTTTCTGCATAATAATTAAATAGCTCAAATCCATTAGAAAAATAAAACGGAGTCAAAGAAACTGTATATTCAAGTGTAAATATGCATTTTAAACATGTTTTCTCAATTGTTTTATTTCTATAAATATGAGCATGTTTAGTGCAGTATTAGAACATATTGCAGTAAAAAAAATCAACAATAATTTTATATATATACGAGTTATTAAAGTTTTAGTACCTAATGAATACCTTTTGAAATATAAAACCTCTAAAAATCATCCGTGTAAAAAAGACGAGTTTTATGTTCTAGAAAAATAGAATTTAATATGTGTAAAAGAATTGTAAAGTTTTAAATTCATAAAAATTACCAAGCTCGTTTAGATTGCGCTTTTTTGTTCTAAAAATATGACTGTAAGAAATTCATAGCAAGAAGAGGCTTTTATGTATTGATTTAATATGTATAATTCATATAGTTTATACTAAAAATGCAAAAAAATATATTTATATAAAAGCATGTTTTAAAATTAGATTAAGTAAAATTTTTAGACATTTTGTAAGAATATTTTACATATTTACCTCTTTTACCTTTTTGTTATTTTTTCATATATATCTAGGATATATATACAATTTAACAAACGTAAATTTACACATTATTGGGTAAATACTAAAAAGTTATCTTTATATGATATATTTTTTTTGGGTGATTTGAATTACCTTAATTTTTTAAAATGATACATTTATATTTATGTCTTCGCAACATCCGTAATATAGATTAATCATACCAGTAACTTTATGTATTGTTTGTTGGTGTTTTTGCATGAACAGATTGCAAAACACGAGGAAAAAAATGCAGTTTTATGATCAAACTAAAACTATATTGCATGATTGATATTTTTTTGAATCAAAAAACTTAAATTGTATAAAATATATACAATGAAAAACAATTAAAACATTGAGTAAATCATGGAAAGACCACATAAAATCCGATAAAATATACTTTTTTACGTATATTATATATGCAGTCTGATATTATGTATTTTTTACCATCATCTTACAAGAATTTGTGATAATATAGACAGCATGCACTATGATTAATGCGACTCTACACATACAATAAATAAATTAGATGTATATGTTTTTTAATAGATTGACTCTCTCTTAGTGATACAGACATAACAATTTTAGTTCAAAAAAATAATTTTTTCAAATATAAAATTCATATGACTCAAATGTCAAATATATCGCGATTTTGCTCCTTTTTATAATTAAAATTGAACCTTATTAGTATATTTTATACTAATATGATATAATATGCATGTAAATTATAAAAAAAAAGGTTTCTATAGGCTTGTTTTATATGAAAAGGTAAAAGCATTTTATCAAAAAATGAAATGCAAATCTTTTATATTGTAATCTCAAAACACAGCCTATTCTCATTAAATAAATCTCAAATATACTGACTTCGAAGGAACATAAACAAATTATGAAATTATCTTAACCAAAAAACAATATTTTATATTTTTGCAATTTAGAAGCTTTTAATTTTTCTTTTGGGTAATAGATGTATTATTTGCATGTTTAATGTGTTGAATTTAATACTTTGTGATTTTTTTAATATTGTAAATGGAAAAATAATTTACATTAACTTTAAATCTAACAGGATAATTTTTTATTTGTGTATAAGAATTTAAAGATATAATATATCAATTTGAATCTAATTCATGTAAGATAATTTATTTTTTCTACGTTGTTTATAATATAATATGGCATATATTATTTTTTGCTGCTACGAAATATCATATGATATATAATGGAATTTATGGTGGCAACATAAGCAGTAGCGCATTCAAACTTTTTAAATAGAAAAACACTTGAATTCGATGTCTTGTGCGTTTAAGACGTATATTGAAAGGTTTTGAGGCGTGATTTAATGCTTGAGATACATGATACTTTGATTGAAAATTGTGCATCAATAAAAATTCAAATAAATTGTTTTTTGCAATTATGTTTATTTTATTGCATTTTCTTTTGTTTTTCTCTATTTTTACTTATTAATTTCAAATAATACAAATTCGTGGATGTTTGTCTCCTAGATACCTACACCTGTATTTTTTTAAATTTCAGTTATAAAAAAACATGATATGGTATTAAGAAAATATTCAAATATAATTATAATAAGAAAAGTAAAAAAATATATAGCGAGTATATTTGTATATATGAATATTTTTTAAACATTGATGTAAATATATCACTCTGTCATAATATCAGTATAGCAGAGAATTGTTTATATATTATAACGGAGAATATACTATTTGTTCAAAAATATTTTATGATAAAAGGTTCAGAAAAACGTAAAAATTCAACAACGCTATAATTTAAAGAATTACTTGTCAATAAATAGGCATAAAATTCTTTTATCTTGTAGATTACAATTTTAAATCACAGGAAATCCAGATTATTCATTTGAAAATTTTATCATCATCTATTCAATTTTTTATTATTTTTCTTGCAGAAAAATTTTAAATCAAAGATTTTGTTTTGAAAAGTATTTAATATTTTATTTCGCTTATTTTTTTAGTATAAAAACAATATGTGATATAGTTTCTATTTTGAATGGCAAATATTTTATATCAATTCTCTAACTAAATACAAAATCTAGTAAAATCTTTGATTCAATATTATAACAAAATATTTTGTTTAGTTAAAAATGAAATACGTTTCTGTAAATATTCGTAGACAGTTTCTTATGTATATTTGGTTGACAGCGCTACAAAAACTGTGTTTTGAAGAAAATCAAAATTTTCGTTTAAATCTAGGCTTCTATTTTCAATCAAAAAAGCTGTAAAAAGCTTATAAAAATGCGCAAATTTCATCTAAAATGTTCAAAGTCGTATTTTCTGGCATTTCAAATAAATTGTACCCATAAAATAAACAAATCTAGTGTAAAGACTGAAATGCTTCTTATCTTCTTAATTTATTGGATAACTTTTTCCGGTTGATAATTACTGAAAATGTGCCGTGGAAAGGTATCTAAATATTTATTATGTGTCAATTATACAAAGTAAATTTTCTTTTAGAACATAAAGCTATCGGATTAAAAAAATATTTTGGATATTTAATGTCTGACAAAATTCTTTCTTTTCGTTCAGTTATAAACAAGTCTGATGATAGTGAGTATATAATTGGTTTTTTGCTACAAGTAAACATCGTTATTATTTTAATGTTGGCTGCATACCTTCCCTTGCTTACTGAAAATGTCTAAAGTTGTTTAAGAGTCATTATAAATAAAATACATAATGCCAAAATCTTATTACTAATTATATACTAAATATTGTTTTCTGTTCAATTGTAGTCACAACAATAAGACGAGTTCGAAATTTAATAATGTTTTGCGTGCGATGATTTTTAGACCCTTTAATATTTCTGCTAAAATATTATTCACATATTTTGAATTATAAACTGATATAAAAACAAAGAAGACGGAATTCAAATTATATATAAAAGCTTATGTCCTACATATAAAAAAAACATTTTAGATTAACGATATAATAATTTGACAAAATATATAAGAATAAAATATTTAAAATAAGGGATCATAAATAATTAAACAGCTACTATATAAAATAAGATATATATTATATTTCATTTTATCAATCATATATAGAAATAATACAAAAAAACTATTATTTTTACATATACAAAACATTCTTAGTGCTTTGGCAAGAATATCAATCCAATTAATATTAATATAACCAAATTATGTATTTTTTGCAGAAATCTAAATAAAAGTATCTTTAGATCATATGTAATATCCTTATAAAATGATATAGAATGCCTATAGTAGCATTGTGCTAAGATTTTCGTCTATTAAATTTTGAATTATTTCAAATATGTTATAGCTTTAAAATATTAAATTAGATAATTCATAGAATAAGTTTATATTGACAACAAACTTGTTATGTGTTTCTGATATGAAAAGAACCTTACATCATAGATCAATCAAACGAGTTTTTTTATATTTTGATGTAGATATGTCTATAATAAAAAAAAATTAAAAACAAAATTTTATTTTTTTTGCCATTTGGCCAATTTTTTTACTTGAAATCGTTGTAAATAGCTATATATAATTTTTATATATAAAATAAGATAATAAAAACGCGGTTTGTAGTGCAGATATTAAAATTAAAAAAGAAAACATCGATGTAATTCAGTGAATTAAAAGATTTGTTAACAAATGAATTTTAATTTGCGGATTAAGCACTATATACATACCCTAGTTGGCTTTAACTATAAATATCAGAGCTATCGTCGAATAAAAATTCAACTGTTATAACATCTTATATCCTTTTTACTTGTTTGGTATCTAAATAATATAACTCAAAAATTTTATAAAAAAACTGTATATTAATTATATTTATAATGGTGTGTTTATATTTTATATATTTTATCACGATTTTGCAATAAATAATATCGCATATTTTTGTACACATCTATTTTAAATTTGATTTGATTTTAATAATCTCTGAAGGCAATGTTTGATTTTATTGATGTACTAAAAAATAATATTATTACACAATTCAATATTTTAAACAAGATTACATTCTATAATATAATATATATTAAGTTATATTTTACTACTCTTTTCATTAATATATAATAAACGATATGTAATAGCGATCTTAAACCAAATATAACAAGTGCGAATTTGGCATCAAAATTTTATTTTTATTTTTTACACACATAAGATTGTAAATTTTGTCTCACTTATTTTAGTAGCTATTGAAGTCAGAATCATTGGCTCTATGGGTTTTATTATTGGTACATAGGTTTTGTATGTATGCATATTACATCAAATCTAGTAATGAAATTATATAATAAACATATAGTAGCATTTTTAAAGGCAAAATACATAAGTTTTCGTATTATGCTAGTTTTTTGTGCATTATGAGCAGTAAAATACCGCTAAATTCGATAAATAATTTTACTTATGCTTAGTATAGATGAATTTACAATATATCTACGAGATATAATATACTATTATTCATAAGCTATCTTATACAATATTCCGCTCGTAACAAAATGCATTTGGTCTATTATAGGTAAGAATTCTATTGTTTTTACAATTTTTAATATACTATGCTATTTAATGCGTAGATTTTTTTGCATCTTGTTGATACTAATTGTGAAAATGACTACCAATACTAGAGAAAATCTTATTGCTTGCAATTCTAACAATTTGATGTACATATTACACGGTTAAGATACGATTTATATATAGTCTAGTACAATTTTTTAAATACGCGGATAGAATTGCACAGCTATTACAATATATGTATTTTAATATCTATATTTATACACAACAGCTCACCCTTAAAACAAATATTCATACAGTTTTTAAATTTATGATGCAGATAAATCATACCTTTTAATATTTCTTTCTGCTTTTTTCATTTTTGCTATAGCAATATTCTAACTAGATCATTATACCCAGAAAAAAGGACTCATTATTGGATAATATGTATGATTTCAGGGTTTAAAATTATTTAGATATATTTAAAACACATATTTTTTTCCCGTTTTCTTTGTTATTTAAATAAGCTCTATATCCACTTTTTATCTTAATTTTCAATATGCTATCCACATTTTAATTATTTTTATTATTTTAAATTACAATATTATTATAAGATGTTGATCTGGAAGAATCTAGCTTTAGAAGAATTTTCTAACTTTAAATTTTTAATGGTTTTGATATGTAATAAATTGTAAATTTTGCTTAAAAAATATGTCGTTGAAAAGACACATTTAACCACTAACTTTTTCCAATAAATTAAAATGAAAATACGGATCGATTTATAGTCATATTGTGCATTTAAATGTATGGTGATTCATTCTATTAATTATCTTCGATTTCTAGATTTGGCTTCAGTTTGTTCTTACTTAAAAATTTTTAAACATATGACCATTAAATTTATTATAATTAACACGATAATACAGTCTATATTGTATTTTTATAATAAAAACAATTCAAAAGGTCAAAATAAGCACTATAAATTTATTTTTTAACAATCGCATCTGTAATTTCTCTCTTTTGTCGAAAATACATCTATTCATACGTTTAGAATATATAAATGTTTTATCTCTTGGATAACAATTTAAAAACCAGCATAAATATGAAACTAAATTTTGAAATATGTCGAATAATTATCTATAATAGTATTTTTCATTTATCATATAAATTAGAAATTTTATTTGATTTTCAAAGATGAATATCACAATAGCATTCATTTTCTACCATTAACAAAAGTAGAAAAGTGTTATCAGACCGAAATCTCTTTTTTTATGTGTTAAAAATATTCATGTTGATTAATCTGCATATAAATAGAAAAGGTGGTATTAAAATCTTTATTATTGTGATTTGTACTAGTATGAGTTAAAAATTCCGTACGAAGTAGACGCATACGGCAAGCTCTCATACAACACAAGACACTTTAAATCATCTCATTTATGAGAAGAAGAGCATCGGATTAAGATAGATCGGCGTAAGGTGTCAAAAGATGCATCAAGGAATTAAGCACTATTTCCATGGGCTGACCAAATCTAAATAGATAATATCGATAAAAAGAAAATTAAAACCCCAGTAAAAATAAATAGAATTGTACTAGTATGATTAAATTCGTAATAAATTCATTCAAATCGTTTAAAACAGTAAAAATTCCTAAAGCGGCGCTGAGTTTGACAGGGACATCGAAAATAGAAACAGAATTATCTTTTCGATATGAATTGACTCATTTAATATTAAACTCTATAATTTATTATGAAGACATTGAATTAATTAAATAAATAAATAAATCATCAAAAAAATGCAAGACCAGGAGAAATAAAAAAATTTCTGAAATTTATTTTGCGGGGTTAAAATAATCTATCCATGTCTTAAAAAATAGACAGCATTATCAGGATCGTATACTTTAAAAGGATTAAATAATGGTGAAAACTTGAATAATACATTGACAATTTTGTAAAATTCAAAACATATTACATTTAATGATATATAATATATATTGTATTATAGAAGCTCTATCGTTCTCATCGTTCCACTAAATCTAAACATAATTAGTTTCAACTCTAATTGTAACCGATTATATATATAATTTGCAAAAAACCACAAATATTCGATTATCTAGCTAAGTAATGTAAATTTTAATTTAAAAATGATACAATCTTCGTTAAAGAATAAGTTAATATAATTAAAGTTCAAAATTAACGATTTTGGGTAAATTACACGTTTAGGTCTGTTCTTAAAACCATAATATTATATTTAATAATAATTATTTAAAATTTTATTTTTGACGAATCAATTATCTTTGCGAGGGTTCGTAATCATTAAATAAAAAACAATGATTAAAGTTCTAATACAATTGCTACTTTATAAGTATTATATGCCTAAATCTAACTTTAAAATATGGTAACATTACTAAATATACCATATATTAGTTCTCTAGTTACAGACAATATTTATAAATACAAACCATAATTTTTCATGGCAATATATAAATCTTCATCCACATTTCTTTCTTATCCCACAATGATTATTTATAATTTTAAAATGTAATTTTTGTGACTTTATAGTCACAAAGGCTCTCTTATATTATATTTCCTGTTATTCATGTGTATATTACTATGTTTGTATAGTTTTTTACGTCAAAAACCATCCTTTTAATATAGAATATATGTATAATAACATTTATGTACCTAAGATGATTTATACAATATAAATGATTCAGATTCGCAACAATACTATCTGTTTCAGGATTTTCGCTGTCGTTAGCATATTTCAGTTTATGCAAATTACCAAGCAATTTTAGGATTACGATCGAAAGTAATTGGTCATTTCCTATGTGTTAAAAAAGCGCAATGAAATTTTTTCGCATCTTTTCGAAGGCAAATTCTTTAAAATTAATAATTCCATAAAGCACACACAAAATCTATAATAAAATTGATTTTTATTATCATAAAAATAAATTTCTAAAAAACTACAAAGACTTATTCTAGTAACCGTTTAAAAGTCGTTCATACATTTTCTTTGATAGATTTTGTCGATTTACGACCAATAAAAGAGGGTAATTACATTATTGACTAAATTTTTATTCACACGCATTATTTGCTGTTGTGATTGAATATATAACATATAACATAGTATTGTGGACAAATAGAATTTATTTACAACCTACTACAAATGTCATTTAATTACAACAATTAAATCTGTTCAATCTCTACGGATACGTATAGTTTAAAATGTCGCTTGTTGAAACATTGTAAAGGAACATATGATTTTTATTTTATTATCTCAAATGAATTTATAAATATCGCAAATACAATGAGACATTGTTATAAATACTCCAACACATTATATTCAAAACTTCTAAACACTTTAAATCAGCAAAAAACAGCATAACTACATAAAATTTTATTTAAAGCATAAATTTGATTTATTTCTAATAATTTTACTAACAAAATATGATAAGTTTTTATAAACAAGAAGTATATAATTATAAAATGAACTATTTGTTCCATTATACATATTAAGGCAATAAACTTCGTTTCTGATATAGATGTATAATATTCAAAGTCTAGCTACTTAAAAACCGGTCCGATTTCTGTTTTAAATTAACGTGTGCAAAAAAGATAATTCTTCCTTAAATTTTATGTGATTTTTTGTCTGATTTTTTGATTAAAAACAATTTTAATCTTTTTCAATTTTTAAACATCAACAAAAAAAGATCGAATATAATATATTACGAATTAAATTTTGTTTTGAACATATAAACTAATTTAATCGCAAAACAGACTAAACAGATCATTGCCTCAAATAGTATAATAAATCCGTTTAATCTTAATTTGAAAGCAAAAAATATTTAATATAATATTTTTGCTATTAAATTCTATTTATAACATATATAACAATTTCCAATTTTTCGATTTTCCCATAATAGAAGTTGGTTGAATAAAATAAATATATTTTACAGATTGATTTTACAAGAATTGTTTCTTCAATATTTTTATAAATAGAAAGTATTTTATTTCAACCTAGAATATGCGAGAAAAAACAAATCTTGAATTATAATTAAATCCAGGTGTACATTGAATTTTAAAAATAAACAGTTTTCTTCAGTCCATTTATCTAACGTCAAAGATATTTAGGGAGGTTAGTTAAAATATTAATAGAAATACACAAATAATATTTTATATAACTTTTTTTGACCTTATATATTATAATGGGCTAAAATAATATTCTGATGTCAATAAAATGCAGATACACGTCAAATAAGATTTCCGCTATGTGTTTGGTAAATTTACAGTATAAATAAACTATCAATATGATATATATGAAAGAAAAATATATACCAATATTATAAAAAACATTTGATTATATAGATATGTAGTGACGCGTTGATTGAAATCAGCATTTTGTAAGAAGTCTAATAAATTATTAAATTATACATTTAATAGAAATATTACATAATATTTAGAATTAAAAACTACAGAAAAACCCTCAGTGAAATAGGCCGTATATCAAATTAAAATTTATTTATGGTTCATAAGCAATAAGAATAGCCAAGCCTTAACAAGAAAAATCAATTAAAGCCAAAACATATATAAAATAGCAACAGAATCATCTACCATTGGATTTATTGGATGTATTCAGTAAATCATTAATATGAGAAGAGAAAAATAAGTATTCAAAACAACTCTAATTCGTAATCAAATATTAAAAAAATCATTAATTTTTAATTAAATTGTTAAGATGTTGTGTTTAAATTATGTTCAATATATTTTAATTTGATTGAATTAAAGAAAGATAATGCAAATTAAAAAGATAAAGGAAATGTGTTTATGAAAAAATTATAGGATAATTTCGCGAACTAAGAACACAATAATAAATTTTTGCATTGAATTCCATAAAATCAAACCAGCCCTTTAACCTTTATTTAATTATACAGAGCTTAATTCTTATTAAATATTAATTTACCATAGCATAAGTGATATTCTCTCTATATATTTTTTTAATAAACGATTGTATATAATATTAAAAAAATATTTTAATATTTTTGCTGTGTAAAAAGCTCGTTTTGAATGCCCAACATATATATTTTACCTGAAAAAATTAATTATATATAACATTTTTGTATAAAGCATAAACTATGATAAATTATACAGTCAAAAATGGTAAAAAGAAAACAATAGTTTGTACTTTAATGTTTTTAGATTGTACAAATAAAAAATAAAAAACATAGCAAATTTAAGTGTCTAATTATATTTATTAATAAAACCATCGCATTAAATTTTCAATAGTATTGCAATAACCGTAATTTTCTGCGAAATAGTAAATCTATAATTTTATATTGGTTCAAAATGGTAAGATTACACACGTACAAAATATAAATTGTAGGGATACATATTTAATCACCGGTTATATTCATTTTGATTGATAGGTGGTTACTTATTCATTATATTATTTATATCCAATGCTTAACGCTTATTTTACTAACCTTTTATCATGTTTTTCTATACTATATTAATCTTCGCATTTATACGTTTGGAAACTGAAAAAAAGAAAAAAATTTTTACACGTTTTACTGTTTTTTGCTGCATCTTTATATTATAAATTCGGTTTTTATTTAATTTCTATATTTTTTATTTAAATAATTAAGAATGATATTATCGTAAAACAATGCATTGCGCCATTATTTTTTTTGATTTTTAAAATATCTTTGTCTACATATCTACGTAATCATTATTTTTTTGTATCTATAAATCACATTTTAAAAAAAAATTAAGTGAAAAGTACTCACAGAGCGTTTAATCATTTTAGAAACGAAAAAATAATAATGAAATAATTATGATTACAGATCAAAATTTATACCACCAACAAAATCTAGAATCTTATAAAGATTTTCACATTGCTTAATGCACTGTAAATATTTCCTATACATAATATTTGCACAATTCGATATCTTTTACGGCTACTTCTAGTTTCACGAGGTTATAAACACTATACAAGCAAAGCTTATTATGTTAATACCAAAAATTTTTGGCACAACCTTCTATATACAAGGTGTGGTAAATATTTTGACTGTGATTAGTTGATGAAACCTCAATATGAATAAATGCAATACTTTAAAAAAATTTCTTAGACACAGCATATTTCTGCTTTCAAAATAAAATAAACTTTATAGTTTCTATTGTATAGCAATTTTTTACGGGAAGTCAAATTTTATTTAAAATTCCTTAAATTCTAACTGTTACTTTATGCTCATAATATTCGGTATCCGTCAAACGATAAACTAACTTTACATATTATAAACAAACTCGAAATCAACAAAGGATTTTAAAAATTTTAAAAAGCTATATATTCTACAATTTACACATTCTAGATAATATATTAAGGCTCATAAAAAAACTATTAAGGCACTAAATTTGCAATATTTTAACTGATTTTGCCTGTATCTAAATACGAGAAATATATAAATTTATACCCCGAAATCCTTTCAGATGGATTTGTTTTCATAATAGTGAACCATAATTTCTATCATAATTTTTTAGATACACGTATAATTTTGGACATTAAATGTGTAAAATTCTTAACAAGAATAAAAAAAAATATATCTATTTAAAGTTTGTTTATAACAAGATTTCTTTACTCAAAGGCATAAAGTTGACCAAACAAGTTTTAAATACCAAGGTCTGCATATGCACAAGGTGCAATTTGAACAATTATAACTATGAACACAAGGAAGAAGCATACGTATGGATGTAAAAATAAGATTAGCCATATGAAATATTAAATCCAAGAATTTACACGACGTAATATTATTTTTTCTTTAACAAAGAACAGCATATCAATTATATTTAAAATCCCATCCTATTGATATATTAAATTTAGATTTAGAATTTTCGTGTGGAATAAAAAAAACAAATATAAGTATAAATACAAAAAAATGTAAAAATGTAGTGTTTGATCTTTTTAAATATAAGCTTTTGTATAAGACAGGCATTAATTTAGCACTGAATCTCATTGTTTAATCGATTACAATATTTTGTTTCTATTCCCTAAATTTGACAATATTGTAATATAATATCGTTTTACTATATTTATAACATTATCGTATTAACAGTTTACGTTATATATGATCAGGCTTGAAATAAAGCTACATCACTATATGGTAGATATTATTTCCTTTGTCAGAAGAAAAACATAAAATTTATAAACTGAATGATCAACAATTTTTTTCAATTGTTAATGAAAATCGAAAAAAACACTAGAGGTTACAAATGATAAAAAAACATGTATTGCAGAATCAGAAATATTGAAGGCAGTAATATATGATTTTAGACGCTAAAAATATTTTAAACTACAATAAAAAAAATCAAATAGGTTATATTTTATAAATTTTGTTTCAAAACAAAATTTCGATCTTGAGTGATCATACTATATGATTTTAGGAAAAAATGAACAATTTAGAAAGGCAAGAACTAACAATTTTAAAAAATAAACATGACAACTTTTTAATAAAGAAGAAAAAAAGCTAGCGAAATTATCTAAAGTTTAAAAAAAATAATATTTTAAATTTTATTTTTAGCAAGACACTTGAACTTATCTCATTCGAGAGAATAAGTGCAGTTGATTTGGATATATCGGGAGAATGTGTCGTAAGATGTATCAAGGAGTTATTATATTCTCTCGATATCTAGCTTAATCTAAAAGATGGAAAAAATAGAAAGAGATTAAACTTGAAATAAAAAATAATTTGATATCTTATTTTATTATACATCAACTGACAAAAAAATGTACCGTTTGACGCTTAAATATAGATGAGTGAAAAATAAATTATACGCAATAACATATTGATGATATTATAAACGTTCTTATATTTTAAGTCAATAACTTGCATATAAAATACTTATCCTTTTAATTTATGATAGCCTAATCATGCATAGTTGTTGTTTTTTGAAGTTTGATATTTTTTAAAAAATAGAAAGCTTTATTTAAAATTATTTAAAATATAAACTTAAAATTAAAATTAAAAACCAAGAGTATATGTTTATTTACAAAGATTTGAAGCTAATATATTATCGAAATAAAAATTATTTTGGTTTTTTTGATATCAGTGTAATGTGAATGTAAAATTTTTTAGAAAGCAACACCTGTTCCAATTAAGCTGTCTCAATAGATATGAAAATTACTATATTATTTTTAGATGTTAATTCAAATCGAATTTATCCCACATTATTATTGAATAAGAACAGTATTTATACACAAAAAAATTTCTAAATCTTAGAGGTATTAGTGGAATTCTAAATTTATAACAGATTGAGCATTTAATATACCCAAACTTATTTTCCGTTATAAGTATTTTTTGTTAGAAGATTTCATCTTAACATGTATTTTGGTTCTGAATCATAAAAAAGCTTGTAAAATCTACTCGATAGCATTTTTATAAATCAAGTAAAGAAAAGATTTTATTTTAAAATTTACATATAATAATATAATAGCAATATTAATTCTCAATTCAAAGCATATATATTATGTTTATCATATTACAGAATAGAGGAACTAGTCTGTTCAATATTAAAACTTCCTAATAAGTGATTTTCGAGTGATTTTATGCCTTCTTCTATTGACTTTATTTTGATGAGCTTGACGCAGATAAGTTTTATATTTGCTCAATTTTAAATTTATAAAAAAATTAAATCGCTTATATTTTATAACATTAGGGCTGGTATCTAATTTTTTTTATATTTTTTTAGGCTAATAATAGCACAACTATAAATTATAAGCTCCTATTTTTATCATAATCTTCTTAGAAATATAATTTCATTACTAGAATACTAAAATTAGACGATAAAGGGAAACTAATGGACATCTTTTTAATTTAACATCTAGTTACGTATTAAGCATGAAATTTTTTACAATTTGACCACAAAAATAACATATGAGATTTTTAAACATAGTATTTACGTACACATGGGATAAAAGTGCATTTCTTTGCTGAAAAAAAAACAAATTATTCCTATCACGAATAAGCACTATTCTTTTATTGGTTGAACATGTAATTTCTTATGAAATACTTTCAAAAACATTTTTTCAGATCAAGTAAAAAACGAAAAAGTAAACATTAACATATTTTAAATAAAATAAATTTTAAACGAATACAAAAATTTTTCGTTCATTCATTAATCCTTTTTTTTAAACGCAATTTAGTTTGATTTTTAAGGAATTAACGGCATATTATGACTCTATCTTTGCGGATATGAACTTTATTTAACTAAAAATTAGAAATAAATATAATTACAAGTAAACATTATAGGTTTGGAATATTTGCTTATCCCTTCAGAATTTTCTTATAATTTATTATATCCAAACTAATATTTAAAAGTTTATAAAGGCATAGATTTACATTGAATTTGTTCAACTATCATTTTTTTGTAGAAATAGCGAAATTCATTCTTTATAATAAATAATAGTCGTTATTTTGCGGCGTTAAAATATGAACATATTATGATTCAATGAATTATTATAGGTGCTATTTTGCAACGGGTTTCTTCATAAAATACGTTTTTATGGATAGAATAACAATCAGATAGTATTAAAGTTTATAATTATAAATATCTACATAAATTGAGACCCATAATATATCAAGTATATTATATATATAATAATCGTAAAATATTTATCTAGATAAAATAATAAATGTTTTAATTTTATGATAAGAATCATATGATCTTACAATTAAAATATACAAATATGTAGCATTATAAAGTGTATATCAGTTAATTAAATGTTTAATTGTTTAATTTAAATTCAATACACTTACGTTATCCTATTATAAAAAAACAATAAGATCAATAGTTTAAGTAGGGTTCAAATTAAATTATTAATGTTACTATAAATGAGTCAGCGCAAAATCTATCAAAATTTTTATACACAAAAAAAAAGTTAATTGTTTAAAATTTTATTCTCAATTTATATACCATATTATCGAAAAAAAGGGTTTTAATCGTCATTATTGTTTTTCATCTTTTGATATACTATTTGTATATGATATAGCTCGAATATTGGAAAAACGACCAATTACATATAATAATTTTTTTTTTGCATTTTTAGTTTACGAATGACAAAGAAATGTAATCTTTATTTGTGTTTAGTTCTACATCGACTTAAATTTATATGCGAACGACAAAATCAAGACAAAATATTAAGAAAATTCACATACATGCTCGTTAGCTGTTTATGTACAGAAAAGTACCATAATTTCATCCATATCCATCCACTAATAATCATATGATATCATTCATTTTATAATGTGCATATAAAATTAAAGACCTAACTCTTGGAGGTTGAAAATATTACCAAGTTAGATTTTTATATTATGAAATATAAATTTATATAGATTTATTGTGAGTCGATGTGAATTTCGCTGATTTAAGTCATTATTATGACATAACCAACACCTTAAATATAGATAGAAACTGAATTTTTATACACAGTAGGATATAAAAACAATATGTAATAATATTTCTTTTAAAAAATTTAGCCTAATGGGAAACGCTGTCTAATTTAATTGAGGCCCACTACTGATTTATTTATATTGTAAATTTTTTATACAATTTTTAGTATGTATATGAATCTTTATTATTCTATCTATCTCTATTTATAATATTTTAACGTAAAACAAAATATAATCGTTAGTTTTCTTTTAATGAATGTGATATTTAAATAATCATAAAATACATATATTTTAAAACCCTCAAAGATCCATTTGATAAAATTTGAAAGAGATTATGCCAAAATTATGTCTTCTAAAAATTATATTTCATATCGTTTAGAAGGACATCGTATACCAATATATTTGATTATATTCTGTTAAAACTTGAAAATATTTAGATTACGATAGTATTAGATAAATTGATCATATTTTAAAACAAGCTTGTAGATTGAAAACCATTAAGTAATTTAGTAAATTGTATGTTCAATATCATCGGTTCTGTTACAGGATAGGAAAACATTAAATATGATATAAACAAGAATCAGCCCATATTTTATTCAAACTTTCTAAAATGCAGCTTATTGTTTTCAAATAAGAATTTACGGCAGCACATTTCTTTCTATGTTGTACATTGCATCAAAAGGTTTGAACCGAAAGATATCGTCAGAAAAATCGGGCACAGCTTTTATTGTCTTTTTGAATTTAATATTTTGCAAGCGATATCATACTTTTCAACTATTTCCAAACAGAAGAATTACTTACCACCCACAGATAAAAAAAAAATTAAGTAGATAAATGTTATTGTAAATTATTGACTCGTCGTGTGTAATTCGGTTTGAATTGGAATTTTGAAATTTATACCGCTCAAAATTGAATTTAGATGATGTAGGTCTTTTGAGTTAAGGAAATACTGTATTCTTCAAAATATCTAAAAATACCCTAGTGTAAAAAACTCTAGATTTTAATGATCTGAGGATAAACACATGCGAAATTTATACATTAATTTATGGAGTGAGTAAAAAAAATAGGTGGATGAATGTTTCCTGTAGACCTGGTTTTACCAAATAAACTAGCTATCTGTCTCGATTAAAGAATTAGAAATAATGAAATATCCACTTAATAAATAAATGAAAGGTTTTTTAGGAATTTATATACTACAAGAATTCTTTAAATATATATATATATCACATAGATCGTAGATTTTTAAATATAAATGAAAAAAAATGTAATAAAAAAATTACAAGTTAAATTTTAAACTATTTAAAAACGTTGAAAATTAAATTACGTATATATCGCAAAATTTGCATACGTGTAAATTTTATTAAGAAACTAATAAAAAGATGAAAATATCCGACTAAAGATCCCAATGATGCTACAATTTTATTCTAATTCTGTTCTTACAACTTTTAAAATGAATTTACAGTATATAAACAAATTATAAAATAGTAGATGTAGATTATATTTTATTGGGTAATATTTATGGCCGTTAAAAAACTTTAATACAATCAAATCACCATAGAAAAAAATTATTTTTATCAATTAATAAAACGCTCAAAATATGAAAATATTCAAAACACAATGAAAAAAACAATACTTTATATTCCGATTTTATTTTAGATTCATTAAAACATTTTCTTTTTAAAGATAAAATTAATTGTTAATTATTATTATTAATTATATTTGCAACTTCTGTATACCAATAAATTTTTAAATATCAAATATGTATCATTTATAACAGGAAAAAAGGGATATAAAATAAGTAAAAATAAAAGACGTTCAATTTTAGAAGTCGCTAAACTTATATAATATCTCCGATAATATAAAAGAAACATTATTGGTTAAAAGGGCATGTTTAATACAGAGAATATTTACACAAAAATGAATATTATTCACAAAGGACCTGCAAAAATGATATAAACACAAAACATCTAGTTTTTGTGGCGTTTCATAAAATAAACAACAAATATAATACAGGTGAATAACAACTAGAAAATAAACTGCAAGAGCGGATTTAATAGGCGCATAAATTGTATTATAAGTATATGAAGTTTTTCAACATAAATGAAACTGACTCTATATATTATTACAGGTTATTATATGCATGAAAAAAAACATTAAACCTGAAAAAATGTAATAGACAACCATCATAAAAGCTTTGTTTGCATGACTATCAGCTATTATATTTGGCTTTACAATTATATAAATATAATTCTGAATCTAAAAACAATTTTATAGTGTCTGTAAAATATAAATGCGATTAATGAACATTTAAACGTATTTTTTTACTGTGTGCAGAAGTTTAAAGGTTACTGAATATGATGTTTCTCGATCGTTTAATGTGTATTATTTTGTCGTAAACTGACTATTTTTATTATAATATACGCAAATCCATTAAAATAATGGTGTGTATATTTTTTAAAAATATGACATGTTTTAAGCATATGAATGTACATTCTTCTTTATCTATTTTATATTGATCTAATAAATAAAAAATGGATTTTTTAAAAACTTAACGTCATTTGTGCATGAAGGCATGGTTACTTTGATTTCTCTTAATTTTATTTTATAAGTTTTTTTTAGTAATAATATTGTGCCATTTTTATTGATCAAGTCAATTATTTACCTTATATAGAACACTGAATTTGAAGACATAAATACAAATATATATAATCTTTTAGATAAGAGTATATTCTTTTGGGTGCTTATTTGGCGAGTTGATTTTATATGCATATTTTTTAGTCTTAAGGTTCACTTGTGTTATTGTATCTTGATATTATATGTCAATACAATCGTCCCCTTAATACACTATACATATTAAATTTAAGAAATAATATCCTATAAATTAATCCACATTGGCCGTTATAGATAAACAGCATGTTTTTTATTTATAAAAATTTTGTTTTCCAATGAATTCTCTATTATCTAGATTATTCGTTGTTCCCGAATAATTATGTCGCAAAATATTTCATATTCAAGTTTGAAGATTTCCTAAATTGTATAAAAAACAAAAATTATACTGAATACTGTACTGAATATTTTATTTGAATCTAAAGAAAAAATCGAAAACTTTTGCTACTAAAATATTGCAACATATTTCAAATATAAGAAAATTATAATATTATATATGTAATCTTAAAAAAAATGCTGGTTTTATTATAGAAAAATACAATTTTGCTAAATGTTATTTACAATATAATATTTAGAATGATAATTTAATAGTTTTTTTCAGGTTCTTATTTCCTATTTTTAATTTCCTAGTATGCATATTTAATTTACAGGCGCTTCTTGTTAAAAAATTCGTAAATATTTCACGATTAAAAAAATAGTCTGTGTTGTCACATAAAATGACATAGATGATAAATCCACTGAAATTTAAATAAAATTATGTAAGATTTAATCAGTGAGTGTAATATCTAGTGAATTAATGGTATTTTTTATATTTTAATGTGAATTCAATCAATTTTATGTTTCAAGCAAAATAAAAATAGATTTAAAATTATAAGCTACTAAAACAAGTATTATTTTTTTATTAGCATGAAAATAAATATAAGAAAGAAAACATATCAAATATTTTTTTTAAAAAAAGTAGATCTACGTATTAATAGCGAATTTTTTTATCTATTATAAGAATAATAAAACAATTATTCTTATTTTTATATCAAAGCCAATCTCATATTAAAGTACATATAAAAAAATTACTTTTATATAATAAAAAAATATTTCTGCTGTTTCGAGGTAACATTTCAAACTCCATGATTATGAAACACACTTGAATTTATAAGTCTTGATAGAATATGGTATATTGATTAGGATTTATCAATAGAGATAATAAAAGCTAATGATAAATTTTTATCCTGATATTACACAGTTCACAATTTGTTTCATATAAAATCTTGGTCAACAAAAATTAAATTATATTTAAAAAACAATTTCGGCTGTATAAATGTGTTTCTTCTTTTAAAATGATAATACAACAAATTAAATTAAATTAAGAAAGCAAATGAAACAACAACACCATCTATTTTTAGATAATTGTATTTCTGATGATGCTTGCTCATATAAAATTTAAACCTTCTAGAAATTATCTTGTTTATCATAAAAAAATATATATGAAAAATCATTTAAATCAATTTCCAACAGGTGAACGGAGAGGATGCGAATAAATGATTAAAAAGTAGATTATTACAAAAAGATAGACTTTTAAAACTAAAACAATTACTTTGAGTTATGCAAAAGAATTTTCCATAATGAATTGACTGCCTACAATAAATATGAAATCGACGCATCAAATGAACAAATAAATGGAATTAAGATAATAATGTATTAAAGGGGTCTGTAAAATAATGATAAAGGATATTTTAATGATTATCTATGTCTATTTTCACCGATCCGTAAATGAAAATGCATGTTTGTTAACAGAATTCGTATATATTGAAATTATAAGATCATTGTAATATTAAAATACCAATGAACCAGATGAAATCTATAGTTTGTTTCTTACAAAAATAGCCAGCCTACATAAATTTTTGATACAATCATTTGTGAATATATTTGGTTTATTGCAACCCAAATGAGAGTTTTACGATGGTAAAATTTCTTATACCGCAAGAAATTGTCAAAATAGTAAATTAAGTCCAACCACTTCTATGTTCAATTTATAGAATTTTAGTACAAAATATGATTTAAAAAACATTACATAAATGGTGGGGATGGAAGGATTTATTGTGGAAAACAATACGACAATAAGACGAATCCAATTCAAAAGAAGTGGCTTTCTTAAATATTTCGATCTAAGAAAACGTAAAAATATCTTATATTAAAGAGGATTAATAAAGAAAACCATTCTATCGTCAAAAAAATAAAAAAATATATTTTTACTAGAAACTAAACTTTTCTAATGAACATCATCTTATATTCTCAAATAAACTAATAAATAGAGTATCTCGGTAATATCCAAAACGAAGTAAATAACAAATAAATTATCAAAAATAATTGAAATACTACAAAGCGACACCCAGAATTTTTTTTATGATAATACACTATACATTTATTATATAAACGCGTAACGGTATCTGCGGAGTTTACAGTAGAAACTTGTATGCAATAAATCATCCTTTGTTTTCTGAAGATCAAAAACTTCAAGAAAAAAGATATCTTAAATGCATGTTCATATGCCATATTTTATGAATTATTTTTTTATATAGTAAGCCTCAAAATTATTCAACCTCTAACCATTAAATATGCGCAGATTTGCATCATATATGCTCAACTCGGCTGTATATACTATCTTGCAGTTATTTATCATGTAACTCGAAGGTAAAAACAAAAATTTACGATATATTTTAAAAAAATCGCAAACAGCAAGTAATTTATGTAAGACTAAATTAAATGCAAGAAATAAATTAAAAGCTCGTATCAAACATGCAATAAAGCACATAAATTATTATATAAGCGCAATTAAATAAAAACCGGAAGAGTAAGTTAGTTCAATTTTAATAATTGTTATGCTTTAGATAATTTTTATATTAAACATTAAACTGGTTTTAAACGTATATAATATGTGAAAATATGTTTTTTCGAACTGATCTTTGCAATATTTCATTTAAAGCAGAGAGGTGATCTACAAGTTAAAAAAAACGGCATGGAATTAGTAAACTGTCTAAAAAGAAAAGCCGTTGTATTAAAATTGGAAAAGGTTTATAGAGACATCTCTATTAATTTAAGAAGATTCTGTTGAAAAAAGAGTAGTTAAAACATATACAAAATTCTTTGGAGAAATTCAGTTAGGTTTAATTATTTTTCAAAATTAAATAAAATCCTTTTGAAGATAGAAAACGTAATGTTTGATCATTTTGGATCTTCAAAATGCCTTAAATTAGAAATATCTAACTAAAACAAAGGTGGTATACTCAGTTTTGTTTCAAAGAATAATAGTTCTTCGGTATCAGGATAAGATTCCACGTTAAAAGACAGAAATATTTAAATAATCAAGTATCTGGTAACGAAATTTAGGTGGATTTTATACCTGAACACAGGTTAATACACAATGGAATTGTAGGATATCTATTTTCACTTAACAAGACGCTATAGTTATATGAATGCCAAAAATTTAACAACCAACACAGTACAATAGTTTTGCTTATATGAAGATGGAAAAAAAATCAAATGCCAAAATAATAACAGATATTTTATTAAACACAATAACCCCGATAATTAATCATAAGAAACAAAAACTATTCCGTTGATTGGAAATTAGGACTAGTGTTAAAAAATTAACTGAATCGAGAATGTGAAATAAAAGAAATATGACGTCTTTGGTAGTTAAATTAGTTTTCTTTACAAATACAAATACAAAACAAAAATAAAACAATAAACCATAACTTGAGATTTCGTGGATTAAAAATTACATAAAACCATACTAAGAAGTAAAACTTTCTTAGATGAAACTATAGTATACATGCAAGCTCCCAAATCCACAAGAGACTTATACAGATAACAAACAAATAAAAAAGAGCAGTTGATGAAACTGGATCAGTATAAGGTGTCAAAAGATGTGAAAGTAGTTGTGAAATATTCTTATTAAATTTATCATTTGAGTATATTTAATTCGAAATGAAACTTAATCAATAAATAGAAAATGATAATATTGTTGCTTTTTTATAATAGGAAATTCTACTAAGCGTACAATATAAAACTCGATATATAAACAGTTATAGCTATAGCTTTAAGCATATTATATTATATTAAAATTATATATTTTTTTATATATACATTTATAACTTTTTACCGAAGAGGATCTTAAGAGTATTTCTTTTTAAATAAAGATGAATTTTGTATTTTTCATAGGTTTTTTTTCAATTATTATTTTAGTCTTATTAGTCTTTTATTTTAGTTTCTAAATATGTCTATACCAGTAATTGAATGAAAATAAGAATAACAGATATGTCTCAATTTAATTATAGCAATCAGATTCCAATATATTATAATTGTTATTTTTATTGTATTCTGTTATCTTCTTTTTTCGTTGTTTAAAGCTGTAACACAAAATAAAACATCAAATTAGATAATTTGATCTTTATTAGCTCATTTTGATATTCGTTAAAAGCAGAAAGCATTATATAATAGGAAATATAAATGATTGCATAGGTTTCTGTAATTTTAGTTATATCTTTACGTTCATTTAGAGTTGCAATGATTACATCTATAGCTAGATTATATATTTAAAACATTAACGATTCATTATTATGCGTAATTAAACCCAACAAAAATATAGCTGCAGCAAGAATAGTGTTTGATCATAATCAGACAATATTTTTAATGGGAAAATATGTTTACACATAAAAAGTTACAAGATTCTTATGAAAAAATAATTCCGAATTATTTTGAACGTAATATAGAATTAGTGTAACCGAGATATACTTTTTAAATTTCGAACATCATTTATATATTTTAAAATAAACTTATATATTTCATTTTTTCTGTTTGCATCATATACTATTCACCATTTAAATTGCATTATAGCATGAATAAATTGAACCAATGAATGTTTGTTACACTTATGAATATTCTATTGGATTTTCTTTCTTTAAACACTTAACATATAATCTCTTCGGTTGTTTAAAGTTTAATTTTTTTTCTGGTCAATTAGCTTTCTAGAAGATAATTAGTTTGAAATTCTGATCCGCTATATAGTTGAATGTTTGTGCCTAAAATTTTTTATTGCTGTACTAATCATACACACATTTTTCATCCCCATCCATGATTGTAAATATAAGTACATGATCGAACCAATATATCGATTATTAGAATTAAAACTCACAAATCGCCATGATTGATATAAAATGAATTATAAGCAAAGAATTACTTTTTTTTACTTTTGGCAGGTCATTTCAGCCCAGTAATCACTCAATATCAGATAACAATGAAAAAAGCATAAAATTAACGGCGATCGATTAGAATATGATATTCAAATTATACTCTATAATTTATGGTTTATGGTTTTATTTTATATAGTCTTCATTGTATTTGTATTTCTTTATTACCAAACAGGTCATTACTTCCGCCCATCTACATGCGATACAGCAAACATGGTGTATGAAACATAAGGAAAAAAGCTTATGGATCAATTATACAGTAAATGTGACAATGATTAAATATCCAGTTTTTAAAACTCAAGATCAATCAATCAAAAAGATAGTTGGTATGTTATGAACGTTTCTCCTAAGAAACGCCCCACTAACGTGTTCTGATTATAATCAATATCCTCGTTGCTGAATTTGTGTGAATCTAATGGCCCATATTATAATATCGTATGATTCGAGCTTTTTTTAAATAAAATTCAACTTTCTTAATAGCAAGACCAAGATAAATTCCAATTTTAAAGCAATATTATTTAAACTTACAAAAATTTTCATCAATTTACGTTTCATTTATCCTTTACAAAATATATTTTTTTACCTAAAGAAATAAATTTTCGCTATCTATATGTAAGATTTATAAAATTACATATGAATTGGCATAGAAATTTGCATAAAAATGTTTTTAAAATACCATATAACGTATCTAAATATATATAGAAATACATGCAATAATTGAAAACTTTATTATTAAGTAGTGCGAAAAAAAACAAACAAAATGTGGTGTAAAAAAGAAAAAACTTTATGTGCAGTAAAAAGGTATATTTGATTCTAAATATACTATATAATAATATTTTGCAACCGATTTTCTAAAATAAAATATAAATATTTTAATCACCATTTATTTTCAGCTATTACTTGTATGCCTAAAGAATATGCAACAATAATTAATAGAGCTCTAATGGTTTTATAATTTTAAATTTTTATAACATTCTATCTATTTATTTATTTTTATCTTTCTATTCCGAAAAACTTATTTTTATTATTTTTAATATCTGCTGTCTTACTTCTACAAATTTCAATGGCTGTATCATACAAATCCTTGTCAAACAATTAGAGTTGATTATGGTATTCTATTCATATATCTAAAAAATATAATTTTTGTCCATTCTTTTTTTAGTCGTTATCGGAGTGATAAATGAGATTCACATGCCTATTGTAACCAAATTTATGATCAAGTGGTTTAAATCCTCTTACTATATTAGATAATACCCGCATTTGATTTTATTTTTAAGATATGATTGTCTTTGTTGTCAGATATTTTTTATCGTCGCAGGATTATAATAATAATAAAAAAGCATTATTACGGCACCTCATTCCATGAAAACCTTTTCCATGTATTATATAGTTCACATTTGTTATTTTAAGTATTTTATTTCGGTTTGTTAATAAAAAAACGCCCCTTGAGAATTTTTCTTTGGAGTTTTATCCAATAACTCACTTTAAACATAATTTCTTTGTCAGACAACTTTCTAAATTATAATGTCTTCATTAATCTAAAATTTGTGATCGTACGAAATGTTCTTTTATTTTTTTTATTGCTTTTATTACGATAGATGTCTCTTCTTTAACACTTATATGAATTTTCCTGCAATTCACTTATCGCATATTCTTAATTATTGATTGCTTTATACCATAAAATACACAAATATTTTACTGGTTTCTAATGCCGTGAACAAATAGTGGCTTGTTTTACTGCTTATAGTTTCCTTTCTGTGGTGTTTCAAAGTATGAACAGATTTTATTTTTTATTATTAGTAATGAGTGATAAACAGTTTCTGCTATCTATTGAATAATTTTGAACAGGAGAATCAGTTTTTATGAGCAAGTGATGATCTTTTAATATGTTAATCAAATTTTAAATGTGAATAAAGATTTTTATTAGTTAATATGCTGCTAAAGGTGTCAATTAATATCTAAAAAGAGTTTTTTTTGTCATTCTTTGTTGGCCATATCTTGATTTTATAGCCTGTCTCTAATTAAAATTTCTATAATTATCTAATGCCGTGAATGAATTTAAAAGTAGCATCCCTACCATTCAATCTTTCTGATAATTATATTTCTAAGCTCTCTATTTCTTGTTGACTCCTAGATTAATTTGTTAATATTGATTTTTCTATTATATAAAATGAGGAATAACAGCTGTTGCAAAAATATTTTATTTTATGCATGATAATTATCTTATATTTTTAAAAATTGTAAAGCAAATAGTTGTTTTCATACAATCACACTTATTATAGAAAAAAATTTACATGAAATTATTATTTTCGGCGTTCAATCTTATCTTTGCAGCTTGCATTACATTTGCAGATTTTGGGTGGCCATACTTATGCTAAATTTACCTAATCGATTTATATGTTGGTGTAAACACGTATCTTGATCATAAAACTCGACTATAAATGTTTTGATTAAGGAATTATTATCATCATATATTAAAAGGCCTTTGGTGGTTAAGAGGGTATACATATTTCTGTTCGATTTTTTCGAAAAATCTCTACTTACTTGATATATTCATAAATTTCCTTCTTTAAAAAAACCTTTTTCATTCATGCTTTATAGAATACAAGAGATTCGTTGAAATTTTTCACATTTAAATTTTTTTTATTTACAATTGAATTGAAATTATTGCAAAGTTAAGGCATCATCATGAAATGTAAGATTTGTTCATATTTGGTTGATTTCTACATGTTTTTGATTTAAAAATTGGATTTACTTTATATGAGGCCTCAAGTTTTTAATTTGGGATATTTATATACATTTATATTATTTTCCCCTTGGTGAGTGTAAAAAAAGCCGTGCTTTCACAGAATTATTATTAATATAACAAATTTATAATAAATCACTTATATTACATCTTGCTAGCCTTTTGTTCATAGGTGATGTATATTTATATTGTTATGATTTTAGATGGTTCCACTCTACTAAACCACTTGTGATATTTTCGTGTGTATATGTAATACTATTGAAGAAAAAAATTTTTAAAAATTTAAAGTAAAATCTTTAGTGATTAAAGTTTTATGGGAACATTAGCGAGGTCTTTTTGATTTTGTTAATTAGATTCAAAAAATAAAATAAGTATATAATTAGATATCTTCCATTTTATTTTTTTTACCTAATTCCTTTTTATAGGTAAAAGCATTCCTTTTATAAACACATTTAACTTTATAAACTCAAATAGACAATTTTTTTAAATTTAAACAGTTTTTCTGATGACATTCTACTTGATTGCAATTTTCACAGATCTGAAAGTGCATCAAAAATGCAGAATAAACACTTATATGATAATTCATCCGTTATTTCGTATTTTCTAGTATAGAACTGATATTTTTGTCCTGTTTTTTTAACTCTCTTTAGTCGATTTAAAGTCTCAAGCTTGCATCTGGTAGCCGAATAAGCTCGATTCACGATCCTCATGTACGATGTTTTTTTTTATATTTATTCATGTATTTTTTATTTCATGCATATAATCTATTGGAATTCTTGCCATTTTTCTTAAAGGGTATTTCTACCTTTATTTATGGTATGGCTAGCTACACTTCATTTAGATAACACATCTTTATCTATTTAGAATATAAAAAATATTCTTATGTACATTGTTTTCTCTCTATCTACTTTGTTATTTTTTTTAATGTTTTATGCCTGCGTATTATGTGCTATTATATTAGATTGGAAATTTGTAACAGTAATCTCAATTTGGTGTTAAATTAGCACATACCCAATATTTTTGATTCTGGCTTATAGGAGGTTACGTATGAATCAATGAGGAATTTAAAGTTTTCTGTGAATATTTCGAGTTTATTTACTCGTACGATAACCTCTATAAAATACCCTTTTTATGTTTATATAAAATATTCTTTCTTTTGAATTTAATTGCATTTTTATCTGTGATTTTCTGACGTCTGAACCGGGTAATATCAAAACAAAATTTTTTTTGTTGTTGAAATTGAATCTGTTTAAAAAAAAAATAATGTGTGATTTTCTATAAACAGAGCAGATATGAATCTTTTGATTTGCAAAAAAATATTGACCAATGTTATGATTCTACAGTGCTATTAGTGGGTAGCTTTAAATAGTTTTGTGTGCTTTTATACTCTTTCCTTAAAGATGTTAAATGTCGAACTCTTAAGCGGCATGATTTTATACATCGGGTAGTATGCATAATTTAAAGTGTATTATTTTGCATATTATATCAAAAATATTATTGTTTAGTTATGGGCTTTTGAATACAAACACCTGTTGCAAAAGTATCTGTAAATTTTTTTCTAAAAATAGCATTGTAAAAAATTTCAGCGAGGTTCCCAATATCCTGCTAGTTAATATTTAATGTGCTATTTTCAATAAAAATTGCGCTTAGCTCAGATGGGATCCGTTTTATTACCAAATTATCTATAATTTACATAAATTTTGTTTTTTATCTAGAAATCGATTGTATTCTATAAAAATTATGCATATTTTTCTTTTTTTATTTTTTCTCGTATCATAAATTAATCAATCGTACGATAGATCATTTTTTGATGTCAAATCGTTGACTGTATATATCTAAGGTGGCATAGAGCAGTATAGTGCAAGTTTCTGAATTATTGCTATCTAGGTTTGTGCAGGGCTTCTTAGTTTGGCAAGGAAATTTATGCTATTTTTGTATATTTAGACCAGCGGTCTATCCCAATAATTCAAAATCTAGTATTTAAAGTATTCAATCTGTGTTTTCTGTCCTGTAAAACTCGCAAAAAACTCCTGCTACTGTCACTATTACACATCCGATGTTTTTTGATATAAAAATTTCCTTTATTAACTTAATATATGTAATCAATACGTTATAATAAAAATCAATTAATATTGTCACGAAATTTAAAAAATGTCCTTAATATAACTATTCATATTGAAGAAAGAACCTATTGATAGGATTAGTTTATAGAATAGGCGTATAAACATATACATAAGGGATTTTAAAAGCATTAAATTTAATTAATATACGGTTTTTTATTATTTTTTTAAACATGTTCAATAT